>NW_025814835.1:17500-617500 GCF_022079265.1 Lynx rufus | reverse complement strand
GAGCAGAGACCCCACAGGGGGAAGGACGAGGCTGGGGCCTGGCCCCCGGGGTCCTGGAGCAGAGACCCCACAGCGGGAAGGACGACGCTGGGGCCTGGCCCCCGGGGTCCTGGAGCAGAGACCCCACAGCGGGAAGGACGACGCTGGGGCCTGGCCCCCGGGGTCCTGGAGCAGAGACCCCACAGCGGGAAGGACGAGGCTGGGGCCTGGCCTCCGGGGTCCTGGAGCAGAGACCCCACAGCGGGAAGGACGACGCTGGGGCCTGGCCCCCGGGGTCCTGGAGCAGAGACCCCACAGCGGGAAGGACGACGCTGGGGCCTGCCCCCTGGGGCTGGCAGGCCTCACTTGGGGGAGGTGTGGTTGTGTGTGGCACCCGGGGAGGCTGGGCCACAAGCATTGTGTCTCCAGAAATGGCCAAGACCAGTGCCCAGACCAGGCAAGGGGACAACAGAGACCCCAGCCCTGTGGGAAGGACAGCAACCAAGGTGGCCTCCCCAAGGCCTCCCCAAGGCCCCCTAGACTCAAGGGGCGGCCACAGGAGACAGAGACTTTCCCCAGGAATGATGGACACTAGTTCCCCTCAGTGCTGGGAGTGGGATTAATTTGATTTGAAAGAAAAAATATAGTGTGGCATTTCACATGCGCCCAGGTTTGCAGAGTAAGAAGCCCGGAGATGAGACAAAACCCGGGACCCCCAGCTGGAAGCCTGCACCCCATCTGACCCCACAGTGACCTTCATACCCGACTCGTGTTTTCCACAAGAAGCAGATCGCTCATCACGTCCGGATTCACGTCCTCTCTCCCTGGCCCATCCCTGAGCATCGCTCATGAGAATTCCCCTCTTAAACCTCATCCTGTCCCCAACCCATTCTCGTAAGACCAAGACCCTCCGGTCTGACTTGCCAAGAGCCCGGGGGTTCCTCCTACACCTGCATCTGACAGCAAAGAACATTCCCTACCAGGCGATGCTTGGGGCTTCGTAAACCGACTGTGGATCCGGTGGCCGCAGCAATCTTTCCTCAGAATTCGGGGGCACGGGGGTGGGGCACGGTCTGTACTCGCGTGACTCCGCCCTAGAACTGCTGGAGGGTACATCTTGTCCCCCCCCCCCCCGCTGGCACGCCGGAAGGCTGCTCTGTGTGTCCTCCACAGCCTGACCTGCATTCACCAGGGCGCGATCCAGAAGCCTCCCCCCTCTGGGATCACGCACTTTGGGGTGTGCCGGCCTCTCTGGCTACGAGAAACACCGAGGGACCCCTCAGACCTTTGACCTCCATGCTGCTCAACACTGAGACGTGCGGCCACGGGCCACCAGGCTGGCCCCAAGGGGCGCCAGCCTGCGTCCCGGGGGCCGGGGGTCAGTGCAGAAGCCTCAGCAGCAGGGACCCCGTGTACTCACCGCCCTGGAGAGTGGACCCCTCGGGTGCCCTCTGCTGCTCGGACCCTACGCCGTCCACCCTGCACTTGGACGTTTCCGGGAAAGCAGTGTGGGTTTGCGGTCGGACTGCAGGGTCGCTTTCCCTGTCTGTGGGTGGTCCTGTCCGGTGGGCGAGGCCTGTGAGCATCTGAGCCTGTCGCGTGGTCCCGGCAGAGAGCGAGCTCCGGGTACCTAGAGTCAGACCATCTGCACACACGGCGGCCTGTTTCCCGGGGGCGTCCTCCCCAGACGAGCCAGCCCGGCTCCCCGGTCCTGGCCCACGGGCCCCAGCTTTGCCTCCGGCGTGTAGGCAGGAAGAGAATGTGGCTTTGAAGTTACAACGTTGGAAAAGTAATCACGAAAAATAAGACGGAGCAGCTCCGTGGGGCTGGAGGTGGACCCCCGGGCCGGCTCCTGTAAAACACATGCCACACGGAGGCCCCCGGCCCCCTCGGCTTGCCGCGCTGGCCGCATCGAGGGTCCGTGCCGCACGCAGGCAAAGTCGGAGCCAGGTCACAGGGACTTCAGAGCTTGGACGGGGCCGCGTTCGGCCTCCATCGGCCCCCGCGGGTGTCCAGGGAGGGGTGGTCAGGACTCTCGTCACCCACCGCCCTCAACCCAGAAGGGAAGTGTCAGCAGACCCCGTGTCCGGAACGGTTGCTTCAAGGACGCACACACACGCACACACACGCACACAGCCATTTGCACGTGTGCACGTTGGGCCTTCACATGGAGTGCACGTGTTTTATGTATACGCCTTTATCTCCTATGAAATACGTGTAGCTGCACGTCTTGGGCACAGTAGGAAGCCCCCGCCCCACCTGTGAGGGTCTTCCTGCCAAGGTAGGTGCTCTTTGACGACAGGCTCTCATAATTCACGGCGCTGACCTTCCAGAGTCACCGGACCCGACTAGCAAACGCCAAACCGTGGCCGGCCCCGGGAGACACGGCGCTGGGTTCCTTCTAGACTTTGGTCACGTTTTCCTCCACCGAGCAACACACCGCCAGTGTATGCGTGTTTCTGCTTAAAGACGCCGTATTTACCATGTGTTGTGGACTCGCTAACGAGCTCATGGCCGGAGCTCGGACCTGAAGGAAGCTCGTGTGACACGCGTGTTTTCCCCGCGAGCACATCACGCCCTCCTGCGCCCACAGCACTTAGACGGCTCTCCGGCACTTGACCTGGGCCGTTTTAAACCCCAACATCGCCCACAAAAACCACCCAAATGTGCGGACCGTGGCGCTAAGTAGGCCGTGAGGGCCCATGCTCGCGGTCTGAGCCCGAGGCGCGGCTGGCCACGGCCCGCGTGCGCACGGAGGGGATTGTGCCACATTCGGTTCCGCGACAGGGTCTGGGATTGTGATGACATCATGTGCGTCACCTTCTTGTGCTAAAGGTAAAGACATCAGTCCCTCAGAATCTACTTCTTTTCAAGAATCTGGACGCGGAATACTTTCTCCGTATTTCCAAACTTTTCTGCGGTGAAAGGCACGGCCGTGGACACTCGGGTCAAAGCGCACTGGTGACGGACGGACAAGAAGCGGCAATCCCGGACCGTCCAGCAGGCGAGGGAGAGCAGACAGCCGGCCACACCCAAGTGCATCGGGGAGAGAGATGTCGTGCGGCCCCTCGCCTTGTCAGGCCAGGCCCCACATCTGAGTGGGAAGTGACCCGAAGGCCGAGCTGGGGCCCTGGGGCAGAGAGGTGAGGAAGTGACAGCCCTTGGAAATGTCACCGACACCAAGTTATGTGCCCCGTCCTGGGCGTGAGGTCGGGGAGAGTCCCCCAGGGGAAGGGCGGTCAGAGGCGCCACTGCAGTGGGGGCTCTGGATGTGGGAAGGGGGGCCTCCCGCTACGACCCGTTCTGGCTTCTCCGTTGCACCAGCAGCAGGTCTGTGGGCACAACCACGTGTTTCCTTCTGAGATCCGGACAGACAGCCGAGCAAGATGACACGGAGGGCCAGTGTCTGTCGGGTCAGGTGCCATGGGGACCAGTGGCCTGCACGCCCATTCCTCATCTGCGAGCTCCCGGTCTCCCTGGGGCCCCGTCTCCATGACTCTGGCAACCTCAGTGCCCGGGCCTGACCCCCTGGAGAGCCTGACCCCAGCGAGCGGCCTAGGGGGACCTCCCCTCGGCAGGAGGACGTCCGGCCCTGGGTGCCAGGGAGGCCCGCTGGCTGGCGGTGACATCTGTCGCTGTGTGTCTCCAGGCATGAAGCCCCCACATCCCTCCTGAGGGTCTCGCCTGCCACGCCGTCCCCGGTGGTGCGAAAGTGTCCCCACGGCGGAGGGACGCGGGAGGAGACAGCAGCCTCGTCGCGTGGACGCACCCACGGCGAGGTGACCCTGGCTTGCTGAGCAGCCCACGTCCTCCCCATAGCCTGCCCGGCTGACGCGGGTGACCCCTGAGAGAGGCAGGCAGAGCTCCTGATGGACGTTTGCAGGGGACAGAGCCCAGCCTCAGCCCTGGTCCTGGGCTCAGGAACTCCCTGGGGGGGGGGGGGTGGCTTCTGGAGCCGCCAGGACTCCACGGCCCCAGGGAACCCAGCCAGGGATTTCCTACCCCGCCTCTATTAGTTTGCCAGCGAAAATACCAGATGCCAAGTTAGGTCTGAATCTCAGAACAACAACAAATAGTATTTTAGTATAAATATGCCCCAAATTACTTACTGCTCAGCTGGAAGGGGAAAGGGTAGGGGAAGCAACCATCCTGCCCGCCCGCCTCCGCGGGGCCCCTCGACAGCTTCCCGGGCGCCAGCACCGCCTCTGGGGTTGGAGTCCGAGCGGCCAGGGGGCGGCCGGCCAGAGAAAGCACAGACCAAGACGCGGAGGTGAGGGGCGCCGTGGGGAGCGTGCGGGGGCCTCCCCCGTGGCCTGTGGGCCACCTTGAGGGCGCCGGGAGGACCGGTGAGCAGGGGCGCTGCGGGCGGGGGCTGAGGAGCCAGGCACGGGGCCCCGGGCAGAGCGTGGGGCTGGGCCAGACCCGGACCCGGTGCCCGGGGCCCCGTGAGCACCACGCCCGACAGGCCCCGACTCCGTGGCTGCCAAGTGAACTCCACAACACTCGACCCTGGAGCGGCCCAACGGTGTGGGCCATTGACGCCACTTCCCCTCGGCCCCAGGCCTCACGCCAAGAGTGCACTCAGCTCTCTGAAAACCCTGCCGTGGACTCACGTCGATGGCAGCCTGGCTTCAGGGGATGCCCCCGAGGGCTCAGGGCAGCGGGAATCTGAGTTGTGCGCTTTCCCGGGCCCCTGGTGTGGAGAGCCCCCTGGGCTCTGGGCTCTGGGCTCTGGGCCCTGGGCAGGGAGGGCGGGGAGGTCAGAGTCCACAGGGTCCCCTGGTCTCCACTGTCCCCTGAGCCTTGGCAGAGGAGACCCTTCAGGACAGAGCAGCAGAGCAACAGTGATGCCTCGAGGGTCCCCAGGACGGGCTTTGATTTGCCCCAACATTGGGTATTCCTCACTCCTTCTCTTCGTGCTCCCTCTCCAACCAGCATCCCTGCCCTCTGCCAGCCCTGGGGTGGCACCTGGGTGACCACCGCCTTCCCTGGCCCGCCTGTCGCTGGAAGAGGCAGAGGCCTCCCTGGTCAGAAGTCCTGGGGCGCCTGGGTGGCTCAGTGAGTTGAGTGTCCAACTCCAGCTCAGGTCACGATCTCACCGTCCGTGAGTTCGAGCCCCGTGTCGGACTCTGTGCCAACAGCTGGGAGCCTGGAGCTGCTTCGGATTCTGTGTCTCCCTCTCTCTCTCCCCCTCCCCCACTCACGCTCTGTCTCTCTGTCTCTCTCTCTCAAAAATAAAATAAAAACATTTTTAAAATTAAAAAAAAGAAGTACATTACTGTGAAGATCTAGGTCACCAGGGATCAAAGACTCTAAAACCCTTTGGTGAGAGGAGTCAGTGGCATTGGAGAGGGTGGCACCGGCTGACAGAGAGTGGCCCCCTGAGGGAGCTGGGAGTGTGCTCCACCCAGTGAGGGGGTGAGCCAAGGAACAGGTAGGTGTGTGATGCAGGAAGCGGGGGATGGGTGCAGGGGCCCCATGCCGACAGCTCCCCGGGGCCAGGAGGGCAGCCACCCCGCCCCAAGCGGGTGGGTTACCTGGTCCCTGCGACCATGAGGATATCATGCTTAGGTTTTATAGAGCTGCTGGGGAGTCCAGGAAGACTTAGTGATGGGAACTTAGAGAAACCAAGAAAACAAAAGAAGCAACTAACTCCAGAAGATTAAAAAGCTACACGAGGTAGAGGTTCCTCAAAAAAACTAAATAGAACTACCCTGTGACCCAGCAATTGCACTGTAGGTATTCATCCAAAGGACACAAAAATGCTGATTCCAAGGGGCACATGCACCCCAATGTTTGTAGCAGCACTATTGACAATAGCCAAACTATGGAAAGAGCCCAAGTGTCCACCAACTGACGAATGGGTAAAGAAGACGTGGTATACACACACACACACACACACACACACACGCACACACACAACGGAATATTACTCAGTGACCAAAAAGAATGAAATCTTGCCATTTGCAACAACGTGGACGGAACTGGAATGTATTATACTAAGTGAAATAATTCAGTCAGAGAAAGACAAATACCATATGATTTCACTCATATGTGGAATTTAAGAAACAAAACAGATGAACATAGGGGGAGAGAAAGAAAAATAATATAAAAACAGACAGGGAGGCAAACCATAAGAGACTCTTAAATACAGAGAACAGACTGAGGGTTATTGGAAGGGAGGTGGGTGGGGGATGGGCTAGATGGGTGATGGGGACTAAGGAGGGTACCTGTTGGGATGAGCACTGGGTGTTGCATGTTAAGTGATGAATCACTAAATGCTACTCCTGAAACCAATATTGCATTGTATGTTAACTAACTAGAATTTAAATAAAATCTCGGAAGAAAAACAAAACAAAACAAAAGCAAAAACAGCTATACAAGAGAGGATGTATTTATAGCACAGGGCGGCTGCCATCTGAAAACATAGACGAATACAGAAATTAATGTAATTGCTTATGGATGTCGTAATACAGTCCATGTTTAAAAAAAAGTCTATCGTTCCAGACTTTATGGCCATCCTTTAGACCACTCGGCCGGGCAGTGAGCAAAACTTACAGAATACTGAAAACACCGAGCATTGGTTTCTCAACAACACCAAAGTGCAGCGCGGTTACACGGGGAGTCTGGAGGGCGGGGGCAGGTTGGGGAACAAAGCCCTCGTCTAAGCCAGGAGGGTGACAGTAGGTGCTGCGGAAAACTCCAGTGGGGACAGCAGAGAAGGTGCACGTAGTGCCTAGAACGACAGCTTGAATCGCCAGCATCACAAGTTGTCCCTCTGGGGCGTGGGGAGGTGGGCTGGGACGCTGCCTTTCTTAATAAACACTGTGGCTCTATTTTACTTCTCATATTATTTTGATAAAAATGTATACAATAACTCTTAAAAAATAAAACCCACAGGGCACCTGTGGCTCGGTCGGTAGAGCATGCAAATCTTGACCTCAGGGCCGTGAGTTTGAGCCCCACGTTGGGCATAGAGCTCACTTCGTAAAAAAATAAAAAGACATAAATAAATACATAATAAAACCTACAGATCTGACCACGTCAATCCCCTGAAAACACACATTCCAGTTGTTTTCTGTCCCAGGGGGACCTCATTCGAGCACCCAGAGCCACCTCTCCCAACACTCATCACCACCTCTGCTGGGCCCTCTGGCCGGATCCCGTGCTGTCACAGCACCACGCCGCTGTTTGTCAAAGGCGTATGTGGGGGAGGGGCACCTGCGTGGCTCAGTTGGTTGAGTGTCTGACATCAGCCCAGGCCATGATCTCAGGGCTCGAGGGTTCAAGCCCCATGTCAGGCTTTGTGCTGACAGCTCAGAGCCTGCTTGGGATTCTCTCTCTCTCTGCCCTCTTCTCCTCCCCCGCTCATTCTCTTAAAAATAAAATAAACATTAAAAAAAAAAGGCACGCGTGCATGAATGAATGACTGGACAAAGTGGGGTCCCTTTGCAAAGTAATAAGGCCAAGGCTAAAGTGGTAGTTTTAGAGACCAATGTGAAGGTTGGGCTGGTACACGTGCGTTAAATTTTGATGGTAAAGGAGCCGTCATGATAGGTCTCACCGAGAGAGGAATAATTTCCCAAACAGATCAAAATAATTCACTGTTGAGTCCTTCTGCCAACAAAAGCCAGTCTTGCTCACCAGCTCCCTCCTCTCGGGGCAAAGTCTCAGCAGGGCCACCGAGATGGGGCCACAGGGACCATGGGTACAAGAAAGTGAGGCTTCGGGACCACAGGTGGAGACCCCGTCTGGAAGCAAAGTTACCAGCTGACCTCCAGAGCCCCGGGTGTGATTCAGCGCCCAGGTGCCGCCCCGCCATCCTGCCACCAAACACAGGGGCCAGAAGTGCTCTTCAAAAGGGTGGCCTGGTTTGGGGTAGTGGTTAGAAGGGCTCCGTGTCACCCAGGCCGGGCGAGGTGGGTCGCAGAGAGAAAATACGAGATCCACTCCATGCCCCCAACACCTGCGTAATGGAGACATCGCGGTGGCAGTGACGGGCCGTCGGTACCGCGTCTGCGTAATGTGGAAAATCTTATTCGGATGGATACAGTCAGCAGGACAGAGACCCGTGCTCTCCGCTCCAGCCACCAGCAAGATTTTTTGATGACACTGCAGCTGACAAGATTTGTCTGGAATACAAGTAATCTGGTGATATGTCAGAATATTTTTCCACAACCCTGGAAAATAATTTTAAGTTGACTTTTGTAGATGCAATTTCCTCTAGCGGTAGAATATAATACAAATGAAGAGTCCCAAGACAACCTGCAATTTTTACTAAAATCATAAATAGGCAGGAATAGTAAAAGTTATGAGATTCCCACTATTAGTCTCTAACATGCACCCGACGGTGGGTACTGATCTGACTATTGCCTTCGGAGGATAAATGCCCATGTGGTGACACTAATTGTTAGCTAAACTTGGGTTTCATTGCTTGGGGAGACTTAGTTTAAGGAAGTCTCATATACCAAATCTAAGTGAATAGTACAGAGAAATTAGAGAATTTCATTATGGCAGGAATTTATTTTACTAAGACGTTCACCCCTTCTTCCTAGAGATTCTCTAGTGTAGTCAGACTATAGTTAACAAGACTTGATCTAGCAAAATTCTGTTTCTAATCTGCTTTTTAAAGACATCTCTGCCATATAAATTAAGGAACATTATTATTTATTATTTATTTTGAGCAAAAGTCGATGACCACAATTTTCTTTTTTTTTTTTAATTTTTTTTTAACGTTTATTTATTTTTGAGACAGAGAGAGACAGAGCATGAACAGGGGAGGGGCAAAGAGAGAGGGAGACACAGAATCTGAAATAGGCTCCAGGCTCTGAGCTGTCAGCACAGAGCCCGATGTGGGGCTCGAACTCACGGAATGTGAGATCATGACCTGAGCTGAAGTCGGACACTTAACCGACCAAGCCACCCAGGCGCCCCTAGGCACAATTTTCATCGAAAGGGCAAATATGCTTAATTTCTACATTGGTGTTTATAAGCCAAGAAACAACATAATATGATCCAGAACGCTAACGTACAATCTGGAACACTAACATGCGATCCGGAACACTGACGTAAGTACAACGAATATGAGATGCCGCCTTCATGGGGCTCCGACTCTCTGTGTTCTACAGATATTTTTCCCAGCCTGACATGACTGAATTTGCACCAACATATGGCACACTCCACACTCACCTTGCACACACACCTCAGGGCTCAGGTGGCCTAGAGCAGGTTGTGCTCTGTTCCTACGTCAATTTGACCTTTGGCTTTGGTTTCAAGTAACACCCTTTCCCCATAATTTACTGAAAGTCCTTTGCTTCCGGGAACTTGCTCCAGGGTCTCAAATTCGGCAACCCAGAAAAGAGAAGGGCCAGAAAGCCAGTGCGACCAGGGCACAACGCTCTTCAGGGCCTGGGCCTGGGTGAGAAGGAGGCAGGACCAGGCGGGCGGGCACGGCGGAGGCAGAGGCCGAGGCAGAGGCTGGCGGAGTCAGTAGTCGGCGCCACGCGCGAGGGGCTCCCCTGAGCCGAGGTCTGCAGGCGCGCTGGCTTTGGGCTCTGTGTCCTTAGTGGGACAACTGCATAGCCGCACCCGCAAAGAGGCACGGTGCCATGTTGCCTACGGTCAGAACGGCCAGTGGACACAGAGCCCCCACAGGCTTTGTTAGTAAAGGACGAGGACGTGAAAGACGGTTTCCAGTGGTCCGTCTGACAAACTGCACACAGACGCAGCTCAGGCTCTTGCCCAGCTGTGCCAGGGTGGGACCTGTGTGACCAGGCACGCAGCGTTTGTGGCCACCTGCCCTGGGCCTGGACAAAGGCCGTCACTTCAGGACTCCGGGGAGAGCCCGCCCGCGGCACCCAAAGAAGGAACGGGGGGGGGGGGAGGTGCAGAGTGAATTCTGGAAAATCACCAGGGCGGACCTGACCCTCTGGCTCGGGCTTGAATGACAAGTCTCCAACCAGCAGACAGAGGGTTAAGGGTGGTGCCGCGTTCCGGGCCAGAGGAACGGAGCGTGCCCAGAGCCGGACACAGCAGAGGAGCCCTCCGGGACTCAGTTTCCGCATCTGTGAAAGGGGTTGAGAGGGTTACGTGTGTTAACACATGCCACGTGGGCAGAGTGATGCCCGGCACGCAGTAAGAGCCAGCCACCCTCCTCGTCACCACCGTCACCATCGTCATCCTCACTGTCGTGATGACATCATGACACCATCGCCACGGCGTCGCTGCCATTGTGACATCATCGCCGTCATCATTGCGGCATCACTGTCATCGTCACGGCGTCCTCTCCACTGTGACATAATCTTCACGCCCGTCATCACTGGGCCCACAACCGGAGAAGCAGGGCGGGAGGATGGGCGGAGAGCGGGGCCACACAGAGGGCAGGCGGCTTTGCCGGCCTTAATCCGAGTGCTTTCCGTGGAGGACGAGGACTCTCCGCCCCGCGGCTCACCGAAGACGACCTCACCGGAGCACGCACACGACGGGCCGGCGAGAAGACGCAGAAGCCCAGGGGTCACTGGGCGGGGGGGGGGGGGGGGGGGGGCGGGAGCAGGCTGTGCAGGGGCAGCAGCTGCGGGACCGGCGGAGGTGGGGGGTGGGCCCAGGGAGCCCCCTCTCTCCGGCCACAGGCCAGGCCTGCTGAGACCAGGCTGCAGGCCACGCGCCCCGTCAGGAGCCACAGGCTGGGGGGGGGGGGGGAGGGCGTGCGCCCCCCCCACCTCCCCTCCCCGTGCCTGGGTCACTGCGGCCCCTTCTGAAGAGCGGCCTGGAACGTTCCACCAAACGTTGGCTTCCACCAGACGGGCCCGCGGGCGCTCTCGGCCCCTGGCGCGCCTCCCCCCCCAGCCTGAGGGAGGCCGTCATCCCCGATGCTTCACGGTCAGCTGGCCTCCGGGCGGGGCTCGGCCTCCTCGGAGCAGTAGCGCTTCTGACCGGTGGCCACATGTGCAGCTCCCCCGAGAAGACCTTCAAACTCGGGTTCTTTCGGCAATTTAAGAACATTGCAGGAAGATTTTTAAAATACCGTCTGCGACCTAAGCCAGTCTGTAGAGAGCGGTACTTTGCACCACGAGAAGGGATTCCCGGCTGAGGACAACAGCCGCGAGCCGCGTGAGAAACAGTCCCAACGGCCCGTGTGCCCTCGACCCCGTTCACGCAAAACCCGGACCCAGGTGAATCCGGTCGGGGGGCGGCAGCCGAGGGCGCGGACGGCCGACGAAGACGTCCTAACCTGACCGTGGCGACGTTTGCACGACGCTGGGAACACGCTGAAACCCCTGCTTCTTCGACTTACTGAGAACCAACAGCCAATGAGTGAAGGAGGAGCGTCTGTGAAGGAAGTACGGAGACAGGACTGGGTGCCAGGATCCTCGGTTCTAACTCTTTGCTTCGCAGACAGAAGCTGGGATTGGGAGCGCGGGTGGGGGCTGGGCTCTCACGGTCCCGGCCGGCCAGGCGCCGTCGCCCCAAGCCCTTCCCGGGGGCCGGTGGCCGGTGGCCGAGGACGATCCCTCCACTCGCCGGCAGAGACTCGCCCTCTGCCTCGGCCCTCACCGTGTGAAGCAGCCGGGTCCACACGCACTGAGGGAAAACACCGCAGAGGCTCCCGCTTGGCATTCCCCGGCACACCCCTGGCCAGGGAGCCAGGGCCAGGGGTCAGGGAGGGCCGGTGCGCAGCTGGCCGGTACCTCGGGGGCACGTCCTGAGTCTGTGGCATCTGGAAGCGGTCAGCGTGGGAGGCAGGAAGGAGCTGGGAAGATGACCCCTGGGCCAGGCTGGCCTCGCAGCCCTGTGCTCCCGGGAGCACTCTGACACGATGGCTTCTGCCAGATTGCACAGGCCTGTGTTGGGGGCCCGGTGCAGCCAGAGGTTCAGGGGGACCAGGAATTCACCCCCTCTGTCTGCCGCTTTTCTACACAGTGGGGGGGAGCCGCCTGGGGGTGTTGGCTGTGAGGCCGCAGAGAAATGACACACACGGTCCCGTGGCTGAAGACAGCGTCACCTTACAGCTCCGGGGCTGGAGCGCAGGGACCAGCCCTCCACTGCACAGCCGCTCTCGTCTGGCCCCGTCACCTACTGCCCCACGGCGAGCCCCCCTCCCCGCTGGCCTCTGGTACCCATCATAGCTGGTGGCCAGAGGAAAGTCAGGGAGGGTCACCAAGCCCCAAGCTGGCTGGCCCCTTACGGCCTTCCTCGTGCTCCCGATGGCAGAGGCCACCTCCCCTGAGTGGGGCATGTGTGTGTGTGAACGTGAGTGTGCACAGGTCACGTGGGTGTGGGTGTGGATGTGCACATGCATGTGCGTGTGCATGGGCAGGGCTCTTGTGAAATCTGGAGCCCCGTATGACTATTCAGGGCAAATTATACTCCACCAAGAGCAGAGAAATGTGGAAATATTTCTCAACTGAGGCTTTTAGATAATGTATTGATACATTCAGTCTAAACCGGGCAAGGCAGGTTACTTGTACAAAATTATGTTTCAAATTCCCTCAACTAAATCTCTAGCTTCTGAGATGTCTGGCGTGTAACTCACATAATAGAGATTTTATTCAAAGCCATGAAAATGGCTTGTATCTTGTCACCAATACTTTTAAAATAAAAACTACATGTAGACTGAACCTAAGGTAGCTTTCCAACGTCGAGACCCATCATTATATTTTACAGAGTTAACACGTGATTATCTCTCACGCCCGATGACTTGGCTGTGCTGAGGGCTCCACCAGCACTCCCAAGAGAAAGAAGGCGAAAAGCCTCGGGGATAATGCATGGGACGAAGTTAGACACTTCCAGCCCCGTCCAGCGTCTTTATCAGACCCAGTTCTCAGCTCTGCTGCGTGAGGACGTTCATGCCTCCGCGCACGTCACCGGCCGGGCAGCACTTTGTGCGTGTGCGTCGTGGCTCCCTCCCACGGGTGTGCCACCATCGGTGACCAGAGCGTCACGGGACGCCCGCTCTCGGCAAAGGAGGGTTACGGTCCTGGTCATCTTTACTGGGACCAGGTCCCAGATCCTGGGGGCACAGGTGAGTACAAGGTGGGCAAGCTGGGGGGTCAGGGTTTGTGATGGGGAACAAGTTGGGGGGGCTGCTCTGCCCCTGAGTTTGGAGGAGGCGCCCCAGGATCAGGAGAGGGTTGGGTGAGCCAGGGTGTTGAAGGCCCCGAATACTGACTCCATAGTGGGGGTGCACCCAGCAGCATATGGAAAATTCTGTGCGTACAGGAAGACGGACACATGCAAAGTGCACAGCCTGACGGAGTTCGCAAGGGGACCCTACAAACATTTGTACCTTAACACCTAAAATGTTTCTGAGTTTTGTTAAAGGATAGATTTTTTAGAGGTAAAATTACGACCCTGGCACAAATGTAAAATGAACTTGTGTCCCGTGTTGCTTACACATTAATTAACGAGGGACCCTCCTTAGTCCGTGCACTGTGCCTCCGCAGACACGAAATGGGCTCGCACGTCTCTGGGCAAGAACGTGCGAAGCTGACCGACACCCCCACGCCGCGGAGCTGGGGACAAAGGCACAGGTGGGGTGCCTTCGCTGGGGCCTCCGCGTGCTCTCTGGCTCCTGTAAAGGGCTCACGAGCCACATATCCTTTCCTAAATCCAAGTACTAATGGACCAGGTGCTGAGGTGAAAACAGCATCCACACAGTCCCAAGCGGCGGCAGAGATAAAACACGAAACAAACCCTGAAGGCGCTGGCTGTGGGTCCCCGCGGCCTGGGGCCAGGGAGCCAAGTGAGCCACCGGGCGGGAGCCTCGCGGGGACCCAGTTGCCCCCTCTCCCAGGCCTCGGCCCAGGGCCCTCCGCCCCCGGGGCACCCTCACCGCCTCGTGCGCCCGGGGGAGCCGCGGGTAACCACAGAGAGGACGTGTCCAAGCAGACGTGTGCATCAGACACGGAACGCTTCCAGCCCCGGCCACGGCAAGGGGGCAGCAAACGCGGTGCTGATGGGCTGGGGTGTCGAGGGGTGCGGCCTCCAGGACCTTGGGCAGAAGTGGGTGGGCGCCCGGCTCTCTGCAGAGGGCGAGACGCTGGCAGGGGCCGCGGGCAGCAGGTGCGGTCTGAGCGGGTCCCAGCCTGGGTTTGGAGGGAAGGGGAGGCCACACAGAGGCCACCTGCCCCCGCGCCTGTGCTGACCCTGCACCTGCGGCTGGGTGGGACCCCCACGCGGCTGATGCCGCTTTCTCCACACCCACCCCCCTTCCTGCACGTCTCCCCTGCCCACCAGCTGCTCTGACCCCACTCTGCCTCGTGCCCCGGGGGCAGGACCACCCTGGAGTGGGCACCATGGTCCCAGCAAGAAGCTGTGTTGTCCCCCAAGGGTCTCTCGGGTCAGGGCCTCCAAGTGACTCAAAGTGGAGGCCCTGTCCCGGGAGCCCCCTGACACCCCAACTCTGCCTGTGCCCAACCGGTCCATCTGGGCACTCGTCAGGGAGGGAGGAGGGGGGAGGGGGAGAGTCAGTGTCACAATGGCAGATGGTGCTGCTGTCCTGTCAGTCCCTCTTCGAGTAAGGGAACCACATCCAAATATAAGCCGCTGTTCACATGGATGGATTGAGTCGCACACCCTCTTGGGGGACCTCTTAGTGACGCCCTCCTGATGGGGCTGCGGGGAGAAATCCACCTTGCCAAAGCAGGAGTCAAAACCGTGTCCTAAATCCAAGTACCAATAAACCAAGCACTGGAAACGGGAAGGCCTTGCTTTCTAGAATTCTCCAGAATTTTCTACAATCACCTGTACACAGAAGAGGAAGGGGTTTCCTACGCCCCTGCCCTGTGTCTCTCTCAGATTTTATCGGCTCTGAGGGCGAGACCCCTGTCTGAGGCTGGGGGCGTGAGAATAGCGTGTCAAGGACGAGAGGGGACCTGCCCAGATCCTGTGCTCACAGGAGACGCTGGTGCCTGTGACCCGTGACATGTGGGAAGACCAAACCGCCCAACCTCAAGGGTACCGTCTAGCACAGTACTGTCCCCGGGTGAGGCGGCCTGAAGTTAGTCCTGTGGGGCACCGGTCCGATATGGGCATAGGAAGACCCTCACTCTCACGCACCATTCCTGCCAGAAAGCGCCTCATGATGGCAGGTGGAACCAGCCTCAGGATGAGGTAGAACAGAGATATTTACAATTGTCTGAAGTCACCACTGAGCTGTTGGATCAAACCGTCCCTGAAGGTCCTCTGGACCTATCAGCTTTAGGAGCCAACAGATCTCCTGATTAGATTATTATGAGTGTGCTTGAATCGACCTCATGATACAGCTGGGTAGAAGTTGAAAGTTAGAATTAATTTCGTACGGCCTTGAAAATCCTACATAGGCCAAATGAGCCCTGAATGGCACTATGCGAGGGAATTTCTTCCACGATGTCTCGTAAAGATTTGCTAACCTACGGCTTGTAAACCACTGCCCACGGCACTCGGGACTGAGCGCCCACCGGGGAAAAGCCACGTCCTGAGACTCCTGTCTGAACCTAAGCTTCTGCATTAAAGACAATATTGAAAATAACAACAACGTTCTGGTTTTGAGAGCAAACAGGTGTCCCAGCTACGGTCCCAGGGGCCAACAACCAGCTTTGTAAATTCCTAATTCATTTCCTTGTGAAGGAGCCTTTGATTAAAAATGTAGAACCCGAGGGAAGGCGTCTGGGCCACGAGGGGCTTCCCTGGGTGAGTGTTCAGTCTGTGACACTGACATGTCTCACCAGCGGAGAGCTATTTCTGGAGAAAGCAGAAACAATAAACGGACCGAAAAGACTCAGGATTGATCCAAGCTTCCCCTTTCAGAGAAAAACCAGAAGTCTCCCCTTCCGTATTCATGTGGAAACCCTCGCAGGTGCAGGGACACGAGGCCGGGTGTCTGGACAGGGAAGGCCCCCACCGAGACCCTCCCGCCCGTTGACTCGGGGCCTGGGTGCTGCTGACGAGCGATTTCCAGTCATGTTTCGGCCACGCTCACAGGTGCCGCACACTCACAGCCGGGAGACGGTGAGCGAGACAAGACGGGGTTCCTTCCCGCGCCTCCGAGCTTTTCTTCTTGGAAAAGTACAAGAAAGGCAAAACCAAACCAAAAACTTCCATCATAGGAAGGGCTTGTGCTGCCAGTACATTGAAAGGTTCAGAACGTCGAAACGGTGAGGGACAAGCTGGGGGGCAGGCGGGCGGAAGGGGCGGGACGGCCCTGTGTCAGACCCGAACATGTGTAGACGTCACACAGGTGACAGCGGGACGATGAGTTCTTCGGTAAGTGGTACAGAGACGATTCGGAAAATTAATACAGAAGGTAGCGTTTGCCGAAATAAACTCCACACCGACTCAAGCCCTGCCCCCGGCACGGTGACTGGTGGGGCCGCTTTGCTCCTGACTGCAGCACCAGGCTCCATCGGAGGTTTCTTACCCGGGGCCAAGACTGAGCCCGAGCTGTTTGCGGCCACGTCCGCAGGCGCACGTGGCAGCGTCCCATTACAAAACGCGGAGAAAATCGACACAAATCCCTGCCGGGGCCCCGGCCGCCTAGGAAGGTGCGTCAGGGGCCCCCCCGTCCACGCCCCCTGCTCCGGGGAGCAGAGCAGACATGCACCCCCTGGCCTTCTCTCCAAGACAGCGCTTCTGGGGGGCTCTGCGTCCCGCAGCCCCGGCCCCACAGTCGGTCAGGGTGAAGCCTGGGCCCCAGGAGGGGCTCCCTCTCGGGCACGATGACGGGCTCCCGGCCTTCTCCCCCGAGTCTCAGTCCACGCATATGTCCTGGGGGCCACAGATCTGCTCCGTGTTTCCCCTTGGATGTGGGTTCCACCCCCTGCTGTCTCTGGTGGGGAGTTTTTGTCTTCCCCTCGTAATTTTATGCATTTTACTCGATAAGCTCCATCACTAGCCCTTCTGGAATCAGACCCGATTTAAACTGCTTAACAAACTGGCCTCTGTAAAGTCTGGTCCTTCCCACCCCCCTGAAGTCCTCCTCAGGTGGACAAAGCCTCTTAGGCAGAGTCCAGCGGAGGGGGGTCTGTAAAGTTCTTTAGAAGCAAGGGGTGTTTCTACTCGTGTTTTGTTATTCACAGGATGTAAGCATGGTCTCTGAAACGTATCAACACAACAGACGTTCAGACCAACAGCTGGCACCTATTAGCGCCCACGGCTGTCTTCCCGGGGAGGGAGCTGTCACCCGGTGCTAAGTATACCCACATCACGCTCGTGGCCACCGCCGTCAGGAAGTCACTGGAGCTTTCCACCCACATTTGGAATCTGCATTTGGGAGAAGCCTGTGTTTAAGGGCTCCTAACAGGCAGATGCCAGCTGGATGCCCACTCGGGGACATCCTGCCGGACACGAAGCCGGCCTGACGGGCTCATCGGGTCCAGCGACGGCCATCTGGACGTGCAGAGGCGACACCGGCAACCAGGAGACGGCCGATTTCCAAGGAACGAGTGCAGTGACCGTCCAGTTGAGACGCTCACCCCCAACGCCTAAATAAGCGGGTGTCAGTCTTGGGCCGGACCTCTAGATGCAGATTCCCCCCTCTCTTCTGCTTGACGTGCCCTGGCCTGGAGGACAAGGGACCCGCTGGCGAGGGCGGAGGAGCCGGGCACCAGGACAATGTCCGGCAGGGGGGTGCCGGAGGGACGCACAGAGCCCGAGGAGGGGTAGACGCAGCTACGCCGGGGTCACCAGGGGCAGCGGGTCTCCCGCGAGCTGTCCAGAGTACCAGGCCGTGCTCAGGCCGTCGCACCTCAGGGCCCCAGCCTGCAAGGAGCCCACACCTGTTTGGCTGCAGGAGGTCAGCTTGGTCGTGACATCTGGAAATGCAAGGGTCTTCTCCCGCCTCTGTCTCCCGCTTACCGAGCCCAGACCTCAGACGGCCCGCCCGCTTCTGAAGAGAGGCAGGAACAGGCCGGCCACGCCCGCACGGTCCCAGAGCAGAAGCTGCCTGGGACAAACGTGAAAACACGAAGGACAGATCCACGCGGCCTGAGGTCCCATCGTCCGGCGGAAACCGGTGGGAGGCGTTTGCCGCGTTCTCCACGCTGGGAGCACCCAGACACAAACAGGGCACACGTGTGCACTTTCTCCCCCGAGCCCCAGGGAGTGCTGGGGACCCGCCCCCACTCCACGGGTGGCTGAAACAACAAAGAGTGTGGCAGACGGACGTTTTGTTTTCATCACATACCTGGTCCGGGGTGTCGTAAAGAATGAGAACTGGTGTCGTTGGCACTAACCCAGCCAGGGGGAGGTGCAGTGGGAAAGCACACCTCCTTTTGTAGAAATCAGCACAAACATTCTGTAAAACAAACCGGAGCAGGCAGCAGAACGAAAAGCAGACAGACCAGAGCGCGGGGGGACTTGAGTCGGCGGAGAGGGAAGCCAAGGCGGGCCTGATCCAGAGCCCGGGAGCCGGGAGCTCCGGCCCCGTGGGCGCCACCCAGTTCGAGAATCTTCTCCCCACATCCACGCGGGGGGCCGCCTCCCCCTTCCCCGGGTGGACCCGGGTTGTTCTCCAGAGAGACTGAAACCTGGTCTCCGGGCCAGGGGGCCCCCGGTATGCACAGCCTGCACACGAGGCCCCGTTTCCTGTCCTCCGAGAGGCACCGCGGGCAGGACGCGGGCGCACTCGGTCACACGGCACTGACGACACACGAGCAGGCCTGGAACCGAGGAAGGGCCCGTGGGCTGCGATGTTTGGGGAAGCCGCCAGAAAGTACAGCTCCGCAGCAAGGCCAGACACAGGGAGGGAAGCGTGGGGAACCGTGAGGCCGGTGGAAGGGCCGGGGCTCGGCCAACGGGAGTCCGGAGCGGAGAGCGAGGACCATGGAACGCAGGTGGCACCAGCCAGCAATCCCGGGAAAATTCGCCAGAACCGAAGTTGTGTGTTTCCAGGTCGGAAGCCCCCCCACCCGCGGCTTCCCGGCGGCTGCCAGCACGCGGCCCAAGGGAGGGTCCCACAGAGGCACGAGGGTCAGGGAACGGTTCCCGTGTGCCAGGCAGCGCCGGGAGCCAGAGGGCCGTGCCAGGCTCCCGGTCACCGTCACCACAGGCCCATGAACAGGGGAGGGCTGTGGGGGGAGCCACGTCTCCACCCCTCACCACGGCCGGCCGGGGACGGCGCCCACACCTAGCGAGTGAAGAGACAGCGAGCGCAGCTCGTGTGGGACATGGCGAGCCCCAGAGGGCAGGCCCGCGGCCCCGGGAAGATCAGAGAGGACAGAGGCTACAGACACACGCCCCTCGGGAACAGACACGGGGTGTCGGGCCACAGAGCGGCGCGGTCCCCTGGGCACACCTCCGGGGCACGGGCAGCCCGCCGGACGTGAACGCCGGGCACCCTTATTATCGCTGCTGCGACGGAACGAACGTATTCATAATCCACAGCCCTGCCCTTTCACGCGTCTCCAGGATGAGACCACGCTGGATGTGCAAGTCCGTCAGTCAGCTTCAGGGCTCATCGGCCCCGAGATCCTGGCTCAGACACGGCACGTGGATTCCCCAGCCCTCTGGAGCCCCTGGCTCGGTCGAGGCGTGCGGGGCAATCCAAGGGCACTGCGTGGCTTACACGGAGTCCCAGTGCCACCCAGACCCAGGGCGCGGGTCTGTGGGCAGAGCTCCACGCCCAGCAGGTGCTGCACACGGGAGGTCACGTGACAGTCCCCGACCCCGTGCCTCAGTTTCCCATGTATGTGTGCGAGCAAATGCTTAAGCTGACAGAAAATAAAATGTGTCACGGGAATAGGAGGAGGCGTGGTTTGTAACCCAGCACACGGTGAGGCCTGACTCCCCAACTAAGGCACCGCAGAACTAGCTGTGAGTCACATGCTCTGTCCCGGGCAACACGGGCTTCCAGCCTGGTGTCGGTTGTCTTTGAATTTTTGTGATTGTTTTCAGGGAGATTTGTATCCATTAAAGTTACTGAGAATAAGGAGAACTGGTCAGGTGCAGCTGCTGTGTGTACCCACGCATGCGTACGTGTGTGTTCCTGCGGTATGCGTGTGTGTGAGTGTGCACGTGTATGCACATGTGTGCACGCACAGGGATGTGCATGTGCGTGTACAGGAGTATGCACGTCTGTGTGTGTCCATAGCTGTGCACGTGTGTGTGCTGAGTGTGCACACGTGTTACAGAGGTGTGCACATGTGTGTGCAGATGCGTGTGCATGGGTGTGTGTACAGAGGTGTATGTGTGCAGGGCTGTACATGTGTGTGTACAGGTGTGTGCTTGTGTGTGCGGGGATGTGCACGTGTGTGTACAGAGCGTGTGTGTGGGTGTGCACGTGTGTGCGTATACAGAGGTGTGCACGTGTGTGTACGTGTCCACGTCAGTGCACAGCGACCTCAGGCAGCTAAAGCAAAGGTCAACCCTCGCGGCCACGGGTTGGAGCCCAGGCCTGGCACGTGGGCAGCACGAACAGTGTGGGGCTTGTCACTTGGAGGTTGGGGGCCGGGTGAGGGGCCAATTCCCGGAAAACGCCCAGGTCAGCAAGGGCACGTCCGACCACCCAGACCCCACGCGTCACCTGACGACTATGGCACGTCCCCGAGGACGTCACGCCCTGCACGCAGCGGCACTCGGAAGTGTTGGCTCTCGCCGTTGCACGTCCACATGCACACTCACGTCCTTGCCTGCTCTCACCAGGGCATGACTTCCACGGCACGAACACTCTCGGAAACCGCAGATTTGGCGGCTGCGCCTTCCGGAACACGGCCACACCACCACCCGCCATCCGTGCTCCACTGGGCGAGGTCAGCGCCGCCCGTGACAGGGACACCACACAAGCCTCTGACCACCTCCTCGGGCTGAGTCCCAGACGCGGGATTTCTGACAAAACACACAGGCGTGCTCAGGGTCACGATACACTCAGGATCGGACAGCAGGGCTCTGGCCCCACACGGCTGGGTGTTGGATGTCACTGCTGCTTTAAGGCACAGTTGCGGTGGAACGCCTGGGCCCTGTGTGCGCCTGGCTGGGGGCCAACAGCCCTCTCCAACCCCCACCCTGAGAGGGGCCCTAAACAGTCCACAGAACCCCCTGCACAACCCCACCCTGAGACCCCAGGTTCCGGACACAGGAAGGGACAGAGGCAGCGCTGGGACCCAGAGCATCAGGACCCTCGAGCCTGGGACATCCCAGGCCCTGGGGCTGCAGCAGGAGGGCAGAGGAGGGCCAACTTCTGCACATTTGTCCAGTTTTCCAGGTGGCTCTGGGTGGATGACCAGAGCGACCCCATCCTGAGCCAACGTTACCTCCCCACAGTCTGCAGGGCCCTGAGGTCAGTCCTCCAGTGCCCCCAACTATGCTCCTCACATGGCCTGTGCCCCTGCACCCCTGCTCCCCAGCCCCTACACCAGCTCCCACCCAAACCCTGCACCCCTGCTCCCCAGCCCCTGCGCCCGCTCCCACCCAAACCCTGCACCCCTGCTCCCCAGCCCCTGCACCCGCTCCCACCCAAACCCTGCACCCCTGCTCCCCAGCCCCTGCGCCCGCTCCCACCCAAACCCTGCACCCCTGCTCCCCAGCCCCTGCGCCCGCTCCCACCCAAACCCTGCACCCCTGCTCCCCAGCCCCTGCGCCCGCTCCCACCCAAACCCTGCACCCCTGCTCCCCAGCACCCTGCGGCCCCTCCTCCCCAAACTCCCGGCACCCCACTTCTCCCCCTGTCCCCGCTCTCCCACCCAGCATTGGGCCTGGCCCCTCTGGAGTGCACCAGACAAGCTGGCCATGTCCTGGTCGCTCAGGACAATCACGCACCCTCCCCTCAAAGTCACTCTCTAGATGACTTTTCCCTGTTCCTCCCACTTAACTGCGCCCCACACCACTGCTGTCTCCTGGAATCGAGGTCCCCTTTGTGTCCCCCGGTGCACCTGCAGCCCCACAGCGCCTGGCACCCGGCAGGCCTCCAGCAGGGAGGTGCAGAGACGGGTCTGTGGCACCAGTCGTCGACACTTCAGGGCTCCGGGGCTCCCAGGGGGTTCAGTCGGTTGTGCAGTCGACTCCTGATTCTGGCTCAGGTCTTGATCTCGTGTTTGTGAGTTCAGGTCCCCCTTGGGCTCTGCACTGGGCGGGGAGCCTGCGTGGGGTTCTCTCCCTCTGCGCCTCCACCCTGTTCACAGTCTCTCTCTCTCTAAAATAAAAAAATAAAAATAAAACACGTCAGGGCTCTGGCTGCTTGCCGCTTGGGGGGGTTCCTCCAGCCGTCCTCTCGAGGGGAGTTTCCTGGCGGAGGAAGTCGGCGGACTGTGCTTTGCCGGACGTGGCCTTCCCGCCGTGCTCACCCTCTGGACCTGTGTGAACACGTGCTCCAGCCCCCCGACCCCCCCCCCCCCCCGGGCCCCGGATCCGCCGGCAGGAGGCAAACACCGCTGCCCGCGGGCCCTCTGGAACGAGGCCACAGAGCGTTCGCCTCAGGTGCACGTCCTGCCGTGCCCAGCTCCACAGAGCACGTGGGGCAACACGTTCAAACCCAGATTCAGGTAGACGGAGATTTGGGGTGGGGGCTGGGAACAAAAACAGGACGAGAGAAAGGCCGCGGTGGACAGGCTGGCAAAATGTCCCATTGTGTCACGGACCTTCAAGATCAATCTGGGAACGCAGACAGAAGGCCCTCCTTCTCCACGCGAGGGGCCGAGTTCCCAAGCTCCTGTGCGTGTAGGGGTGGGGGCCGGGGAGCGCAGGGCTGAGGCCAGCTGGCGGTCAGGACTCGCTGCCCCGCACCCCATCCCCTCAGTGTTGAGTTCGCTCTAGTCCCACTCGTCCATCCATACACCAATCCCGCTGTTAGAAGCTCTCGCCGTTTGGGGGCGCAGGTGTCCAGCCTGCAGTGAGGAGGGGGCCCCCGGCCGCGCTGGGAGGGGCGCGTGCGGACGATCCGGTCCCTGCAGGCCCAGGGCAGTGAGGACCAGGGGTGGGGGCCGCGGCGGACCACCGAGCAGGACACGGCCGGTGGGTGGCTCGGGGCTCGCGTGCATGTCGGGGGCCCCCAGAGCAGGCGCGGCTGGCACGTGTGAGCCACGGTTCACACGAGGGGCTCCGTGCCGCATTTGGATGCAGCAGGCCCTGCACCCAGCGGGAAGGACTCAACACCGAGCACCTGTGCTGGGTGAAGGTGTGGTGCGTGGGAGCAGGAACAGACGCCGCCTGAGCCCGGCCCCCGGCCCCTGTGGCGACCCCAACCGCTCCCCAGGGACATCGGGACCCGCCCGACACCCTCCTGCACGAAGGCGCCACCTCACACGCAGACTCACACGTACACGCGCACGGCCTAAAGCCACTCCTACGAAGGGCCGTGGGGCGGACAGAGCACCGTGAGCATAAGCATGACCCACGGAAACAGAACCTAGGTGGGACAGGTGACTTGGCTGGCAGGTCCTCGCTGGGGCCGACTCACCTTGGGGGCACCCCCTCCAGGCAGACCACCGGAAACAACAGGTCACATGCAGTTAGAACCAGGCCCCCGCGAGCTCTATCACAAACCGTTGACCCAAGACTTCCCGAAACACGACGGCGGGCCGGTCCCGGCCCCTGTGGTCGCCCTCCGGACGGGACAGCCCGACCAGGAGGGGTTCCCCTGCAGGTCAGAGCGGAAGGCCGGGCATCCTGCCGGCCGGGGGCGAGCACCTGGGGAGGGGCCGGAGGCCCCTGGGCCCACAGAACAGCACTCGGCCACCAGGGCTCCCCACGGCACGGCTTCGTCACGCGAGAGGCCGACGTTCAGTAACCAAACGGGAGCCCAGACCGTGATGTCACGGAAGGGCTTCTGTCTGGGGCTGTGAACTGGGCCGACACCAAAACACAGCCGCCCAAAGGGTCCCCGGGGGAAGGAGAAATCACCCAGCACAGTACCCCTCCCTGCCCCGATGCTCTCTAGCTCATGTGACTCTGCAGCCCCGGGCAGGGGTCACGCAGGAGCTGGGGTCACACCGGAGCTGGGGTCGCAGTGCTGGGGTCACAGAACTGAGGTCACACTGGAGCTAGGGTCCCACCGGAGCTGGGGTCACACCCAAGCCTGGGGTCACGCAGCTCGGGGCTGCACTTTCTGGTTGGGGCCCAGGATGGTTAAGGACAAGCTGCAGAAGGGACAGCCTCCGACTTGCATTTCCAAATTGGGGAGAGTATCACGGGTCTAACTTTCTGTGAAATAGCACGGGGGCAGTCACTCCACCCGCAGAACCCGGACGGCGCAGCACGGCGGACGGGCCAGCCTGCGGGAAAAGGAGGGGAACCTGAAGCCGCCGTGCCCACTCGTGAGAACTATCGTCTGGAAAAGTCCGGCGGGGATGGGCTGGGCCTGGCGGCTCCTGAAGGCCACCAGGTGCAAGGAGCCGCCGGCTCGGGCTCAGCGATGGGCTGAGGGCCAGACTTGGGCCCACTGGCTTCTGGAACCTTCTTCTGTCCTGGCTATGAGCCCGTGGGGGCCGGGAAACCGCCACCTGGCCCTGTGGTGGGTGGGCTCGGCCAAGTGGCAGAGGGCTGCGTGTGTCCTGTGGCAGGAACAGCGGCCGCTGCCAGGGAGGGGCTCAAAGGGAGGGCCCCGAAGGCAGCAGAGGACCCCAGACTCCCATCCCCCATTGGAATGAGCTGCACGGACGTCACAGCCCAGAGTCTGGAGAGGCGTCTGGCTGAAGAACCCACCTTCTCGGTGCCAGTCAGCCCGTTTCGAGACGTCAGTGCCTTTAGAGGCAGGTTCCGGGCGTTTCTCGCGAGGTTTCCAGGGGCCTCCCCGTAGGGGGCTGGTGGCCCTAATTGTGTCCAGGCCAGAATCAGCAGTGAGCGTGCGGGGAGGTGGGGGCGGGCAACTGGGAGTGGACCCCCGCCTGCAGCCGTTCCCAGACCTACTGAGACTGTCAGTCTCTGTTTCAGAATGAAAGTCTGTGGGTTCTGATCTCACCGGCCCGGACATCTGTGCCAAGGAAAACTTTGCCAGCATTTGAAGTCCGTAAATAAGGAACTCCAACCTAAAGGTTTTTATAAGCTTCGAAGTTGCAGTGAAAGTACTTGGGCAGTAACATTTCTTGAGAAGCCCGGTGTAAGAAGCGTTTCTCTTGTTCGAACAGAAGGTGGCCGGCTCGCCCTACGTCCCCAGGCCCCTCCTGGGCCGTTTGTGTCGTTCTGACCTGGCTTTCCTGGCCTCAAACCAGCGTCATGGGCCAACGAGAAATCTCTCGATGGAGGAGACAGGGTCTGAGGCCGCTTCGCCCTCCTGGAGGCACCCTGGGGTGCCCTTGGATCAGCAGCGTCCCGGATCAGCTCACAGGGCGGGTAGCCACGTAGAGGCTGCTGGTGGCCCGGAGACCTTTCCACTTGGAGTCGGTGGGAGGGAGAGGCGTGGGACCGCTGGGACAGGTTTTACTGGACTTGGAAAAAAGAGAGTGACATCTGCTTACAATATGCCATAATTCCTTTCACGGGATGAATGGAATGTGCCGGCCTCACTACCCAGCGTCGGCAGCCCCCACGGCCCACAGAGCAGGTCCGTGGCGATGTGCAGAACGCAAGACGTGTCCCCACGCCCAGGACGGCCCTGCTGCACCACGCCAGGGGGCTTCACCTCTGCTGTCCCTAAAAGCACCAGCTCAGCTCGGCCAGCCCTCCTCACTGTGATTCTTGAATTCCTCCTTCCTATTTAAAAAAGGGATGAAAACAAAACCCACCCATTTTGTGTCCTCGACTGTAGAGCATCAGGGTTCTTCCGGAGGAGCTGGGGCCTCGGGAGAGTCCTGCGCGATCCCGTGAGTCCTGTGCCCTGGGCTCCCCTCACTCCAAAGGCAGCCGCGGTGAGACACGCAGAATTCCCAAGTGAAGCGTCCAGGCAGGGGGAGTCTTCCTGCAGCCATAACTCCTTCCCGCCTTGTTAACTCGTAGTAAAATACACAAAACGTAAAATCTAGCCCCATGACCATCGTCGGTGGCAAAAGCGTCGAGTTCCTTCACGAGGCTGCACGCCTGTCCACACCACCCGTCTCCGTTCACCTGCAGGACGGAAACTCCATCCCCACTGAACGCGGCCTCCCCTCTGCTCCCCCAGCCCCTGCCTTCGGTCTCCATGATCTGATGGCTCCCGGGACCTCCTACACGCGGGACCACACAGCCTTCACCCTTCTGCTGCTGCCTCGTTTCACACAGCACAGTCCTCCAGCTTCGCGCGTGTTGCGGCAGGCGAAAGAACACCCTTCCGTTTTAAGGTTGGATGACACTCCGTTGCACGATGGACCACGTTTTGCTGTGCGCTCATCCATCACCGGACACGGGACTGTGTCCACCTTTGTGAGTAAAGCCGGCAGGAAGCGAGCATTCAAGTCTCTTCTGGAGACCCTGCTTCTGATTCCTCGGGGAATATACTCAGCCTTCACTGTATCTTAATATGTGATTTCCTATTTCTCTAAGCCACTTTTAGACAAGTTTGTGAAATTTAACTCATTCATTAGTTGAGATACATTAACCGAGGAAGGAAGGGAGGGAGGGAGGAAGGGGGAAGAAGGGGCGGGCGGGAGGGAAGTTTTGC
The DNA here is from genome assembly GCF_022079265.1 of Lynx rufus. Taxonomy (NCBI): domain Eukaryota; kingdom Metazoa; phylum Chordata; class Mammalia; order Carnivora; family Felidae; genus Lynx; species Lynx rufus. The sequence goes on along the minus strand of NW_025814835.1, from coordinate 591,042 downwards.
GCGTCCTCGCCACCTCCCCGGGCCCAGGCCTGCATTCTGGTCTCACTTTTCCTCAGTGAGGCCCCAGCCTGGGGCCAGTCCGCCGTGGGCACGTCCCACAGGAGTCCTTCCTCGTGAGCCGCAGGCCGAGTTCTGGAGTCTCTCTGACGCCGCCTGGCTCTGAGATCCGGGGTCCACATCGGGAAGAATGGCTCATACCTCCAGGCTCCCCAGCACAGGGAGCCTCCTATCGCGTGTTGTCGCGATCCTTTGAGGCGTCTCCTTCATCTGTCCCCGCGCTCCCCAGCTCTGCCTCCCCCCAGACACCCCCTGCCTTTGGTTTTGATGGTTTGTCCTCTCCTGGTCCACGTGACGGGTACCAGTTAGGCCCCCAGGGCTCTCGCCCGCAGGCCTCCTGCCCCCGCGTCCCCTTACAACCAGGATGCTCACGGGTGCTCTCAACCAGGCACTCTGGGGTGCCAGAGGCACCGCCAATAACCACACTGGGTGGGGGCTGCAGACCAGGACGGCATCGGGGAGCCGGCCCAGCCGAGGCCCGTGCAGACGGCCCCGCTCCTCCCCTTCACTGGGGCTCAGGCCATCAGCTGCTCCCGGCACCCTGGACCAGCCCCCCCACCAGTGGATCCCAGCCCTTCCTCAGCCCCTTCCCCGTCCCTGGGCACAGTGACAGCACACCCCTCTCGTTAGAGCCTGATTCCTCTCTTTCCCTGTGTAGTAAACTGGGTTTTGCCTTTTTCATTTGGTGGGTGCTATAAATACAGGAAAACACATTTCGTCTTGCACACATAATTTTCAAAGGTCCAATTGTGCCCCCGTGTGGTGGCAGGAAAGAGCACGGACAGGGAAACCTACGGGGCGGGTCTCCCGGACCTGCGGGGTCCTCGGCAGCCAGAGAGAACCGTGGACGACGGCAGGGCCGCGCCAGCTTGTGTGTGAAACTCTGGTTCGGTAATGCCCCATCGTATCACCTTGTTCATTCTTTAAGACCAGATACTATGTCTGTTATCTGATTTATTCATTTATTTATGTCCTCAACAAATATTTCTCTTCTTTTGAAGTTTATTTATTTTGAGAGAGAGAGAGAGAGAGAGAGGCAGAGCATGCGTGGGGGAGGAGCAGAGAGAGAGGGAGACACAGAATCCGACACAGGCTCCAGGCTCCGAGCTGTCAGCACAGAGCCCGACGCGGGGCTCGAACTCACGGACCGCGAGATCATGACCTGAGCCGAAGTCGGCCGCTTAACCGACTGAGCCACCCAGGCGCCCCTCCCCCCCAAGCATGTCAAGCAGGAAATAAGGTCCCCCTTACGCACTGTGACTCTAGGCCACCACAATTTGTCCTCCTGACAAAGGCAATGACTCAGTATGTGACTCCCCTCCCCCAAATCCAACTCTTTGTGACATGGAGAAGTCTAGGACGTCTCGGGTTTGCCGCCAAAAAGCTGACGGTCACCGTGACAGGAGCTTGAGTGTATGCGTCGTACAAGCAGGTACGCTGTGTCACTGGGTGCAGACAGTCCTGAGACGGTGGAACCCGTCCAGACGATCGTGGCGTCACAGACCAGAATCCAGATGCCTTCACTCCAGGAACCAGTTTAGTTACAGCCGCTCTGGATGTCAGCTTCCTAATCTAGAAAATGGGGTGATAAAACCTCTCAGCTCACAGGATTGTCACTAAAATGAGATCAGGCGCTGAGAGCTGAGGACTCTTCGGGCAGGGAGCGGAGGCGAGGCCGCGCCGCAGAAAGAGTCTGCAGAACACGGAGCGACTCACCTACGGCGGTTTATGTCCAAACACCCGATTTCCAGGTTTCAGAGTCGTTGGCTAAGCCCGCGGGCTGCTCTCTGCCCCCAAAGAGCCTCCCCACACCCCCCACGTTCCCACTGTGCGCGGAGTGACAGGGTTAGGAACTCCAAGCACGCGCCGGGAGCCTCTAATTCTATAAAGGGCCAGCTTCCTGATTGCATTAGCAGCATGAGGAAGTTCCAAATTACTGAGGGGCCGCTCTCCCCTGCACAGCTCTCCAAGAGCACGAAATAAATCAAAGCCCTCTCGCTTCAGAGGCTGGGAGAAGAGCAAAGGAGTTGGAATCATTCCCTGCTGACCAGCAGGAGGGAGGATGATTTCTACACGTTTCTGAAAATGGAATCCCCCTTCTCCCTGCGTTTAAGGGATTTTTACCGAGGCCTCCCGCAATCCTTCTCCCAGCACCGTCCCCAAACCTCAGATGCTTGAGCACCCCACGTGACGGTGGCCATGTCCACATGTCAGTTGTGCTATCGGCTATTTAATAAATGTTAATCACCTTTTAAATTATTTTGAGAGCGAGCGAGCACGTGTGCAACCTGGGAAGGGGCAGAGAGGGACAGAGAGAATCCCAAGCAGGCTCCATGATCGGCTCAGAGCCTGACCGAGGGCTCAATCTCATGACCCCGGGATCACGACCTGAGCCGAAATCAAGAGCCAAACGTTCAAACGACTGAGCCACCCGGGAGCCCCAATTATTTTTTTAACTTAGCCTTAGCCTAAGTAAAATAAATACTACCACCGGCTTAATGTGGCTTTTTTTCTATCACACATTCAAACACACAGTAACTACATAGTAAGTAAAAATTAAGAACGTTTGTCCAAATGCTACCTAAAGAGCCTCTTGTACAACCGAAGGATCCAGCGTAGCAACTTTGGGAAACTGTCTTGGAGAAAGTGCCTGCCCTCGGAGAAGCCCGCAGAAGCCCACCAACCTCGGTGCTCCCGGGACAGCCCCACGCGGCGCGGAGCCGGCGGAATCTGCTGGAGGAATGTCTCCATCTGGTGGTGGTCGCCTCTCATCACACTGGGGCGTGAGCCCTGCCCCGGTGAGGGCCTGGGGGTTCCTTTGGGGAGGGGGAGGGGGACGAAAAAGCGCCCGCGCTGGCGGTGACGGTTGCGTGACTTTGTGACCGTACTAAAACCCACTGAACCCTACGCTCTGAAAGGACGAATTACACGGCACAAGTTATATCTCAGTTTTTACAAAAGAAGTCTCGTGGAAGCATCCAGTAGAGCAGAAAGAGAAAACTATCCTCACCTTCTTGTGGGATGTTACACTGTCTACAGCACGGCGAGGGTGTCTTTATCTGTGCTTTGTCTTGTGGATATCGGGTCTATATTCCAGGGACCGGAAGTCTTAAACGTAGAAATGGATCTTTTATTTGTGTGTTTGTAAACCACATCCACAGCTCCCATTAGACACAATTTCCCCAGAGTCTTCCAGCTGACATTCTGAAAAGTTGTTTCTTTTTAAGGCTCTCGCTCTCCCTACAACGTGCTTTCAAGCGGCAAAAGCACAGATGGGAAATGTGCCGCACACGCCTTTGCTCTGGCTTCGCGGCGGACTTTGTGGGTGTGGTTAAATCATGATTTTCATTCTAAGGGGAGGCTAAGAAACGTTTGCCGCTTGATGGAAACCATGTGTTAGTTAGTGCAAGACGCTACGTCAGGCGCTTTAACATGACATATTCCTCACAATTACACTTGCTAAACAGAATACCATTACAGAATCCCCACTAATGTTCTCATCACACACCAACTCCAGAACCTTCCCCTGTAACTCATAGGGGATTGATCAGTGCAATTATTTTGTAAAGGTCCTTGTCAGCGGATTCAAAATAACCAGCAACAATAATTATTATTATTTAGGATTCAAGTGTTAATTTTCCAGCTGAGATGCAGCCCCGGCCTCACACAGCTACAGGTGTGGGTACAGGGAAAACAGAGCCGCGTGCGCACAGCACATTTTCGGGGAGGGAGGACACCACCAGTCTCTCTTTGTCCAGCAAGGGGGAGGGGGCGCGTGATCCCACAAAAACACATGGGAAATACGGCCCTGAGATCTGGAGAGAATCTGCCACTGTCACAGCTTGTGTCTTCACGGCCCTGCTAGTTTTCCTCGTGTGTAAGCTTCAGAGAGAAAGGGCCCTCGTTGGAGAGACAGAAGCACCGGCCCCCCATCTGCCCCCAGGAGGGCTTAGCCGCCCTGCTCCAGCCCGAGCCGTGTGAGCCCCTCCGGCCCCAGTGCCTCAGCCACAGGGGACCCACACCCACAGGGACCCACGGCCCCAGGGACCCACACCTGCAGTCTAAGCGGGGCAGGTAGGAAAACGCTAGCAGCATTTGGGGACAGTCCTGACAGCCCGGGACAGGTCTCACGTCCCCCCCTCCCCGCCACAGGGGTTGGTCCTAAACACACCTCACCCCTGCAGGTCCACTCGTGTGTCAGCGAGGCTGTAACAGCATCAAAAGTAATAAAATACTTAGCATTAAACGTAACAAAAGAAGTGCAGGATTTGTTCACTCAAGACTACAAAACGTCGCTGAGAGAAATTGCGGAAGATTTAAATAAATCAAGAGACGTTCCGTGTTCACAGACGGAAAGATTCAGCATTATTTATATTTCAGTTCCCTGCAAACTGCTATAGATTTGATACAATCACTACCAAAATCCTGGCATGTTTTTTGTAGAAATTGACAAAGTGATCCTATTAGAAGAGCCAAGACGATTTTGAAAAAGAACAAAGTTAGAGAATTTACACTATCGGATTTCAAACTCCCTGTAAAGCGGCGGCCGTCAAGGCCAGCTGGTGTTCGCGTAAGGACAGACACGCAGGTCAGTGGGTTAGAACTTGAAATCGGGGGTGTTCATGGTCCTCGTGATAAAATGTAACACAAAACAACATCGTAAAGAGTCACTGGAGGGAGATTTCTTTCTACTAAGGACTCTGTCAACCCTGTAGTGTACCCTCATATCTACCTTGTGCTGGATTCAAAACAGAGAGTGAATTGACAGGCAATGACTCCACCCCATTCTCTGTTTTGAATTACCCTAAGATGCTCATCTTGGGACCTGTTTTTTAGAAACTCTTTCCAGTGGCTGTAATGGAAACTTGGCAGTCGTGAGAGGAGAAGCAAATTAGAAGGTAATTTGTACATAAATTACATGTGGAATTCGTACAGGAAGATTATTTCCTCTAACATGACATTTAACATTTTTTATTATGAAAGTTTTCAGAACGTGTGCAAAATGATGTTCTTTACTGCTCTCGCTCCGGGCACACCTACCACTCCTCCTGCCAGAGTCTGCGGAAGTCGACCCCAGGAACCGTATTCTTTCATCTGTAAATATTTCAGCACACATCTCGAAATGATAAAGTCTTTTTAAACCAATCATCAAATAAATTAGCACTAATATCCCATAGGAATTGTTTTAATAAACAGAAAAGCCCTCTCATAAGCTGCGCGGACTAACCACATTCAGTCTATAAAGCCTAGAGTCTTCTTTTAAAGGCCTTTTTTACACCCATCTCCTGATGTAAAGTCAAACAAGTTTAATGCTTACTTTCCCCAAAATATGTACTTTTCCCACACGAGCCACGAGCTGCCTGCAAACTCTCCAGCTGGGAGAAAGGCTTACCGTCTCGTTCTAAACCCGATAAAGTGGGCCTTTAAGTGAAAACCTGTGACTCAGAGCATCAGATTCACTCTAAAATATGTTTTCTCAACACCTGACTCGAAATAGTAATTAAAAAAGCTAAACCTACGCCAGAGGGGAAGACTCAAACAGTACAAGACTTCAACGTCACGTCTGCCTGCTGTAATCCATACACCCAGTGAGAATCTGAGAGAATCTTCTAACTCTGCGGGCTGTCGCGAGAATCATAATCCCACAGATACTCCGGCGGAGCCAGCCCCAGACTTGACCGCATCTCCGTCCCCGGGAAGCACGACAGTGAAGAAAAGAAGCGGGAAGGGTCACGGCCTATTTCTGACGCCGTGATGACCTCGTTGCTCCGAAGTGCTAGGAAGTGCTCCCGGAAAGGTTCATATAAAAGGCCCCCTGGAAGATGCCACGGGGTGTGTGAGCGTGGGTCGGGGCTGCGAGGGTGCGGTCCAAGAAGGGGGCGCCAATCCCGTGAGCAGGTTATGATTGGCTCACGCGCAGCAGAGTTTGTGTAAGCGTCGCATCACAGGTCGTGACACATCACACAGATAGTTTAGATACATGTTAGATATCCGTTGTTTTAACAGAACCAGTTCCCTTCCACTGGAATGTTTCTCTTTCCTAACTAATGGTTTCTTACTTGAAAAGACGGAGACGTGAAACATAAGAACACATGGTGAGCAAATAAACTGGTAAATATATGTCAAATCAAAACAAACACGGTCTATAAAATCGTAACAGTGCCTAATGCGGGGACATAAGAACACAGAACCAAAATACTGGACAATTGTAGTATGTAAATCTAGAGAGGAGCCGTATTTTAAGGCCGTGTATGGTTTGCAAAGAAACTGGTTGGAATCTTAGCTCCACACTTACTAAGTTAGGAACACAAAGTAAAATGTCAATGGTGACAATCAGAAGAATAAAAGTGGAGTAAGAAAAAATAAAATAAAGATAGGAAAGCGGATTTCAATATATCACCAAAGGGGAAAAGAGATGATAGAGGAGAAAATATACCCATAGGAACATGAGGTTAAATATAAGCATGCTGGACTGAGCAGCTAAAAGATAGAGATTATGAGACTAAGTCATAAAAGTCTAAGCCAGACTGAGTTTATAAGATAAAAATGTAAACTTAAGGTATACAAACGCTAACACTAAACAGAATATGCCAGGCAAGCATTTTTTAAAAGAAAGTTACGACCATCGTAGTACTTCAAACAAAATATGTTTTAAGACATAAGCCTTGGGGCGCCTGGGGGGCTCAGTCAGTTAAGCGTCCGACTTCGGCTCAGGTCATGATCTCACGGTTGGTGAGTTCGAGCCCCGCGTGGGGCTCTGTGTTGACAGCTCGGGGCCTGGAGCCTGCTTCGGATTCTGTGTCTCCCTCTCTCTCTGCCCCTCTCCAGCTCGCACTCTGTCTCTCTCTCAAAAACAAATAAACATTTAAAAAAGTGTTTTTAATAAAAAAAAATGATAAGCGTCATTCAGGGTACAGAGGGCTCCACACAATGAAAAAGGTTCATTTCATCAAGGATATAAAAATTCTAAATGTGAATTCCTCTAGTAACAGCCTCCCCCCACTCTCTCTATGCACACACACACACACACACGAACACAAACACACACACCACACACACATGCAGGTAACAAAACTCCAGGGAGAAACTGGCAAATTCACAACCATCCAAGAGATTTCAACTTATCTTTCTCAACCACGGCTTAGTCGATCAGAAAAATATGTAAGCCTAGGAGATTTGACGGACACATTCAACAAGCCCGATTTATTGGGTAGATATGGAACCCTGCATCAAATAAGGAAAGGATACACACTCTTTGAAAGCACATATTAACCCTATATTGGAATTATGCCAATTGCCTTAAATTTCAAAAAAGTAGTATCATTCAGAGTATTGTGTTTAACCCTAATGAGGTTAATTTAAGTCAACAATAAAAAGATGGAGAAAAGTCCCCAAGTCAGGCTCTGCACTGACAGCATGGAGCCTGCTTGGGATTCTCTGTCTCTGTCTCTGTCTCTGTCTCTCTCTCTCTCTCTCCCTCTCTCGCTCTGCCCCTCCCCCACTTGCACTCAGGCTGTCTCTCAAAATAAACTTTTTTTAATGTGCGAGTCGTATATGGGGAAAATTATAAAAATCTCACTGAAAGACATTAAAGACAGGCTAGATAAATGGAGTGATTAACTGTGTTTGTGGACGGGAAGACTCAAGTCACAAAGATGTCACTTCACCCCAAATTGACTTATAGATTCCATGCAGTTCTGATCAAAACGCTACCAGGTTTTGCCAATAAACCCGACACACTAATTCTAAAATTTACAAAACAACGAAGGCCCAGAATATCCACAAAGCTTGTGAAGAAACTTCCCAGATACCACGACTCACTGCGAAGCGACAGCAATTGGCCCAGTGCAACCATGAACCAGAACAGATCACCTAAAACAGGCTCGTGCATTTATGGGGACCTGCCGAACCTCAGATGCATCACAGAAACAGGACAGAATGTCCAAGGCAGGTTTGCGCACTTAATGGGGGCCTACTGTATGCCAGAGACGGATCACAGATCAGGAGCGTGGGGTAAGTTCTCCCGTACGTGGGGCTGGAACGACTGGTCACCTCATGGGAAAGAAGTCTCATCACCCACCTTACACTACATACAAACATCCACTTCTTATTTAAGGACCTAACTGTGAAAAGCAAAGATTTACAGATTTTTAGAAGTTAAAAAGGAAGCTATCTTTATGATCCCAAGCTGGGCAATACATTTCTAAAATTAAGAAATTCTGTTCATCAGAAGATTTCATAAAGGAAATAAAAAAGACAAGCCAGGGGCACCTGGGTGGCTCAGTCGGTTAAGCACCCGACTTCGGCTCAGGTCATGATCTCACAGCTCGTGAGCTCGAGCTCCGCGTCCGGCTCTGTGCTGACAGCTCAGAGCCTGGAGCTGCTTCGGATTCTCTCTCTCTCTCTCTCTCTCTCTCTCTCTCTCTCTCTCTCTCTTTCTGCCCCTCCCCTGCTCACACTGTCTGTATCTCTCTCTCAAAAAGAAACATTTTTAAAAATTTTTTTAAAAGACAAGCCAAACATTGGTCGATGATGTGGGTAACATATAAACAACAAAGGTGTTCGGAAGCCATACGGAACCATACAAATCCATAAGAAAACAAACAACCCAATAGACAAGTGATCGAGAAGCACGGATAGGCATTGCAGACGAAAGGCCAGTAAACAGTAGGAAAAATGACTCAGCCCGAGCGGCCACTGGAAGAATGCAAGCTACCCCGCACGTTACTGCATGGGATCATGTTACAATTTTGGTTGTCACACAGACCATCACCCGGATTGGCAGAGAGTAGGAAGCGTGGCACAGAGCTGCCGAGGGCGTGGTGGGCGTGCACGCTGAGGCAGCCGCTGCAGGGAAGGGGTCGGGGTTGCCCCCTATCTGCATCACCTATCCTGGGATTCAGCAGCTTCACCCTCGGACACTAGCTCAGAGGCACCAGGAAACATGCAGCGCTTTTCCTAAGAATCCAAAACAACCCCAGTGTCCAAGAGAATGCTAAATACATCCTGTCACACCCCCACAGTGAGCTGTCATAGAGAAGTCACAGTGAACAAACTATAACCACATAGGGCAATGTGGATGAATCCTGGATGTGTTATGATGAATGAAAAAGCCGTTCACAGACAAAGGAAGCAACAACCTACATGTGTGATGCATGTTTGCAAACCACGAGAGCGAGCATAACCGCATCCACACGCACACACGCGGTAAAACCCCGCATAAAGGAAGCGTGACAAACAGCACATCGAGGGAATCGGGGTGGGATGGGATTGACGGGAGCACAGGTAGCCGTAACGATATTCATAATGCTGTAGATTTAGGTTGGCCGAGGGGCTCATTTTAGGATTACACGTAGATTTTGGAATCCACTCACTTCACTAATTTGTAATGGGGGGAGAAAGAACGAAGGAAGGGGTCCAAGTAAAGGCTATAAGATGTTAGCACTGGGTAAGAAGTATCTCTGACGCCCACCTGCGCTCCCTGGCCCCCACTCCTGTCTGTGAGACAGAAAGACCGCAGCAGCCGGCCAGCTCCCTCCCTGCGGGCGACATCAGCCCGGATCTCACTGGAACTCGCCACAGCCCCGGACCCCACTGGCCGCTCCCTCCCGGTCGCTCCCTTCTCTGCCTACATCGCTGCGGCCACCTTTCCCGCACGAGAAACGCTGCCCTTAGTGCCATCTTCACTGCCGGGTGTCCCCAGGAATCTGCACCCCAGCCCCGCTGTCCCACCCGCTGGCGGCCTCTACCACGTGTCCGCGCAGCTCAGACCTGACAGACGCCAAGGGAGCTCATGGTCTCCCTTCCCGGTTAATGCGTCTTCTTCCAGGGGCCAGTTTGGTCTCCTCCTTCTCACTAATGTGCACAGCGAGCGACAAGACCTGGTGGTTGTGACTCAGCGAGTCTCCCTGCGACCGCTGCCATCCGTCGAGATGGCCCAGGCGTGGGGTCTCTACCTCCAGGCTCACTCTGCCCTCAGCGGCCGGCAGTGCCGAAGCCCTAAGCACGGATCACAGAAGCTCGCACGTTCGCTCAAAAAACACAGAGTAACGACCCCCGGCCCGCAAAGGTGGTTCTCAAACCTTGCCGCGCGTCGGAACAACCCGGTGAGCAAAACTCCTGGCCTCGGGTCCCCTCCAAAACCCAAGTCAGAATTGTGACCGGTGACGTCAGCAACTTTTAAACATCCTAGTCCTGTTCCCATTTTTGTCACAAAGCGTTCCATTAAGGGGTCCCCCCGGAGCCCCCACCGTGACGGTCCTCGCGCCTCGTCCCGTTTCCCCGCTTCCTGTTAGAAACCCATTGGTGGCCTTCCAGTGGGGGTGAGGTAGGCAGAAACCAGCCATCGCTCGTGTTGCAAGAATATGGGGGAAATGGGCAATTTTGCGAACACGGTGTCTTAAAAGACACCGGAAAGTTCTAGAAACTAAGAGGGCCGAAAGGGAGGAAATCCCGAAGAGGGAAGAGCCGCTCTTCAGCACACTGTCATCGCGGCCCCTTCCGTCCGTGAGGCAGTTGGCGAGTCTGGCCCACGTCTGAGAAGGTGGAGACACAGAAGGGAAGATCCTCAAGGGGTCGGGGCGGGGGTGCTGATGCGATCGACCAGAAACAAAGGAGCCCCAAGACAGGGCATCTGCTCGGTGCTGGGGAAGCATGCGCGTCCTGGCCGTGTGGCCAGGCTTGCAAGAACGCGGGAGACCTCCTGCAGTTGTGGGAACTGCGACTAAGCGACCCCTCACGAACAAGAAGAGCCTACGAGAGCACGCGGCACGTCTCACCTCGGAGATACTCCGAACCCAGAAGCGGACTGAGCCGGACCTCGGCCTCCACCTGCCCCAGATCAGGCTGACTGCGATCAGGCGACCAGCCCCTCACCCCGTGTGCCTACGGGAGAAAGGCTGTTCTAGCTCTGTGCTTTTTGGATACACAGCGTCCGGCACACCGGTGAAAACAATCCTGGGCGCCGTGTGATGTGTTTTTGTAGAAGCCCCACGGAGAGCACCAGGCCCGTCGGACCTACGCAGGAGGCTGGGGGGCCCACGAAGGGAGTCCTGGGGCTCTCCTCGAGATAGCACCGGGAACACTGCAGGTTGACCTCCTGAGGCTTCTGGGACTGGGTACATCTGGGGAGGGCGGGGGCTGGAGAACTCGCAATCGCCAGACCCCGAAAAAGCACATTTCCGTGCCGGCTGGAGTGGCCCGAGGACGGTGAGGAGGCAGGGTCGCTTCCTTTCATCAGCAATCGGAAGAACATAAAAATGCCACCGCTGCGAGGTGCGTAAGATGGGAGTCCACACCGTGTGGGGCTCTCGTCCTGCACAGTACGGTTGGGTAGAGCCGGCAGCCCCTCATGGCAACAATGTGAAAAACGTGTTGGTGTTTTCTAAGGACCGGGATCAAAGTCACGTTAGTAGAAAATGCACGCTTTCACCCCAAGGCTAGACTGTATTAATTCTAGAAAAATGATCCTTTTCAGTGAGGTGTATCTGCTTCTCGGGTAACCAGAGGAAAAACCACGATAGCTCTATCTTGCTGAGGAGTGTGGCTTCCTTCAACACCTGACCACGACTGAGGACTCAGGAGCTTTGAAAGAAGCTTCTAGAGACCACTAGCAGGATCAGAGGTGGGGACCAAGGAGTGAGAAAGTACTGACATAGAACACCCTCTTTGAAAGTTCTGGACTCCACGAGGCCTTTTATAACACTCAGAAAAAGTGGCAATAGTTCTATGTATGTTACAGGTCTACTCATATTTTCTATTTCTTCTTCAAGTTCTGTATTTTGGTTTTTCCAGAACTTTATCCGTTTCACTTAAATTATCTAGTCTGTTGGCACACAGTTTTTATATTTTTCCCTTATTATCATTAAAAAAAATTTTTTTTTCAACGTTTATTTATTTTTGGGACAGAGAGAGACAGAGCATGAACGGGGGAGGGGCAGAGAGAGAGGGAGACACAGAATCGGAAACAGGCTCCAGGCTCTGAGCCATCAGCCCAGAGCCCGACGCGGGGCTCGAACTCACGGGCCGCGAGCTCGTGACCTGGCTGAAGTCGGACGCTTAACCGACTGCGCCACCCAGGCGCCCCTGGATATCTTTTTTTTAATATGGGGTTTTTGTCATAAATTTCCCTCTAAGCGCTGCATTATCAGGCAGCACACAAGCTTTAGTATAGGTTATTTTCATTCACAAGCATCTTATTTCTCATGATTCTCTCCTTGCTCCGTTAGTTACGGAGGACCGCTGCTTAACGTCCACACAACTGTGACTTTCCCCGGTTTCCTTCTGTTGCTGATTTCTAACTTAGTTCTCTAGAGTGCAAGATGGCGTCACTCATGCCAAGTTGTGATACAATCAGGAAAGCAGCCGAGAGCAGAGCTCACCCAAACCAGCACGGACGGGCAGAACTAAGGCCTGAGAACCCACAAGGCCATGGAGCCTGGAAGAACCAGGCGCCGAGAATCACAAGAACCGGAGGAGGTCTGGAAAGACCTAAGGCTGATTAAATTCCTGTGAAAAGTAGGAGTTCCGCAACCAACCTCCAGATTCTCCAGACGCTGGCGCTCCCCCCACCCCCCGCGCCCAAATAAAACCGACGTCTGAGGGCTTGAGCGCTGCCCCGGGAGGCTCCCATGGCTCTCGGCCCCATGGCTCTCCGAACGGAGGGGATGCTTGCTCCGCTCGAAGAGTGAGCGGTGTGCGTGAACCGCTGACGCATTTCGAACCAGACCCAGGCTTCATCTCAACCGGCTTTGCAGTTGGCGCATAAACTTCTTATCCCTTGTTCTCTTTTGTCACTTTACGTGACTTGCAGGAAGCCAAGTTCAACGTGTAACGCAACGTCACTGAGCTTGGAATCCTGAACCTGCTTTACAATGGCTACCACTGCTTTACGACTGAGCAAAGCTGACTTTGCAAAGACACAACTCCTGTCCGCGCCTTTACAGCGCGCTCCTGACGACGTCCGTTGGGGTTGGAGAACGAGCGTGGTCTGACTGCAGTCCTTTTACGTGTCCTGAGCTCTGTGCTACGTCCTAGCACACCGAGTGCCCTGGGGAAGGGATGCCGCTACTCGGAGCGAGTGGTGCCCAGGTACCGGCTGGGTCCCGCGGCCGCGCGCTCTCCCTCTCGCTCTCCCTCCCCTCCGCCGCGGCTGCCTGGCTCCTCTGTCCTCTGCCGCCCCACGCGCGAGGGGGCCCAGCTGGCGGGGTCCGCCCACGCGCGGACACCGGCCAGGTGGCACCCAACCCGCGCCCTCAACCCCGCAGTTCGGCAACGACCTGGGCGGGGCGCCCACCGCCCTCTGACCCCGGGTGGCGAACGGCATGCCGGGCCCGCAGCGCCCGGATATCCGCGTTGCATGCCGGGACTCGCAGTCTCCAAAAGGGGCCTCGGCACGCGACTGGGCTGCGGGGAGCAGCCCGCGCTGCATGCTGGGACTCATAGTTTAACGACCCTGGGCCTCCGCGCACCAAGGGAGTTCTGGGACCGAAGGGGGGGGGAGGCGCGCGGCATGCCGGGACCCAGCGCGCGCCGGGAGGGGTGCAGATTCGCAGTGCATGCCGGGGTTTCTGGGCAGCGGCGCGCGCTGCACGCCGGGACCCGCAGCCCCACGCCGCCGGGGCACATGGGGCGAGGCCACGCTGTTCCCACCGGGCCGGGCCAACAACATGTTTCGGCCCCGGACGCGGCCGGCATCCGCGGCCGGCGCAGCCGCTTCTCCGGGCTGCGCGTAGGCGTGTGTTTACACACGGGCCCCGCGGCGCACGCACGTAGCGTCACGCGACGTCAGACGCTGTCCCGGAAGTTGGCGCGGGCCGGGCGGCGGGTGGAAGCCGGTGCCGGAGCGCGAATTGCAGCGCCGTCGCCTTCACTGCCTGGGCCGGGGTCGCCGGCCCGCCCGCCCGTCCGCGATGGGGACCGGGCCCTGAGCGCCCCGCCCGGCCTCCCTTTCCACAGCGACCCCGCCCGGCCGCGATGGAGGCGCCTTCAGCGGGCCCCCTTCCCGCCGAGGGCGGCCCGCCGGTGGCCGTGGCCGAGGTGCGCTGCCCGGGCCCCGGGCCGCTGCGCCTGCTCGAGTGGAAGGTGGCGGCGGGCGCGGCCGTGCGTATCGGCTCCGTGCTGGCCGTGTGTGAGGCCGCCGCTTCCGCGCCGCCCGCCGGTCCCGCCCCTGCCCGCGCTGGCTCCGGGGGCTGTGTGCGAGCCGAGCGAAGGCTGAGGTCCGAGCGCGCCGGCGTGGTGCGGGAGCTGTGCGCGCAGCCGGGCCAGGTGGTGGCCCCCGGGTGAGTGGGGTCGGAGGAGCGGGATCTGGAGGGGTCCTGGGTCGGGCACTGGGCAGGAAGGGGTCCCCGGTGCCGAAGCTAGAGGGACAGCTCGGGGAGAACTTTAGTGGGTGGGTCACACCGCAGTTGTGCATCTGCGTGTCTTTCTAAAGCTGGACGATAGTCACTACTTGTGGGGATTTAACCGTTCAGAAGCATGACTTAAAACGTTTTCAGCTGCCAAAATTGCAGTTTTAGGAAGTAGGCGTATTCTGTTCTTCTGTGATAGGTGCCCCCCCCCCCCCCGCAGGACTCCGCGTCTGTAAGTTAACTGCCCAGTGAGCACGGGACGATCAGGCACCCTCCACGCTGGTCATCGCAGTGTAAACTGCTGGGGGTGGGGTGCACATCTTTAGCTTCTCGTAAACCTTGAGAAACGCGGTTGTAAAGCCGGGTGCAGTTCTGCATCATAGCTCAGGGGGGTGCAGCCGCAGCCCATTTAGTTTAGAGTAACAAAATAGTACATATGCTAGTACGCTTTCCTCGGATAGACTCTAGCTGTTGGTTATTTCCGTTTTAATCACATAAAGGGGCCTTTCTCTTTTTAGGGGGCTAACCTGTCCACCCACACCTCGTGTGTGACTTTACCAGTGTTGTGCTCTGAGATTGGGCTGGTGTGTGGGTATGGTGTGTACATACACGTGACTCATGTGGTTGTTTTTATTGTCTGGAACAGAAACCGGGGCAGGTGACCATTCCTGCTTCCTGCTGTAGTGGTTGGCTCACAGCTTCCTTCTGCGAGGGCCACAGGACATCTCAGGCGCTGGTCCCCTTGGGCACAGTCTGGCCCTCTAGTTGTGCTATGTGCTCTGGTCTCTGCCCCTCTCCTTGTGGCTTGCACTGCCTCTGCATCTGTTGAGAATCTGCTCCCCTTCCATAGGATGGGCTAGGACTGGCCTCCAACCCAACCCCAGGAGCCTCCTCCTGTGTGCACTTCTCCCCACTCGTTGTTTGGAGACGGCACTCTGGTCCTTGGCCTATGGGTAAGGTGCCCGCGCCTGCCCAGTGAGCATGGACAGGATGGGATGGGAGCTGCCTCGGGGCTGCACCCTCCCCGGAGCCGTCTGGCCGGCCTCCTTTGGAAGGGAGGAGCTCACTGGGCTGTGTGTATATGGCACACTGTGGTTTGCTGTCCTCATTACTTTGAAGTCAGAGTTCACCTGACCGCCGCTTGGGCATATAAACTCATGAGCCCATAGTTGTGCAGGTGAAGCCCAGTGCTGGTGTAGAAGGTTGTGTAGACAGTTCCTGAGGTGAAGGGCTCTTCGTGTCCTGGTCTTCCTCTGATTATACAAAGAGGGCCACTGAGGCCCAGACAGGTCAGGCCCTGGTCTTTCTGTTCCTCCCATTGTACACAAAAGGCCATTAGGGCCCAGGCGGGCCGGGGACTAGTCAGTGAGAAGCTCCATGTGTAATGCTTTGATCCCATCAGCCAGACTAGCAAATCAGAGTAACCCAGCACGTTAATCTCACCAGTCAGCAAAGAAACGTACCTGATGACAAGTTCTCAGTAGGGAGTTTTTCTTGTGTGTTTTTGGCATTTGAGGTTTAGGGTGTCTTACTGCCGTGGTTCATCGTAAAGCTCTTTGCGGACCCGATGACGGTGTTGCTCCTGGCGCGCAGGGGTGAGTGGGCACAGGTGAGGCACCGGCACAGCCAGGCTCACCTGCTCGACGTTGTCCTTGTTTTCATCCTTGCTGGCGTCAGCAGGGTTCGTCCCATCCACGTCCGTGGTTATTCTCAGGCAGTGAACAGTCAGTTCTAGGAACTTAGAAATAGTGCTTCTGGGTGTGCCTGAATTCATCACTAGGTTATCGTTTTGGCCGGTAGTAGGAGGAGCGTTTTTGTGCTTGCTGTCAGGTAGAGGTAGGAACGGAATCCTTTCTTCTCAGGTAGGGAGGGTGCTGGGGTCCCAAGGGGCTTTGGCACGCCCAGCACGCTGCCTTGTCGAGGCTTCACGTTCACATCCTCCTCCCTGCCGCTCTCTCCTTAGGGCACGTTTCATCCAGGGGGTGCCAGTGTGGGGAGGGAGACAGAATGAGAGTACACATCTGTCTTTGTGACTTTCACGTGGATCACAATTATTTTGATTTGAAAACATTAGGACAAGCCGCTGTCAGAAATTCAGTCTGTTAATTGTTACTTTACCTAATGTCCCTCTTTTCGACCTGTCTCCTTTTATGTTCTTTGTCATTCGCTGGGAGGTGTTGAAGTCTGCAGAGGAAGATGTGTGAAATACTCAGGCAACAAGTCTGGTGGTGGGGCAGGACCAACATGGGAGGCCGGGGTGGGGGTGGGGAGGGGGCTGTTGCTTTGTAAGACCGGAAGCAGTTACGACTGCTGGCATGCTGCTTCGAAGACCTTGGTGGCCCTCTGAGGCGCGGACTGGGGACGACGCTGAAATTCTGTGAGTCCTTCCCAGCCTGTTGAGCCCAGCGGTACAGGGGAGCACTTGCTTTTGAAACACGTTAGAGGAATGGAGTTGTGTCTAATAAATCGTAGTCGACCCACTGGAAGCTCATACAGTTTTGAGAGAATTCTAGAAAGAATTCCTCGCGGAACCTGAGTGGCTGACTCTAGGTTGCCGCGGGCACTGAGAATGGATAGTCTTCCTATTTTGTGGGTTCTGTCTCTTCCAACCACACGCTCCGTCACCAGGCCACAGGTGGCCGAGGTTCTGTGAAGCAGCTGTGTCCCCGCTCTGACTTCAGCGTGCGCCCGGCCTGAACGACAGCGGGGTGACGCTGTGGCCACCACCGCCGCTCCGCCTCGTCGCCGGCACCTCCCCCGCTCCTGCGGTATTCACCCTCAAAGCAAGGGTACTCTTCTCTTCTTTTTGGACGGAATTCCAGACCTAGAGAAAAGGTGCGAGAATAGTGCCAGGAATTCTCCTCCAGGTGTCACGCGGCTCTCCCACAGGTCAGGACGCTGCCACAGCTGCTCACCCTTCTTCCTCACACGCGGTATCTTCCTCAAGTTGAGGACGTTGCAGATGTCTCCTCAGAATAACATTTTCTTACCTAACCACGGTGCAGCGGCCAGAATCAGAAATAACATCCATGCCGGGCTATTTTCTGCTCTTTGGATTCCCCTGATGGGCCAGTAATGTCCTTGGAATCGAAAGAACACAGGTCCTGTGTCAGGCTCAGCCGTCTGAGCTCCTGGATCTCTGGCCTCGAGCGGTTCTCCTGTCTGGTCCTCCGTTTTCTTCTCGTCAGCTGGTGGTTTTGCAGACTGACTCCGTTCCGATCGCCGGGTGCATTTGGGCAGGGCTTGCCTGGGTACCTGTGCGTGTCCCGTGCAGGCCTGTCGGGCGACAGGTAGCCTCGGTCTGTCCCATTCTGGTTTGTTCCGGTGAAATGTTACTAACTTTCCTGTCGTAATCGTTCAGCATCTTGTGAGAGATACTTTATTACTCGGTAAGTATCTTAAGTTCTCTCATCAAATGGCCGCCCATCATTTTTGGCATCTTGAGGACTCTTGTCTGAATTTCCTGTTTTTTACCAGGATTGTCCAGTGGTGATGTTCTCAAGCCTTTCGTCGTTCCTTCTCCATTTCTGGTTGGCTTTCTACTGTAAGAACCCTTCATTTAATAGCGTAGACTCTGGGATTCTTGTTTTATTCAATGGGTTGTAGTCCATTACTACCATTTTTTCTCAGTGCTCCGATCGTCCCAGGTTTGGCCAGCGGGAGCCCCTCACGCTGACTCCTCTGGTGAGGCCCTTGGGTCGGCGCGTGGCCGTGTTTTCTGACACAGATGGTATTTAGGCTCCTGCTCCCCAGCTCTGGAATCACCCCATTCTCCAAGAAATTGTGCTTCCTTTTAATGGAGACTGACATTTGGGAACCGAGATCCGGGCGCACAAGTGACGTCTTGCCCATCGCGCTTGTGTGCCGAGCTCCGTGTTTAAGAGCTTGGCGGAGGGCTGTGAGCCGCCCTGGCCTGTCGCAGGAAGACGGAAGGTGAGACCCAGCCTGCGATAGCGCTGGCTCCGCCAGCAGAGAGTCAGGGTGCCCGGCTTCCTCACACTGTGCTCTTCCTGTGCCCTCGGACCTTCCCATCAGATCGGACACAAAAGCTGATGCGTGCAAAAATTTCAGGAAGAATTCGATATTTGTGTATTTCGGGAAAAATTACTTCTTTAGGAATCGCGTCGTGATTTTCCTATGGATTTTTTTCAAGGACAGACCAGGAAAGTTAGCATTTACTGGTGACTGACTTGACGTCCTGGGGCCAGTCTCCCGGGTGAAGTGTTTTCTCCAGAGGTCACAGCATGCCCCTCCCCGCAGGGTGTGATGGTGTTGGCTCTTTGTTGGGTTGAGGGTAGAAACAGTAGGGTCACTGCCTGCCTTTCATCCCTCTCGCATCAGTATCTGCAGATGAAATCATGTACGGAAAAAGGGCATTACTGTTACCTCTTAAAAATACTCTTTCCCTCTCTCTTGGCCATCCGTTACTTTTTTTGAGAATCCTTTTAGCCCTTGTAAAGATGCAGAAGAAGTCCACCGATAATGTTGAGCTCCGCTCTGACCCCGCCAGACGGTTCTGAATGACCTTTTAATTCAGACAGAAGATAGGGTCTCTTTACCCTCCTTTTAATTTAGACGAGATGTTTCCGAGCTGCTGTCCCCTGGGCCACATGTGAGTGTTGGTGTGGCCGATTGGGAAGGGGGTGGGGGACAGACAGCTCCTTGCCTTGGCCACATGTCTCCGTCCTTTGTGACAGGCACAAGTCGTCGTGTGCTGCACTCGGGCACATGTGCTGTGTGTGCAGTGTGTGTGTGTCCCGTGTGGTCCAGTCCGGTGTGCAGCTCTCCTGCTCTCCTTCCTGGGCTGCAGCAAACTCCAGAAGCTGGTCTTGAGGGGCACACCACCAGCTGGGGTGGCTCGGCGGCCACACACGGCATCTTTTTACCTTATCCTTGGTCAGCGTTTGCCGGAAACGTCTTTGCGAAGACACGTGGCTCCTCCCTTGTGTGTGGAGACCGTGTTGTGTTTTTAATCACTTCCCCCCCTTCGCCTGGCAGGTGTGGCCTCGGCACCCTGTATGGATTTACAAGTGGTGGGTTTCTACTGTCACGTTGCTTGGCTTGGGGTCCTCTTTGCTAGATGCGGCACGTTAGTGTTTTCTGACTTGGGTAGTCTGAGAAGATTGAGGGACGTTTTGTTTTGCCTCAGATGATGGTATACCTCCTCCCCCTGCTGTGTGGACTCGCCCGCCTGTGCTGATCCCACGTCTGTGTCAGGTGTAACGTGACAGACATTGCCAGGGTGAATTTAGGTGGAGACCTCGTGTCTAAATTTAGTAAATAGGAAAATTCTCTGTTCGTATTCACGATAGGGAGCTTTGAGCTTTGAACGCTGTGGGTGACTCTTTTACATCAGAGAGAGGTGTCGAGTTTTGGAACGAAGGCATCTTGTGGGGGGGTTAGGTTGATTTGTGAGTCATTCACGTAGCTCTTGCACGTGTCAAGTGATGACAACGTGTAGTGTCGCCACAGAGGGGGTCCCCATAGAAGCTTTGTGTGGTGTCCGTTTCGTGTGCCAGTCGTTGTTCAACGTTAAGTATTCTTTTCAGGTGTTTGGGGTCATTCGAGTCATCCCAAGTGCCTTTGAGAGCAGGGCCCCCTGCACCTGCTTCCTGGCTGTCACCGACTGCCTTCTTCTTGGGGGTGGATGGACGCTGCTGAGGCACGTGGCCTTGGATAGTCCACCAGGAAGGGCTTCTAAGCTGACACCCGTGTGCTTATCATCTGCCCTGGTGTTTGCAGGGGCGTGTCCTGTGCCCAGTAGGCCCCTCCCTGTCGATGCCAGTAGCTGCCCCCAGGTTGTGACAGCTGGAGGCGTCTCCAGGCCCAGTTTCCCGTGGGGAGCAAACACAGCGGGTGACTGAGCCCTGATCTGCTCTGTGGAATAAGACAGGCGAAGCTCCTTGCAGCACAGAAAGTTACATGACTTCTAATGTCATCTGTAGAGAGAAGACTTTGTAGAGAAAGGTACACGTTCAGGCCACGTTGCCAAGGGCGTGTGGAGTGGTTAGAGTGTGTGCCCCCACCCCTGCGCCCCTTCGTCCCCACCTGCCTCCCGGTTGCCTGCTGGCAGCTAGGCTTTGCCTGGGACTTGGAAACAAGTTGACAGAGCAAGGACTCTGTGTCTTCTGGGCCTTCACGGGATGGCCTGGCGGAGCGCATATGCGCTTCACGCAGGGCGGTGGGAGCTGAGAGGACTTCCGGGAGGAGGTGCGGCTCTGGATATGGGTTCAGATAGAAAGAAGAGGCAGAGGTGGCGAGTGGCAGGCTGGTCTAAGCCGAGGGAGCCCCCGTGTCGGGGGGACGTCCGGCAGCACTCGGGGGCACACCACTGGTGGAGCACGTGGGACCTGAGTGGCCATGGAGTGGCATGGCGAGGTCCTGGGGATCTGCGGGGTGACAAGAAGGCCGGCTGCCGTGACGCTGGCTGTCACACTGGATGGCACGCCTCCCTTAGCCTGGGTTGCTCTGCGCAGGTGACGTGCAGAGCCCCCCGGTGACCGGATGGTGCTGGGGGCACAGGGCCGGGCCACAGTGCAGGTGCCCGGGGACCAGCCACGTGCTCCTCTCTGCCTCGCTGCGGTGCTCTGCCACAGGGTCCTCTGGAAAGGCCACCAGCACCCCTAAATCACCAAGTTTGGTGGCCGTGTCCTCGTCAGTTGGTAGTCTGCCGGTACCACATATGCATTTTAACTGCATGGTTTGGCGAGTTCTGACAACCGTGTGTGCCTTGGAAAGCACCACCCACAGTCACGATGTGGACATCTTCGTCCTGGTGTGTGTCTTGATGCTGTCCGGTGTCTCTTCGGGGCGTTTAACGCTGATACTCCTTTCCCAGAATGTTCCCTCCCTGGTGTCTGCTGTGGACCCGGCTCCTCAGCCTTTGCGAGCACTGATTTTGTTTTCTGCTACGCTTGACCTTAGCCAAAAGGCCGAGAAGCGATGATGATTTTGCTTTTCGATTGGCGTTCTTTTTTCCGCCTGTCCCTTAATTGTTGGGGTTCCCCAAAGGCCTGCCATCTGTTTTATTGGCAGCGGTTAAGCCCTAGCCTGGGATAAGCAGCCCACGAGACCTGCGTTCCGTGGTCCTGTCCACGTCTAGGCACACGTCCACCTGTGTGGGCAGCTGGTGGTGCCTGTGCCTCCCTCGCTCGGTTTTCCAGGCAGACTTGTCCTTTCGTGCCTGGTCTCTGGCAGGCTCACTCCAAGAACATCTGCGAGCGTCCACGGCGCTCCTGGCTCCCTCGGCTCTCACTTCTCCTGGCATCTCCTGCCCGCACTGGTGCACTTAGAGCTTGTTTGCCCACCCCGCTCCCGGCACCTTCGCGGCGCCACCTGTGGGTCCTCCCTGCTGCGTTCAGGGCTCTGGACCCTTGAACGGTTGGTCTCGAGTCTGCCACTTTCCACGTGCTCTTAGCTTGGGCGATCTGAAGCCAGCTGTGCCTCACCTGTGTGGCTTCGCCTTGGCTCCCCTCTCCATCCCACACCTGCTTCCTCTTGGTTTGTCGTGACCCTCCTGTCACCTTGTCCTGGAAGAGGGGCTGTCCTAGAAGCTTCCTTCGACTGGAGGAGAATCAATCCTCTGGAATTAGCTGCCCGTTCAGGACTCCCCTTGAATGTCAGTGACCTGGGCAAGACCAGGATTTCTTAAGGACGCAAAATATCTGATAAATTGGACTGGGTTAAAATTTAAAACCTGATCTTCAAAAACCACTGTTAAGAAAACGCAAAGGCTGACTACCAACTGGAAACACATACCTCACAAAGTGTTTCGACCTGTTTATTGCTCGAGCTGGACACCAAATGTGTCTTCGGGTTAATGTTTTAGGAGAGGTTGGTGAAATCTTCCTTTCCCGTTTTTGGGGATTCCTGAAAAAAATACTCCCCAAGCCATGAGTGTGCGTAGAGAAACGGGTGAAGTGGGTAAGTGCAGACTGGCTTTTTCATGTGGTGCGTGTCTGCCGTGTCCACAAAGGAGGCCTGGCCAGCAGGTCACGCCGCACCCGAGACTGGAGTCCTTCTGCTCCTGGTGCCTGGGTGGCCTGCGCCTTCTTACGCGACTGTAGGTCCCCAGAACCTGTAATTAAAACACAGGCAATATCAGCATTTTTAAAACCTACCCCTAGCATTCCAGGGGGCAACCAGCAGCTTTTTGCCAGGGTCCAGAAGGCCCGACAGACCCCCCGGAAAACCCTATTAGCCAACAGTTGACCCACACCTTTGACTTTTGGGAAGGTGCACGGCCATCCCCTTGCCGGCTCTGCCCACGTCCTCCCAGACGCGTCGCCTTTCCGGGCCTCTTACTTCCCCGCCTGCACTTGGGAGAGCAGGACAGGCAAGGAGGGGGCCCTGGCAGGACGGAGTCTGAACAGCGGGTCGTCCGCAAGGTGGGCCACCCGGTGGGCAGCTCCGTGGGAGGGAGTGTTCCTCGTGTGGCAGGAGCCGAGCCGGCTGTCCCAGGGAGGGCTGATTCGGGGGTGCCCGCCGTGAGGGCTGGGGTACGAGAGGCCCGGACCGTGGCAGCCGCTTGGTCGGGGTGGGGCGGGGTCTGGACGATGAAGGAAGGGTTCTTCTGCAGGGACGTGAGTGGGGACTGGGTTTGGCGGGACGAGGTGCTGCGGGGCCGGGCAGGTGGGGAAGGCCAGACTCGAGCGCCCGCTCCGGACGCCAGCAGCACAGGGCCTGGTGGTAGAAGGCTGAAGAGACAGCACAGGGCACCCAGAGAAGGTGGGCAGCGAGCAGGGCGGGGGGGGGGGGGGGGTGTCCCAGGGCCTGCCGGCAGGAATATAGAGCCCGAAGACATCTCTGGGCCGGTTGGCGGAGGACTGGGGAGACGGCGGGTTCTAGGTAGAGGTGGCGATGGTGCTGAAGGCGGGAGCGCACACCCACGGAGAGGGAAGAGGCAGGCGGCAGAGCGTGGCCCTGCCCCGCGCTTGGTTTGCGGTCGAGCCGGCTGCCGGGCTGCGGACACACAGGGGCGTCGGGGCGCCGCGTACCCGGTCGTGAGCGGCAGAGGCGGGCAGGAGGGGAAGAAGGAGGCCCTGTGTGGAAGGGGAGTGCCATCCCTGGCAGCCGTGAGCCCGTGGAGGCCGTTGGGTCCGGAAGCTCTGGGGCCGTCTGGGTGGCCATCCGTGCGCCCTTGCTTTGTGAGGAAGCACCCAGGAAGGCCCCGCGTCCCAGATGCTGGCCTGATCGCCGCCTGGGTGCCCCCCGGGTCTAGGTAAGGGGCAGGAGACTCCCGCGGCCCCGAGTTACAGGGCCTCCAGAGCTCTGACCACGCAGCCTTTGGGTTTGTGTGGAAATCGTTGCGTGGGGTGAAAACTAGGAATACTACAGGAGTTCCGTCAGAAAACTTGCACTGAATCAGAGCCGCTCTGTAGACCGGGAACGGTATTTGGGAGACGACACCGTTGGTTATTTGTTGGTACTCTAGCAAGTTGCTCCTTGCCACGTTAGCGTCGGTTTCCGTGTTTTAAATGGTTTCTCAGAAGCCTGAGAGTGTCAGTATTTCACATACCCTAGGCTTTCACGTCGTCCCAAGTCCGTTCTCCCGACAGGACGTGCCTAGTTTTTCATCTGTCGTGCGTGGGTTCTGGGTCGCCCCGTGGGGACCCGTGGGCGAGAAGCCCTCCTTTCCCGCCCCGGAAGCAGAGCCCCGCCACGGGGTGAGGCGCGCCGGGTCAGGTGGGGGTCGCTGGGAAGATCGGTACTGAACCCCGGGAGCTGTACACCCTCGGGGCGTGTGGTCAACCAGGGGATTGTGCTTCTCCCCTTCCTGACGTGGGACCGTCTTCGCCTCTGTTTCTAGGGCCGTCCTGGTGCGGTTGGAAGGCTGTAGCCACCCGGTTGTCATGAAAGGCTTGTGTGCCGAGTGTGGCCAAGACCTGACCCAGTAAGTCCTGGCAGCTTGCGGGTGGAAGGCGGCGCCTCTCCGCGTTGGAGGTGGCACGGGCGGCCTCAGGCACCCTGCTGTGTCCGGTGACCCGAGGCAGTCTCCCGGGGAGGTGTCCTTTCCATAAGTCCCGAAAGCATGGAGCACGTCGGATGCTCACAGGCGTGCTCGGTTTGCTTTCCCCTCCCCGCCGAGCACACTGCACATCCTCCCGGGCCCCCCGGGCCCCCCCGCCCCACTCCCTGGGCTCCTTCACCACCAGTGCTGTGCGGTCGCGCTCATTGTCTGTGCAGAGCAGCGCGGACTGTCCTGTGTTTGCGTAGGTGAGGGCCTCTGTTGCCGTGTGGCCGTCACAGTTCATTTCCAAGAGACCTTCGTGTTTTGTGAGAACTTGGCCTGTTGTCAGACCCCGGATGGCCTCTCAGCAGCTGGCCGCAGAAGGACGTGCTGCACTGAGCTAGCAGTGAGCCTCACCTGAAGTGTGCATTAAAATCCTACCCTGGAAGCCCCCGGTGCTTTCCGGGCGTGGGTCGTGGGGTCACCCACGGTCCTGCGTGCCTTCTGTGTACAACTCGTTCAGGGTGTTCACGTCTGGCCCTTCTCCCTTGTGCAGGTTGCAGAGTAAGAACGGGCAGCAGCAGGTGCCTCTGTCCACGGCCACAGTGTCCATGGTGCACAGCGTCCCAGAGCTGATGGTGAGCTCCGAGGTGAGTCCTGCCTCTGGCGGGGGCGACGTGTCGGACAGAACATCTCCAGAGAACGGCAAGGAGCATGTGTGGGTCTTGTGCCGTGCAGAGGACGGTTGCAGAAAGTGCCGCGTCTGCGGGCGTCATAGCCGCTGGTGGGACCAGTGGTGTGTGAGCAGCGTGCCGCCCCCCTCCCCCCCCCCCGCCGCTTCTGCTTTCCCAGAGGGTCCTGCTTACCGGGGATGCGCCGGCCTCACGGCCTCGGAGCCGGGAGCTCTCCCGGGTGCTGTGGCTCACATGGTTCCCCGGTGCGTGGCCGGAAGCAGTGGGTCTGGGAGGCCGACCGAGGGGAAGGCCGGAAGCTGCCGGAAGCTGCCGGAGGCTGCAGTTTGAGGGCTGGGAGCAGGCGGCTGTGCGTCGGACCTGAGCGGGCAGCGCCGGGGAGCGGACGTGGGGGCAGGGAGGGGACGGGAGAGCACGCCAGTTCGGCCCTCCTGTGGGGCAGTCCCCGAGCATCCCCGTACCTGCGGACCTAGCGCACGAAACCGCCCTTACTTCCCCTGCATTTCAGAAGTCACGCGGGCAGTGTGGGTCAGGGGTGTCCTGACCCCCGTTTTCATAGGCCAGGGGTGCAAATGGCGGGTGAGGGAGAGACACCAGGATGAAGCCCTTGATGGGTTGTGCAGAGACTGAGCTCTTGGTGGGGACCAGTCTCCCGGCTGCCCGTTTATGTAGGTTGCGGGTGAAACTTTTTCAGTCACGATTTGATGAGATTTGTGCTTTTAAAAAAACTTATTTAAGTTCTGGTTGGTTAACACACAGTGTAGTGTCGGTCTCAGGAGTAGACTCCGGTGATGCGTCACTGAGGGGCCACACCCGGCGCTTATCCCAACCCGCACCCTCCTCAGTGCCCATCACCCACCGGGCCCCTCCCTCACCCACCTCCCCGCCAGCCACCCTCAGTTTGTTCTGTGTGGTTAAGAGTCTGTTGTGGTGTGCCCCTGTCTGTTTTTGTGGACACAACCGGTTTCTTTTCATTTCTTTTTTCATTGGTTTACACGTTAAGTCATAGGATTACGATCACAAATCATAACGTCATCAGAGTTTGGACCCAGTGGACTGGCTGGGGAGGCTGGGGTCTGGGCAGCGTGGCCCTATGTGCTGTGTTAGCATGCAGAGAGCCTCGAAGCACCTCTCCCGGCTTCTTTTGGTTTCTCCTGACAAAATCAAATTTTGTTTTGGATCCGGATGTACTTACCGACTTTCCTTTCTATTTCGCTTCAGCAAGCCAAGGAGCTGGGAAGGCAAGACCAGCAGCGGCTACATCGAAACAGAAAGCTGGTGCTCATGGTCGACTTGGACCAGACGCTGATCCACACGACAGAACAGCATTGCCAGCAGATGTCAAACAAAGTGAGCGGCCCCAGCAGCTCCTCTCGGCGACGCTTCTTGGGCCAAGGAGGCTGGCTGGGGCGGGAGCCCAGGGCCCATGCTCCCAGGGCCGTTTCCCCTAGCTGGTCCCCACCGGGAGGTGCCGAGGCACGCTCCCACCCTCCGGTGCCTGGTCCACACGTGGTCCCGTGAATCAGGAAGGTTGAGGGTTCGGGGCCTGGAGGACCCAAGGCCCAGTGGTAGACAGTGGGGTGGACGGCAAGGGAGGAGTGGTCCGGGGGGGACACAAGCCGGCAACACCTCTGGAAATACCTGGAACACTGGGGGCGGGGGTGCAGGTGGGTACCTGGGCCTGCACTCACGACAGCAGATAGAGGCTGGGTCCGCTTTGCATAAATCCTTCCGGGAAATTAAATTTCCAGAGAAAGTAAAGGGTCAGGGGCGGAACCCTGTTTGAGTATACGTCGAGCCTCTTCCCACCCTTCGCTCCTTTCCTCTGTATGGAGCCTGGGGACTTAAATTTCTGGCCCCTCCCCAAGGCATTGAGTCGTGCCCGTTACGGATGGCTGTCTGAAGGCTGGCACCAGCTTCTGCCTCCTTGACTAAGGAGGCCTCACCGGCATGGACGTGGTCAGTTATTTAAAGTCTTTGTTGGTGGGGTTGATGTGCAGACTGTCGTCGGTGCCTGCAGGTGTCAGTTCCTAGCTGTGGCTGCGCGTGGTGGGAGAGCCTCTGACAGGCCAGCAGCCGGGGATGTGAGACCCCAAGGGCAGCAGGACAGGTCTGCTCATGGTCCCGGGATGGGCGTGTGTCGTGGGGGGGTTCGCTGCAAACTTTTCTCGGAACACACCAGGCCATTTTAGTTTGGCCTCGTGAATAAATCCAGTGACACAGGCGCAAACGTGGACCATCTCCGCTAGTCCTATAGGCCGCAGAGTCACTTCTGCCTCCGGACGTTGCTGACGGTGAGGACTGATCTCCTACTCGTGAGCGGAGAACTTGTCCTCCAGCAACGTCCTTGTCACTTCAGTTCTGTCTCCCATAAAACAGCGTGTATTTTTTTTAAGTTTATTTTGAGAGAGAGAGAGAGAGAGAGAGAGAGGGAATCCCAAGCAGGCCGCACTGTCAGCACAGAGCCCAACATGGGGTTCAAAGTCACGAACCGTGAGCACATAACCTGAGCCGAAATCAAGAGTCAGACGCTGAAGTGACTGAGCCACCTAGGAGCCCCAACAGCACGTGTTTTAGTTGTATTAGCACTTTTTTACTATCGTAACATTTCGTGTCACCATGTATTTTTGTGTGCAGCATAAGGTGTTAGTAAATACTCTGCGACTGTTTCATTCATAACAACTCTGCTTAATTATCTTACAGCTGGAGGACTTCAGGGGCGCCTGGGTGGCTTGGTCAGTTGAGCGTCCGACTTTGGCTCAGGTCATGATCTCATGGTTTGTGAGTTCAAGCCCCACATTGGACTGCTTGCTGTCAGTGCAGAACCTGCTTCAGATCTGTCTCTCCCTCTCTCTCTGCCCCTCCCCTTGTCTCTCTCTTTCTCTTTCTCTGTCTCTCTCTCTCTCTCAAGAAACAAACATTAAAAAAAAGAGTTGGAGAACTTTATGTAAAGCAGTAGTTTCTGCACGTATGTGCTTGTGTGTACGTGGCCATAGCCGGCTCTGGGCTTCATTGTGCCTTTGAAGTCGGCACGTTTAATTCATTTCACAGCAGTTTAAACTCATCGTAACATGCCTGTTCCTCAGCTTGTGTGATCTACAAGGTGAAGGTCTCCTCCCATCCACGTGGACGGGCCTCAGCTCTGGCTGGCCTCCATGGCTCCACCCCCACCCGTGCCCACAGGTTACCTGCGGGCCGGCTCTACCCAGCACTCATGTGTGCACCCGCATACCTGTTGTGACATCTAGAAAGATGTGTTTAACTCTTCACTTTGGCAACCTGAACTTGTGTTTTTAAGGACATTTATATGCACCTGTGGAGGACACGGAATGTGATTTCTAGAATTCCATACTCCAAAATGTTTTAACAGAACAGCTGCTTCATGAAGGGTTTGACCACTTTAGAGCTAGTAAAAAGTTAAGTAAGCCCAGGGTCGCTTACTTTTAGTTTTCAGTGTTTCAGAGTTCTCTTACTGAGAAGATTAATGATAAATAGGGATTAAAAGGATCAACGTTTAGTTTCCTAAGGAAAATAAGTTTCTTTGTATATTAATGACATGTAACTTGTTGGCGTTACTAATCTTACCTGTCTACTAAAAGTGGTTTGAAATACTATTTCAGGTTTGGTGTTGTATTTGTAAGTTAGTAAACCCGTATCTTAAAGCAGTCACTGAGCCAGACTAAGTTCCGTGGGACTGTTTGGTTTACTCCCATCAGTACTTGGCGGGGGGGGGGGGGGGGGGGGGGGGGGAGGGAATCACGCGTGGATCACCGGAGACCTGTTCTAAGTGATCCGCCGTGGCCGAGCTATTTGGCAAGTGTTAGGGTTTGAGGACACAGATCCTTGCTTTGCTGTTAACAGACAAAGACCACGGTCCAAACGGTGCGAGGATCTGCTGACACCGCTGAAGCCCGTGGTTGCCGAACGTGGTGACCGTGGCGGTTCATCACAGGCAGCGACGTGGGTGGGTTCGCTGCCGGGACCGTCATTGACAGTGTCTTGGGTGGTTACCGCGGAGGGTGGGGGGCGCAGTCCGGAGGTGCCGTCCAGGCGCCTCATGCCTTCTCACTGGGCACACCTGTTCTTCCAGGGTATCTTTCACTTCCAGCTGGGCCGCGGCGAGCCGATGCTGCACACGCGTGTGCGTCCGCACTGCAGGGAGTTCCTGGAGAAGATCGCCAGGCTGTACGAGCTACACGTCTTCACGTTTGGGAGCCGGCTGTACGCTCACACCATCGCAGGTGGGCGGCTCAGTCCTCGGTCACCCGTGCCGACTCACGCGTCGCGTGGGCGTTGTCCCCAGTGGGTTAGGTCTCTCTTCGTTTTCAGTGACATCCTTAAAGACAAGGGGACACACGAAGCTCTCCCAGGCTCCTTTCTAGTCCCCGAGCTAGCTCTTGTCTCCCCAAATGGGCAGGCCACCCCCGCTCTGGTCAGGCGCACGCCGCGGGCTGGTGTGAAGGTTGCTCAGCACTGCAGCTGTGTGGAAACGTAGAAACTTGCTACGTAAGCCTTCTCAGGGTGTTTTTGTTTTGGTTTGGAAATACCTCTGGAGGCGTGTTGCTTACTGACGCTCTAAGTGCAGGTAAAATGATTGTCTCTTATTTGTAAATGAATGACGTGGTGACTTAGTGTTAACCTGTTGTCTTGGTGCAGCTTAGTGGTTGTGTGCTGGCCGTGCGTGTGCCTCGTGTGTGCGTAGGTGTCCCTGGTGGTGCCCACCAGTGGCCTGTCTGGCTGGGGGCGGAGCCCCGAGCCCGGCCTTCACCCCGCCCGGGGCAGCTGGGGCCCGGTCCGCCCTGACCGACTGTGGGTGTTGGCACCTGCGTTGTAGGTGCTCACAGCTCCTTCGTGGCCAAATAAAGTACTTCCGAATGGAAATATTTTTACGGGTTGGTTTTGGTCTCTGTTGACGGAGAAATGACTTCCGAATCCTCCTCTACACCTAGCGCCCCGTAGGAGGTTGTTACCACGAGCACATCAGCTGTGTGTGGAAGTTCCTTCCTCGTGCAAGAAGGAACTTTCCTGAGATGTGAACGTGGTGGGACCACTCCGTGGAACTCTCGTACCAGTGAGCACCAGCACCCTGGGTGGAGGAGCGGTTAGGTCCTCGGGTGCCCCCCTCAGGCTGCCTCCTGGCACAGGACGACTTGCCCTTCCCCTGCGGAGCCTTGGCATCTCTCTGGACCTCCATCAGGAGGACCTGCATGGGGTAGAGAAGATAACACCGGTGTAAATAGAAGGGCTTGGGGGAGGCGTCCCTGGCAGTCCAGAGGATGTTCCCGGGGGCCTCAGCCCTCCAGAGCGAGGCCCGCCTCAGGCCGTCGGCGCCCTCTGCGCCTCACGCGCTTTGTGCCTGAGAGTCCACATCCAGAGACGTGGCAGGAAGTTCCCCTTCCCGTGGGCCAGCGTCCCCGCACGGGCGGGTGCAGAGCCCCTCGGCCGAGCAGCACTGAGTCCGGGGGACCCGCAGTCACCGCGTGGCCGCCTCCAGCACGGGCGACGGCACCGCGCACGCAAGAGGCCCTGGGAGGAAGCCCGTGGCCCGAGGGACGAGTGCCCCACGTGGCTTTGAGGTGGTCGAGCCTTCAGAGGGCAGGACGCTGGCACAGGCAGGCCCTGGGGCCGGGTGGGTGCATTCTGGCACCAGGTGGGTGGACTTGCTTGTTGGCAGGAGACTGCTGGGGCCCTGCCATGGGTTTTCACCAGTTTCCAGCCATGGTTTCTACACCTTCCTCTTCCTGTCACCTTTCACGTTCTGAAAGCTCTCGCTTTCACGGAGTGTATGTTTTTAGTGTAGTTAGGACACGTCTCTTTTTATTCGGATAAAACTGTTAAGCGTTTGAGGTGCTTTTCGCTTACTGTAGAGATTCCTGTAATTCTATGAGAAGCTTCAGGTTTAGCCACTGAGTGACATCAGTGTTCGTATGGGACTTACGTTTTTCTTACTTAGTAAGGATGTACGTTTGTAACGTTTCTTCTCTGAGTGAGCGTTGTTTGTTCATAAGCGCACAGATTTAAACCCTTTAAGTGCTGTGTGGAAGGCCCTGTGCGCGGCGGCGTGGGGCACGCGGTGCAGACACCAGGGCCCTGGGGCGCACTGGCTTTGATGGGGGGTGTCTGGTGGTCCTGGGGTCCCGGCCGACAGCGAGTCGTGGAGGTGGGCTGCCGTGCCCGCCTTCACAACGATGAGGGGATACACCCTGAAAGGGTCTCCAGAGGACGCGGCCACATCGCCGATGGGCACGAAGCCGCCCGGCGCCTGGCTCGCTGCTTCGCAAACGGCCGAAGGTGCGGGGAGGCTGCACGTGGCCGCACAGCCGGACTCTTGAGTCCCGGCGCCCCACACGCCACAGGCTGTGTTCACGTGTTTGTCGCCCCCGCGCACCGCGAGCATCCCCGGGGCGTGCTGCTGAGCCGTGTTCGTCTTCTGTTCTCAGCCAAGTCCCAGGTGGTGTTAGATTCAGTAAACGTTCCGCAAACTCTTGCCTTTAAACACAGTAAAAGGAACCGCGAGTGAATCACAGTCCTACCAGGAAAGACGAGGGCGGTGGGTGTCCGTGTGTGACGCTTTGTGTCCCTGCTGTCCTCACAGCACAGTGGGGGCTTCACCACCTGCAGAGCAGGACATTCGCGGCTCACATGTCTGACCTTCATTTTGTTTTCTTTCCAAAGGCTTTTTAGACCCTGAGAAGAAGCTTTTTTCTCATCGAATATTATCGAGGGATGAATGTATTGACCCATTTTCTAAAACAGGAAACCTTAGGTACGTACCTGGTTGTGTTCATCTCCGGGGCTCACTGGGAAGTTTGTGGTGGAGAGAGCACCAGACCCGTGATTCTGGGTTTATTCCCCCCATTCCTTCGTCCCCCGCCCCCCGCCATGGCACTCAGAAAGCCTGCTGTCTTTCCACCACAACCCTGCCTCCCCCCAACTCCCCGAGCATCCAGGCAGTGGTGGGCTCCTGGGGTGGGGCTTGGCTGGGGCCCCAGAAGTCGGGGGTCTGGGGAGGGCAGCTGAGAACAGGGCTGGGACATGAGGGACGAGGGAGGTGACAAGCCAGGGGATCGGAGCCCTCCCAGGCACCACAGCTTGAGAGGAGGAGGGGCTGGTATTTCCTTAGGGGCTTGCACGCTGCGAGTCCTGCTGGTTCGTCAGATCTGGAGTCACGTTCCCACCTCTTCCCGGCACCGCCATGGGCCCCTGCCTGTCCCCCCTCTGCTCTTAGAGCGGGCGCTCCCACCCCATCCAAAGGCTCCTGGACATTTAAGGACTTGGCCCATTTCTCCCCAGAAAGATAGCCCCCGCCCCCCCCCCCCCATCATGATACGGCATCAGTTGTAGTTTGTTTCCTTGTATGTTGCTTCCTAAGGATACCTGGGCAGTGACAGCGAGGCCTGTGGCCTTCTGCCACCACTGGGCTTCCTCATGGAGTGTTCCGTGTTTCAGATTCAGGCCGCCCCAGACCTATTCGAGACCGTAGGAGCCAAGAGGAGAATGAGCACTCCTTTCAGAAACAGATACTGTGTTTGCTAGTTAGCGTCACACTGATGAAAACAAAGGACGATGGGCGGTGCTGTCCGTGACTGACTCGGGGGGAGGCTGCCTACAGCAGCAGCACTGGGGAAAGATGGCCCACTCCCTCCCCGGCAGGTGACCGGCACGTGGCTCACGGAGGTGCAGGCAGCAGGGCTCTCTTCCCAGTTTTCACCTCCCTCATCTAGAGTTACAGGTGCCAGAAAGCATCAACTCTGTCGTTATTTTAGCTGCCATATATTTTGCCTACGGGAAACAGACTCCGAGTGATAATAATTTTGGACACGTGAACGTGCGTACCTGGGTGGCTGTAGCCGTCAGCCACTAGAGAACGGAATGGTGGGAGGCAGTCCCCCCGAGTTTATTTCCAGATCCGAGAACAAATTCGCTTTGAATTTTGAGTCCTCCGAGCTTGTCCAAAGCTCAGAATTGTGGACAGAAATAGAATTTAACAAGGCTGTGTGAGGGTACCAGGACCCTTGGTAACGTTTCTGCTGACCCCGCGCATTCTAATAGTGTTTTTGGACTCAAAAAGAGACCACGCAGGCGCGCTGCAGGAAACCGTTGTCTCAGATAGCTGAGCTGTGAGGTCATGTCCTCCCGCCTTGACCTGGAAGCCTTTCCCTGTGGAGGGGCAGCAGCACGCTGGCCACTGGCTCGTTAACTTGCTTTTGTAAATGTGTTGGGACGTGGCCATTTGTGCAGTGTCTGCCGGTTGCCCGGGATGGGGGCACGGCCCCCAGACGCTAACCTCTCTGCGCCATGGCTCCGCCTTGAGGAACGTCACAGACGGTGGAGAAGGTGTAGCTGCTGTCATCTGACTTCACCTGGGAACTTTGAGAGTTTAAATTGGAGCTAAACCAAAGTCCTGCAGTGCGATTTCCGGCTGTCTCTGATGAATCTGTGATCTGCTGACTACTAGAAAAGATTATCGTGACTCTGATTATTTTTTGTAAAGTGTGCTAGTTCTGGTGCATTTTTACTTCCAGAAATCTCTTTCCCTGTGGAGACTCGATGGTGTGCATTATTGATGACCGGGAAGATGTCTGGAAGTTTGCCCCCAACCTGATAACCGTGAAGAAATACGTCTACTTCCAGGGCACAGGGGACATCAATGCTCCCTCTGGGTCACGGGAGTCCCAGGCGAGGAGGAGAGGTGGGTGACCTGGTCGGGAGAGGAGTAGCTAGCCCAGACCTCCCTGCGTGTGTCCCGTGTCCCGTCTCTGCCGTGGCTGCTGTCAGTCTGAGATTCACTCTGTCGTCGTCTGTATTTCAGTGGTTGAGACCGACACCCAAACCAATGTTTGGTTTCCACTTGGGTTTTTTTTTTTTTTTAATAGCACTAATCTAAGTATTTTCGTAATTGAATAAAGATTAAGGAATTTGCTTAGTTTAGTACATCTGAGACTTGTTATCCTGGTTCTCTTTCTTTTTTTTAAATATTTTCATTTATTTACTTTTGAGAGAGAGGAGAGAGATCGTGAGCAGGGGAGGGGCAAAGAGAGAGAGAGAGATACAGAGAATCCCAAGCAGGCTCCATGCTGTTGGCACAAAGTCCAAAATGGTGCTCGAACCCACAAACTGCGAGATCGTGACCGGAGCCAAAATCAGGAGTTGGATGCGTAACCAACTGACCCCCCGGATGCCCCATCCTTGTTTCTGAGAAGACAAGCAGGACGCTGGGAACTTGGCCATCGCGGTCCTTGGAAAGCATGAGCTGTGGGTTGTAGCACCTCCAGCTCCTTGGTGGGTGGCGCTGTGCCCTGGCCCAGAGCCTTCAGGGTGCCACACGGCTTCGCTTGTCTGGTGAGCTTGAAGCCAGAGTCTGTCTGGAGAAAATCCAGAGTTTTGGTTGGAAGTGTTTGAGGATCTTTAGTTCATGAGATGTTCTGAGGTGGGCAGTGGTTGCTGGAGGTGCAGGCCAGGAGAAGGTGGGACCTGAGGGCGTTCCTGCGGGGCACAGATGGGATGGCACGGCCAGAGCAGGGCTGGGGGTGCCGCCCACGGGCCGTCCACCCACAGCGTGGAAACCAGCAGTGTTCTGTACGTTTAAACCGCTGTAAAAAAACAAAACCAAGTGGCCATCTATGGCCACAAACCTGGAATATTGGCTGTCTGGTCCTTCCAGGCCACAGGCTGCCGAGCCCAGGTTGGAAGCATGGTGAGAGCAGACGCAGGGCGCACTGCCATTGCTCTGACAAGCGAACGTTAAATACCGGTCCCCTTCCCTTTTGTGTGCACCTGTAGTGACTCAGTCTTCTAAAGCTGCCGACGTCGCGGAACACGCTCCGTCCGTCAGGGAGACCGAAGAGGGACGGCAAATCCCTGGTGGGGTCGAGCAAAGTAACGGCCTTGGGAAGCCCACGAGGGAGCTCAACGGGGGTGTCTCCCCACGGGGGGGCTGGCCCCTGCCTGGGCAGGAGGAGGACAGAGGCGCCCGGCCCGCCACCCATGGCCCCTTGGCTGATGGCAGGGGACCCCCAGCATGTGCTCAGCCGCACGGTCGGACATCGCTGGAAAAGCGGCCCGCTCAGGGCACGGCCGGCGGTGACCTGGACTTTGACCTTTCCAGTGACAGCGAGTCGGACGCCCAGTCGTCCTCTGAAGGCGAAAGTGGGGAGAGGAAGGGCCTGGAAAGGCCTCAGGGCTCACGAGATGCAGGGAAAGTGGCGCAGCGGGGAGGCCCTCCTGGTCCGGGAGGGGAGAGGCCTGCGGGAGCCAGTCCGTGTGGAGAGTCTGCCCCGGGCGAGCATCTGGATGTGCAGGACGAGGACGAGCGGGACGGCCTCTGCGGGCTGGGCGGGGGCTCTGCGGACAGGAAGGAGGCCGAGACCGAGTCGCAGAACAGCGAGCAGTCGGGCATCACGGCGGGCGAGTCCCTGGACCAGAGTGTGGAGGAGGAAGAGGAGGAGGAGGAGGACACGGATGAGGACGACCACCTGGTCTACCTGGAGGAGATCCTCGCTCGGGTGCACTCTGATTACTATGCCAAGTACGACCGCTACCTCCGCGGGGACAGCCAGGAACCCCCCGACATACGCAAGATCGTCCCTGAGCTCAAGAGCAGGGTGCTGGCAGACGTGGCCATAATATTTAGCGGGCTGCACCCCACAAACTTCCCCATCGAGAAGACGCGGGAGCATTACCACGCCACAGCCCTTGGAGCCAAGATCCTCACTCAGCTGGTGCTTGACCCCGACGACCCCGACAGGGCCACCCACCTGATCGCTGCGAGGGCAGGTAAGTGCCCGTGCCCCAGTCCTGCCCGTGGTGCCCCCGGTGCCGAGCACATCCGCGTCGGTCTCGGGTGACCGCTCTTCGAACGAGCACGTCTGCTCGTTTCGTGCGGAGTTTCCAGAGGTTTGTTTCTGTGCCCGTGTGGCATTGTGTGGGTGTGTGCTGTGCGCGTGTGCCTCCCGGTCACCGCCACACGCTCCCTGTAGTCGGGCTCCTTCTGGAGTGGGCGGCACCCGCGGGTCAGGTGAGCACGAGGGGAGCCCAGTTACCGGTCGTCTGGGTGCTCGGTTCAGCGGGTGAGAGGGCGGCTGAGCCTGGGTTTGAAAACCAGACACGGGTTCTGGCGGGAACCGAGTAAGTCAAAAGGGATCGAAACCCGAAAAGTGAAAATTAAAGTCGTTCTAGGAAAGTCCCTCTCAGACGCTCAGGCTGCAGGAATTTCAGCAACAAAACGGGCCTCCCCGCCCGCTCTCTCCCCCCCAGCAATGGGCGGAGTCAGGAAAAACCACCTGGTTGCTAAAAGAAAAAAACAAAACAATTACCGTTTCTGCATGGTCTTCACAGGCCGCAGCATGGTGTTTTCTGAGCAGGGATGCCCCCGATGCTCCAGGCCGGGGCCTCCAGGTGGCAGCCTACCCACGGGGCAGGCTTCCCCATCAGGCCAGCTCCGTCCCTGCGTGCATCACGTCCTGTTTGACGGTCGCATAAAGGGGCAGATGGAAGGAAGCTCCGTGTTGGTGTGAAGTGTTGGGAGGTCCTAACTGGGAGGGGGGCCGGCTCATGGCAGCCCCCGCACCCCGTGCGTGCAGCGAGCCCGGAACCCCCGCCTGGGCGCAGCAGGTGTCCCGGCTGTCCGTTAGCCATTCCAGGGACACGGCTGCGTGCGCGTCGGGGGACACTGCATGCCTCCCTCCCAGCCCGCACCGGGCCTGTCCATGCTTCAGCCCGGCCGTGCCTGCCCTACCTGGGCTACAGTGGGTGCAGGGGTGCTGAGTGGGGCCCTGAACATCCCGCAGAGAAGCGGAGACGAGACGCAGCTGGAAGGGCATCTGGGCAGCGTCCCTGCAGCAGCAAGCTGGGGGCATTTGCACACATCAAGTGCACGGTCTCAGGGAAGAGTCCTTGGGCAGCTGGCCGCAGGTCACGGGGCAGTGGGAAACTCCCCACGGAAATAGATGGGCGCCTCCTGGCAGGGGTGAGGGGGTCTAGCGAGACCCCACGGCGGGCCCCTGCTTCGTGGGGCGGGCCAGGGGCCGGCAGCACGGACAACGAGATCCCGGATTTGAGACACGTTGATTGTGCCAGGCAGAGTGATTCAGGGCTGCCCCTTGCCCGCGGCCGGGCTGGAGTGTCAGGCTGTCCCCCCCCCCCCCTGCAGGCACAGAGAAGGTGCGCCAGGCCCAGGAATGCGGGCAGCTGCACGTGGTCAACCCCGACTGGCTGTGGAGCTGCCTGGAGCGCTGGGACAGAGTGGAGGAGCAGCTGTTCCCGCTCAGGGCCGACTACGGCCGGGCCCAGAGGTGAGTGCCGCGCCCGCTACCCACCTCCCCCTCCCCTGGGGTCCCCACGACCCAGGCCGGGCCCTTGCTGCCGGGCCGGCGTTCCCAGCCCTGCCGAGCACGCGCTGTGCAGAGTCGCTGCCCGCGCTCTTTGTCCGGACGGTGCCACGCGGCCTTAGGTCTTAGCAGGGAAGCTCGGTTTGCCTGCATTTCCTTCCTGGCCTTGGGGCGGTGTCGTGAGCCACGTGGAGGCTTCACGAGTGCCAGCGGCAGAGGGATGGTGAGGGGGGAGAGGGGAGCCTGCCGGGCCTGGTGGTGCTGCAGGAGAGGCCCCGTCTACGCATTTGCAAGGGGAAGGCCTGTTCTGTCGAGAATGGCCTGAGAAAACGCCTCCTGTTCTGTGTCTGAGCTTGTTTTGGGGTAAAGTTCGGAAGCGGGCGTCAGGGGGGTGGGGACCGCAGGCCCCGGCTGAGGTTCCAGGCAGGTGCTGGGCATAGGCTTTCGCTTGCAGCCCCGCTAAGCGGCGGTTGCTGGGTGTTTGGGTCTGTTCCAGTGCTTTCTCGGCCCTTGTTCTGGTCCTGCAGGGAGGACGGCCCCGCAGCCTTTCCCGACAGGCAGGGTGCACTTCCGACCGCCTTGTTCCACCCGACGCCCGTCCACCCCAGGGCCCAGTCTGGGCCGGAAGTTCGCATCTACGATGCCAACACGGGCAAGCTCATCCGGAAAGGTGCTGTGGGCCCCGGGCCCCCCAGCTCCCTGGCGGTCCACACGGAACACTCCTCCTTCAGGTACATGAGCTTGGGGCGGCCGTGCAGCAGCAGGCGGCCCTCTGAGCCCCTGAGACCGCGCACACGTTGAGAGTGGACCCAAAGTGGTGCTGGCGGGACATGAAGTTGGGGTTTGCTCTGTCCTGCGTTGGGGCTGGGCTCACCCGCTGTGGCATCGGCCTCTTGCACAGTCTGTCCCGTCTTGGGCCCCGACCCTGGAACAGGTCGGGTCAGGGTCTAGCCGGTGAGATGTTCTGCGCACCCCAGGCACGCTCTCACGTTCGCCCGGCGCTGTCTCCGAGAGGCCGTTCCGTCTGCAGATTGGACCCGCGCCCTGATGTCAGCCCACCTCCCCCAGCCCGACCCCATGGTGGCGGCGGAGGAGCCAGCTCTGGGCACCCCCTGATGTCCGGTCCTGCTTCCTGCCGAGATCTGAGTGAGGGAGGTGGTGGCTGCTTGTAAACGGGAACGGAGGGGAGACTCTTCACTGGGTCAGTCCTGCGCTCCCCTGTCTTAAGTCTGAGGATTCAGGACACGCTCCTTGCCCGCTGGCACGTTCTGTGTGTCGCGAGAGTTCGTTTCTACTGCTGAGATGGTCAGCTCACCCCACTTCTGCGGTCCCTCCGTTTGAAAGGAGCCTGACAGGTGTGCAGGACGGTGGGGTTCAGGCCGCTGTCGAGGCTCTGGGGAGGCTGGTGTCGGGCCAGGCCATGGGGGCCGTCTGGGGAGGGCAGTGTCGGGCCCAGCCACGCGGGCACAGGTCTGCAGAGGTGAGGTCAAGGGAGCCACTCCCGTGAGGTCCGAGGTGGACGCCGGGGGCCCAGGAGGCCTGAAGACAGGGACGGGATTAGTGGAGATTTTAGAGGTGCTTCTGATAAAGTTCTGGTCGGAGGCTGTTAGACACACTGATGGACCGTGGTGCCAGCTCGGCCGGAAGCCAGCATGGCAGCACGAGAAACGTGTGGCCCCGGAGCCGTCGGGGGCAGCCAGGGAGGCCTGAGGGGAGCCTCAGCCCAACGCAGCACCAGAGATGCGGTCCAGGTGGAGGCAGGTGTGAGTGGACGCTCCAGGAGGGGAGACCGGGGCAGGAAAGGGGGGGGGGGGTCGGGGGCGGGGAGAACAGGACTCAGTGCAGTCAGCTGGCAGACCACTCACAGGTGGCCACCTCCGTGCTGACCGGCAGGTCACGGGACCGAGCGCACTCGTTCTGCTCAAGGAGCATAGGCGGTTCTGCGCCCCCTTAGCCAGCGTCTCCCCTGGGGCGTGTGCCCCGGATCGTGCGGTGGCCGTGGCCTGCCTCTTACAGGTCTGATCCTCCTGCTGACTGACGGCGAACAGTCCTGGAAGCTGGGGTCGGGAGGCCCCGGCACGGTGGCCCAGCTTGTGTGGAGCAAAGCCAAACGCAGGGGCTGCGGGGGCAGAGGGTGGGGTTTGAAGCTGTCGGCACAGCTGGGGCTTGGGACAGGGCCTTTTCAGCAACGCTGCCGAGTGTTGGTGCTGAGACACGCCCGGTGAACGTCAGTGCTAGTAACCGCACGTGCTGGTGCAGGACACTGGGGTGCGGTGGGAAGGCACGTGGCGGGCGGGAAGGTGGGGCCTGGGCCCCGTGCCTGAGTCCGTGGGGCTGTGGGACGCTGTAGTGCCAGCCTTCCCCGCGTCACGCTTCTTGGGGAGAAGGCGTTTACGCAGGCGGGGTGAGGGGAACGTCACTGGGGCGTGCCCGAGTTTCTTACCCTTTCTCGCAGGCAGTGCTGTGATCCTCTGTACTGGTGTCTCCACTGCCAGGCTCAGCCAAGATGGGCTGCAAGGGGTGGTGTTTCCCCTGCACCCTGGGCGGCTGGTGGTCCTGAGTCGGGTTTGGGGGGTTTGTGGACCATAGGACTGGGGTGGGGGTGTGTCCTGTCTTCAAAACTGTGCTGCAGTGGCCTCAGCCTTCGGTGTCCAGGCACTTCCTCGTGGGCTGTACAGTTGACAGCCCCTGAGACCG
The DNA here is from genome assembly GCF_022079265.1 of Lynx rufus. Taxonomy (NCBI): domain Eukaryota; kingdom Metazoa; phylum Chordata; class Mammalia; order Carnivora; family Felidae; genus Lynx; species Lynx rufus. The sequence continues at coordinate 550,970 of NW_025814835.1, read as the reverse complement.
CCCCGCGAAGCCCCCCACAGGGCCCCCTCAGAGGACTAGCGCCTGACTTCGAGCGGAGCGGTAGGGCCCGTGCCGCTCACGGGGTACGAGCTGTGGGCCTCCGTCAAGCACCTAGAGCCCCCTCCTTGGAGAGGCGTGATGCCGCCCTTGGGATGGTCCGTGTGGTTCAGGTTCCTTTCGTGGGTGACATTCTGCAGGGAGTTGTAGTGCGCGTCACGGGGCGGCGTGTGCGTTGAGAGCGCGCACAGCACCTGACTCACAGCTTCCGGTCATCTCGTGGTGGAAGGAGGCCTGAAATCCACGCCGTACCGATGTTCACTGTGAACAGTTCCTGTTCTTTAGAACCTGCTTTTCGTGCCGTTGAAGGTTCAGTAACAAACCTTTGAGTGAATTGTAAGTGTAGACAACAAACGTTTGGAACGTTTCAGACTTAGGTTCAGAACGGTTTGGGGATCATTCAGCCTTGCTCGAGATCAGTGGAAGGATGCCAAGAAATCCAGGACGTGGGAGAAGAAGTGACGGGGTGTTGTCTGAGCACACGTGCAGGTGGGGAGTGAACGTGAATAGAGCGGAACGCTGCTCTCCTGGAACGCTGACGGTCGAGCAGCACACAGCTGCCCTTCTGTTCTGACACGTGTGTGTGGCTTGTGTGAACAGTTTCAGATGACTGAAAAACCAGCGTTTCAGCTCCGTCTTCTTGGAGGAAAACACACTGAGCTGCGGTTTATTCAGAGGTGGCTCTTGGTGAAATTTTCTTTTTTGAACTTGGAAGCGTGGTTTCCCTCAAATATTAACTGAATCGTTGCCGGTCCGTGTAGGTATGCGGAAGGTTATTAACAGCGACCATTGAATCTTATTAATCATGGAAGGGTGGTGGGAAGCACTGCTGTTTCCAGACCAACATGTTACCCTGCTGTGGTCGATTCCATCAGGGGCAGCTTGAGGCTTTTTTAAGTAACTCTTGTCACCTTGTGTCAATTGTACTTCCTTTTTTGTGTGTAGGAAAACGTATGTTCTAGAAATAACGACTGTCGGTAGAATTTATGGATAGTTCTGCTTTCAAAATTGACGAAATGACACACAGGGAAGGTGACACCCATCTCAGCAGCAGCCTAGAACTCAGAGGAAAGGGGAACAGGAGGGGACCGGGCACATGCGCTCACCGGCATTGTGGGGTTGCTCACCACCCCATGCGTTGTTTCGTCTTTGCGGCCGTAGAGTAAGGTCTTCCTTTCCATTGAGACCTGTTTATTTGATTTCACGTTGTGCCCCACACGCCTGTGTCCGTAATCCTCCCGGCACCCGCGGCCACCCAGACATCCACACCCCCAGGCCTCGCAGATGGAACCGTGGGCTGCGGGGCCCCTGCCCGCTGCCCCTTTGAGGCTCTGGGCCCCCTGCACCTGTGTGTCCAGGGCTGCAAGAAGGAGGGCCCCGAGATCGGTGGCTCGGCGCCATTCTGAGCCTGGAGCCCCACGTAGACCCCATTGTGACAGGCCGCCTGGAGCTGTGGGCGCGGACACCGCTCCGTGCACTTGTCTGAGGCCCTGAGGATTGTGGGTGTCTGTTCTCTTTGTTTTGATGTTTTTGGATCTGGGCTGGGGACCCGCCTAGAGGTCAGAGCTCCTTGGGGCTCTCCCACTGTTGTGGACGTTCGCGAGGGCATTTCTTCTCCCCCGTGAGATACCCGTGTGCAGAGCGCTCAGGGACAGCGTGGGGTAAGAACAGGCTTCGTCCGGTTGCCGGGTGCAGTCTACCTCAGGCTTCCGCAGGCGGGACCCTGGTGGGACCCTGGGGTGCAGCGGCGAAGGGGAGGCCTGGTCTGGGGCAGGGGTGGGGCAGCCAGGACCACAGAGGAGCAGGGAGCGCTCGCCAAGCTGTCGTCAGACCTTCCCTCTCTCCCTGCAGGGACGGGGCCAGAATTCTGAATTCCTTTTTGTTTACCCGTCGTTAAGGTGTGTTGTTAGTTGTGAGCATTTGGGGTTTTTTTTATTCGAAGTTGTAGTTTGAGGTCACTGTAGACCCACAGGCAGTTGTGAGATGTAACAGCGGCCCTGCGTGCCCTTCACCCAGTTTGCCCGGCATCTTGCAAACCTGTAGGCCCGTCTCACGGCCTGCTGGCCTGGCCGTTGTTCTGACATGGTCAGAACCTCCACCGGCAGGGGGCCCCCGACGCCCCTCCCCTTTCCACCCCCTTCCAGCGCGCCCCCCCCACCCCACTCACCGCCCCTCCCTGGGGTGTGGCGCACACAGGCGCTGTGTACGTGACCCCCACTCGCATCCGTCTCCACTGCTGCCGCGTTGCTGGCTTTCTCCTCTTGGCTGCAGCGTCCTGCTGAGGAAGACAGCAGGGGCGTGTCTAGCCTGGGTCCCGGCCAGGAAGGCTGCTCCCAGCCTTTGCGTCTGCTCAGTCCCTTTCTTCAGGACCCACGCGCAGGGGTGCAGCTGCTGGGCTGTGTGCGGAGCGTGTGGTTTTATTCAAAACCTGCTTCCTCTGGGGGCAGCGGTGCCTTCGTTCCACCGGCAGAGCAGGAGAGACCCTTCTCTGCACCGCGGCTGGCCCGTGGCGTAGACGCCGTATGTCACCGCGGCCGCCGGACGGTGTGCGCCCTCAAGGGACGCGCTGTCCCGACTCGTGGGCTTCCTCAGTCAAGTGTGCGTGTCTCTGGCCCATTTTCCAGCTGGGTTGTTGTGTTGCGTTTAATCGTCATCTGTATTTTTTAGGCACTGGAGCTTTGTGAACTGTGAGACCCGAAGGTATCTTCTCCTGCTCTGTACCTTTGCAGAGTCCGGGAGAGCGGAAGCAGTTTCATGTTGTTGAATCAATCGGCTTTTATTTACCAGCCTTTTTCACGAATTCTCCGTCAGGCGTCGAGCGTGCTGGCTCTGCGTGGTCCTGGATTCTGAAGCTTTGTGTCCTGATCTGGCAGTTTCGCAGTTGTACGTTCTGTGGTTAAGGCCACGATCCACTGAGTTTGTGCACAGTGTGAGATCCTAGGGTGGGGGTCAGGTCGGTTGCCGCTCTGGCACCCGAGTCAGATGTCGGGGAACCTCTGTGCAGGTCTGTTCTGGGTTCCCCACCTGTTCCCTCGATCTGCACACATTTGGGCCTTTCTTCTTGATTTTTTTTTATTAATTTTTTTTTTTTTTTTTTACACATGTATCTGTTTTTGAGAGACAGAGCATGAGCGGGGGAGGGGCAGAGAGAAAGGAGGATACACGGAATCCGAAGGAGGCTCCGGGCTCCGAGCTGTCAGCACAGAGCCCCACACGGGGCTCGAACTCACAAACCGTGAGATCATGACCTTAGCCGAAGTCAGACGCTTAACAGACTGAACCACCCAGGCGCCCGGGGCCTTTTCTTGATGTTAAGGTGAAACATTTCGTTTTTCACCTTTAAGTATGATGTGGTACCTGTAGTTTTTCTGTAGATGCTTTTCCCAAATTGGGGGAAATTTCCCTTTCTTCCCATTCTTCTGTTTTTGTCCTGAATGGATATTAAATTTTTCCAGATGCCTCATCTGTACTCCTATCACGTGGTTTTTGTCTTTGGCCTGTCATTCGAATTCTGTTTCTCTCGTTGGCCAGTAACATTTCTTTCGCTGTTTTCAAGAGTGTTTTCCTTGTCTTGAATAAGAAGTTTGACGATGGAGTGTTTTAATGTGGATTCGGAGGTGTGTTCTCTTTGGATCCACTCAGCTTCTCGAATCTGGAAGTTTAATGTCTTGCCCAAATTTGGGATGTTTCCAGCCCTTGTTCTTTGAGGACTTTTCCAGTTCTGTCGTGTTTGTCCTCGTTCTGGGCTCCTGGACACCAGTACTGAATCACGTGTTCTTCAGGCCGCTCTTTCTTCCTTTTCAGTCTGTTTTCTCCCTGATGTGTAGACTGAGCCATTTCTCTTACGCATCAGGCTCTGTCCCCTTTGCCGTGACGTGGAGCCCGTCCAGTGCAGTTTTAAATTTTCATTTATCGGCGCGTTTTCGTTCTGACGCTGCCCCGTGGCGCTTCCCCGGCCGCGGTGGCTGTGCCAGGCCTTCTCCCGCAGCCGCGTGACCGGCGCTTGGCGGCCTGTCGAAGCCTTTTCATTGCGATGCTGTCCCACGTGCCCGAGAGTCCCCGACCGTTGCCCCCGCAGAGTGCACCTCCCCGGCTGTCCTCCTCCTTCGGCTTGAGGTCTTGCTGTTCTTGGGAGGACAAGGGGTTTTCTTTCTTTCGTTTTTTTAAGTTTACTTTTTTACTTATTTTGAGAGACAGTGCGTGAGCAGGGGAGCGGGGGTGGGGGGGGGGGGGAGAGAGAGTCCAAAGCAGGCTCCAGGCCATCAGCCCAGACAGAGCCCGACGAGGAGCACGGTCCTGTGAACTGTGAGATCGTGACCTGAGCCGAAACCGAGGGTCACGCTTAACCGACTGAGCCACCCGGGCGCCCCACGCGTGATTTTCAGCTGAAGCCTGGGTGGTTTCACGGCACGTTATGAGAGCCTCGACCTTACTCAAACTTCGCATTTGGCTGTCTCCCCCACTGTGCGTCCAGCACGGTGGACGCACCTGTCCCAGGTGGGGAGCCTGGGGTCCTTGTTGCTCCTGGGCCAAAGGGTCACCTGGGGTCACCCCCCAGGGTCGCCACAGACACAGGGCGGATGTTGTTCATGTTACAACCAGGTGAACGTCAACGTCTGACTCTGACACCTCCCAGCCTGGGGTGAGGGTCTCATTACTTGTCCTGGCCCCAGCCACCAGGGTCTCCACGGACACTGCATAGTCGGGGGGTGCTCATTACCGGCTGGCCCGGAGGAAGATCCTGACCCCCCACTCTGCATTCTCTGAGACCAGTGACGGGGGCATGGTTTGTGGTATTGGCCTGTGGGAGAGCAAGTGACCGTCTGAAGCTTTCCTGTTCCACAAGGGGGTCCCTCTGTGGGTTTCTCCTGGAGAGATCAGGCCACTCTTTGGGCTTTGTGTCTGCCCGTTGGTGTTTTGCGTCGCTGGCTCCTGGCCCTCTTCCATCAGCCCTCGAGTCAGCTCTCTGTGTTCCCCTGCCAGCGCCCCCAGGAGGATGGCAGAGGCCCAGCTGCCTTCCTGGGAGTAAAGTCAACTTGTGATTCAGAATAGACCATGAATCTTTTGTGTTTCATTTCCTCTTGCATTTACGGTCTCGTTTTGGGGGAGCTCTGTGAGCAGCATGGCATGGGGGCCTTGCAGGTCGGGAAGAGGGAGCGCTCCGTCCTGGGGGTTTAGTCCACCAGAGCTCACCACGTTAGACGAAACTGAGCTATTACACGTTACCACAGTAAAAGAGCTGTGCGGTAACGTATTAGCTGCTTTCCAAACGGGAAAGGAACGTAACGCTAAGAATGGCTCGTCTCGCCCTTTTGTGACTCTCTTGCTCCCACCGGCCTCTGCACCTGCCTGTTGTGCTCCGCCCCTTGATGGAAACACAGGAGGAAATTCTGCCGCCTCCCGTGTGGCGTGTCGTTGGTGAGGGGAGACGCCCTGGGGGCTGGGGGCCCTTGACCTACCGGCCGATTCGGTGTCTTACGAGATGAAGAGAATCACCCCCTTTCGAGGGGTAGCGCCCAAGAGGTAGGCCGGCCGGCGCTCCCTGGTTACAACTGCAGCTGCTTTTCCGAAGGGAGACTGTGTGTGGCTGTTTTCGGTAGGAAGATAGGAGGCCGTTTCCCGTGGTCGCCCCGGGGGCCTTGGCTGCGGGTTGGGCGGCGGGCAGCGTGGTGTGGACGGCACTGGCGAGGCTCCGGTGTCAGGTCCTCGTGTCTGTCCCTAACAAGTCCCCCTTTCGTTAGACACGCAGCCGCTGCTTTTCCGTGTTGTGGCTTAGACTTCGTACCCGTGTCTTCTTCAACATCAGGAGGCTTGGCCGCGTCGTCAGTGTCTCAGGGAGCGGACGTGTTGGGCGGTGACAGTGGGGTCGGAAGTGTCCTCGTGCCCATCTCGGGGCCGTGGCCCACCTGAGAGCGCGTGCTCTGGGCCTGCCGCCGACACGGACGCGTGTGCCGAGGGCGCCGTGAGACGCTGCGCGGCCGGGCCTGGGATCGGCTCCACGGAAGAGCCTTCTGGAAGTGCACACTGGTCTTTTGTGTTCGTGTGTGATTGATGGGCGGAACCGTGTGGCTGGAATGCTGGGTCGCCTTCCCGGGTGGACGGCGCGCCGACTTCAGTCCCTGCAGCCTGTGTCTTCAGTTGGGCAGCTCGTTCTTTCTGTTCTGGGCAGAATAGAGAGACATGCTGCGTTGGTTTTGTTTTTTCTTAAAAACTCTTGCGGCTTGCTCAACCTTACTTTGAGGATAAGTACCTCTCCTGCTGGTTTCTAGGAACGTGCTCGCCAGCTCTTCATGTCTTGTCCTTCGCTCTGAGCCGAGGGACCCAAGAGCAGCGGTGCTGTGCGGGGGGGGGGGGGGGGGGGGGGGAGGGGTAGTGGGCGGGGGGTCGTCCGCTCTCAGCCGGAGGGAAGCGCGCGGGGACCGTGGAGGGACAGGGTGGCTTTTTGTGACTAAACGCTCTCTGTGCTTGTTTACGAGCTCCGAGTCGGGAGGCCGTGGAAGCGCCTCTCCTCACGCGGGCCCTGTGACGTTCGTTTCAGAGTGGTTCAGCCGCCACCACAGATGCTCGCTCAGGAGCTGCCGGACACCCGACGCGGAGAGCGGCCCGGCCCCGGCGGGAGGAAGCGACAGCCCAGCATGTCAGAGACCATGCCGCTGTACACGCTGTGTAAGGAGGACTTAGAGAGTATGGACAAAGAGGTGAGGCCCGCGGGCGCCGCACGCCAGGGGCAGGGCGCCCACCGCGCTCACGCTCCACCCTCGCTTGCCCAGGGACGCTTCCGCTGGCGGATTTGGCGCGGCCTGGAGTGACGCGTCGGGGCGTCGGCGACCCCGGAAAGCCCGGCCACGCCCCACCGGCAACCCCGCCGTTGGCGAGGGCCCGGCATCGGGCGGGCAGGGCCGGGGCCGCCGGCGGCCTGCACTGCCCAGCGGGAGATCCGAGGTGACCTCCTGCCCGGGTCACGGGGGCTCTGAAACACAGGTGACGGTTGGCAGTTCACGGTAGGGTCTTGTTATTACGCCACTAAACGGTTCTGGGCGACATCGGTGGCGTTTTTCTCTTCAGATCCTTAAGTGTGGGAAGAGTGATAATAGGGCCGTGAATCCATTTTGGATTAGAGGTTAAATACGGTAGGGATCTCCGTTTGGCACAAAACAGCCAAAACTGCAGGTAATTTTGTCATCTGCCTGGTGCTTCATCCCCTGAAAGGAGCCCGTCCGAGGCCCACTGGCCCCCAGGCGCCGTGACCCCTGCTCTCCTGCTCCGGCCAGTACCCTCGAGGGAACCCCCCCCCCCGCCGTCGGGGTTTCCGTGTGTCTGTAGGTGGTGTGCGGGCAGCATCAGTGCAGAAAGCCACGTCGCGCGTCGGAGTGAACGTGGCGCCTTGTCACGCCCAACCGGCCTCTGCTTGGGACGGAAGCCGTGCGCCCGGCCGGCCGGCCCCACGGCCGCCTGGGTTTCTGCTCCGGTACGGCACCATGCTCCGTGCTCGTTGCCACCGGGGGGAGGGCCCGTGTGTAGAAAAGCGTGTTTTAGTTTATCTTCAGTAGGGGAACGTCAGTGGCACGTTCGGTACGGAATCCTACTGGGAGCCCTCGTCCCTTTCCGTCGCCGGTTTACCTTGCGGCGCTTGGAGCCTGTCTGCAGGTGTGTCGATTCCCTTTCTTGGCCGTTTTTTGAATATTTAGCTGGTGGAGGTGCTTTTTTATTGTTGTTTCCCAAGTGTTTTCTCCGGAAGAATTTCCTCAGCGCTACTCTTTGATCTCTGGGTCGATCCAGGAGGTCGCTGACCCCACAGAGACCTGGGGGAGAGGGCCGCTGGCGCGTGCCTCCCCCGTCCTCCCAGCCACCCTGCAGACACGCACACACCAACCTGCTAAGTAGTGACAGCTACTTTGGTACTTGTTCCAGGTCAGGGGACGTCGGAATCTTACCGTGAAATGAAAGTGCTACGTGCAACTTTCTGTCACTTTGAGAGAAAGGAAAGGGAGCCTCCGGGCCTTCGATCCGGCTCCTCGGCGGTAGGAAGTGGCAAAGGCCAGAGCAGCCCGGCACTTGAGAGCTGGTGAGCCCTGGGCCGCCGTGGCAGTAGAGGGCCGCGTCCCGTGAGCCCCACAGGGAGGCAGGTGCCACGCTCGGGCGCTCATACTCCACCTCCGCTCCTCTTCCCCCAATTCCTGGTTCTGGGCAAGCACGGCGGGCCGGAGGCTGCGGGGTTTAGGGGTCGGAAACTGAGCGGCGGGGAAGCGAGCGTGCGTGACCGTGCCCGTGTACGGCGGTGTTCCTGCCCAGCACGTGGCCGAGGCTGGAGAGACCTTCCCGCGCACCTGGCTGCTGGGGGCCCCAGGTGGTCTCGGCAGCTTTGCGCCAGGCCACACGGGGACGTCCTGGGCAGAGTGTGCCCCTGATAGGAGGGATACCCTGGTGTCAGAAGATGCCCGTTGCCGCGCGTGCCCCCTTCTCCTGGAACACCCACGTGCCCAGAGCGGGCCTCAGAGCCCCGTTGTCGGGCGGCAGGAGACATGCCTCTGGAAAGCAGGCACGCTGCCTCCGGGGACGCCGGTCTTGGGCTGCTGCTCCGTGAGCTCGAGGCGGAGGCTCTGAGAGTCCCGCGTGGGCTTGGCCGGGTCTCGTGAGGCGCGCTGCCCTCAAACGGATCTGGGTTCGCCATCGGGAGCGGGGAGCAGAGACAGTGAAAGGGGGAGATGTGTGACGATCGTGCTGCACACGCAGGTTTCAGAGAGTGTCACGGGCTGCAAGGCGGTGGCCGAGGTCTCTGGCCTGTGCCGAAGGGAGGGAGGGAGGGTGATGCTCCTAGGAGACTCTGAAGTAAATCTTTGGAGAGAATCCCGGGCGGCTTCCCCAAACCTGGAGCTGCTTGTGATAGAAGGGGCTCTTGTCTCTGCCGCTGACGTGTGCGACTGCTTTTGTTTTCTGGTGGTCTTTGTCCTTTTGAGATAATTCGGGGGGACTGCTGTTCAGCGTCGTTCTGGTTTCCGTAGAAATTGGTACGCATCAGAGACTTGGGTGGCCTGCTTTTTGTGCATTCGTTCTCGGATTTATCAGGAACGTTCAGTTGAGTAACCGAATGTCTCTCGTATCAGTTCATTAGTGGCTTATCTGCCAATACTTACTTCAAATACAGTTAGGTTCTAGGAATTGTGAAATCTGCCTCAGCTCCCCTGGCAGGATTCTGTACCCTCAGCAGGCCACTGTCTTACTCAGTTCAGTAAACGAAGGTCCCAGTAAATAAGACGGACCAACATGAGCTTCCTCTGCTGTGACCACCCACTCCGTGTCCTGATGCCCCCGTGCTCACCTGTGCACTCAGAGACCACTGTAGTTGTATTGTTTTAGTCCACTGGAGGGGGCTCTTCAGACAGCCTGTCATCAGCATGGACAGGTGCTCCGCAGCCAGGGTGTCCCAAGGTGGGGGTCCATCAAAGGCGCTCAGACACAACCTCCAGCCCCCAGCAGCCCCGGTCCCCTTCATTCTGTCTCCCATTTTGTCCTGCCGGAGCTCCACTCAAGTCACCCAAGAGGCACAGCTCACCGGTGACAAAGTGCTCTAGGTCCTGCAGGGCCCGCCCCTGGGCTTTTGTCCTTGTCATGCACCAGACATCATGCTGGCGTTTCAGACCAGCATCCTTGCAAACCAGGGTCTGAGACAGAATCTTCCGGTTACTGTTTCCAGACGGTCCTAAAACCACAGCAGCGCCCCTCAGCCACGGCCTCCCTTTCCGCAGTTTTGGTCCCACCGCACTCCGGCCACAGCATCAGAAAGTCAGCGGCAGCCTGATGGCACGTCGCACGCCCCTGTCATTTACCTCCCCCACGTGACCACGAGAGGAGGAAGGGTGGGGAAGCTACGAGAGACACGCCGCGTTCAGACAGCTGTTCTCACAGCGTCACCACACTCGTCATGTCTTACCGTTAGTTTCTGTTAACCTCTCCCTGTGCCTGACTTGTGGACGAGCCGTGTCGTAAATGCACGTGTAGGGTTCGGGCGTCCACGGGGGGTTTGCACTGTACCTGCACGGATGAGGGAGGGACTGCTGTATACGCATGTCTAGCATGCCCCTTTCTGTTTCCAGTCAAGTCCTCGCCGAATGGTTATACTTTGTGTATTGTGGTTTACACAGCGGTTTCTGCCAAAGCTCGGTGACCTCGCCGTGTGCTGTGGTTCAGACTGACGTGCTGGGCGCGCCCGCCCACGTGTTCATGCCGTGGCAGCAATTCTGTGTCACGCATGAGACGGCGAGCCTTACTTTCTGGTACGGATGCCGTGGTTTTGTGGAACGTGTAGGTTTGTTTCTGATGAGTATGCGCGGTGGGCTCACACCTTTCCTGCCTGCACACAGTGGTCCTTTTCTTGAGAGGAAGTGGGGCCTCGGGCATGGGCGTGCTGGTGTCTGGGGCGTTAAAGGGGGGCCCATCCGAGCTAACCGGAGTGTCCCCGGGAGCCACGTGACCCTGAGAGTCCACGAGATGCGTGCACCCTGGTGTCCATCCCTGTGAACGGTCTCACCCATTTCATCGGCGGAGGAGTCCACACGATGCTGGGGCGCTGCCGGCTGGTGACCTCAGCCTGAGGCCGCACACCAGCACGTTCCCCCTCTGCTTCGATGCTTTGCTCGGTGCGGGACTCGGGCATCAGGAGCGGCTTCCCACCCCCGATGGCAGGTCTGCCCCATCTGGCAGCAAGTACGTGTTCTGAGCAAAATAGGCACGTTGTCCGTTGGCTTCAAAATGTTGAGATGAAGCAGCTTTATTCCAGAAGCTCCTCAGGACCCCAGCTCTGGGGGGACATGCAGGTGTGGCTGTGACACGGTTTTAGTTGTGGTCGTGGTTGGTCAGTAATGCACTCGTGTTTTGTCCAAAGCAGGACCCGCGGGGTTAATGGAGCTCTGTGCTCTGCCTGTAAGTCCTCGCAGGGCGTCGCGCCCTGCGGGAGTCTGCATCACAGCCTTGGGTTTCCATAGGCGAGCTTTAGTCACGTGTGTGTTTGTTTGTTTGTTTTTTAACATTTATTTTTGGGAGACAGAGACGGAGAATGAGTGGGGGAGGGGCAGAGAGAGAGGGAAACAAAGAATCCAAAGCCGGCTCCCAGCCGTCGGCACAGAGCCTGACGTGGGGCCTGAACCCACAAACCGTAAGATCATGACTTGGGCCGAAGTTGGACGCTTAACCAGCTGAGCCACCCAGGAGCCCCACATGTGTGTTCATTTTAAGCAAACACACAAGGGAAGTGCAGAATGGAGGTCTCACTGTCCGTTCCGAGGCTGATGAGCAGTTTTTATGGTGGGACGTGTGGGCTGTGGCTCCAAAGTAGAAAAGTTCCATCCTTCAAGTTAAAATGTACAACAACTTACTTTGAAAGTTAAAAGCTCAGTATCCTATTAAAACAAAATTAGCTTAGAGTCAGATAAGTAAACAAAGCGTTCGCCGTATGTAATCAAAGGACCAGTCTGTGATGCCCCAGCACACGTCTGAGAAGCACAGGGAACACTGTGTGGGGAGGAAGAACAAACCAGCACTGGCCCCGGTGCTGGCCCAGGTGGGTGAACCCCTGCCTCCCACCCCAGCCTCCCTGGCCCCTTGTGAGGTCTGCAGCTAAGGTCCACAAACAGGAACAGCAGGGCCCTAGGGGCGCCCAGCCAGCTCAGCCGGGAGAGCATGCGGCTCTTGATCTCAGGGTCGTGAGTTCGAGTCCCTCGTTGGGCCTAGGGCTCGCTTAAAAAAACAAAAAAAACCAAAACAGAATTCCTTAGAGAGAGGGAGGGAAGAAGTTGGTTCATGGAAGTCAGCACCATGCAGCAGGGAAGGCCAAGCGATGCTGGTGGGGGTTTTGAGCATTTTTTTCTCCTGTGTCCCCGGCTCTGGCCCTCATTTTGGAGGGATGTACGTCTCTCCCCCAGGCTTTGCTCTGGGTCAGCCCCTGTCATGGAGCTGTATTGCCACTCTGGAGTAGGCACCCAAAACACAGAGGGTCTGGGGACAGGAGCCTGTGGCCCAAAGCATATGGAGGCTCCCTTCCCTGCCTCTTAGCCCCATGGGTCACCCCAGCCACACCATGTTGGGCAACAGCTCAGGGTGCTCTGAGAGGAGGGCCCCCCCAGTCTGTTCGGGAGCCGACCCGGGCCCCAGGCTCACCTCCAGGAGCACAGACACGGAACACACCCTGAGAGGCTTGGGAAAGACAGCGTCCACGGAAGGTGAGGCGGAACTTTCTGTCTTATCCACTCTGATCAGGCTAAACCTGCTACAGTGCACGCGTGTGTTCCCAGAGGCGGTGAGAGGGTGCAGTATTGGAGCGTCCAGGGCACAGTCTGAGTGAGCAGCAGCAGGCACCCACACAAGCCAGCCCGGACGTCGGGCTCTGGAGACCAGCACCTTAAGGCATCTCAGTGGCCATGCTCCCTGGGGAGAAGGGAGCGGCCTTGGAGCGAACGACGAACGACGGTGGGAAATTCAGAACTGGAAAATACGCTCTCTGTACACTTGTCCCCGAAACTGGCAGGAGACGGTGCCGGTAGGAGGAGGAAAGGGCCCACGATCAGGGCTGCAGCTTCCACCTGAGGCAGTGGTCAGAGCCGCGGGCACATCTGGTCGGCATCAGAGCTTCACTCAGCGTGTGTGCGGGCCGTCCGAGTCCCACAGAGGGGAAGGAGACGGGCGCGAGACAAGATTCTTGGAGGAACGGTGCCCGAAAACCTCCAGGCTTTGGTGAAAGGCATAAATTTACTGGTTTCTGATGCTGTAAACTGGCTGGCCCGTCGTCGGATTTCCTGAAAGCGGAGTCCCGTGGTCCACCTGTGTCTGCTCCCGGCTCCCTTCTCCCCGGGGCCACGGCAAGCTGCGTGGGAAAGGCCGCGTTTGAGAAGGGCCCCGCGGACCGCGTCTGGAGAGGAAGCCCCAGGCAGGGACGTGAGGGCAGGGCGTGTGGTGGGATTTGGTTTTTGTTGGCCAGAGATTACTCCGAGAGTTACTCGAGGCTAGTCACGCAAGGCCAGTCCCGGGCATGGTTGAGCCGAGTCGTGTGAGTCTGATCCGGGGTGTCTGATCCCGGGTGTTGTGCGCATGCTCTGTTAGCGGTAAGTTCTTGCAGAGGTTTAGCTGCTTGTTTTCACGACAGCCTGGGTGTTTTCCTCTGTGTGCAGCCCTTTGGGCGGCGAGGCTCGCCTTACGAGTGCACAGCCTGGGCAGCCTCACGGTCACCGCTGAGCGTGATCAGGCACAGAGGTGGGGCAGGGGCAGAGACGTCTCGGTAACTTTTGCCAAGTGACCTTTCTGTTCACACGCTTCCATTTGGAATAGGTACTCGCGGACCCACTAACACAGATATGAGATTCAGGGATCTCCATGGGCAAGCAGGCTTCCCAGAGTGTTTCAGCAAAAAAACCACTGTGAGCAAATTCCTCGTGCCTTAACGTGGGGTCCTGTTGCGTTCTAGGAAGCAGCAGCTCTGTAACTAATGTCATGAGCTTCCCAGGGATCTTGAGATAATTAACAAATACTGAGCTTTAGAAACCACACCTGAGGTGGAAGACAATAACGTGAAGATAGCTTTTTAATACTAGGATAGTGTGGACATACATCCCAATTTATTTCTCGTGTCCCAGACTGTCCTGTACGCTCCATGAGGTCAGCCTGGGAACAGGCACGCCACACCGAGGCCACGGAGAAGGAGCTGTGGCCGGCGGCCGCGTGCCCGGCTCCCGGGCCGCTGCAGCCCAGAGAACGGCAGGCTTTGTCCAGGCCTGGGCAGGCTGGGGCAGAGCACGTGGGCTTGGGCAGCGCTGCCTCTGTCCCCTTTTCTCTGCGTCATCCTGCGGGAAAGTAAAGCTTAATGTGTCTAAACACCATTTCAGTTTCATTAAGAGAGAAGGTCGCCTGTTGGAGTGACTGGGAAGCTTGCGCTTGCGGCCGAGCAGAGATGTGCACCTGTGTGGCTGGTACCTCGTCCGGTCATTTAGAGTAGTCCGTTCATACGTGTTTCTGCACACGCGTCTCCCTCCATCCGACTCGCGACTGTCCCGAGTCACCAGGACGCAGGGTTGTCCACCCCTAGTCCCAGCCAGCGCGTACAACACGGTCATTTTCGCATGGCCCACGGGGGATTGTCCGGGGGTGTCGGGTCCCTGTCTCTGCGAGTTCCGCCCCGGAGCGAGCAGGAGGGGTAGAGGCACGTGCGGGACCCATGCCTGTCTTGCAGGGTCCCCACTCCTGGTGGGCTGGGCCGCCCACCTTTCCAGGCGTCTGTTCTCCCACACCGTCCCCCTCAGCTGCCTTAGGTCTCCTCAGCTCCTCGTGGGCCTGCGTCTTCGGGTGAGTGATGGGAACGGTTTCCAGGGTGTTTGATGTGATCCGTGTGGGCCTTTTGTTTGAGAGACTTGAGTAGTTAATTCACCATAAAATGAGGTTTTTGTCTTTACACGCTTGTTTTTCAAGTCTTTCTTAAGATTCTGAAATATGTATTCTAGCAACTTTTAAATAGTATATATAAAGTAAGTGGTTCGTTGCAGATTACTGGTTTTCAAAAAGTGCGTAGTTACCTTTTTATAAGAGAAAGCCCTGGAAAGGTGTCCATTGTTCTGAAGCATTGTTCTGTATGAGTAAAACAGAACGAGGGAGAGCAAGTTGAAGCATAACTTGAGTACGACCAGATTCTGACATGTATCCACAATGTATCCACAATTTTAGCTTGGCTGTGCAGGATGTCTCTGAACCTTCCAAACACCTGGCAGAGCGGGCACGCGCGTTGGTTGGCCGTCCGCCGCGCTGGAGGAGCGAGGAGACTTCTTTCCGGTCAGCGGCACTGCTGACGCTTTATGGGTCACTTCGCGGCCTCCGAGGCAGTGATGGTACTTTGGTGGTCAGACCTAAAATACCTGATTTTTTAAGTTCCTGTCTTTCTCTTGAAAAGGTATGATGCAGAGTCAAAGGCCTGAAATATTTTCAGAGGAAAATTTAATACTAACGATTCTAATAGATTCGTGCATCAACACAGAGTACGCACAGCCAAGTGAATATAGCGGTGACGCCTGAACGTAGCTGCTTAGAATTAGCTCTGTGCTTTCTGCTAAATTCCTTTAGCTCAAACCACGTGTGTCACCTCCAAGGACCTTGCAGTGAATAACCTGTTGATGAAGCTGTTGCTTTGTTTAGTTAGCTGTTGCTACACTGTTTCTGTATTTGATCGAGACCCGACACCTGCACGTGAGCTCCTTGGGAGTGAGCGACCGATGGATCGCGGGTCTGGGGTTGAAGCTGCTCCATGTCGGAACGTTCCCTCTGTCAGTCACAGGCTTTGTCCCTCGGTGTCCCTGCGGCCTTGCGGTCCGTGCAGAGCGGCTCACGGCCCCGTGGAGGTGCCCGCTGCCTGGGAGGGGAGGTGTGAGCAGCCCCGTCCCCGAACGGGACTGGTGGGGGGCAGGAGGGCAGGCCCTTGACCCTTTTTGTAAGGAGAGGCTGCAGTTGTCCGGCCTTGCCGGGAGGTGGGTCGGGGCGCCACCCAGTTGTTGGTGGGAAAAATCAAAGTTTTCGTGAGTTAAATACGTCTCACCACCTGCCTTTCCTTGGAAAGGAATAGTCTTTCCTGGAATAAGCTGAAAACCTGGTGTTTCTGAATTAATGCATTTTTAAAAATTTAACATTTAAGTTGCCATTACATCCCTGTAGTTCCAAGTTCACAAAGTCTAAAAGCTGCCGTGAGAGCACCGTCAGGGTTCCCACAGACCCCGCTTTCCCCTTGGCTGTGGCCAGTGCCAGGTTCCTGCAGCAGGCGGGCTGGCCGTTGGGGAAACGGCGCCCTCACACCCAGTGGCTCTTGTCCTACCTGCCGGCCCATGCTGAGCTGTTGAGACTCGTCCAGGAAAGCACAGCACTCCTCTGCTCTTGCCCAGATGTGTGGGGGCCACACTGACTGGCTCCGACACTGCCTGGACCCGCACACCCACACCCGTCAGATGCCAGGCACGAGGGGGAGGTCCCGGGTTGTCACCCGTACTTGTGACCGACCGGCTGCGAATTGGGGTTCCATCGTTTGCTAGGGCAGGGACACTCTTGCTTACGCTGAGTGGCTTACTGTGTCATAAAGGATGTGACAGGACACAGGGGAACGGCCAGATGAAGAGCCACACGGGGTGAGGTCCCAGTGGGTCCCGAGCGTAGGAGCTTCTGTCCCCGTGGAGTTGGGAGCGGGCCACCCTGCCGGGACGTGGGTGCGTTCGCCAACCCAGGAGCTCCCCGCACCCCGCACTTTGGGGATCTTTGTGGAGGAGGCGTGATGGGTCGTGAACTCAGTCTCCGGCCCCCTCCCCTCCCTGAGGACGGGTGTGGGGCTGCAGGCCCCAGGCGTCTGCTCTGGCTGGGCTCTGGTGACCAGCCCCATCCAGAGGCCCACCTGCAGTTGCCTCATTAGGAAAAAGGATGATGCTGTCAGCCATCAGGTTGAAGGGGCTTAGGGGCTCTGTCAGGAACCAGGGACAGAGACCAATAAGCATCTCCTCCTGTTGTGCCCACTTTAAGCAGCTTTAAAGATCAGATAAGGGGCGCCTGGGGGCTCAGTCAGGTAAGCGTCCGACTCTCCATTTTAGCTCGGGTCATGATCTCACGGTTCATGGTTTCGAGCCCCACGTTGGGCTCTGTGCTGACGGCACGGAGCCTGCTTGGGATTCTCTCTCTCCGTACTTCTCTGTCCTTCCCCTGCGCACGCACTGGAACTCTCTTGCTTTCTCTCTCAATATAAATTAGCAAACTTAAAAAAAATACTTTAAGATGAATGAAAATAAAAACCAACAAAACATACTAAAGATCAGATAAACTTGTTAAATACTGATCCAGTTCAAGGTCATAAAAACGTTACTGTGTTGGCTTACAGGATTTTTGACATCACTGCCTTTTCTGACTAAAGTTTCTACACGTGGACTCTGTTACTCAGGTATTTTGGGGGAGGGGGGAGCATCTTCAGCTCTGAGTCATGGTACTGAGGGCTGAGCGACGCGTAGTGTTAGCGTGGTCGTCTCCAAACTCCACTTTGTGCCTTTTTAAGTAAGTTGATGTTACCATCTTGACACAGTCTGGCACTTCTCAGGCGTTCGTCCGGGTGTTCAGGACGTCACAGAGGCGTTGCCTCAGAGCTTCGGAGCCTGGGAGTGGAGTCCAGAAATGTCTGCCTGCCGGGCTCGGCTGCTGTGACCGCGAGTGGGTCTGTGAAAGGCTGGCTATGCTGCCCGTGGGCTGTGCGACCCCCAGCCCACCCGACGGGGGGCCGTACGGTTTCTCCGTCACATACTAACTTAGAACCAAGAAAAAGAACAGTATCAGCTGCACCAGTGAAGCATCGCTCTCTGAGAAAACAGTGTTCCAAGAGCGGAATTGGAGGCGGGTGCTCGGACACCCAGAGGAATCCGCACGACGCATGACGTGTCTGCGGTGGCCGTGTGCTGCCCCCTTTTCCTTCCCTTCTTCTCTCCTGTCCACCTGATTTTTATCTCATCCGGTGTCTTTGCCGAAAGAGTGGCGGATCTGAGAGAAAGGCACGAAGACCAAGGTCAGACAGGTGGACAGCAGGACCCAGTCTAGAACCCCATCTTCTGTCTCCAGGCTCCCCCGAATCTGGCGTCACTGCTCCTTCTGCCATTCGACGGCTGTCAGGAGGCAACTTCCATCCCCTCGGTGGGCGTCCCTGGGGGCCCGGCACTCGGGTTGCTGGGCAGCCGACCTCCCCCAGGCTGCAGGGGAGCAGGGGGCGCTGACCCTGGGCCATGGCCGTTAGTTCCTGTCACCCTCACGTGGCACGTCCGTGAAGGTTAAATGTGAGGTCTGTGGGAGAAAAGAAGCGCCCTGGAGCAGGCAGGGGGACAGGCACCCTCTGTTGAGCCTCTGGGGACACAGCTGGGCTCCACTGGCAGCGGCCGCCGTCCCCCTCCCCAGACTCCAGAGTGCCTCCTGGAAAGCAGTCGAGTGCGGCTTCCTGATCGTGAGCATTTTAACAGAAAGCTTTGATTCTTCACCACAGCGTTCGTTAGCGCACTGGAGAGAGACTCCTGTTAGAGTCTTGCCGCTGAGAAGCGACTGTCGGGCTGTCCGCATGTCCTGCCCCAGGGTCACACTCGGGGTCCTGGGATCCCAGGAGGGCCCCCCCCCCCCCGCTAGAGGGACGGCCTGGGCCTTTTCTGCTTTCTTGGCCCACCTCACGTGCCACCTGCAAAGGTCCGGGCTGTCACCCATGTCAGACTCGGCCTGGCACGCACCTAGACTCGCAGCTATGCCCAAGGCGAGCGCACGTGGTCGGGACCAGATGGGGCCGCGCCGCCCTGCCGTGGGGGTCGGGTCGTAGGCGTCGGGTGTGTGCCCTGACTCTCCCCCTTTGCCAGGTGGATGACATCCTAGGAGAGGGCAGTGATGACAGCGACAGCGAGAAGAGGAGGCCGGAGGAGGAGGGGCCGCAGGAGCGGCCACTGCCCCGGGAGCCCCGGGCCACGCTCGAGGCCACAGCATCCAGCGAGAGGAGCACAGCAGACAGCCGGGGGCCCAGGTGAGGCGGTGCGGGTGAGGGGGGCAGGTGAGGGCCGGCCCAGGCGAGGTCTGCAGGCGCGATGCGGTAACGTGACAGATTCTTCAGGCTTTAGCATTTCAGAATGTTACGTTTACGGTGACGCGAATCTTTATCACAGTCTTTATTGTTTCAGTTGCTACTCACGGAGATCTGAGTCTTTCCCCTGTGTAAGTGGTAAGACGTCCGCCTGCCTGACCCGGGCAGCCCCGCCGCGGAGGGCAGGACGACGCCATGGCCAGCACGTTTTGACGCAGTTGGCGATTTTTCACGTGCCCAGCTGGGTTATGGCGCGGGTGACCTGACCGTGCCTGCTGGTGGTGGCTCAGTGTCCACGTGACTGCATCTTGTCCCGGACCAAACGGCGCGCCAGGATTCTACGTCTTTTCTGAAGCATCTTTCTGTCTCGCTTGGATTTGATCATCGCGTCGTGTTCTCTTGGCTCAGTTTCCTTCCTTTTTGCCTTTTTCTAAGTATTCTCCCCGCCGCGGCTCAATTCGGTCTGCCCGGAGCCAGAACCGCTGTCCCGAGCCTCCCCTTCGGGCCCTACTGCCTGCTGGGGACTGTCGTCTCCGCCTCCGCAGGCGCCTTCACTGTTCCCCGGCTCCAACATCTTGTTTCTTTGCTCTCTTACTTTGGTGGACTAGATGCATCTTCCAGGAGCTTCGTGGACCAGGGTGCGTGGAGGCGAACGAATTTGGCACATCAGGAGATGCCTTCCTCGCTCTGTCCACACTTGCTTGACCACGGGGCGGGCGCTCCGTAGCCCGGGGAGGGAGACGGCTTTGCTCCGGGTCTGTCTGCGTGTGGCGTTGGCAGGGCACCTGGTGCTGCGCGAGCCTCTCTCCCCTGCTGACGGGCATCTCCGTCCCGCCCCTCGTGTTCGGGAGTGTTGGGCACCACCTGTGCGAGCAGACGGCTGCTCGTGCCAGGCCGGGGGTTCCTCGCAGGGCCTGACCCTGCCGTTGTGAGAAGCGAGTAGACACGCGTCCCAGGTATCAGGTTTAAGAACCCCGTCTGGAACCTCCTGTGAGCCATACAACCGTGGGCGAGTCCTTGAACCTCCCCGTGTCTTCATTTTCCCCTTTGAAATGGGGGCGTTGGCAGGCCGGCACAGCCTGTGCACATGGCTGCACATAACAGCCCCCCCTCCCTTGCTTGTGTGGGGGCTCTTTTCTTTATAAGCCACCTGGTCTGACCCGAAGACGTTCTGTAGGTGAGTAAGTGCTTTTGAAGAGAGTTTGGTGTACTGGAGCCAGTCCACTTAGAAGACAGGATCGGGCCAGAAATTCTAGCAGCACACGGAGGGGACGTAGAGATGCGTTGTCCGTGTGTCGGAATTTTATTCGGAGAAGGTCCGTGCGTCCGCAGCTGTGCTACGGGGCCACCCTGCTGGTCCCACGGCAGACTTTTCCAGCCACGTTGAAGTGCTGTCCGGTCGTCTTAGGACGCAACTTTGATGAGAAGCACGACACTTGTGCTGAGCCGTGTCGCCTTCTCCATGCGGAGGTCCCGCTGGGGTTTCCGAGGAGCCGACCTCCCGCCCACTCTGAGGACCTCTGTGGTGGTGCCGGTTGATGCCAAGGGTGGTGATGGCTTCTCGGGGATGGGGAGCGCGCTCTGGTTGAGCTTGTTTTCTCTGTCACGTAGGAAATCAGAGCAGTTTTCACAAAGACCCAGAAAGGCCTGGCTGGAGCCCGCAGGAAGGAGCCTGTGCTCGTGGGGCAGTGGACGCAGGCGCTGGGCAGGCCGAGAGTGCCCATCTGCTCCGGTGTGCCCAGAAACAAGAGGCACCGGGGCTGGCTGGAAAGAGCCTTTGCTTTGATGTGGTTTGGGTGCTGGCCGTCTGGACGGGACCGCAGAGCAGCGCGGTTCTGGTCCCGAGGGGCTGGGTGTCCTGTGTCTCGGCGGTCAGCCCTGTGCAGGCAGAGGAAGCCCGGCGTCCGGCCCCTCCTGTGGACAGCGTCCACGCAGGAGGTGCCGACATGGCCACAGGAGCTTGAGGTCCTCAGGTGTGTGGTGGTGGGTGCCGCGGGCTGAGCCCCCAGTGGGCGCCAGGTGTGCTGGGAGCCCGGCCCCTAAGCGTCCGGAGAGCTGGGGAGTAAGTCAGAGTCTCTCACTTCCCACAGCGCTTTCTTCCACCTGCCACCCAGACGGCAACCGCTCCTCCCCAGAGAGTCGTCGGCCAGGCCACCCCCCCCGCCCCGGCCTGTCCCTGATGCTTTGGAACTCGGACGTGTGGCTGTCGGAAAAGCTTCAGTGTTTCCAGACGTGCCTCACGGCTCTGACCCTTCACTGGGGTCGGACGGACGGGGCGCACGGCGGGTCCCAGTCAGCTGCCGCGGGGGACTCGGGCGTGGGGCCCTCGTTTCTTTCTTTGCCAGGGAAGTTGGCGAGTGTGGTTTTCTGGCTGTATTTTACTCTCGTTTAATGGTACTAGAGGTGGAGTGAAGTTTGTTTAAGTTTTTACGTGATGGTATTTTTATTTGAAGTTAAAACGTTTTGGGGTTTTTTGTGTTGTGTTTTGCACGTGGGAGGCCTTTGTTTCATGATTTCTCCGCGTGTGATGACAGTGATGCAGGTCTGGCTCCCACGGGAAGGTCTGCTCGGCATCGCCTCCTGCTGGTTCCACGAGGCCAAGCGGCTCCACGGATCTTCTTGTCCCTTGAACCTGAAAGCCAGTTTTACTGGAAGGAGAAGGGTGGTAATTTTTACTTGTCTACCAAGAAATGATTCATTCTTTTTTCAGATCAGCGACATCGGATGCCGTTTTATTCACAGTGCTTGTGGGGTACGCTCGCTCCTTGAGGTCAGTCTCTAAGATGAAAAAGTCAAGTATAGGTTTGAAAAGCATTTGCTCAAATGAGTTACCTTCAAATTGTTTGCGACACCGTACAGATGCATCATTGTCCCCACCACTTGGTGAGGCGGCTGGCACGGACACGGTGGCCCGGGTCTCCCACTGGGACCCTCTGCGGCGCTCTGTGCTCGCATTCGGCAGAGGCGACTTAGAACTCGATGTAAGACTACTTCCATCGCTTCTAGAGTCAGCAGACACGCGAAAAGGACAGTATTTCTGCCAAACCAATTATTAATTCGTTAACGGCCAAAGAACATAGCATAACGTGGTTGGTGACTCTCACGTTACAGAAATCCACGGCTGACGGCTAATCGCTGACACATGTCCCAGGCTCACACCGCCCAGTCCCGCTGGCTCTCTCCCCCTTTCCAGCCTGCGCTGCAGACGTACGGACAGCTGCGGGGGGGCTCTCCCACAGTCTGTACAGGTCTCGTCCTTCCAGAAGTTACCCCCAGTCTCACTGCAGCGTCGGGACAGACGGCACTAAAGTGCTCTGGGGCACTGGCACACATGAAAGGTGCTTGTGGTGTCGGTGGACCCGGGCGGGGTCCCCTTCAGCCCCGGACAGGCGTGTGGCCGGGACAGAAGTCTGGGGCGTTGCTGACCCGAGGACGTCCTTTCCTGTGGAAGCTAGTGGGGCATCTCCCCCGTGTGGCCAGAGGTGGCTCTGGCACCTGGGGTGTAATTTAGGATGTGCACCCCCTCTGTTCCCTGCAGTCAGGTCATGGCCCTGCCCCCTGACCTTGCTCTAGGAGCCACCTCCCCTGTGTCTTGTACGTGGTTTTGTCTCCTGTTTCACACGAAGCTGGAGTGAACACCACGTGTGCTGGTCGTGCTTGTGTGTGGGTGTGCTCCTCACGTGCATTTCTAGGCCGGCACTTGGTGGGCTCGTGCCTCCGTGGAAGGCCGAATGGTTTTCCATGAGAGCAGGTGATGACGCTCATTTTCTGTGGCAGTGTTTGGTGGCAGCTAACGGCCAACACGACAGGTGAATGTTGGTGTTGCCGTGGCTTCATTTTAACGTGCTTTTCTCTTCTAACGGGCTGTGCCCTGGGCCTCAGATGGAGGAAAATGAGCTCGCAGGTCACCAGGCCGCAGCAGCTGCCCTGGCCAGAGAGGCGGGACCCGGCCGCTTCCACTCAAGGGAAGACGCCCAGGAGCCGCGGCCCGACGTCCGAGCTCACAGAGCGACTCCTGACGGCCACCCCAGGCACGCTCCGGGCCGGAGGAGCCGTGCGGGAGGACGAGAGCTAGTACACGGACAGCGCTGAGAAGGGCAGCGAGGAAGAAAATGTGCTCCGGGGGTCCGTCCGAACCACGGAAGAGAGAACGAGCAGGGGAGCGCGCGCTCAGAGACGCGGGGCCCCGGTTAGCGCGCCGACCTTCCCACAGCGGGAGCCGTCGGAGGGGAGGGGCAGGGGCAGAAAACCTCCCAGATCGGATAGAAGACGTTCTAACACGTCCCGAAATCTTGACGGACTCCAAGCAGGCTCAGCACAGAGAGCCACATCCAGACGCATCGCTGTGGAAGCGCGCAAGGCAGACGAGGGCGCCGCGGGCCGGGCCGGCAGCAGCTTCTCATCAGACACTGCCCAGGCCCCAGGCCCCAGGCCCCAGGCCCCGGGGCGGCACTCTGCCACACGGGAGAGAAGGCCGGAGAGAAGGCCGTCAGCCAGGCGGAGCTGTGGCGCAAACGAAGCTCGGAGAAGACGTCCCGGCTGAGAACTGAGAGAACTTGCTGCCCTCGCGGGAAACCCCGAAGGGAGCTCCTCGGTCACGGAGCCGATGACCCGGACAGAGCTGAGAACCCACGTCCACGCGGACAGCAGCGAGCCCCGTGGGGGTGAGCGGGCGATCGGCAGGCAGGAAGAATTCCGAGTTCTCTCCTTTCTTCACCGAGTGGAGAGAAAAAGCAGTTGCGTGAGGCAGCGTGGACGCAACCGTCGGGCCCGTGGCGTGGAGAAGCGCGATGCTTGCCGGCGCCCACGCCGAGGCCGTGGGAACGAGAGGCTTCGGGAGACGTGGGGAGCGGGCGGGCCAGCGCGATGTGCTGTGAGCCTCTCAGCCGCTCCGCAGGACGCAAAGGGACGGAAGGTAGTGACCGTGGCCGCGTGTGGCACGCGTAGGTGTAGCGTGCCAGGAGTAGCGCAGGAAGGAAGCACGGGTTCTGAGCCGGGCGGCGAGTCTGCACTGGCGTGCGACCAGGGAAACCGCCGTCGGTTGTGAGGGTGTGACGCGGGGTCCGGGCGGGGAAGGAAGCCCGAGGGGACGGCCCCCATCCCGGGGCGTCACGCGGGGTGTGCTGGTTTCGTGCGGAGGAGGCAGGAAGGCAGGAGCAGGATCAGAAGTGCACGAGGGCCGGGGTGAACGTGCGCGTAACCAGCATGAGTGGGTCGTGTGACCCGTGACCCGAGAACAGATGGTGACCCGTTTGCCGGTCACGGGGAGGACTCCTTCTTCAGGGCCCTGCACAGTGTGGGGTCACAGTGAGCGCCCGTGAGCCCACCCGTCTGCCGACAGAGGTGCCCGTGAGGCTGCACGAGGACATGAGGACGTGGACGGGGAGGTGACGAAGAGGGGCACCGGCGGCCGTCCTGCCCTTCCCTGCGAGGTGTTAGAAGTCGTCTCGTTACGTGTAACTTCGTGTCAGTCG
This sequence comes from Lynx rufus, assembly GCF_022079265.1. Classification (NCBI taxonomy): domain Eukaryota; kingdom Metazoa; phylum Chordata; class Mammalia; order Carnivora; family Felidae; genus Lynx; species Lynx rufus. The sequence continues at coordinate 526,841 of NW_025814835.1, read as the reverse complement.
TCAGGCTTTCCAAAACCAGTCACAGCGAAGGGGATCCAAACGCTTGTGCTTTGGGGACCGTCCCTCCCCCGCCCTGACACCTGCGTGTTGACTGCCGACACGCGTCCCTGAAGGCACGCGTGCTGAAGCCGCTGCCTGCGTGGGCCATCCCACGAGGGCGCTTGTCGGAAAGCGGGGGCTCCCGTAGGTCTCGAGACGCTTGTGAAAATTCACCTCGGACTGGCGTTCGGTGACAGGAGCCTGCCTGTCCGTCGGGAAAGCAGCACAGCCTCCCTGCCGCCCGTCAGGCTGGGGCGCCCGGAGCCCCGAGCCCACCTCTTGTTCACCCGCGTTTGGGGAGCGTGCTCCGTGCAGGATTGTGGCAAAACCACCGAATCAAGTCAAGTATTCTGTTTTTTAACCTTGCCCGTCTGTCAGAGTGAGAGGCCTCGATTTTGTTCTGGGCCCTTCCGTGTCCTGGTCGCACAGAGCAGGGCTTCTTGTGCTCATCCGTGTCCGGGACTCACTGAGGACACGCTTCATGCCCCAGCCGCCACTCCCGTCATCTACTCGATAAGCCTGGTTGCCGGGTAACCGGGTTACTCCGGGTTATGTACTCACTCGCACTCGATAAGCCTGGCTTCCCTGAGCAAGACATCCTGGGGTAGGTGAGTCCTGCTGCCGGGCCGGGTGGAGCCAGCACCCTGGGGGCCGCCACCCCTGTGACGGCACGAAGCACGCGTTCGGGGTTTGCTGCCCCCCCCCCCCCCCCCCCCGTGGCCCAGGCAAGGCCCGAGCCCGTGGGTCAGGTGGCCTGGTTGCCTGTGTCCCCACTCACGGCGAGGAGCGGGTTCCCTGCAGTTGTGCCTGAGGCGCCGGCCGCTGCTGGCGTCCGTCCTCATAGGTGAGCAGGCGCCCACTGTGCCCACTGGTGCCCACGCTCGCTTCGCGCCGTGCACGTGTTCGGTCCGCCTTGCACGTCGCCGTTCCGCAGGTTGCAGACCGGGCTGTCCCGCACCCGCACACACAGGAGAAGGGCTTGTTAGTCGAGACGGTGACATCGCCGCGTGCAGCCCCGTGGCTTTTTTTCTGCCGGGAAACGAAGCGGGTTTAACTGGTGAGCTGAAAAGTACATGCCCTGTGGGCGCCATTTGGGGGTCCTTGGTCAGATGCCGGCGTGTGTTTGCCATGGTCCCTGAGACATCCACGTCTGTAACTCGGCGCGCTTGGGGCGCCAGTGGAAGTGTGTGCTCGGAAGCTGCAGCGTCCGGGAGGAAGTTTGTTCCTGTTCGTGCTATTTCCCGCCTTGAGCGTGGGAGGGTTTTTTTCCACCCCGAACATGAGAGGGTTTCCAGCTCTCAGTTTTCTCCACGTTGAATCTGTTCGCGTTTCTCCGGAACCGCACACGTGGCTGTAAAAACATCATAAACGTGTGCTGTGCTGAGGGAGACGAAGCTTTGATCGTTCACAGGCGTTTGTTAGCCGTGACCTGCAGGCCTGAGATGCTTTTTAATTACTAAAATTTAATCGTGTATAAAAATTTATTCTCCGAACGTTACTTAACCAGGAGCAAGGGTTTTCTCCCTTCTCAGTCCGTCTCATGTTCTGCTTTGTCACAGGAAGGGTGAGACCAGCCTTAGCACACCGCACTGCCACCTGGGCACTGACCGTCTTTCCCTGGTCTTGAGCCACACACTGGGCTCCGTGGGAACGCCCCGCACGACCACCCGAGTGGGGCTCGCCTGTGTTCTCTCGCTCCCTCCGTTAATTCTCTGCAAGACGACCCTGATGCGGGAGAGTCCTTGATCTGTAGGACGGGTGCACCGTGTCTCTGACGTACCCGGCATCTGCGTGGGTCGTGTGTGGTCCAGCCCCGCAGGAATGTGGCTGTGCGGTCTCCTCGGCCACCGATAGGAGCGACAACACCCACCTCACGGATTTGGTGGAAAAGAGGGCTCGTGTCACCCCATGCCAGCACTCCGCGTCATCGGGAGGTGTCTGAGCACGAGGACGTTGCCGCAGTGAGCCTGTCCAGGTGTGGGCCGCTTCTGTCCCAGACGCTCTCCAAGTGCAGGTCAGACGTTTCCACAAAAGATGTTATCACACAGTATCGTTCTTGTAAGGTGGCTATTCTGACGGCTAACTCCTGTCCTGCCCTGGTGCTGCTCTTGGGGGTGGGGGTGGGGGGTCCCTCCTCTCCCTTCAGGCCCTGCCTGCAGGTGCTCCCCGCCTCTGCCTGGGGAGCCGAGCTTCTCCACGGTTCCCGGTCCCCCCTCCACAGGGGGTCCGGCTGTTTCCTGGGCCTGGGGGCCTTCGTCCCCGCGGGCAGCAGCTGTCTCCTCTCTGTTTTTGCTTTTTGCGTCAAGCTGTCAAAGGGACAAAAGGGAACTTGGATGCAGGCCCAGCTCTGGGCCAAGAGCAGACCATTTGCATCAGGAGGCACGGGAGATGCCTCGCGCTCGTTGCTCGGGAAACCTTGCGGCGCGGGCCACAGAGCTGCTCTGACAGTGCTCACGGTCAGGTTGGGTGACGCGTCATCGTGCCGGGGGAGCTGCCGCTGGTGAGCGCACCCTGGTGGGACACAGACTTCACCCCCCACCCCTCCTCTCACACTGCAGGCCTGGGGCCCAGCTGGGTGCCCGGGGGATGGGGCACAGCCAGCACTCTTCTGAGTTTCCTTAAGTAAGTGTGCTCAGAATCACTGCTGCTTTGGATAAACCTCCACCGTTCACCAGCAGCCGGGACGGGTGTCCCTATGCTGTAGGTCTGGGGGCCTGGGGAACGCGGGCCGCACACACATCGTGACCGCCCGGTGCATCCCTCTGAGGCCTCGGGGCCCACCCACTCTTTTCCCCCAGGCAGGGCTCATGGATGTTATTTCTGTCGGTGGTGTTCACAGTAGTATGGACAATGGACACCCCTTTTTATGGGGATTAGATGGCCACCTGCCATTTTTACGGGCAGTGGTCTGTTTCATCTACGCCTACGTGTCATTTCTAAACGCGTCTCTGTTTTTGTCACCACTCAGCAAAAGGACAGTCATCCCAGAGGCTTCAGAGTAATTGTGCTTAAAATAGCTTTTGTTTCAGGACATCTTACAAATCCAAAATTAACCCTTTGCTGAGGTACCTGTCTCCTCAGGCTCATGTCTGCCCTGGTTTGGGCCCAACCAGAGCTTCTGGCCCTACAGATGGGCGCCCGGCGCCGGCCACACAGCCCGCGTGCTGCAGCCACGGACGCCGTCCCTGCTCCTCGGGGCTCCGGCCTCTCGTGTTCACTTTACCAGCCTGAGCAGGCCCACTGATCACCTCAGTTACAGTCCCTGGTGTCTTTCTCAGGGCTTCTGTCCATTTTGAGTTTATTGGGTCAGTTGTGTTCTGATCTGGGAGCGTTTCTCTCCATTAGGTTACTTCCTGTGTTACCAGTTCGAAAGCGGGTTGTTTCGTAGGTCTTAGGTCACACGTGGCCTCGTCTCGCAGATCTTTTCCTGACCTCGTGTGTGTGTCTCTGCTTGTGGTCTCTTCCACCCAAACAAAGACTTTCTCGTCTCTACATCGTTTGGGGGGTTTCTTGTCTTCCTTCAAACTGCGGTTTTCCCTGAACATAAGCGTGTATATCCATACGTATTTCTGTCTACGTTTCTTCAAGTTTCCTTTTGACTAAATGGTGCTGCCACAGGTGTCCAGATGCAGAGTTCATCTCAACCCTGCCTCAGAAATGAACTCAGAGGCCGACTCGCAACAGATTGCGAAGAAAACCTAAGTATTTGTGACCTCGGGTTACGTGGTCAGTTTTGTACTGATAGTCCAAAGACTTCTCACCATTCGGAGTGTGAGAAGCACAAATAAATCTGTGCGGCACACGCCTGAGAAATAGTTGCCGTCCGCGCTATGTGAAGAGCTCTCAGGACCGAACGCTCCGACACACCAGCTCGTAAAACGGGGCAGGAGGTGGTCCACACCACTCGCCCCCAGAGAGAGCTGGGGGGCGTGAGCCGCTGCACGTGGGGCCCCCAAACAGCCCCTTCTTCCGTGCGAATGGGAGCCGGGCATGAGGTTCGCGGGCGGGACCCCCTCGGCAGGCGTGGCCGCGGGCCCACCACGCGCCCGGCATCGCACCCAGGAAGGGCACCTTGTGGCTCCTGTGCCCGAGTGCATCCTGGTGCTGCCGGGCGTCCCACGCTCCGCCAACACCGTAACGGCCCGGAGCGGAAAACAGCGGCCACGCACGCGCGGGCCAAGAGCCTCGAGGCCACGCCGCCCTCCAGGGGGCCAAGGGCAAAGGAAGCCTACGGCCTAGTGTTCGGGGTAATTTCCCTGAAGCATCCTTGTGCTCAGAAACCCTTTATACCGGTTTTGCTTGTATGTTTTCCAGAGATCTCCTAAGGGAGCAACCTTAGATCTTAATGGTCAGGTGCTGATAAGAGAAACCCACTTTGCGCTTAATGTTGAGCCCAGCTTGTTTTCTGTAACGGCGTAAACGTTTGTTTCCTTAGAAAATATTCAGCCGATGGGAAAATAATAGTCGTTTGAACTTTGGACTGAACGGGTGGCGCTGACAAAGTGCTCTGGTGGGTCGGGCGAGGGCAGTGCCGCCCTGGCGGTCACGCACGCGGTAGAGCCTGGGGCGCGAGGGACAGCCCAGGGGGCTGCTCTTTCTGGGTGCCCTTGCCGGCCTCCCGGCAGGCTCCCGGCGCCTTGTCTGCCGCAGGCACATCCTCTTCTTAGGTGGGACGGTGACCGATCAGCAACGTGTCTTTTGTTGGTTCCATCTGGTTTTGCTGGCGGTATTTCTCTTAAATAAATTGAAAGCCTTTCCTTCCACCAGCACCGTGGTCTCCGATTTCCTGTACGCGTGTGGTTGTCTACGTTGTATGTGTGCTGCATGTGCCTCGGTATATACACGCGCGTGTGCGGCTGCCGTGTGTGTGTGTGTGTGTGTGCGTGCGCGCGCGCGCCAGAAAATCTTCAGGGCCTGCCTGTGTCCCCACCATCACAGCGCAAGAGACGGGGGGGCTGACTCACGAGGCCCAGGTGCCCCTATGTGAGGGGAGACCCAGGGCGGGCATGTGGTCAGGCTGGTTTTCCTCGGCTTGGGGACACCACTTGGGGCCGGCGGGCACCTCCTGGGAGAGTGCTGTGCCTGCCGCGGGCCCCGTGCTGCGGAAATCTCGCAGGCACGGTCTGGTCCGAGTCCGCCAACTCTGTCCCGAGGACGGAGGCAGCCGCCACCATTGCGGCGTCATTGGTCATCAGGGTAATTCCTCTTGAGCCGCCTAAGGAAAGTGGCGTTTTCAGGCTGGACCGGGTGACGGCCCTGTCTGGTCCCCTGGGATGTGCCTTGGCTTTCGTGTCCGCAGAATGGCATTAGTAGTTCCCACGGCCGACCCAGCCTCTCCAGTCGTGCTTTGCGCATTTGTTCCCGTCTGGTTCTCCTCGGGGCCAATCAGAGGTGACAGCGTCTGGAGCTCTGGGGAGAAGGCATTTGCGAGGGCTCCCCGGGGGAGGGCAGGGGGCGGACACGGACAGCAGGGGCACGCCCTCCAGGCCTCCCACCGGTCCGCGCTCCTCTCCCCACGAGCCGTACGGTTACGGGTGCTCTGTCACCTCCTCCGTGACTCCGTGACTATCGCTGCCGGGCCACCTCTGGATGCGGGGGCCTGGCAGCATGGGAACGGACAGAGCGTGTCCCGGGCCTGCTGGCCCCGCGCGGTTTTGACCCCCAGCTCCAACCCCTCCTCGCACTGAAACTGTGACAGCGCTTTTGCATCGATGGCCCCACGGGACAGCGCCGCGCTGCGTGGGTGCGTCCCGAGGTGCGTGGGTGCTGATGCGCGTGTGTGTCCCGGTGTGCGTGTGCCTGCCCCTGCGAGCGTGTCACGGCATGCGCCTGTCTTGCAGGGGCCACAAGCGGAAGCTGCCCGAGGACGACACCGGCAGCGCGTCCAGCGGGGAGTCCAGCGGGGAGGACGAGGAGGGCAGCAGCTCGGAGGCGGACGAGATGGCCGCGGCACTGGAGGCAGAGCTCAACGACCTCATGTGACCTGCGGGGCGCTCAGCACACACACGCGTCTTGCTCCGGCCCCTGATGGCTCCCGGCCGCGCGGGCCCTCGGATGGGGTCTCCTTTTCTCCAGAAAGACGTGTACATTTGCAGAGCTCCACTTACAGAAACACATAATTTTGCAGAAATAGGTGTTTTTAGAGGTTTTACTATGGAAAGTCTACTTTTCTAAGGGACAGTGTCCCGGGAGGCCGTGTGCCAAAGATGTTGCCACGCCCCTCGCAGCCTCTTGCGGGACGGGCGGGCAGGACTCGGGGCGGCGGGGGCGGGTCCGGGCCAGCGCACGCCTTCCTCCTCCGGGACACGGGTGTAAAGTTTTTGTATATCTATTTCGCATTTGACCCACCGAGCAGATTTCTCTCTCATTTAATAAAACTCCTTTTTATAAGCTCGTTCTTGGTGCGATGCCCACCCCACCGCCTGTAGGGCAGAGGACACTGCGTGTCGGGTCGCTCCGGGTATCTGGTCAGGCCTTGGAAGTCTGCACAGGAAAACAGACCACCTAACCTATCCTTCTAGGCCATTCCGTGGCTGCTAGTCAGGAGTTTCTGCCATTTAGGAGTTTTTCTAAAGCTTGTACCAAAGCATTAACAGTGTAAAGGATCGTTGTTATTTATAGTCGCTAAGCTTCATGAGCCTCGGATCTAAGCCCGGAAACCGAGGCAGCTCTGATCCTGGCTGACAAGCTGGAGAACAGGGTTCGTCGTAGGATGTGCCCCCCCCCCTTTCCCTGACAGCTTGATTGTGCATCATCCCTGTCCCTTGGGTCGCGGGGTCTGACCCACCAGCCCTGAGTTCATGCAGCTGTAGGAAGAGCTGGTCCTGCGCCCGGTGGCCTTGTCTTCAGGTTCTGTTGTCCAGAGATGTGTGGGCAGTAGCCTTGGTCCACGATGCCCACCGGGAGGTGCTGGCGGTTAATTCGTCTTCACGCTCCCTTTGAAAGGGCCCCTTGGCACCCTTGCTGCTGGCGCTGTCTGGGGTCGGGGCTGTGGGCGACCCAGGATGCGTTCACGGCACTGCGGCCGATGCCTCCTTCGGTCCTGTGGGGAAGGCAGGCTGACCTGGGACTGGGGCCAGCAGCGTTACGACAGGCGCTGCTTAAAGACGGCCTTGTTGAATTAGTGTAGGAAGTGAAAGATGGCCCTTCTCCAGTCCCGATCCGTAGCACAAGCCTTGAGTCCTCCCTGTTTCCCAGACTAACTACTGCATCAGAAGCAACGTGTCAGGTTACGCTGTGTGCTGTGCATGTGGACTTCAGCTGCAGGTGACAGGACCACGGCTCCGGCGGGTTTGTCTCATTACATCCCTCACTTGTCTGAGAAGCGATGAATGGAGCCTCAGGTATGGCCGGTTCTAGGTGTTCACTGCCTACTCGGGCGTTGTCCAGAACCTGAATCCTCCTCCTTCTCTCTACTGCTCGCACTCAGGAGGCCTGCGCACTGGGCGTGATGGTCAGACCCCATTCGTGCTTCTGGTGACAGGCAGAGGCTGGGTGGGGGTATCACCACGGGTGCAGGACGGGGCAGGCAGGCAGACGTCCAGGAATCAAAGCACCGTCATTGTCTTGTTCTCTTCAGCAAGGTAAGTGTGCGTACGTTTATTGGCTATTCTCCACAACAGCAGTAACCAAAGTTTCCAGGGCTGGACTTGGAAGGCGAGGGCTGTCTCTGACGGCCCTGTTAGCACAGAAACGGAGACTGTGTAACCGGGAACCTGGTAAGTTTGAGATGTTTGAGATCTCCGTGAACACCCACGGTCTCTGAGGCCGTGGTTTCTAAAAGGGCTCAGTGCTAACTCACGGCATCGCTCACACTGAGTGGGAAGTGTGTCTGAGCCGAGGCTGTGGGGCCGTCCGTGGTCCTGGGCTGCTGGTTGCTGTCACACCTGGACGACACCGTGGTCTCTGCACACCGGGAGGGTGGGTGACCAGCTGTGTCCATCTCAGCTGGTTGGGCCCCTCCTCGCGGGTTCTGGAGGGAGACCAGAAGACAGCTCCTCAGTGTTCTGGGGCCCCGAGTGCTCCGACGAGTGACAGGACAATGCCGGTGGTAGAATGTGAAGACCCAACACCCGGACCTGGTGTCACCAGCAAAGAAGGGCCGAGGCCCTGGGAAAAGGAGACACCGGTCGAGGGGGGGACGATTGGAGGCCCAGTTGCGAGCTGACCTGAGCAGGAAAGCCACGGAGGCTGACAAGTCGCCCTGAAGACACGTCTTCACCTGCTGGGAAGGGTGTGCCAGGGGCCATGATGCTGGTCAGGACTCCGGGCAGCCCCGGATGTCCTTGTTTTCTGCTGGGTGGTAGTTTTCTCTGGGCACTTGGACTTGGCGTGTCCGGTGGTGTTCCCCAGAGCGGGTGTCCGTGTGGGGTCGTGCCCGTCTGCAGCGAGGCTCTGCTGTGGGGGACGCCTGGGGACCCGCTCGGCCCACGGCCTGGGAAGGTTGGGGGCGGCCAGGCAGGGGCAGGGCCTGCGGTGCCCTCCGTGGGGGCCTCCCAGCCCCACCCACGGTGGTCTGCTCCCCATCATCTGGCCTCTGGTGGTTTTGTCACTGTTAATGATGCATTCGTGCCCCAGATGAAGAGAAAGTACGTCTTTAAACTGAGGACTCCAGTCCTCCTCCCTCTGGGCGCATGAGTGGCCAGGCAGCTGTCCTGGTCGGGCCTTCTCTTCAGAGGGGCAGTGGGGCCACCAGTCACCCCTGCCCTCTGGCTCCCTCATCCAAGCACACGCGTCTCAGGGGATCCCAGCAGCCGAGTCAACCACGTAGTTGCTTCAAATGCTGCTCTTGGGGCACCGGGGGGCTCAGTCAGTTGAGTGTCCAACTCTTGATTTTGGCTCAGGTCATGATCTGGTAGTCTGTGGGTTCGAGTCCTGTGTCGGGCTCTGCGCTGACAGTGCGGACCCTGCTTGGGATCCTCCCTCCCTCTCTCTGCCCCTCCCCTGCCGTCTCTCAGAAACAAACATTAAGAAAAAAAAATGTTTCGTGGGGCTCTTGCAGAGCCGGGCCGGGCGGTGGGAGGGCGGGCTGGGGCTGCAGAGAGGAGCACCGAGTGCACTCTGGTCGGGAACACACGGACACGAGCCTTCCGTGCTCCAGGTGAACCCTCTCCCAAGAGGTTTTAGGAGATGCGAGCCTGCCTCCCCGAACATCACGTTTGGGAACTCGGGTCCACGATGCGGCCGTGAGGACGTCCCTAAGCAGGAGATGGAAGGGAGAACTCCTTAGGTCCCCAGAAGTCTGCACAAGTAGATGATAAATTTTAGCCTTTTGTTTGCAAATTTTCAAAAATCTGTAACAGTGGAAATTAATGAAATTTTTATTTCTTGGGAAACAGTGTTGAAATTTTGCGTAAATATGAGTGGATCTCCTGTCCCATCTGAATTTCTCATGTTTAGAAAACAACCGTGAGCCTCCCCGTGTGCAGGCCAGCTCCCCCTGGAGGCATAGGCCCACCCGCCTGGACCCCTGTGCACTGGCCGGAGGCTCCGGCCTGGAGGGTTTTATACTCCGAATGCCCTGGGAGTCACGCGGTTGTACACGAGACAGGCACGCCTCAAGGTACGGGAATCGCGTGTGCATAAAGCTGTTAGTTTTACAACGAAATCCAAGCCAGCCAGCCAGAGCCTGCCTGGTAGTGCACACGCGTGTGCTCACGTTCAAGGGCGCAGCCTGGTCTTGAAGCAAATCTATTTTGAAAGTACTGTCCAGGTGGAAAACCTTTCAAGTACAGAAAAGGAAACAGGAGAAAACTCAACACGATCATTGCATCTAGCATTTTCTTTACTACAATCGTTTGCCTTGATTTTTAAAATTAATTTGTGACCTTTTAGCATATACAAATGAAAGATGAAGAAAAATTGCTAGAATCCTGCTCCCAAAGTTAACCACATTGACATTTCAGTGTGCTGTTTGTCTACCTACGCATATTATTTTAATAGACTTTAGTTTTTAGAACAACTTAAGGTTAGAGCAAAGACCTAAGGTTAAGCAGAGACCTCCCTTAGATTCCTGGTTCCCACACACGCGGAGCCTCCCCATCAGGATCCCCAGCAGAGTCCCGCATTTGCCACTGCTGACCCACACCGACCCACCAGAGTCCCCCAGAGTCACAGTTTGCATCAGGGTAACTGGGTGGCCATCCCGTGGGTTTGGACAAATGTATGATGTCATGAGACCACCAGACAGCATCACACGTAGTTTTGCTGTCCTTCCCCCCAGCCCGTCCCCTGATGCCCCCCTACCCACCCCCCCCGGGTTCCTACTGTCTGCATAGTGTTGCCTTTCCCAGTGTGGCCTTTCGCCGTGTGCAGCTTCTCACACTGGCCTCTTGAGCTCGGTGCCGTGCGTTCCGAGTGCGTCTATGTCTTTTCATCATCGATGTCCAACGCACAAAATCCAGATTGTGGGAAATCAGACAGACAACCTGGTTTCTTCAAAATATAATCTGTAAGAAAAAAAAAAGAAATGGAGGGAACCTCATGGTTAGAGACCCAAGAAGCGTATCAACCCATCCCCGCGCGTGGGCTTGTTGGGTTACTAATTCAGACGAACGGGAGTCCACACAGACAGCTGTACAGAGCTGATGTTTATGGAGTATTCACTTACTTTAGATGATGTGCTTTTTTAAGAATCCCTATGTTTTGTTTATTTTGTTTTGCTTTTTTTATTTTTTCCACTATTTTTTTATTTCAACGCAAGTTAGTTAGCATATAGTGTAACAATTATTCCAGGAATAGAATTCAGTGATTCATCGCTTACGGAGAACAGTCAGTGAAGAGCGCCTGTCTTTTAGAACTACTGAGATATGATGGCAATGATAGGATGTCTGGGATTTGCATCAAAATGCTACAAGACAAAGGGGGGCACACGGAGGTATTAAAGGACAGAGCACGTCGCGGTTTATCAGCTGTGAGGCTGGAGTTTGTGTGTGTGTGTGTGTGTGTTTGAAATGTTCCATAAAGATGCACAGAATGAGGCTCCTTTGCAATAAAAGGACCAGGGCCGCCCGTGCACCCGGGAGGGTCAGGCACAAGCCGCGACCCGGCCGTGCTTTTAGTTAGCGTTTACCGTCATTTGTAGCAAAGAGAAGAATGAGATGGCAGCAGGTGGTCTCCGGGCCAGAAAGTGCTCGGCACGGACTCGTGGGGACCACTGTCCACGGGAGGGTCAGCTGCCCCCGCGCCACAAAACTTGCCCCAATTTGGCTCCGAACTGAGACCCTCTCGTCTTTTTTAACCACAACTCCTGGTTCTTGCCGCGCATGTTAGCGCGTTTCCTGAGCCCCTGCGGTCGGGAAACCGGCGTTTTGATGTGATGTCGCATGAAAGCCCACCCAGGAGAAGTCGCCCCTGGCCTGAGTTCCCTGTCAGAGTCCCGCAGACTTTGTCCCGGCGTCTGGAGTCTGGCCCCACTGTCCCAGCTGTGTCCAGAGTGCTTTTAGGATTGTTAGCCGTACGATTTTGTTTTACTTCAGGATTTCTTTGGATATCGTACCTCTTTGGAGATTTTTGTTTAGGAACCAGTCTGCATGCATGAATATTTTTTAGTTTAAATTGTTTTTGTTGCTTCCTAGTTATTCTGGGTTTTCTTGGAGAAACTTTGTCCTCTGTCACCTGTCCCTTGTCGTCCCGTACCTGGGGAGCTGCTCAACCGACTGAGCCACCCAGGTGCCCCACATTTGCCCATTTTCCAAAGGCAAGCCCTTGTTGGCAACACGAATGGTCACCAAGTGACCAGGGGTGCCAGCACTTGGAGTGCCACTGTCCCCAGAGGGACACCCTGACAGCTTAGCCCCTAATGGCCACCCTGTTTGAGGGTGCGGCTGTGGTCCGGGACCCCAGACTCCCATCACCAGGCAGGTGGTGGGAGGGGTGCACGTGGCTGTCAGAATCGGAACAAACAGCAGCAACCCGTAAGACGGTCGAGACAGCAGTGGACGTGACCGGCTCGACCCACGGCACCCGAGGGCAGGTGGCCGCTCCCTTGCTGGCCTCCAAGGGCTGGGGCAGGAAAACCAGGCCTTGTAAAGATTTTAGCCCCAAGGGTTATTTTTGTTGCAGTTGTTATGACTAGTTTCTAATAGTCCGTTGTTTACGTTGGACAGTGAAGAAAGCAGGACGTCGGCGCTCGCGAGGGAGCCGTCTAGTGACGTCGACAGCCTTAGAATGAGTCCAGAGCCCTTGTGTGAAACGCCGGAGGCCAGAAGGCTGAGCGCTTTCCTGCGGCCGCAGCCAGAGTCGCCGCACTGGGGATGGGGTGTGGCTCCATCAAGGCCGTTAGTAGGTACTTTCTTTAAAAAGCTTGATTCTGAAAACTCCGATCGATCTTTTGCAAGAGGGAGAAAGAAGACAACAGTAACTCCGACCTGTGTCCCGGGACGAGAAGAAGCACACGACAGACGCTCTGGACACGGCTCCGATGCCATCGAGATGCCCTTCCTTCCGGCACTTGCTGGGAAGACGCGTTTTGGTCGTCCCAGAGTACAGGGCCCCCGCGTGCACAGTGCCCGACACCCACATCACTCCGGTTAGGCTGAGAGGCCGGGCCGGCGCATTCTTCGTTTTCCAGACCTAGAACAGTTTGTGCATACAGCAGGGGCTCAATAAATGCTGAAGAAGATGCAAGTTAGGAAGTGAGCCACTGTCCTTGCCTAGCATGGTTTTCGTGCATCCGGGTTGAGACTCCTGCGTGCCGTCTGGGGCCCGGCCTTTCCTGGGCCTTGCTGCCCCCTGCCCTCCTGAGGAGCCGCCCCAGGGGCCCCCGTTTGCCGTTGCCTGTCAGACACGCCGGAGGACGGCCCTCTCGCTTGCCCCCACCTCGAGGCGGCCCAGCAGGGCCTCGCCCAACTGTGAGAACGTGGTCGTGGGTCGGGGACACTGTGGCCCAGGGGAGAGTCGGGGCCGGCTGCCCTGGCGGTCACCTCCTGGCGCTGGCCCACAGCCTCCTCCGCGCGAGGGCTTCCTGTTGGCAGATGTGTGGGGAAGTCAGCCAGCTCTGCGCGGCTGTCATCACTGTGCCTCTGTTTACCATCTGCTCCCGGACCTGCTCGCGGGGCCGAGCCGCCGCCACCGCTGTGCGTCAGGGCACCTCCGTCCCGGGAACCCGATGAGTTTACAGAAGCAGGACTGACGGACCTCATAAATGGGGAACACAGGGGTGACGGGGCTCCCACGGGCCAGTGGGCGGGAAGGCCTGGCCCCCCAAAGCCCGGCCCAGAGGGCAAGCCCGTGTCGCCAAGGCACGCCCTGCGCTGGGCCAGACGGGCGAGGGCTGTGCACCACGGTGGTGGGGGTCAACGTTCAGAGCCAGAGCCCCTCCCGTCCCTGTGGGCCGCAGTCCTAGGCACGGAGAGGCTGCCCCCGGGCCCCGCCGCTCCAGCTCCTGCGGCCTCCGTGTGCACACGGCCCCAGGGGCTCGTGGGAATACAGCCCCGACCCCGCGGTCCTGGGTGGGCCCTGGGTTTGCATGTTCCCATCCGGCTCCCGGGCCGCGCCACCGGGCCCCTGTTCGCGGATGTGCACGAAGATACACAGGACCAAGGAGAAGGCCCCCGGGGCGCCCGGCAACTTCCGGTCCTGCTCACAACGTCCGCTTTGCCTCCGGTTCTGGAACCCGCTCGCGGGGGGAGCTGCCCTTCCTCCCACGGGTTTGCTGTCTGCTGGACCAGCTGCCGAGCAGGAGAGACAGATGCCACCCTGGGCTTTGCTCCAGAGAAGACAGGGGGACACCACCCCGTCCTCAGCCAGGCGCACGTCTGCACGTGCACACACTCGCACGTGTGCACGCACCTGCGCGTGCCCTCACGCACATGCATGCACATGCACGCTCCCACCCGCACCCAGTGGCGGGGGGGGGTGGGGGGGGCGTCCCTGCAGCAGCTCCGCCCTCAGCATGAAGTGTGTGCTCGTCCACGGGAACCTGGTAAGTCCCGCTGAGGCTCAGCAGACAGGCAGGAAGCAGCCACCCCCCGGAGCCCCGCTCTCCGTGGGCAGGTGCCCTGGCACTTTCAGCGGAAAGGAACTGAGGCCACCTCAGTGGGAGGGAGGCGGGCGAGGGCCAACCCGGGGACGTCTGACAGGTCGGGACCGGGACCTGAGGACACAGGCTGGGGTCACGCTGCCCAAGCCGCACGATCCTGGCGTGTTTGGTGATAACGTGCCGCCTTCGGGCTGGGAGGCGTGGCTTCTTCCCCGGTCCTGGCCGCCGAGGCTGTCGACCTCACCTGCGACACCTTACGGGTTTTCTGGCTGTGACACGTGTGGCCCGATGTCCTTCCGACAGCCCGGCAGCACGTGACTTGCACTTACCAAGTTACTTCTCCATCTTGACGAAAGCCGCGTGAGGAGAGACGTCAAAACGTATAAATGAGGTAGAATGCAGCTGTCCTCGTGGCAGAAGAAGAAATACAAAGTATTCGGCTCCGCTCCTCAGCCTCCGTGAGAGGCCAGTTTTGCCTTTTCTGCATTTCCGGTCTCTTCCCAGCCCAGGCCCTGCCGCCCGTGACCTACAGGTGCCCACGTGGCCGCTGCTCCCGGGAGAGTCCGCCGCTGCCGGGGGGCCGCACCTGCCCGCGTGCCCTCGGGTGCTCCGCACGCCTGTCTGTGTCCTCTCCAAACGCCCACGGTCTCGGTCTTGGGCCGGCGAGGAGGGTGTGCAGAGCACAGCGGAGCCGGCCCTGGGCGGAGCCGGGTGGGGGAATTAGCTCCCGCCGCAGCCCGGCACCCGATACGGAACAATCGTGTGGAAGGGATTGGCCTTAACTTCTGAGCTCCCCGCGCCACGTGGGTTGACCAGGCACTTTCTCCAAGTGCAGCAAGGTTGGGACGCGACGTGTCAGTTTGACGGAGGGACGTGTAGCAGGACACCTTCAGGACAGCTGTTTCCTGGCTCTCCCCTCTCCCCAGGGGTGACAGTGTTCCAGGAAAGTCACTCTGGACTTCAGACAGGGAGCTCAGAAAGGGGACGTCCTGGTTTATTGCTTGTGCTGCGCGGAGTGTAAGCCAGGGCTTAAGGTCAGGACTGACAGAGCGTTGAGCCACGCGGGACGAGGGGCTTGAGGAAGCCCCTACCCCTTGGGTCACCCCGATGGGCCCAGTCAGCCCTGCGGGGAGGAGTCTGAGCTCCCACCAGCTGGAGGGTTCAAGCCCTGACCCAGGACCCAGGGAGGCCCCGACCCAGGGGACCCTGACCCGCACCTGCCACTCAGCCTGCTGGAGCCAGGTGGGAGCGACTGCTGCCCCAGAGCCCGGGGGACCCTCGTCAGCCTGTCCCCTCCTTCTCTGCAGATGGTCTAACGGGACGAATCCACCAACGTTCCGTGCCCACTGAGCTCTGTCCAGGCCCTGGGTCGCTGCTCAGAGGCAGGTGGTGTTCAAGTGCGTTTCTGGGGGCGGAGCTGAGAGCTCAGCCTGCCTGCCCCCCCCCGCCCGCTGCCCACGAGAACTGTCTCTGCCCGAAAGGAACCTGGAGGACAGAGGCCAGACAGGACCGCCCACCTGGGGGAGGGGGGGATCACCCTCCTGTCCTCGTGGGGGTTGGGGGTGGGGCCTGTCCTCCTGTCCCCCTTGGGGGGGCTGTCCTCCTGGGGGGCCCGACCTCCTGTCCTCCTGGGGGGCCATCCTCCTGGGGCAGCCGGCCTGAGACCTGGAGTCAGGCCACTGCTGAGCCGCCCCTGACCGAGCTTCCCAGGCTCTGCCCAGCTGGCCTTGCCCTTTGGGAAGCAGTGGGGACAGCCGGCAGGTCCCCCCTCAGGAGGGGCTCTCAGGAGGGAGGGAGTCCATCTAGAGTGCTTCTCACTTCTGCAGGAGCGTCTTCCAGGCGATTCTACAAGGAGGGCTTAGCCCTAGGACCTCTGAGCCTCTGGAGGGTCCCAGAGATGAAGAACCAAGGGCTGTAGAGCAACCCCCTCCCAAACCCCCAAACCGTGTCCACTCTGCAGGGCTGCCTGCCTGTGACAGTCGGGGACAGTGTCCCGTTCACCTGACAAAGCTGTTTCCGCAGACTCTCCCCAGGCTGCACTCCCCACTGCCCCACGGGTCTGGTGGGGCCATTGGTGCTGCCCCCACGACAGACAGCGGGGACCTAAGACTGTTCTAGGCCAGCCCTTGCCTGGTCTGGGCTCCTCTCCCGATATTTGGTAATAATTATTCGAAGCTTAGGGAGGGGAGGGGAGGGAAAGAACCTCACACCCCACCAGATGGATCCCAGCCAAAGTCAGCAGCACAAGCAGCAGGCCTCGGGGATAAAACGGACCCTTCTGTGTTCGAAGTGGCTCCGACTCTGTGCTCCCTCGATGGAGAAGGGACAGGGGAGCCTCGGATCTGAGGCCTGGAGTGTTTGAGGCGGCGGCCTGGGCCCTCAGGTGTGCACACCTGGGCACCTGGCCCCGACATCCCCGGGAAGAGCTCAGTGACCTTGCTCTGGCTGGAGGCCCGGTGCGTTTACCGGGAGGCAACTTGCTAGAACAGCATCGATCGCTCTCCTTCTGATGTTTCTGGGGCCTTCCTGCAGCCCCTCAGTGACTCTCTGACCACCTCCTAAAGTTCGGGGCCCCCAGCTTCCTTGTGCCCCGTCCCTGCCTCGTCACCGCCACTGGGTGCCTAATACCTGTTTGCTGAGCGCGTGAAGGACAGCAGTGCAAGGATGTGCAAGCTCCGGCTTCCGGAGAGGAGGAGGGAGCACGGGAGAGGAGGCGGGCCGCTAGGTGGTCCCGGGCTCCTGAGTCCCTGGTGGGGCCCCACCTGGGGCCCTCCTCGAGCCCCACCGCCCCTTCCCAAGAGGGCCTGCTCCTCTCCTGTCTGTTCGCAGGCTGGATCTCCACACGGGACCCGGTTTGAAGACAGGACCTCCCGCTAAATAAAGTAAGAAGAACAATGGAATTGCCGGCTCACTGCGTTGAGCGCCTGAAACCAGTACCACACCACTTGTTAACTGGAGCGCAACTGAAATAAAAGTTTTCAGAGAGAGAGCAGAGACAATGACAACAGTACGAGTAACGTTTGAAACTTCACCAGCCCGAACGGCCCACTGGGACCTTGCCGCACACACGGGGAGACGCGGGCCCTTGTCTTCTCCTTTGCTGGGAGGACCTGAAAGTGCAAACCCAGGCCAGAGCCGACAGCAGGTGCCGGCCTTGCCGAGATGCGCGGCAGCATTCGGAGGCGTCCCTGGTAATTCACTCAGGATGTCACAACACGCACTAGTGAGTGGAAAAGAGAACAGCCCCTCAGCTCTGGCGGCACCCACATCCTGTGGCAAGGAAAGAAAGACTCTCACCTCGGGCCCACAGGGAGCCCATCTTGCCGGGACTCCAGAATGGAAAGCCAGGGTGGGTGGGGGCACCAGAGAAGCCAGCTGTCCTGGTGGGGCCTCTCTCTCCCGTCCCAGGGGGGAGGGGGACTGGTGTCCACAGTCACTCGCACATGCCCGTGCCGTCTGTCCTGTGGATGTTGTCCTGAGAGGAGACAACGCCTGGCTGAAACATGAACGTCTGTGGACTGAGCGGGCTCGGAGACATGGTTGACGTCCGTATCAGCTGACCCACTGGCGACGTCCTTTTTCTGTTTCGGAACCCAACCCGGGAGCTCCCGTGGCCTTGCGAGGAGTACTGGTCAACGGTTTCCTCGGTTTGGGCTTTTCTCCTGTGTCCTCATGGCCAGAGTCATTTCTGTCCCCGCTGTAGGACTCCCCACAGTGGGGTGCCCTCCCACAGCCCCTCCCAGGGACAAGGTGGCAGCTGTGTCATTACCATGACGTGGACCTTGATCCCCGGGTTAGGGCAGTGTCCACCGGGTTTCTCCTCATTTTTCAGAAGTGCCCTGGGGGAGGGTCTCCGGGGCTCTGTGAACATCGTGTTGCTCATCATACTTCCGTTGATTTTAGCACCAGTGACGAGGTTTATCTGCAGCCCCTCCCACTGCGGGTCTCGCCACGTGGCAGGGCCTGTTCGCAGGGGAGCCTGTTCGCAGCGGTGGCCTCCGTGGGGTCCCTGCCACGCAGTCACGGCCCACAGTCCCCTGTGCCTGGACCCTGTGGCGGGGATGTAGGGGCACATTGTCCCAGCACCTCACATGCTAGATGGACACCTGGGAGGGCCTCAGAAATAACATCCGAGGGGATGAGCGCATGGTTTTACTTGCTCTGAACGTGGAAATCTAGCATTGGACCGCCTCTGCCCGAGCTACGCGGATAAGGTTCTTCAACTCTTCTTTTTCAGCCCGTTCTACATTGGAAAGTAGCTTGTGTGAAAAGCCACGCGTATCTATCTTGCAAGATCTCCAGGACATCAGGCCAGGACGTCAGAGCCAAAAGCAGGCTCCGGTGCATGTCTGTGCTGGGCGGAGGGCCGTATGAGCACCCACACCAGCTGCTGGCAAGAGCGGGTGGGTGACCGTGAGGACCGCTCTTTGTGAAGAAGCTAAAGATAAAATGATGCACAAAGTGCACTCACATTTCCCACCCCTCCCCCCGAGGCAGGCTTTCGGGTGTGGGAAGAGCACCTTATGGAATGTCACAGAGATCTGGAAAGTCAAGGACATCCCAGAAACCAACAAGGAACCTGTGTGATGATAGTGGTGGCTACTTAGCGGGCAGTCAGGAGGGTCCAGGTCAGACCTCTGACACGGAGAAGAGGGGGCAACCCACAGCCGGCCATTCTGGAGGAGGGAGAAGGTCTTGGAGGAAGAAGAAGGTCCTGGAGGAGGGAGAAGGTCCTGGGGGAGGCATCATGGAGGAGGGAGAAGGTCCTGGGAGGCTGTTCTGAAGGAGGAAGAAGGTCCTGGGCGGGGGCGGGGGGGGCGTCCTGGATGATTGAGGAGGTTCTGAAGGAGGGAGAAGGTCCGAGGGGGGGGCATCATGTGGGAGGGAGAAGGTCCTGGGGGGGCCGTCCTGGAGGAGGGAGAAGGTCCTGGAGGAGGGAACTGGCTCTAGTCCCAGAACCACCTGCTGTTGAGAAACACAGACTGGGCCCTGGTGCCTTGCTCAGGAGTGATCTTTCTTTGCAAAGAATATTCAAGGAGAAAAGACAATTCGGTGACCATGGCACACAGTACACAGAACATAACCATAGGCTTTTTATTCAGTGTTCTTAAAAATATATTATTTGAAGTATATTAAAGAGATGAAATGTTAAGTGCGCTGAACACAACATAAATCATGTATGTATGACTTACATATGTACGTGTATATATTTAGCAGTGGTTTTCCATTTCAGCAACAGAAAAAGGTATAAATATGAAGCCCACACGCATATGAACTTAAATTTTGTTTGCATATATTACACTATAAATACATATGCTCATGTTGAAGAGGGACAGAATGCCTGGACCCAGCCTGCACGCAGCTCCTCCTTAACTGTCCACATCGGTCTCCTGCTCCGGGTTTGAGGGAGATCCTGACCAGACTGTCTCCGTCCCATCGTCTGCGTGAGTGATGGGTGGGGAGACCAGGGGAGTGGGCTTTGTGTCACGTCCTGTCCCGAAATCTGATCCCGCTCGTAGAGCCCCGGAAGACGCCGGGGACAAGCCTTTTACGGGGCTGGTGGGAGCCGGGGGAGCGGGGCCCTGGTTCGGAGGGAGCAGGAATGCCTTCACCGCCTCTGAAGGACCCCCTCGCTCTCACAGGCACCGATCTTGCCGCCTGAGGAACACAGGTGATGACCCAGCAACGGGAGGCCTGGGTTCGGTGCCGTCATCTGGGCCGTGGCTCCAGATCCAAGCCCTGACCTTGGCTCACTGTCCACAGGGCAGGAACGAGAGGCTTCAAAAGATGCGCACAGAGGAAACATTAGGGGAACAGAAGCAGGCTGGTGGGGACTAGCCAGCGCCTAGCTGATGCGGACAGCCCGACAGGCCAGTCTGTCCCGGACGCTGGGAGCGCATGGGGGTCTGTCCAGTGCCTTGGACTCAAAGGTAAAGCCTGGCTCCCGGGTGTCTGCCAACCGGACCCCACCACTCGGCACGCCTGTGGCTCACTGGGGCTCCGATACCCCGCATATCGCCCCTCTCCTGGGAAGGCCCCAGGACTTTGCATGGCTGACAGCAGAGGGAGAGATGCTAAGACACAGGCCCACCGCTCCGGCGTCGTCCCCTGCAGCCCGTGCGAGCCCCTCGCGGAGGGTGTCCGCCTGCCGTGGCTGCTCTGTGGGAAGGTGGCTCGAGATCTGGGGGGGTGGGGGCCGCACAGGCGGGGCTGGGGGGGAATCTGAGTGGCCTGGACCTTCTGTTACTTAAGTCGGGCAGAAACCGGGAACCCTACGGTCGTGGCTGCCAACAGCGCCTCTCACTTGGGACATTGATCCGTCCTATTTATAGCGAGACGTGTGTGTGTGTGTGTGTGTGTGTGCACGTGCGCGCGTGCGCACGCAAAGCCCTCTCGGGCAGGAACCACTTGCCAACACAGAATTCTATACGTTCAGCTCAGCTCAACAAATGTTCGTTGAATATCTGCTCGGAATCAGCCTCTCTGCTAGGAGCCACGGACACAAAGAGAGGCCAATGTCTGCCTTTAAAGAGATCACCTCCACACGGGAAGGGTGTCTGAGCTCCATGTGCTGACACTACCCATGGGCTTGGACTCCTGCAGGCCCGCAGGGGGGGCACTGAGCCATCAACCGAAAACCAACTTTGACCACTTTGGGCAAAGGGCCATCACCTGGCTCTTGCCGTCGCGGAATTGCCGAAACCTCGGACCACACAGGTGGGAGGCAGGGGGAGTGGCAGCCGCAGCCGAACGCAGCCGCCCCATGCCGCCTCCCCCTGCACGGGGCCTGCTGTCCGGCCTCCCCGCGCCAGGCCCGCCCGCCGGAGGAGCAGTCTGTCTCCTGCGTCTGTCTGGGCTTCTGCCTGCAGCCCACCCGCCCAGGACCCAGTGGGGAGTCCCCGGGCCAGGGAAGTCGTGGTGGCAGCTCCCAGCAAGGAACACGGTCTGCTGGAGAATCAATTCTCAGAGGCAGGTGCTGGCCCTGCAAGAAAGGGGTGTTTAGGGCAAGAAAAACTACCCATGGTTACTCCACTAGGCCTGGGGCCAGACGGGGAGGTCAGAACAGCGGTCAGCCTGTCACCCACTCTGGGACCCTCCAGATGCCGGCGGGAGGGGGTCTGCACTCAGGACACAAGGACGCTGGAGAGCTGGGAGGGTCACCGCATCCAGCCTGGGGCGCGAACAGGCCGGGACGCTGCACGCCGCACACGGGTGCCCTCGTTAGAAGCTCCTGGCTTCGACTTCCAGCCAATTGCTAAATTGAAGGGCCCCGTGGACAATGGTGGGCCCGCCAGCCAGCTGCGTCCACTCTGGTCTCGAAAGACCGCCTCGTGCCAAGTCCCGCCTCCCGCGTCAGAACCTCGTCGGTGACGGGAGGGTCTACGTCTCCGCTAAGCGCAGACGTCCAGCGCTGTACGTCCAGAGTTTTCGGCAATGAAAAGGGCTGCTTCTCACTCGTTCGTACATTTAACAAACGGTTATCTGGCGATGGTCGCTGGACACAGGGCCGGGCGTGAGGAGGACTTGTCCCCAGAAGATGTCGTGTTGGGACCCAGAGGCCACTTACCACACAGCAGGCGAGGCCGGGGAGGGCGGGGTGCAGAGGCGGCTGGCTTCAACCTCGTGCTTCTGCGTCAGCGTCCTGGAGTGACCCCGCATCCCGCGTCCCGGCCCCTGGCAGCCAGCCTCCGGCGGGGCAGGCCCACCCCTCGGTGGCTTCTGCTGGGAACTGTGTCCTCGTGACTGCGTCCAGGTGAAAAGACACCCCAAGGCGTGCACCCAGCGCCGCGGGGCTTCTTCCGCGGGATTCTGACAAAATCCCCTCCTTGGCTGTGAGCCCAGCCGGCCAGCAGCGCGGCAGAGGGGGGCTGGGGGGCCAGACGTTCAAGTGGAACTTTGTGATAGAATTGATTTTGAGTCTGGTTTTGAATGTTAGACCTGAGCGCCCGGATGGAAGAGCTCAGCAAAGCCCACAAGAGGGGCGCGCTGTGTGTCGGGGCTGAGCGCCCAAGAGGCACGTCCTCTCTAGCGCGGAGGGGGGGCCGGACGGATGGTCCCTCCCTCCGGGAGCTCCTGGAGTCTGGGGCGCAGAGCCCCCCGGGACCGCTCCCTGTCACTGGGGGGGGGGGTGCGCCGGTCCTGAGGGAGGAAGGCCTGGCCCCCCTCATGGCGCCAAAGGTCAGGCCGCCAGCTGCCACCCGTGACCTTTTCAGGGCCGCTCGTCCGGACTCCGTGGCCCCGGAGCTGCCCCACTCGGGCCTAGGAGCTGACCAGTGAACCTGTGAGCTCCGACCGTTTTTCTAGGAAGTGACCAAGTCACTCGTGGAAACTTCACCTGGGAGCGGGTGGTGCTGGGGGCCGGGGGGGCCTTCTGGGTGCTGGAACGCGCCCTGCGATCGCGGGCAAGGGTGTGTGTGCGTCTGCGGTGTGAGCAATCCCGCCTGGGTCCAGTTTCTACCAGAAAATGTAGGACAGCGGTTAGGGATTGATCGGGCTTGTTCTTTACTATTTATGTCCTGGTAAGTTGATGAAAGTTAATTTTTAATAACGGCTGTTTAACAACCGCCTTGCTCCCATGCTGGCCCAGCAGCCCCGGGCCCCCGCTGCTCGCAGGCGCCTGCACGCGCCCCAGACAGATATTAATAAGCAAAGGTTCTCCACCAACATAGCCCCGTTGCCCGTTCTGTGAGCGGCTGGCCTCTTCACAGCCTCTTCCGAACCTGCCTTCTTCCGAGAGAAGCGAACACGTGATGCAGGGGGCAGACTGTAGAGACCGGGAGCTGGGACCGCTGAGGAGTCGCCTGGGGATCTTGGGACGTGCAGACCTGCAGTCTGTGGTCCGGGGCAGGGTCTGGGTTCTGGAAGGTCCAGCAGGCTCAGGGTGCAGGTGCCCGGCTCAGAGCCGCAGCAGCCCTTTGTTCTGGACGCGCACCGGACGCCCCAGAGGCCCATAGCGGCCCCCGCTCTCTTCCCAGCTAGTCAGACAGGCTCCCCCGCCCGCCCCTCCCCTTTCTCATCCACCCTCGCTGGTGTGCCCGCACGGCCTCCCCCTGCCTATCTCATCACTCTGCCCACACGGCCTCCCCCAGCCCATCTCATCCACGTGCCTTCACGGCCTCCCCCTGCCCATCTCATCACTGTGCCTGCAGGGCCTCCCCCCTGCCCATCTCATCACTCTGCCCACACGGCCTCCCTCAGCCCATCTCATCCACGTGCCTTCACGGCCTCCCCCCTGCCCATCTCATCCATGTGCCTTCACGGCCTCCCCCTGCCCATCTCATCACTGTGCCTGCACGGCCTCCCCCCTGCCCAGTGCAGACTCCCAGCGGTTTCCAGTGCACTCACCTGCACCCACACTAAACCACAAGAATGATGGGGACCCTGTGTAAACAGGACATTTAGCTGCGTATCACACAGTGAACACACAGACCCTGGTGGGCCAGCTCACAGACACTGTTGTTGTCTCAGGGGTCTGTCGTCAACACTGTGACCTCGGCAAGCACAGAAATGCCACTGTGCTGCTGGGCACAGCTTGGGGACAGCAATAAGTAGGCCTGAGTCCTGCTGGCCTTCTGGAATCAGCTCTCACAACACCACTGCCAGGCAAGTGGGTGGCCTGAGGGCTATCAAATTGGCCAACAGCTCTGCTTTCAGAACGCGACACAACGCAATGCTGTGAACTAGAACTGCTTCGGGTCACCCGGCGGCTCAGTCGGTTAGGCGTCCGACTCTCGATCTCGGCTCGGGTTGTGATCTCATGGTCCGTGGGTTCAAGCCCCACGCCAGGCTCTGCACAGACAGTGCGGAGCCTGCTTGGGATTCTATCTCCTTCTCTCTCAGAATAAATAAAGAGAAAAGGAAAGGAAAGGAAAGGAAAGGAAAGGAAAGGAAAGGAAAGGAAAGGAAAAAGAAGAGAAAACTAGAACTGCTTCAAGCTCCTTTTGCAAAGGAAACAACCTTCTCTGGCCCAGCTCCACGGCGCTGATGACGGGCCCTGGGTCTGGAGCTCAAATGTCACCTCCCGGGGGAAGCTTCTCTTCAGTGAGCTGCCCCGGTGGGCGGCCCTGGGGCCCACAGGCTCTCTGCCTGACTGAACACTTAGCTTTTTGGGCCACACAGCTCGTGACGGGCTGCCCTGCGGCCAAGGTGAGAGGTGCTTGGTCAGCAGGGAGGAACCCGGTACCCGCATCCTTCCGTCTCCTGGGGGCAGAGCCGCACCCAGTACCCGCGATGCCCGGTTCCCATATTTTAGCTAAAGGATGAGCGGGAGTCTCATCCCTGAGAGCGAGGGACCGTCCGATCTCCCGGTGCACGGAGGACCAGCCCCCCGCCCCCACCACCGAGCTCTGTGCCTCGTCGTGCGGTGTGGACCCTGGCACACGTGTTGTCACGGAGACCGTGGCTCTGAAAGGGTCAAATTGTGCGGTGGTTGTATTTGGAAGGAGTGCAGGGCACCAGCTCACCCTGAGGAAACCGCCCTTCTGGCCCTGTTTCGTGACGACGTTTTTCTTCCGAGACCTGGCATTTTATTACTCTTGAACGGCTGTGCATTTCCTTCTAAAATCCAAATTTTCAGTTTTAGAACTTGGCCGGAGCTCAATTTGAGAAAAAAGAAAACAGCTTTTTTTTTTTAAGAGAAAAGAAAAATTTTAAGCTAGCAGGATTTGGCGTTTTTGTTTTTGTTTTTTTTTTTCCAACAGGAACTGTTTCTCTCTCGGCTCTGCTGTCTTAAGAGTTCCCACGAGCGGGATCCGGGGGGGGGGGCCCCGGGGGGCCTCCCATCGCTGCGCTGTGCCCTGTCGGAGGAGCTGTGGGGCATCGTTTTATTTTTGGTCCTGGTAATCTCTGGCTCGTAGGTGTTGAGGGAAGGGGAATTTTCCAGTCGTTCCAGTCGTTCCATACAGGAACCTAGGTGAGCAGGAAACCGTTCAAACACGGGCCTCTGCCTTTCCGGCCTCTGCGACACCATGACTGTTCCCTAAACAGCGTTTCCAGAACCGCGTGTTGACCCAGGAATTAGCCCGTTCCCTGTGTGCCGCGGGTCGCCCCCCCCCCGCCCCGGTGCCACAGACCCCAAAGGTGGGACAGTCCCTCCTTCAGCGGCTAAACCTGCCCAGCGGATGCCTGGCCCGGGATGGGTCCTGCAGAAACCCCCGTCCGGAGAGGAAATGAGCAGATAGATGAAGCTCTCACGGCCGCTCTGAGCAAAAGGCCTCCCCAGAGTCTTCCTTTTCAAAACACGGTCATGTCCTGGAGCCACTCTGGGAGCTGGACTTCCAACCCAGCAGGGGGCCCCCGCGGCCCCTTCGCCGGTGCCGGTGCTCACAGCAAGGTCGCCAGGAGCACGCGGCCACCCCGTCCGGAGCTCACAGCTGGGGCGCCCGGCCGGCTCACCCGCAGAGTGTGCGAGTCTGGATCTCAGGGTCGGGAGTTCAAGCCCCACGCTGGGCATGGAGACTACTTAAAAAAAAACAAAAAAAACCCCAAAAAAGCCTGTCAATACTTACCACTGTCTCACTATCGAACAAGTAAAAGTTTATGCCCAGTGCTCTTGCCAGTGGCCGGGGCAGAGTTTTACTCAAGATCCCTCACCTGGTAATCACGTCCCGCCCTCTGTAGTCAGGGTGAAAGGCACGCGCCTGGGGGAGGGGGAACGGAAGGTGGGGGGAGAGTCCGCCCATGACGTCACAGGGGACAGGTGGCACACAGGAGGGGGGCCGTAGCCCGTCCCCGGGATCACCGGCCCAGGAGTCCTCAGCGCAGGGGGAGATGCGGGCCCGGCACCCGAGAGGCACCCGGTCCATCCTCTCTGTGAGGGTCCAGAGCGGCCCTAAGACGGTCACCCCAGCACTCCGTCCTGCAAACGTGGCCTCCCCGCTGGACACAGCCCTCCGGGCCGCTGGCTCTGTCCCGTCGTGCTGTGAAACGACCCTTCTCACTTCTATCCATATACAGAGCCCACCCCTGGGTCTGCCCCTCAGACGTCCACACAGGAAGGGCTGCAAGGTGGCGGCGAGACGGGGAAAGGGTGAGGTAAGTGTGCCAGCACCACGACTGGGGACAGCCCCACGAGCCCTTTTCATTAAGTGACATGCCTCCACGCACGCAGGACCGAGGCCAGCTGAGAACCTGGGGGCACCTTCTGCGTAAGGCCGTCCTCACTTCTGACACCCCTGAAGACCACCCTTGGATGGGATGAGAGTCCACAGAAAGCTGTCACGCTCAGGATTACAGCTCATCCTGGGAAGGACGGACGGCCACCGCCGAGGGGAGCCCAGGGCCGCTGCATCTGGGCAGGGTCACTGTCCCGCACCTGTGTGGTGGCAGTGGGGGGCCCTCCACCCAGGGAAGCCCCCACAGCCCCGGTGCCCACAGTTCTGTGCGGCACGGTCCCAGAGGCACTACCGATTGCCTGATTCTGATTGAGGACCGGGGGCTGAGTCTGTGTCTGCTCCCAGCTAAGAACATTCTAGAAATTCTGCTTTCGAGGGCTGGCGTAATGAAAACAATAGTTTCCGTTTTGCTTTGTTCCCCGTGGAATGTGCTTTCGCAGCCCACCTGGGCCGAAGCACAGCGTCCAACAAGGAGGTGATGATAGCGAGACAGTGAAACATCTAACCCCAAATCAAATCGTCTGTCTTGCTCACGCTGGCTCAGACACCAGAGGGAACCGACGCAGAAAGGGCTCCCAGCTAGGTCTCGGCTCCTTGGCCGCTTGTCACCCGTAAACTGGGGACACAATGGGAGAAGGGACACAGTACGTGCCCAATGGCACAGAACTTTGTAAGGTTATGACAGAAAAGGCCGACAAGACCATTGGAAGTCATCAGAGCGTCAGAAAGATGTGGAGACACAGAGCCAGATAAGTCTGCAAATAGGTTAGAGCAGAGTCGGCAAACTGGGTAAGAGTGAGGTCCGGAAAGAGGAAGGCCTAGGGCCGGGGCGGGTACAAGAGAGTGAGCGGAGAGCCACGCTTCCAGCAAATGGACCTCCCTCCCTTCCCTCGGCGTCACCCGAACACAAGAATTTGGAATGCGGCCGGCAATCCGTCACTTCTTATGGGACTCAGTGCCATCACTTCGTTCCTCTAGAGAACTTTCTGCCCCGGCCAAGTGCCACTCTCCCCGGGATTGGGGGTGACACAGGTAGGCCCACGTGGAGGAAAGAGACACTGAACCAACACCAGCGTGTAGCAAAGGGACGTGCGTCATGACGGCGTGAATGCCTGCACAGCCCCATCTGCCCCATCACACCTGCCTTTCTGAATGTCACACCTGACACCTGTCTGTGGGTCGCTTTCCCCTTAAGATCAGAAGCTGCTCCGTGGCAGGAATTTTTGCATCCCAGGCGCCTGGCCCATACCTTGCAGTGAGAGGGTAATTAAGGAAAGTTCTGGAATGAGGAGACATTATTTTACAGTAACAGGAAATTCAACTGACAACCCTGTGTCCGTGCATATCAATACGGGTTTCAACCAGTCAGTTCAATATGAAATGTGGACGCGCCCAGGGAAGCTGGTTGACTGCGTTCTGAGCGCCGCATCGATAAAGGGCGCGGCGTCATACGGGCGGTGCCAGGAAAGCCAAGACGAGCGGACGATGCCGGATCCCCTCACACAGCGTCTACGCTGTCTGGGGAACGAGTTGCTTTGGGACTACCTTGGTTGGAATCTATTGTACTGTGTGCTCTTTCTCTGACAGGAGCCTCGGCGCTAATCCTATACTAATTTTAAATGCTGGCTCAGCTCTGGACCCCACAACGAGAGGGCGGACTCGGGATGACTCAGCCCACAGCCGCGCGCAGGAGTCAAGTGCTGGCAGGTTCCCCCTATGAAAATCTGCTAACGGAACTGGAATTATTTAGCTGGAGAAGGGAGAAGACGGGCCGAATCCATCACCCATAACGCGTCTATCTTTAGCTCCCGCGACTCCCACTTTGGGGGCTTGTGGCTTCGGGGCCCATGGGAGCACTGGCTGGCCGGGGCCAGGGGGCTGCCTTGTAGGTGGGGAGGGGCCGCTCCCGACTCGGCCGCACACTCCGCCATCGTTTCCTCCTCTGTTTGTGGGCGGGTCACATCTTCCTTCAGTGCGATGAGTAGTCAGGCCTGAAACGGGTACAGTAAACCAGGGGCTTGCCTCTCTGTGCTTCCAGGTTGGATCTGAGACATCACTGAACGTTCCGCTCCCACAAATGCAGCAGCACCAGATGACCTCTGAGATTAAGTCCAAGTGGCAAAACCTCATTTCAGCTCTAAAATACAGCGGTCTTCTTTATCCTAACAGAGAATTCAGGGTGTGGACGTCGTGTAACACAATAGTTCTCCAGTGGGGTTCTCTGCCCCCACCCCGGGAACATTCGGCAACATCTGGATGGTCTTGGTTACATATGGGGGGGGCACTGGCATCTTAGGGGGGGGGCTGGGGACCCCCATAGTGATCCACCGGAGAGTCGAGGGAGCCAAGGTGGAGGGGCCCGGCTGTCCGGTGTTTCTCTGCTCTGTGCGGTCCCTCTCCTCACCCCCTCCCAGAGCTGTCCCCCGCTGGGGACCCGCGGCCCTGGTCCTCCCTTCCCCGCCCTCCCAGCCTGATCTGCCGGGAGTTCGTGGACACCAAGATAACCACGCTGGCACAGGAACGAGACCTGAGCAAGACCATTGGGACCCCTCCCGGGAATGCTGCAAGAACGTCTCTGCACGGGAGGCTGGAAGACAAAGCCGCCCGCGTTGGGGCCTCCGCCCGCGTGTGGCACCTGCTGAGAACAGACAGGACAGGGCGGCAGGGCCCAGACCAGCAGGAGAAGAACCACGGGCCCCGTGACTTCATCTGAACACTAAATTCAGGATGGCCTGAGGCTGAGCTCTTAGCCCTGAGAAGGGGGTTGCAGGGCTGAGTCCTCTGGAGGCTGGACCAGCTTGAGAACATTTCTCGTGTCCAACCAAAGTTCTGGTTAATACATTTACTGATGTCATAGTGTTTCTAGTAAAGGGGCACCCATATAAATAAAATATAAAACCCTTCATTCTTTAATAGCACACTAGAGGAATGGGGAGCGTTTTTGCAAAGCCTGCAACTCTTCCTTTGACTTGAAGTTGAAAATGTCAGAAAACACCAGAATTCCCTTTCTTTCTTTCCTTTTTTAATGTGAAGCAGTTTAATAAATTAGGATTTTTTCCCTATTTAACTGTCATTTGCTCCGATGTTCTATGGTTAAAAATAACACTTTGCAGGGGCGCCTGGGGGGCTCAGTCAGTTAAGCGTCCGACTTCAGCTCAGGTCATGATCTCACAGTCTGTGAGTTCGAGCCCCGCGTCAGGCTCTGTGCTGACAGCTAGAAGTCTGGACCCTGCTTCGGATTCTGTGTCTCCCTCTCTCCCTGCTCCTCCCCATCCACACTCTGTCTCAAAAATAAACATTAAAAAAAATCTTTTTAACTAGCACTTTACATTCCTGGTATTTTACCAAATTGTTTGCAAAACACTAAGTCCTTCCAGCACAAGGACTTCCTCGATCAGTTGATAGAGTTTACAGGTTACAGGTCAGACAGGGCATTGTGACCGTCCTGTGACTGCGAGTGAAGCCGTGGGGTGGGGACGGGCCCTTATATACCGTCCGTTTCCCACCTGTTACCGTTATGAAAGTCCCACGGGTTCTTTATAGAAGACACGGGAAGTACAGAGAAGCACGAAGTGCTCAGATCTGCAGGCGAGGTGCACGGCGAGCTCTGTGCGACGCCGTCCTCCGAACCTCCGCGTCCTCCGGCACCTGCCCCACAAGCGGGACCCCCGAGGTGGCCTGACCGGAGTCCGGTTCGCATCGCGTTTGGCAGATTTTAACCCAAAGGCAGTGTAACACCGCCCCCTGCACCTGTCGTGGCGTCAGGGTCGTGCAACGTCACGAGGCGTTTGTGGCAACAGTGTCCTGTGCAGCATCTCTGTCTGCGTCCCCCACCGCGACCCACGAGGCCAGGCCGAGCTTGGTGGCTCCCCATTTTCCCACTTTGCAATATTATGAATACAGCTCCTGTGAACATCCTGGGACCTAGACCCCTCCGTTCCCACCCCTTCCCATCTGGGACAGCGGAGAAGGGTACCGGTGCAGAGGGCATCTGACGGGAAGAGACATCGTCTCGAGGGAGCCTCGACGGCGTCTCCAAAGCTTGTTGGTATTTTTACACTTTGTCACTTCCATTTCAGTCCCTTGGGAAGGAGCCGCCCTTGACTGTTCTCATCGGACAGACGACAGACTAAAAGCTGGGTGGAGGCCGCCAAGCCCAGTGGGGAGAAGCCAGAGCCTCTGCCCGCCAGGTGTGGCCTCCGGCCAGTGGGCCGGACGCCTCTCTCCTCCACGGAGCTGAGCTGGCCTCGTGGTCACCTCACAGCGCAGCAGGGCCGCGGCCTGCTGCAGAGGACCGTTGGGGACGCTTGTAGAAAGCCGCACTAAAGATCTGTTTGCTCTGAGAGGTAAAAACACAGCTACTCTGACGGACAGATATTTTAGTGATTCTCAGAGGAAAACAATGGCAAGGGCCCCACCCAACCATTAGAACCTTGAGGGTGCAGACCCCTGTCCACACAGGAAACACAGCACAGAGGGGACAGACACCTCCACCCAACCCCATAAGGAGCCCCAGTTCCCCCTCCACCCCACCCCTCCACCCCACAAAGAACCCAGGCCCCCCTCCACCCCACCCCTCCACACACCCCCCAAGGAGCCCCGGGTCCCTTTCCACCCCACCCCTCCACCCCACCCCATAAGGAGCCCCAGTTCCCCCTCCACCCCACGCCTCCACACACCCCCCAAGGAGCCCCAGGACCCCCTCCACCCCACCCCTCCACACCGCCCCCCAAGGAGCCCCAGGACCCCCTCCACCCCACCCCTCCAGCCCACAAAGAACCCACGCCCCCCTCCACCCCACCCCTCCACACACCCCCCAAGGAGCTCCGGGTCCCCTTCCACCCCACCCTTCCACCCCACCCCATAAGGAGCCCCAGTTCCGCCTCCACCGCCCCCCTCCACCCCACAAAGAACCCGGGCCCCCCTCCACCCCACCCCTCTGCGCACCCCCCAAGGAGCCCCGGGTCCCCCTCCACCCCACCCGTCCACACACCCCCCAAGGATCCCCGGGTCCCCCTCCACCCCACACTTCCACCCCACCCCACAAGGAGCCCCAGGAACCCCTCCAATCCACCCCCTAAGGAGCCCCGGGTCCCCCTCCACCCCACACCTCCACCCCACCCCACAGGGGCCCCAGGCCCCCCTAACCCCCCACACACCTCCCACCCCACAGGAGTCCTACGTCCCCCAACCCCCAACACATCCCACCCCACAGGGCCCAGGCCCCCCTAACCCCACACACACCCCACCCCACAGGGCCCCGGGCCCCCCTAACCCCCCACCCCCACCCCACAGGGCCCAGGCCCCCCTAACCCCCCACCCCCACCCCCACCCCCATCCCACAGGGCCCAGGCCCCCCTAACCCCACACACACCCCACCCCACAGGGCCCCGGGCCCCCCTAACCCCCCACCCCCACCCCCACCCCACAGGGCCCAGGCCCCCCTAACCCCCCACCCCCCACCCCCACCCCACAGAGCCCAGGCCCCCCTAACCCCACACACACCCCACCCCACAGGGCCCCGGGCCCCCCTAACCCCCCACCCCCACCCCCACCCCACAGGGCCCAGGCCCCCCTAACCCCACACACACCCCACCCCACAGGGCCCCGGGCCCCCCTAACCCCCCACCCCCCACCCCCACCCCCACCCCACAGGGCCCAGGCCCCCAGGCTCCAGTCTGGGTCTGGCAGACAGCTTTCGTCTCACTTGTGGTGTTTCTGCCGAAGCCTTTTTTTCTGGGAGAGGAGAGCCCTCCCGGGCCCATGAGGACACCTGTTGTCCCTCCCTGGGCATCGAAGCCGACCCATCACATCTATCAGCCTCCACCAGCCCTGTCGCCGCCACAGAGACCCCGCTACGACAAAGGGCCTCCAGCCAAGACCTCGGAGACTCTTCGAGTGCCGTTGGGGGAAGAGAGGAGTTCCTCATTTTCCACCTACCAGACTCTCCAGTGGATACATAGCGACCTCCAACGGGGCAGTTCCTAAACGGAAGAGAATGTTTTAGCTGACCACCTCTAGCCGGCTGGGATCTCCTCCCCTGCACTGAGTTCGAACGTCTCCCAATGAGTTGTTTCAAATGCAAGAAATATGACTGATCTGCTACCAAAATGTAAGAAGTTACTTCTCCTTCAGGAAGCTTGTATGAGCGTGGCAACGGACGGTGGCCCACAACACACAGCAGAGTCCCGGTTCCTGCCTGAGAGACAGGCCAACAGGATCGTTCCCTCCTGTTCAGTATGGTCCACGTGCCACGGCAGTGGGGCCACGCCATCCGTCTCCGGCGGCCCCAGAAATAGGAGACTCCAGCATCGATCCTCTGGTCCTTCGCTCCCTCCCAGCTTCACCTGGGGCCACCCTTCTGGACGGTTCCTCACCTCTTTGAATGGGGGAGACCCTCACCCACCCCCGGGCGTGGCCGCCCTGAATTCCCGGCTTCTTGTTGCCGGAGGCTCCGGGCCGGAAGCCAGGAATGGGGAGCAGGGGAAGCAGCCTGACAGCCACCGGACCCCAGGCTTTGCTGCCGGAACTAATGCCGCAAGTATAACCCGGCACCCGCCACACGCAGGACTCCCTCCCAGCCTCTGTGAGGACACCTGGCGTCTCCCCTCCAACGCGGGGGCGGGCTGGGGGGCCAGGCACACACGTGCACACACGTGCACTCTACACACACGTCACACTCACGTGTGCACACACGCTTCACACGTGCACGTCCGTGCGTGCTCACACATGCATGCACATACACGCACCTCACGTGCACACACACCTCGGGCACGTGCACGCACATCGCTCAAACACGCATGAACAACACAAGGTTAAAACCCATCAGGTGGCGCGTGTGAAGGGACCAGGAAGTCCCAGCGAGCGTAGCAGGGAAGGCTGTGCCTTGGGAACGAGACGTGGGCACACGCCTGCTCCGTGGTTGTCTGCCAGCCTCCAGGGACAGATGGCTCCCGTCCGGGCACCTATTTCCTCCCTGGACCCAGGTCAGACTGATGTCACTGTTCCAACTGCAGAAGCAAACACAAGTGTCTCATGGGAAAATGCCCTCGGAATTTCCAAAACCCACCACCAAGAAAGTGATGCTTCACCTGATAAATGCCACGGATCGTGTGCACGCACACGCGTAGGCACGAGGGCGAGAGCAACCCCTCACGGATTGCTCCTGTCAGAGCTCCTGGGACCGGCCCCCAGAAGGGGTGTCCGTGGGGCCCGGGACAGGCTCTTGCCACGCGGCATCGCTTTGCTCAGGACAGGTAGCACGCAGCCCCGGCCTGACCCACACGGCGCGACCACCACAGAGGCCCCGGGAACAGAGTTCCCAGCGTCTCCGAGGTCACCACCCTGTCTGCAGGGGTGCAGGGCGCTTC
Organism: Lynx rufus; assembly: GCF_022079265.1. Lineage (NCBI taxonomy): Eukaryota > Metazoa > Chordata > Mammalia > Carnivora > Felidae > Lynx > Lynx rufus. The sequence continues at coordinate 493,338 of NW_025814835.1, read as the reverse complement.
GGATGCTGTTGTGCCCGGGGCCTCGTCTCGTCCTGGATATCCTTCTGGTCCCACGGGACGTGTGGAAAACCCCAAGCTACCTGCGTGTGGTGTGTCCTTTATACCCCAGGAAGGACTGCACTTGCTCTGGCCACGTTTAGCCTGACCTGCGGGGACGCCACTGGGAGCGGCTACACTCGCTTCCCGGCAGGTGTCAGCAGGCCGGCCAGAGACTGAAGACCGGTCAGAACTGGGGGGCGCCTCAGGCCTCAGGGGTTGTTCATGTCGTTCGTCAGCAAAGCCCAGAAGCCAGAAGCGTGTAGAGCACGAAGCTCACACCCACTCAGGTCCCCCGCGGGAGCCCTGGAGCCACGTCGCTGGTGTGGTAAGGGACAGACCTCAGGCACTCCGCCCCCAGACGCGGCGGGGAGGAGTTTGTGCAAGGGAAGCCTTAGCAAGGGTGTGAGGCTGACAATGAATCCCGGGAAAAATTCTAACAAAAGGCCGATCGTACCTGAAATACTACACGTTCTTAGAAACCGCGGTCTTGCTGTTTATTCGGAGGAGACGGACCACGTGCTTAAAAAGACAACTAGGGGAAGGACAGCACAGCCGGACAACAGGGGGCCGTCTGCAGGGGGCCGGGCGTGCGACTTCTGACGTGAGCCGACAAGGGTCTGGGCGTCTGGGCCCGCCCCCAGGACACCAGCTCAGGCAGATGGTGACTACCAGCATTTAGACACAGGCAAGGGTCCAGACACCGAAGAAGTCGGCTAAAAACGAGTGGATGATGGGGGGTGGGGGATGGGCACTGAGGAGGGCACCTGTTGGGAGGGGCGCTGGGTGTTGTACGGAAACCAAGTTGACAGGACATCTCATATAAAAAAAACCCCAAGTGGACGCATGCAGCCCCTCCGTCGCCCAACAGCTGAGAAAGAACTCGCTCTCACGGGGCACCGAGTGCCTCTGATCCGAGCTCACCCTGACGGATCCCGTGTGGACCGAGTAACAAAATGGAAGCCTGCGCACGCCTTCCGCCTGGAGCAGCGCTCTATTCCCGGGGCGCCTCTGCTGCGTCGGGAACCTCGCATCTCAGTAGACGGCTTCCCGGTTGGAGCTCGAGTTAAGGTGCGGGAACAGAGCTAGGGGATTGGGATCAAAAGTAGCGGACAAAGGAGGAAAGCCGAGCGAGCTCAAAGGGAGGGGGCGCTCCCGGTGACTGACGGGACTGCTTGATCCATCAAAAGCGGGATGACAAAGCCGTGCGAGCTAAGAGAGGCCCGAGGGAGGGACGCGGGTCTCCAGGCATTTGGGGCAACGGCAACGCGACCAGGAGAATAAGTGCTGCGAACACTCGAGAGAAAGACAGATCCGAGAGCAGAGATGCGGAAAGAGAAGGGTTGGCAGTGGCAGCTGAGCGAAGCCGGGAGAGGCGCCGTGGAGGAGGTGGGGGCTCGAGGAAGAGCCCATGGCCGCAGAGACGGCTGCGGAGAGGGAGGGCGGCAGAGACGGTCCCCTCTGTCGTGACGGCACAAAACAAGAACCGAGAGCCAACGGATCAGCAGAACACACGCGCGTCTGCCGGCGAGGGGTGCCGGGGTGCACCGGACGTCGCGGGAACCCAGCCCAGCTCCAGCCCCCGCTGCCCGCGCCCCAAGGGCCACCGGGCCGGGGAGGCAAGGCAGTAAAATGTCCTGAACCGAACGTGCCAGGGGCCGCACGCCTCTGTGAACATCCTAAAAACCACTGATTGGCACACTTTAAATGGGCGAATTGTCAGGGGTCTGAATTCTATCGCAAGGAAGCTGTGACCAAAAAAAAAAAAAAAAAAAAAAAGAAGGAATGTATCATCTCTTGGTTTGAAAAGCAGCCAAGAAGTGAAAAGTCATGAAACTTAGAAATATCTAGAAAAACCGACTACTTTGGAAAATATTAGTGAAGCGAGGGATTAGACGTGTCACTCGCCTCCTCAGCCGCACACTCGGGAGACGTCCACTGAGCTCACACTCGGGCTTCCGGGCTTCACAGAGGTAAGTGAAGGCACACACAAACTCTGTTCGTTCAGAGAAATGAATTTTCAGCTACACTCACACAAGGACCTAAGAGCACGGCGGCCAGTGTCACTCACCACAGTATTTTATAACAGGGAAAAATCCAAGGCAATATAATAGCCAAATAATGGAGTGTCACTTACAGCATGGTGCCAGCCACAGGACGGAGTTCTACGCCATCATTTAGAATGACGCTGGAGCCTGGAAAACATCAAAGATGTTCATTTCTCGTTAAGCGGTGAAAATGTGACATACATTATGGTGCTATTTTTGTATATAAACAACCAAAAATATATTGTTACTTTAAAAAAGGGCAGAGTGTTTTGGTACAAAAATTAGGGACCAAAAGAGGGGCAGTAATGATTTCTGAGCGATGGGGATGGGAAAGCAGGGGGGGTTCTTCTTTTCTCCTTTGGATTTTTCACAGAAAGTTTACTGATGTTCTACAACGAGCACGTTATTTACCTATTGCAAATGTTTGCTCCTTCCAGAAAACCGAAGCTATACAAAAGTGCAAATGCGTAAACCGGGACAGGAGTGTAATGTTACCTAGCAAAAGCAACAGGGAGCCTACTGGGGGGGTGCACACCATCTCCGGCAGCCCCGCCCCGGGCTTCTGTCCTCGTGAACCAGCCACACAGCACCCCCCCCCCCGGACGTGGGTCTGTGCCACAGGGTCTGTGCCTCTGTGCAAGAGGGTCCAGTGCCCCCAGCGTCAGCCCTTTACTGACGCTGCCCAGCTGTGACTTCGACAACAATCGAAACACAGACGAAACACTGGGGGGTTGGGAAACAAGGCAATACAAATAATAGGAGAGAAGGAGACACATAGGAGGGAAATTACAGACCAGCCTGGCATGAAAAAGACACACAACAAAGGGAATGTGGAGTAAGAAGTGAACGGAAGTACACGCACAGCGGCCCTGAGCCCACTGGATGCCTGGTTAGTTACATCGCGTTCCTGAAAGGCTTTCCGGAATGTCTCCGCTGATGCACGCCGAACAAAATGGGAGATGTGAGTTGCTGGAACAGTCCAGACGGGAGAGAGATTGCAGCCGGCCCAGCGGTCAGGCCCGGTGAGTTGATCGCCGGTCAGCACCGGTTCCCAGGCGGAGCTCCGTGAGCCCTCCAGGACCTCCGGCACGGCCTGCCTTCGACAGCAGTGACTGTATCCGTGCCCTGGACTTGTGGATTTGCCTACGGCTCAAGGTGAGGAAGGAGCAAGACGTTACACGACAGGATTAGGTCTTCTGAGACTCTTCATTGCAAAGAACCAGATGACTGCAAATTATGGATCAGGACAAATAAAAAAACAACTAGATGTAGAGATTTCTGTTGACTAAAAAGCCAAGGTTGACCGAAACTGTGATGCAGTGTCAGAAAAGCCCAGATGAACAGGGGTCTAGCGTCTGGAAAAGGGAGGTGACGGGCCAGTCCCACTCTGCACAGTCACGGAAACCCAGACACTTGCTAAAAGGTGCAGGGTCTGCAAGAGGCAGCCAGGGTGCAGCTGGGTCTGGAAAATTCCTCCAGGAGGAACTGCAAGGGACTGAGTAACGTTCAGCCTGAGAAGTCATACAAACCCACCCACATCCTTACCTGTGTAAATAAAACTACCAGCTGTGTGCCAGGCGCACGAGAACTTGCCATGAGTTATCCGTTTGCCTACTGGCCCTTCAGTGCGTGTTCTCGGGTGGAGGCTTATGTGCTATGGTTCCCGGAGGCCTCTGCAGGGCAGCTGGGTACCTGCTCCGGAGAGGCAGAGTTCTGCTGGCTCTGGGGAAGACTGCTAGGAGAGGCGACGAGGACAAGCCATGGCAAGTGACAAGTCATGGCGTCCCGAGGGAAGGGTGGCCTTCCAGGGCCGCTGGCCAGGCCTCTCCTGCTCTGAGAGTCAACCAGGGTTTCTACGGAGAAGAACCCTCTTTCCAAGGTCTCCGTGTTCAGGCTCAGGCTGGGGGGAGCGCCTCCTCCCCGGCAATGGAAACCAGGAAACGAGTCCTCACCCGAGGCTGCGCGGGTCACCCAAGTTCATGACAGGGACGCATCTGGGATGCTGGCCCAGACGGCAGGCCCTCTTGGCGCGGGACCCGCCGTCTCCAGACCCGAGCGGCCTTCCCGAGGGTTCCCGGGGCCGCGCCCACGAGGACGGCCCGGGGTCTCCCCTCTACCACAGGGTTGCTGCGGGTGTGGTTTGGAGGGGCGCCACGTTGTGTGCGTGTGTGTGAGCGCGAGTGTGTGCGAGCGAGTGTGAGCGCGTGGGGCGCGCGCGGCGCGGGGTCGGGCCTCGCGTGTCCCCGAGCGCCCGCTGAGAGCGGACCCGGCCCTGGGGACCTGCGGCCGGGCGCGAGGGGGCGCCGCGCCACCGCCGCGGGGCGGATCGCCGGGGCCGAGCCGGGCCGGGGGCGGCGCGCGGGGCGGTGCCGGACTCCGCGGGCTGCGGGCTCCGGAGACGCCGCGCTCCGCCCCGAGGAGGCCACGGCCGGACGAGCGGAGCGGCGGCCCGCGGGGTCCCGGCCCCGAGGTAAAGTTGCGCGCGCGGCGGGGCCGGGAACATGCAGGGGACCTACAGCCGGGGGGGTCGTGGGGACGCGGAGGGTCTACGCGGGAGTGTTCTGGGCGGGGGCGCGGCGCGGAGAAGAGGTCCACACGGGAGCCTCTCGGGGCGGAGTGGGGACGGGGGTGGTGTCCACACGGAGGGTCCGCGGCCAGAGGGGACGCGGGGGGGGGGGCGCAGGCGCTGGTCCCGCGCGCGCAGTTGCTACTGGGTTGCGCCGCGTGGTCGGGGGCGACGGAGATCCGGGGGGGGGGAGGCGTCTGGAGAGCCCTCCCCGCGCCCAGGGACCCCCGAAGCCGGGGAGGGGCTGTGCCGGGCGCCGCCCCCAGCCCCCGGCCGCGACCCGAGTCCTCCCTCCCCCCCGCCGGCCGGCGGGCCGACTCCGGGCGCCCTGGGCACTTCCGCGGGGGTCTGGGCGGCCGCGGCCGGAGCCCCTTCCGTCCGCGTCGGGTCCGCGGGAGCCCGGGGCGGGGAGGGCGGGCAGGCGGCGCCCGGAGGGGTGGTGGCCGGGGCTCCCCCTGCGCCCGCCCCCGCCTGCTGGGTGGGCGCCCCCGGCTCCCGCTGCCCGAGTCGGGACGCGGGCGAGCGCGGGGCTCGTGGGGGCCCTTCCTCGCCCCTTCCTGCTGCCCCTCGTACCCACCCCTGCGCGCCTCACACGCGCGCCTCACACTCACACACCTTCCACGCGCGCACGCACGGCCCTGCCTTCTCCAGCCGCAGCCCCGGCGCGGATCCGAACGGGGGTCCCCAGGGGGCCCCGGCTCGGGCAGCCGAAAATTCTGCAAACTCTGTTGCCCGAGCCGGGCCGAGGGGGCGCCCGCACTCGCCCGCGGAGCCCGGATCAGCGGCTGGGGCGCGGGGTCCGTGGGGGCGCGCCGGGAGCGGCCCTGGGTCAGTCGGCGGGGGTGGGGGGGGGGGCGAGGGGCGCGATGCTGAGGGCGTTGCATGCGCCTGCGTGTGCTTGTGTCCCGGCGGTTTGGGGGTCACGGTGGAGTTCTTCCAGCCTGCCCTGTTCCAGAGGTTTCCGGCCCCTGAACAGGGCCACGGTCCCGGACGGTTACTCCCTTTGTCACCCGGACTGAAACCCCAGCCCAGGCGCGTGGTGGACTCCAGTGAATTCTACGTGGTCTTTAGAATCCCTTGGAAGTCCTTTCCCCGGTCCCAGGCCTCCCTTTCTCCTCCCTCTTCCCTGGGCTGCAAAGACCCATGGTTTCCTCAAGTGTGTGCTCAAGGTCGGTGTTTGGGCCAAGTAGTGGCTGTAAAATGGACTTGACTCTGTTGAAGCGTCGCAGAACGACCGACCTCCGTGGTTCAGCATTGGTTCACTTCCCAGCCCTGTCCGGGGAGGGGACGGGGCTGCTGCTGAGGTCAGTTAGGGGAGCGCTCCCAGGTCATCCTGTCTACCCGGAAGGAAAACCCAGTGGAGGGAGTCACGAGATGGTTCTGTTTCTGCCGAGATGCCAGGATGGAGCCCGCAAAGCCCAGACGCGCTTCAGCCGCAGAGTGGCCCGTCAGCCGGCACCGTCTCTGGGGTTGTGCAGTGGGTGCTGCTGTCCTCCCGGGGCTCCCTGTCCCTGACAGTCCCAGTTAGTGAAGCGGATGGGACTGCTCTGGGTTCTCTCTTTTTTTTTTCTCTTTTTTTATTTAAGTTTGTTTATTTATTTTGGGAGAGCACGTGCACTAGCAGGGGAGGGGCAGGCTAGGCAGAGAGGGAACCCAAGCAGGCTCTGTGCCATCGGCGCAGAGCCCAACACGGGGTTCGAACTCACAAACCGGGAGATCGTGACCTGAGCCGAAGCCAAGAGTCAGGCGCGTGACCGATTGGGCCAGCCAGGTGCCCTGCTCTGGGTTGTCTTAAACTGTGAATTGTGGGGAGGGCGCGTTGCGGCTGGGGGGTGACATCCACTTAGCTGTGGCTCCCTGGCGTGCACCGGCCACACACACGCTAAGAATCACACGCTGTGGCTAAGAAAAGACATATTTGTATCTTAACTGGAGACAGGTTAAGAAATCAACTTCGAGATTCTTTCCAAGGCCGGTGCCAAATAGCGTTCTGATCTCTTTCCTCTTACAATTTATAGATTCCACTTTGCAAAAGTTTTTTTTATACCTTGAGATTTCCATAATTCGAGAAAAAATGGGTGTTTCTGTAGGCATGGGGAGAAAAGGAGGGAAGTGTGTTCTTAGCTGGCTCAGAAGCGGGGAGGCTGTGAGGCGTTCCTTTTCTATGCCTGGCACCGAGTCCTGCGCATGCCAGATGCTCAGAAAATATGTGCTGCTTGATTAATTGTTGGAGTTGCAATTAAGAGTTGCTACCCCGTGTGTGGCTGGGAGCTGCCTTGTCATAATTACAGGTGTATGTGCTGTAATTAGCAGGTCGTGTGGAACACACAGGCTGATGGCAGGTGGCAAGGCGTCGGGGTTTGCCCTGGCACGAGCAGGTGGGGTCTGAGTGTCTGGGGAGGACTTGGCAGCCTCTTTCTCCTCCTGTCCCACGGTTCCGGCTGCAGCGCGTCTTACTCGGGCGCCGGGAGGGCAGGACTAGCTGAGGAGTGTTTGCAGTGGGAGGGAGTTCTCCGCTTCTGCAGCGAGTGCGGATGTGTGGGGGTGGGAGCCGGGGGGGGGGGGCAGCACCGTGGGGGGGGGGGGTGCTGGGGGATCAGGAGGCCGCAGAGGATCTGGGAGATGGGGAAGGTGGGCTTTTCCGGATGAGGTGGGTGCGGGGGGTGGGGGGTCCGAGACGCGTGGCCGCGTGTGTCATAATACCTGAGCACCTGTGCACGGACGGGCAATCGCGTGAGGAACAGGGATATTTTAGGGCCGAAGCCGGGGAGCCCCCGCTGCCTGAGGGCCCGCTCGCGGTCCGACCGAGTAAGGGCGGCACCAGGGAGCCTGGGCGGGCCGTGTCCGAGGACGGTGACACAGTGAAGGGAGCCAGGTGAGGGCCAGCACCTGGCACCTGGCTCTCCCACCGTGCGGAGGACGGCCCTGGAACCGGTCAGGGCTGCAGCCAGGCTCCCGGACCCCACGCAGCCTTTTCGAGAGCTTAGTGGGCGCTTCCAAGCTTGAGAGGCACGCAGGGCCACCGCGAGGTTAAAGAGCTAGCCATCCAGCACTTCCTGTCCCTGGGCCCTGAGGCCAGCTCCTGGCTCGGCAGTCTTTGCTGGGGGGGCGCCTGCAGTCTTTGCTGGGCTCCACTTAACGGGCAGGTTCGTTCGTAAGAGCAAACTTAAGTCAGAAACCCCTTTGAGAAGCAAGCGGACCGAATGCCAAGTGGAAAGACATCAGCAGGGGAAGGCCGAGTTGGGTCGGCCCGCAGTCACAGAATTCCGGAAGGAACCCTGTGAACGGGCTGCTTCGGCCTCTTCTTGCGACAGGTGAAGCCAGACCTACGGCCGCGCACAGACTGCTTACTGGCTCCTGTTGTTAAGACCCCCCGACGGCTAAGGGTGCACGTTCCTGGGAGGGCCAGCGCCGAGGTCCTGGGCCTCGCGGGACGGGAGATGTCAGCCAGTCTGTCGTCGACTGCTTGTGTTTTCTGATTCCCCCCGCAACAGATGACAGGGCTGGGACGAGCCGTGTCTTAGCTTTCTGATGTTTGGAGGAGAAACTTGCATCCTGAAAAAGGAAGTTAGTAATGTATTCACTCAGAATGGAAACACCAGTATTTTATTGATTTATGCTTAGGAAGAGGCTAATTGAAGCATAATGTTTAAATAGCACAGAAGACCTTTTCGTTGCTCTGTTCAATGAGGGAAGGTAAGACAGAGAGAGAGAGAATTCACAGAAGTGCGGGTGCCAGCTCCCAGGGGTGCCCCTGAGGGGCCAGGCTCAGTGCCCCTCAGCCGCTCCTGCCCGGCACGGGGCGGGGACTTCACGGCGCCTGTAGACCCAGCAGCGTCTCCCATCGGCCCCCAGGCACCGTGCCACAGGCCACAGCGGCTCTGTCCCAGCCCTCGGCTCGGCCTCCCGTGGACAAGCTGGCGTGGTCAGAGCCCTGGGTGGCAGTTCCCAGAATTTAATGAAATTCCTGGATATGTTTAACCTTCTCAGATATTTGAACAATGAAGTTTAAATCTCGGATTAGGCTTGAGTGTGTCGGGCACACGAAAATCAAAGGCGAGAATTACGGGCCCGGCGGAGCCTCAGAAACCCTCAGTCTAATCTGAACGTCAGCACTTTTTACACAATGTACCCTGAAGAGGCAGATTTATTTCTGTAAAGGCTTAGCACCCGTGGGAGAGCCTGTGTGGCGGTCACGTTCCTGACTGGGCTCTGACCTGCACCTGCCTGGCCCCAGTGCACTCGGGAGGGTTGGGTGCACAGAGCGTCTGCCGCCCGCTGGTGTGGCTTCCAGGACCTTCTGTGCCCCTGGCTGGCTGTCCCCACACACGCCCTGGGCCCTGGAGGGGCGTGAAATCAGTGCATTGGGTGGACGCCTGCCCCCAGGACACCTCTCTCGGTCCGGTCTGGTGGGTCAGGTGGGGCCCCGGGGATTCAGATTCTCAACACGAATTCTGGGTAATTCTCATCATTTGGAAGGCTGGAAATGCTCGTTTGTGGGCTGTGACTGGCACTTCTGTAACAAGATAGAGAAGAGAAGGTATCAGAATTTGGTATCTCACAGGTGCGGTTTTGTGTGTGTGGACAATATACGATGTATTTCTTACTGTGGGTTCAAAATAAGGACAGTCCCCTGACCGTGTGTGCCTTGAGGCGCCCAAGTCTGTCTCTGCGCTTAGCTGTAGAAATTTCCAAAAGCTCCCAGTTGGGTAGCCCAGGCTGGCATGGGTCCCGGAGCACAAGGGGCCGGGACCAGCACTGAGGTCGGGCCCTGCCCTTGCCGAGGGGCGCCTGGCAGGCTCCCCACACAGTCGTGCTTCCTCCGCTCGCGGTCAGGCTCGGGGGTCCCGCTGGGCGGAGTCGCGGGTGCAGCCCAGCGGGGTTTCTGATCACCCCCCCAGAGCAGACAGGCGAGCCCGTGTCTGGTAAAGCCAGGAAAAGGGTTCCCTTCCTGTTCCCCTTCTCTCTTCTTGGGGGGTGTGGAGGAGGCGTCTTCGCGTGCACGTTAACGGGAAGGTAAGCCGCACGACGAGTTTTATTTCACATCATAGCAATTAATGCAACGGAATGAAATGTTTGGTAAAATCAAATGCATGAAAAATCAGTGCTTGTTGTGTCGCGTGGCTGTTCGGTCACAGGAGGGAAACTTGGCGTCTGTGAGGCTCGACCGTGGTGTCAGGAACAGGCAGCACCCCGACTTCTGGGCGTCTCTCTGAGCTCGCGCTCGCTCGGCTCCGTGTTTCCTTCAAGAAAAGGACAGTTTCTGACCGTGAACAAATTCCCCTGCGATTTTCCACCGAAGAAGACAAAGACATCATTTAGATGAGGAAAGATAAGAAACGTGTTTCGCCGGCTTCCTCAGGAGTCAACGCTTTAGAAATAGAAAAATTCTAGGGCCGAGGAAGTGCAGGCGTAGGAGCCGGTGGGCAGGGCCGAGGAGACACGAGGGGACTCTTCCCCTCTGGTAGTCGTGACACGTTGTTTTTCCAAGCAGCCCGCGACGTCGGCGAGGCCCCGAGGGGCCCTCCCGCCGGCCGGGGTTGGGGCTGAGACGCACCCGTCTCGGGCGGCACGGGCGCTACGGTCTGACCCAGAGCTCTGGACGGACCCTGGTTCCGCACGGGCCACGTCCCCGGATCTGGCAGGAGCCCGAGGACAGGGCCACCCTTCCCGGTGGGGCCGGCGTGTGGGTCACGTCTGGGCTGACGCTCTTTTCTGGGAACCGTGAGGGGACCGTTTCCCAGCAAAGGCAGTGAGCCGGCACTGGGCCCCAGGAACTCGCACAGTTTGTCGTGTTTCCAGATGCAACGAATACGATGTTAAAATACCTGTTTCTGCTTTTCCCTCCTTTCGAAACAAGCCCACGTCGGAGACAGAGAGTAAGGAGAAGCATACGTTTGAAAACCCCGTGTGGTTTCCGCTCTCCGCAGGCAGTGGCTCCGGGTTGACAAGGACGTTTCCCCTGTCGCTCGGTGTCTGTGCGCAGAATCAATCACCCCACCTACCGGCAGCGGCACGCAGTGTCACCTGCACACTTGTTCTGTTGAGCACGTTTTGCACGGATCTCTCGGAACCTGTCCGTGTGTCCTGCGGTTGGCCCCGTGGATTGTTTCTAGCTTGTCCATATGCTAAGTACCACTGACATAGCATCTTTGTACACAAATGCTTGAAAAACTTGGAATTGGGTCACAAGGCATCAATGCCTAAGGCGCGTGGTACTGACGTCACGTTGTCCGTCAGGGGCCTTGGGGGCCCGCACCCCCCACACCCTCCTGCTCGACCCACTCCTCTCTTCAGATGCCAAAGCGAATGCCTTTTGGTTGTGAGTCACACATGCTCGTTATGAGACATCCTCACGGGCAGAACGTGTGAAGTGGGGTACGTGCTGCTGTCCGGGCCCGTCCCTCTGGGCCCCGGGTCGCGTGTGCACCCGCGTGTACACGTGAGTACGTGCACGGACACGCGTGTCCGTGCACAGGAGATACCGGCTTATCTGGGTGTGTTCTCAGAAGCCCTGCTGCCTTGAGTGTCGTATTTACCTGTTGGGCAGGCTGACCTGTCTTGCTCTGGCCTCAGTTTCTCTGCGATGCTCTCCTGTGCCCTGTTTTGGCGTGCACTTGTTCCCAGAACACTGTGTGCCCACCCCCCCACCCCCGACACTGTTTGCATTTGCCTCCAGCCTGCGGCGGGTAGCCCAGCACGCAAGCACCCACGCTTGGCCGGCTGTCCTCGGGCCCGTCTGCGCTCCTGGGGACCCACGTACCCTCCTGAGTCAGGAGACGTGGCGGGGCATTTAGAGTGACCTGGGTCTGCTCAGACTTAGAAAACGTGTCTCAACCCTCTAAAATCTCAAGTGTACTCATGGGGCAGGAGGAGCCGTGGACAGATACAGGTAGATGTACAAGCCTCCAGTGCACACGCATGCATGTGTACGAACGTGCACACACACGTGCGCGGATACGCAAGCCTGGGGCGCAGGGGTGACCTTCGCAAAAGTCGCCAAGCGTGTCCTGACGAGCAGGTGCTGACCCAGAGCTGACTCAGGGCTCAAGTCCCCAGCGAGAGTCTGACCTTCACACGCTGAGCTGGGTGGTCCGTGTTGTGTCCCGCCCTCATCCGTCTTGCTGATGTCTGCACTACGACACGCAAGTGTCCTGGGCGACTTCGAGCCTCGTCCCCGCCGAGCGGGGGGGAGCCTGTCTCCCGGGACGCACACCTGCCGCCGAGAGTCTCGTCGTCTCCCGGGACGAAGGGCAGCATGCACGAAGGAGCCTTCCGTGCCCACTCGGACGTGCCGGTCCGCCCGTCCTCTGACCCCACGTGGGGTGGCTCCGCCCTGCAGGCCGTCTGGCCAGCAAGGGCTTTGTTCACCTCGTCTCCGGGCTTGGGGTCCGTTGGGCTTGGCGGGATCACATGGGTGTCTCCTAAGATGTGTTCGGCCAGCCGCTGGCGCATTGCCTGGGGCCCTCGGCAATGCGAATTATTCTGGGATTCTTCAGACGTGCTCTCTGACCCTAGCCGGGCCTGGGGAAGAAAGCTCCCGGAACCAGACGTCTGCTCTCAGAAGTCGGCACAATTAACACCCGCTAGGAGGAAGCTTCAGAACACGCTTCTCTGCTCCTCACGGCGTCTCCGTTCACCACGGCAGTGACCCCTCGCTGTGCTGTCTGGTGCCGGCACTCGCCCCGAGACCGTGGTGGTGACCCCCTTTCGGGCCGAGACCAGGAATAAGCGCTCGGGAGCCTCCTGGGGCAGGTGAAGGTGAAGTTAACACCGAGGAAAACAGCTTCTTCCCTCCCGGGGGGCCTGCGTTCCCAACGCGCACTGGTTTGGGGCCAGAATTAGAAATTAACAATAAGTGGGGGTTTTGCATCATTTTCTCTTCTTCAGTCCCTCCCCGTGGCTCGCAGCTCTGTGTCGGGCGTCAGGCTTCCATCGGGGCTGAACTCCCTCATCCTTTTAAGGGTCATTACTAGAATTAGCCTCCAACCTGGGGCCGCCTGGGAAGAACTCTGGGGACGCTGCCCCAGCGCTCACTCCAAGCCAGAGGGGTCGACCCAGGGCGCGGCGGGCTCGGGCCCACGTGCTGGCCTGCACCACGGTTCCACGCCTGGAAACGCAGAGGTGCGTCAGGGGCAGGGCTGCGGGCTCTCGTTCTCTGTTCTTCCCCCAAAGGGGGGTCTCCGAGGGGTGCATCGTGTAAGGGCTGTTCGCACGCGGGGCTTTCCCTGCATCCCGCGAGACACTTCACAACTTGCCCCGCACCCCTGTTTGCCTGCACGTGTTGTCACCTGAGTGAGCCCTTGAGGTGCACGTTCAGGCTCCAGGGGAGCATTGTGGGCGCCCGAACTTTATGCCGTCTGCACCCATCACGCACTCACCTTCACAGAGACCCTGAAGCAGGTGTGCTCGCTCCGACAGGGGAGAAACATACTGAGTGATGGGCTCAAGGGCACACATCTTCTAGTCAAATGACTAAGACATTTTCTGACTCAAAATCCCTTTTCCCAGCTTGTTGTCCCAGGCCCAGACGGCCCCCTTCCCTCCTGACTGTTCCCATCATCTGGGTCCTGGCAGCACTTTGGGCATGGGTCCACAGTCACTCACGCGGTTGGCCCCCATCACACCACGGCCAGAAAAGCTGGTCCCGGTTGTGATGCTCCAAATCCCATCCCGAGTCTGCACTTGAGAGCCTGGTGCCATCTGCCTCCAGCCACACACGGGTGCCTGGGCGTACCAGTGCTCTGTGGGGCTTCTGTCCTGACCCTCAGTCACAGCAAGGAGGACACCCATGTCCCCCGAATCATCTCATACGGTGCACTGTGGCATGCCGCCCTAGAATAGAAAGCTGTTCCTCTCTTCTAGAAAATACAAGAGCTTCAGAATGACGCTAACTGCCCTGGCCCACCGCAGTTGTGGGATTTCACGAAAGTCTTCCTCGCTGCCTCCTTCACTGCTCTGGGCTTCAAACTCCTCGTCCACCACTGTGGGCACCCAGGCTGCAGGGGTCGTGGGGGATCCTGAGCGCATGGCCAGGGTCTGTGCCCCAGGTAGGCACCTGCATTTGGGCCAGACTATTCCTGCACCGCTCACTCAGTCAGCCTTGCACGACTGCCCTGTCCCTGGGCTGAAACGGGCCCCCACCAGTCTTAATACAACTTACAAAATGGAATAAATTCTTTTAAGACTCCTAAGAAAGGAGATATTCAAGCCTAGGTAGTCTCACTGGAAAATTCTACCAAACATTTGAAGACGACTTAATTCTATCAAACATTCAACAAAAAGGAGGGAACTCCTAACTCACTTTCTGAGGCTAGCATTACCTGGAGACCACACTAGACAGCACAGAAAAGGAACTACAGATCAGTAGTTTTCGTGAACTTAGACACAAAATCGTAAGCAAAATATTAGCAGATTTCTCCAGCAATGTATAAAGCTGTTGGACCAGGTGAGATTTACTCCAGGTGTGCAGGGCTGGCTCAGTATTCAAAAATCAACCAGTGTGATCCACCACATCCACAGGAGAGATACACAATCAGATCAGCTGGTGCAGAAAAAGCATTTGATAAGGTCCAACACCCACCTGTAATGAAAACTCTCAGAAAACTAGAAATAGATATTTAACCAGATAAAGAGCATCTCCAAAAAGCCTAAAGCTAACAGCATACACATGGCAAGAGGCTGGATGTTTTCCCCTAAGATCAGGAGCAAGACAAAACTGTCCACCCTCACCACTGTTACTCAACCTAGTACTGGAAGGTAGGTAAAACAGGAAAAGGAAACAAAAATGGTATAGGTTGGAAAGGAAGAAATAGAACTGTTCCTCTTTGCAGATAGTATGATTATCTGTGTAGAAAATTCCAAGGCATGTACCCCCAAAACCACCTAAACAAATGAAAAGATATACCATGTTCGTGGATTGGAAGACCCTATATAGTTTACTTGTGTCTTCTTCTCAAATTGATCTGTGGATTTGATAAAGTTTCTATCAAAATCACAACAAGAATTTTTGTACACATAGGCAGCTTATTCTGAAATTCATATGGGAAGGCGTGAGCTCCAACATAGCTCAAACAATCTTGAAAACCAGGTCTCACTACCCAGTATTAATGTTCATTATATAGATCCAGGAGCCAGAACCATGTGATGCTGGCAGAGAGACAGACAGATGCACAGAACAAAGGAACAGAATACAGACCCACACCAGTACGTCCAACTGATTTGTAACAAAGTGCAAAGCCAGGTCAGTGGAGGAAGCAGAGCCGTCACAACAAATGGCAGTTAAGCAACTGGTCACCCACAGGTGGGGAAGAAAAGAACCTCATACCTAACCTCATACTTAACCTCGGTTAAGTGTCTGACCCTTAATTTCGGCTCATGAGCTCACAGTTGTGAGATCGAGCCCCAGGTGGGGCTCCACAACTGACAGCATGGAGCCTGCTTGGGATTCTCTCTCTCTGCCCCTCCCCCACTCACTCTCTCTCTCTCTCTCTCTCTCTCTCAAAATAAATAAATAAATATTTTTTAAAATGCATCATAAATTTAAATGTAAAACGTACAGCTATGAGACTTTTAGAAAACAATGAGAGAAAACCATTTGGATCTAGGGTTAGGCAAATAGTTTTTAGACTTCACACCAGGGCACCTGGGTGGCTCAGTCGGTTGAGCGTCCAACTTCGGCCCAGGTCATGATCTCGCGGTTCGTGGGTTCAAGTCCCGTGTCAGGCTCTGTGCTGGCAGCTCGGAGCCTGGAGTCTGCTTCAGATTCTGTGTCTCCTCTCTCTGCCCCTCCCCTGCTCGCGCTCTGCCTCTCTCTCTCTCAAAAATAAATAAGCGATAGACTTGACACCAAATGCATGATCCATGAAAAGTACACTTGATAAATCTGACCTTACGAAAATTAAAAACTGCCCTTCAAAGGACCATTTAAGAGCATGAAAGGAAAAGCTAAAGTGAGAGAAAATATTTGCAAACCACACATCCAATAAAGGACCAAAATCTATAATATATAAAGAACTCTCAAAACTCAATAGCAATCCACCCCCTCCCAAAAAAACACAAACAAAATATGCAATTAAATGAACAAAATATATGAAAAGATATTTCACTGAAGACGACATACAGATGTTAAATGAGCACATGGAAAGGTGTCTAACATCATTAGCTATTAGGGAAATGCAATTAAAACCATAAAGAGGTTATCATCACACACTTATCAAAGTGACTGAAATAAAAATAAACCCCAATACTGATGAGGATGTAGAGAAATGATCTCTCATACACTGCTGATAGGAATGGAAAATGATATGATCACTCTAAAAATAGTTTGGCCATTTCTAATCAATCACAGAACTACCACATGACCCCGTGGTTACACTCCTGGGCATTTATCCCAGAGAAATGACAACTTATATTCACACAAAAACCTGTACACAACTGTTTATAGTAGTGCTGTTTGTAATAGTCGAAAACCGGACGCAATCCGATGTCCCTCTATGGGTGAATGCTTACACCACAGACGTCCTCACACGACACACTACTCAGCAGTGAGAAGGAGTAAACAATTTTTTTTTCAATGTCTATTTGTTTTTAAGAGACAGAGAGAGAGCGAGTGAGTGGGGGAGGGACGGAGAGAGAGGGAGACAGAGGATCTGAAACGGGATCTCTGCTGACAGCAGTGAGCCCCATGTGGGGCTCACACTCATGAACTGTGACATCATGACCTGAGCCAAAGTCAGACATTCAACTAACTGAGCCACCCGGGTGCCACAAGGAGTAAACTATTAACACACCCAACAACTTGCATAAATCTTCAGGGAATTATGCTGAATAAAATATGCGAATCTCTAAATGATCATCTAACGATTCCAATTTATATAATACTCTCGAAATGACAAATTACAGAGATGGGAAACAGATTAACAGTTGCCAGGGGTTATGGAGGCGGGGACAGGGAGGGACCTGGGTGTCAGGATGCACGTCCCGCATATGGGGCATCAGTGTCAACATCCCGGTGGTTTTAACACAGGGGAACTAGGTAAGGGGCACGCGGAATGTCCTTGTATTAGTGCTTCGATTGCATATGAAGCACAGATATTTCAAAATAAGTTTTATCTTCAGAATGTGTATGCAAATATTTCATAGAAAGGTTTAGTAAAAGCTCTGGGCAAATGTGTCACCTTGAAAGTCACCTGTGGGTATTGGATTGAATTTGAAGGGGACGGTGGACACGGGGGCTGTTGTAAATGCTAATATAAAGACACTTAGTTGGGATGAGGAAAGCGTCTCAGGACAAGCGCGAGAGCATTCACAGTGTCTGACTGTAGGTTAGTATCGAAATACTGTCCACTCGCCGAAGTAAGTCATGACGCATCCTCGGGTTGAGACAGTATGCACGCTTTCCGTAAACACGCTCGCCAGCGGTGTAGACGAATGTGGCGGAGTGGCTTCTCATGGCGTCGAAGAAGCCCCAGTGCCATGTTTACACTGGATTCCCAGTGTCAGTGAGAGAACCACCGTTTACCAGAAGCGTGGACATCATCACACTCCATGGCCGGCCGTCCCGTCCAACCAGACGGTACAGACCCCAAACTTGTCCTCACAGGTCTTGCTCGACCTTTTTGACTGTTGACTTCTTCTGGGGAGGGAGGAAAGAGCAGAGTCCTGGACACGAATCTGAGGACGCTGGAACTCCTGCCCCAGGGGCTTTCCTGCTGTGGCGACCCGTCCTCCCAGTGTGCAGCCCCACCCCTCTCTGCCCTTGACCCGGAGCCCCGCGGCCCATGTACGGAGTCAGCCAGCCACGAGAGAGAAGACCCAGGTTCCCACAGCTGTGTGGGGCACTGGGGTTAAAGGTGTTCTTTTCCTTCTATTTTACTCTACTGTGTGATTTCCCATTTTTCCCATGGGTTACTTTTATAATCGGAATATTATTTTTTATGAAGTTGAACGTCTAAGACTCATTTAGGCGAATGAACATAGAGAAGAATAAGAGAAACCAGAACATACCCTTCTTGTGGCTAAAAGAACAGAGAAGAGTGTCGTATCTGCTGGGGGGCCCCACCCCTGGGTGGCCCCCGGGTCAGTCGCCATGCTGGGCGTTAGCTAGACGTAGACGGTGTGGGTGCGAGACGTTCCCACAGGAACGTTTGCTGACTTGAGTAAGGCCATGCACACGTCAGCAGGGCCAGCATGTGAGCGAGTGGAGGGACAGCCCGGCCACCATGAGGAGAGAAAGCAAGGACCGCAGAAACACGGCCGTCACACATACAGAATTTGCGGATTTTATTCCTGAACCCAGCAGATGCCTGGGGGCGGGCAGGTGGGCAGTAACCCAGCTCCAGTGGCTCTTTGGCTCCCTGAAGCCGCGGTCGTCACGCCCAGGGGTCCCGCACAGGTGTCGCACAGGCCGTCACATACTTGAGGGTCAGCAGGTACTGGGTGGGCACAGAGCTTTCTGGGATGCCCCTCCTCTGCCCTTCCCCATCATCGTGTCCACAGCCTCCCCTGCCCTGGGGCTCCTGGACCCCCACCACCTTTCCCATCTCTCTCGAGGCCTCATCCTTGACCCTGAAGGGGGGGCAGCCCACCCCCCCACCCCGGGACCCACAAGCCGGCCACCCTGCAAGAGGCCACGAAGAGGAAGCTCTCGGAGCGAGAGCTCCCGTCACCCCAGAGGGCGTGCACGGGGCGAGGACCCCAGCACAGAGGGATGCCCGCCCGCGCCAGGTGCTCCTGCATTCCAGAGCCTCGGAGAAGCTGGAGGGGCCGGGGCTCCTTCCTCCTCCCGACCCGGCAGCCCGTCACCCTGACTCTTCACAGCAAACGCCATCGCCAGCTTAGGAGACCATCCGAACTGAGGAGAAGTAAGAGAACCCCGAATAATCGGAAAGGAACACGGCTGGTTGTGACCTGATCACTGAGGAGTCAGCGGAGAAGTTGTTCACGTGTTAAAACCCGGGTTCCTGGGCTGGTGTCCTACCTCTGAGTGTGGCTCCACCAGAGCAGGAGCAAGACCGGGTGTGGACAGAGTTGGGGCAGGAAGGGAGGGCATCTCAGCGAGACGGACGGCCGTGAGGGGAGCCTCGGGGACCCAAGGCTGACGTCCACTGCAGACAGCCAGGCTGGAAGTGGTGTGCCCGGATGGCCCCTACGGCCTCGGGATCTTCTTGAACCCTGACTCCGCCTCTGGGCTCCCAGCCCCTCCCGGCAGAGGCCCGTGGCCGCCTGTGGCCCCCTGATGCCCCTCAGCTGCCACAGACCACGGGCCGAGGAGTGGGTCTCGGCCGGGAGGGCACCCAGCTTCTGGGGAGGCGCCTGGCCACAGAGGACAGAGGGGGTATTTCCGGGGACTCCCGTGTGTGCGTCGGCCACCTGTGGTCTGTTCGGGAAATTCTGAGCGAGTCTCCTGAGGAGGGCGCTTCACCTGAGAATTCGGGGGGTTCCTCGTGCCAAGTGTGGCCAAGAGGAGGGTGATGAGGTGTAGCCAGGGTGCCTTCAGGACTCCGCGTGGGGTGTGCTGGACGTGTAAACGGCGCTTTCTTTGTGATCCCTGACCACAAGCAACTACACGGCTTTGGAGGGTTGTTACTGTGGTAAAATACACATCACGTGACAGGTGCTGCTCACCTGCCTCTAAGTGGCGGTTCGGGGGCGGGAATCCATTCACGCTGTTGTCCGGCCGTCACCATCCGTCTCTGGACCTTTCTCATCCAAGCACGTTAAACGGCAGCGCGCCGCCCCCGCCCCAGACCCTGCCCGGGTGTCGGCACCTCGGTGCGCCTCTCGTTACCGGCTCGTTGTACTCAGCACGGCGTCGTCGAGGCTCGTGAATTTCTGCAGGGGCCAGAATCTCGTTCCTCTTTGAGGCTGAATAATATTCCAGCGGATGGATAGACCGCACTCTGCTCTCGATTCACCCGCTGACGGACACGTGGGCTGTTTCCACCCTCCGGCCGTTGTGAGTGATGCTGCTATGAACGTGGGTGTACAAATGTCTGACCGCATCTTGGGGCAGATGCCCAGAGGCGGACTTACTGGGCCCTGCGGTGGTTCCACTTTTAACATTTCGAGGAATTTCCACACCGTGTGCACAGTAGCTACACCCGTTTACGCTCCCAGGGCCCCAGGCCTCCTCTTCCTTGCGAACACTTGTCGCGTTCTGTGTGTTTTCTTAGAACGGCCCTCCCAGCGGGGGTGGATGGCGTCATTTCTCTAGCGATTAACGTTGTCAGAGCATCTTTTCGCATGCTTATCGGCTGTCTGGGTATCTTCCTTGGAGAGGCATCTATTCAAGTGCTTTGCCCATTTACAATTGTTTTGGTGGTGCTGCTGTGTTCTCTGGATACGTGGAGTATTCTGGACATTAATCCTTGATCAGATACACGGTTTGAAAACACTTTCTCCCTTCAATCTGATCTGTGGGCCTTTTCACTGTTGATACTGTTGTGTGTCCACAAAATGGTTTAGGGTTGAGGAAGTCCAATTAGTGGATTTTTTCTTTTGTTACCTGTGCCTTTCGTGTCCTCTCCGAGAGCTCATCACCGAACGCAGTGTCGTGAAGGCACTGTTTCCTTCTAGGAGGTTTAAGGTTTGGCTCTTACATCCGGCCCACTGGTCCGTGTCGAGTCAGTTCTTCAGTCTGGCGCGCGGCGAGGGTCCAGCCCCTTTCTTTGCACGTGGACGTCCAGCGTTCCCAGCGCCATTTGTCAAAGACCGTCCTCTCCCCAGTGGATGGCCTCGGTGTCTTCACCAGCATCCGTGACCACGCACGGTGACTTCATTCTGGGCTCCCTGCTCTAACCCTTTGGTCCGTAAGTCTGTCTTGATGCCAGCAGAACTCTACTTGTGGTGGCTTTGAAATCAGGAAGGGTGAGACATCCAACGCGGTTTGTTTTCAAGACTGTCTCGGCTGTTCAGAGATCTCACATAGATTTCTTCGGTTTCTGCAAACACGTGTTGTTGGGACTTTGATAGGGCTGCACTGGGTCTCCAGGTCGTTCTGGGTGGTATAGACACCTTCGTCCAGTAAGTCTTCCAGTACAGGAATGTGGGGTGTACGTCCTCTTTTTTTAACTGTTCTCTAATGTTTATTTATTTATGTTTTGAGAGAGGGAGAGAGAGAGAGAGAGAGAAAGAGAGAGAATGAGCAGGGGAGGGGCAGAGAGACAGGAAGACACAGAATCCGAAGCAGCTCCAGGCTCTGAGCTGTCAGTACAGAGCCCGACGCGGGGCTCGAACCCACGAACCGTGAGATCACGACCCGAGCCGAAGTCGGACGCTTAACCGACTGAGCCCTCCACGCACCCCAGGGTGTACTTCCTAGTAGCTGTGTGATCTTTAATTTCATCCAGCGGCCTTGGTGGTTTTCAGAGAAAACTCACCTCCGTGGTCAGGTGTATTCCTAAGTATGTTATCCTGTTCGATGCGACCATACGTGCTGTCGTCTTTCGCTTACAATGGCCTGGGCTCTGCAGGGTCCAGGGCCGCGCCCCACACATACCTGCTTCCTGGGGCCTCTGCTGTCCAGCTTCCCTCACTCTGCTTCTGCCACGAGGTCCCCCAAGCTTTGCAAACGTGGACGGACCCCCCCCCAACCTGGACCTGTCCGGCGAGTTGAGGACAGCAGTCGGGACACCTACCCCCCCGGCTCCTTATCACTAGCGCCCCGGTGCCACCATAGGACTGACTTCCTGGAGGAGAACACGTAAGCGGCACAGGTGTTTTCCAGGAAGGTATCGCTGTCGTTAGAAGCGGTGGTAGTCACTGACCCCGTGGCCCGCCCTGACCCCCGCAGCCTCTGGCAGGTGAGGTGCCACGCTGTTGAAGAAGGGCTGGGACGGCACACCCGCGACTCCAGGCTGCCGGGGGGGCCCTGATGACTTTGCGGGACCGGGACGTTGGCTTCATTTGACTCGTTTGGAACTGTAGCAGCTGGAGATAAACGTGAAGGTGGGGGAGCCTTCGCTCTGCTGACCGAAAGCAGAATTTCTTTTAAAAATGTTGTTTTCTGAGGCCTGAAAGTCACAGCAGCCCCCAGGCGGATTGCCTCGAGGCCCTTCGCCGTCCTGATGGCGCCTCGGAGGGTGCAGGGTGCCTTCAGGAGCAGTTAAGTAGCTTTATGTCAGGGAGACGGGCTCCAGGTCAGCTCTGTGTCTCCAAGGAGCAGCTCCTCCCGCCCCGAGCCCCTTGTGTCCGAGACGGGGAAACGCCTCCTGGAAGAAGCGGCTGGAAGGCACCTTCCTTGCGGCACCGAGCTTGCGGGTGCTTTGCAGGGAGGGCCGCTCCCCAGTTGCCCCGAGGTGGGTTTCTGGCAGCCTTGCCGTTGAAAACGGCCCCCCAGTTGGCTGCACCGAGCCGTGGCCCGCCGTGGCCCCGGGGTCTGGCTGCCACCACTGAGGACAAGCGGTCCAGCCTCTCAGAGCCCAGGGCCCGGCCCGGCACCTGGCCAGGGTAGACGCTCCGGTGTGTCAGATGCCAAACTGGGGCGCCTGTGACAGCAAGGAGCTGAAGGAAACGAAAGACAGAGGAAAGGAGCGGCTGGGTGCACGCGGCCGTGCGGCCCTGGGGTGGGACTGAGCCCTTAACCCGCCCCCCCCCCGAGGCCGGGGAGGGGCAGTGGCCGTGCCGGGAGGCAGGGGCGCAGACCACGTGCCCACAGGACGCAGGCCGTGGAAGAAGTCTGCAGAGGGATGCCGGGCAGGCCGATGCCCCTGGACGGCGCGTCCTCCACCCTGCGTCACGGCACGTGGCCACACGGACGCTCGCAACCTTGCAGGTGGACGTAGGGGTGCGGCTCAGGGCTCGGCCGGCAGGGCCAGAGCCAGCGCTTCCACCCTGCGGAACGCAGACGCTGCCGTTGAGCCATTCCAAACTTTCCTATGTGGCGGCAGTGACTGCGGTCGGCAGCACGTGTCGCTGCACCCACTGAGCGCTAAGTCCCCCTCCCTCCCCCAGCCTCCCTGGCAACTTCTAAGCTACTTTCTGTCTCCATAACTTTGCCTATTCTAGCCATTTCACGCGCCGTCTGTCCTTCCTGTGTCTGGCTTACTCACTTAGCACAATGTTTTCGCGGTCTCTCCGTGTCGCTGCGCAGATCAGTACCTCCCTCCTTCTTGCGGCTGAAAACATCCCAGTGCATGTTTAGACCTCATTTTCTTTCTTTTTCTTTCTTTCTTTTTTTTTTTTTTTTGGTAAAAATACGTAGTTTAATTTAAATTACCCTATAATTATTTTTTCATTTCTTCTCTTAACTTCAAGAAAAAAACACAGAAGATTGTACAAATATACCATTGTCTTTATCCATCCATCCGTTGGAGGATGCTCCCACCTTTTGGCGAGTGCGAATAAGGCCGCTGTGAACATTAGCTTACACGTATCTGCTGGAGTCCCTACTTCCGAGTATTTTAAGCATTACTTAGGCGTGGGATTGCATGGTTATATTATAATTCTATGTTTAATTTTTGAGGACCCTCCAGACTCTTCCACAGCAGCTGCACCTTTACATCCCACCAGCCGTGCACGGGGTTCTGGTCTCTCCACATCCTTACCCACACTTGTTGCTTTCTGTCTTTGTGATTCTAGCCATCCCTGAGGTGGCAGGTGAAATGTCATTGCGGCTGTGATCTGCGTTTCCCCAATAGCTAATGACGGTGAGCATCTTTTTGGGCATTTATTGGCCATACATATGTCTTCTTTGAAGAAATGTCTCTTCCAGTCCTTTGCCCGTTTTCTAACTGGGCTGTTTTGTTGCTGTGGAGTTGTGGGGGCTCTTGCACATTGTCAATGTTAAGTCCTTACTGAGTACGTGACGGGGAAATACTTTCTGCGTTCCGTGGGCTATCTTCTCACTTTGCTGATAGTGTCCATGGGAGAACAAACGTCGTTAATAGAGCCCAATTGATCTATTTTTTCCTTTTGTTGCCTGTGCTTCTGTGGCATATTTAAGAAACCACTGCCGAATCCAAAGCTGTAAAGGTTTCACACTGTGTTTTTCCCTAAGAGTTTTATAGTTTTAGTTCTTAAACTTAGATTTTTTATGTACTTTGCGTTAGGTTTTATCAATGGTGTGAGGTAGGGATTTAAGTTCACCCTTTTGCATGCGGACACCCAGTTTTGCCAGTGCCATTTGCGGACAAGACTGTTTTTTCCACATTGAGTGGTGTTGGCACCCTTGTCTAAAATCAGCAGAACACGGATGTGAGGACTTATTTCTGGACTTCCTGGTACGTGACACTCATCAGTGTGTCTGTGCGTCTGCCAGGGCCGTACTCTTGATTACTGTAGCTTTGTGGTATGTTTGGAGGTTGGGAAGTGCGAGACTTCCAACTTTGTTGTTCTCTTCAAGGTTATTTTGGCGATTCCGAGTCCCCAATGTTCCTCATGAATGTTAGAATAGGTTTTGTCTATTTCTGGAAAGAAAACTCTGTTGGGGTTTTGAGAGGCCATCCTAGAAGTGGGCTGAACATCCTGGTAGGTTTGGCCTGTGCGAAACTCCCAGCACTAATATTTGGGGGAGGGTGTGAGGTTTCCAGTAAAACTGGTCAAATGCAGACTCACGACATTTCATTCCAGTGCCCCAGGGTTGAAGCAGAAGAGTTAGATTTAAAAAAACCAAAAACAAAAAGGCTTTATTTGAACTATTTTAGGCTTACAGAAAAGCTGCAAAATTAGTACAGGGCCTTCTCACCCGTCTCCTTAATGTCACGTCTCACCTGACGAGAACACAGTGACCCAACCAGGCCGTGGACGCTGGTCCTGCGCACTGACCGGGCTGGAAGCCTCCCTCGGCTGTGCCCACGTCCTGCTGACGTCTGTCCCAGGCCCCTGCCCAGGCCCCCACAGCACACTCGGAGTGGCCTTCTCAGCCTGTCCCCTGCCCCTTGGCTGAGAAGAGGGCCGTTGTCAGCCCGTGAGAAGGTGCGGGCCTGAGCCGGCCCTCTGTGCACAGCTCTTACTGCCCTGGATTGTCCCCACGGCTCCTCGGGTCGGGTCCCGCCTCCTCAGCCGCAGTGACGTCGTGCTTTATGTGGCACGTGAGCTGAAGTCTCATTTATTTCGTGGCATCTGAGGGGCTGTGGAGACCACCGTGTTTCTAAGGGTCATAGCCGTGCAGAGGGCGCTCGGAGGGGGTCACCCTCCTGAATTGCTTCCTGTAGTCAGACACGTGTGTATTGTCACGTACCTCTGTGTCACCCAAAGCGTGTCGCACTCTGCGTTTTCCTCTGCCCCTTGCGTTTCGCCTCACGGCCTGCCCCGGAGCGCACACCAGGTCTAGGGACCTTTGCGCCCGGCAACACCCCACGTGTGGACCCCCAGGTGTGTGCGGTCCCTCCCCTGCACGGGCGTTTCCGGTGTCTGCTGCGGGGGACCCGCGCTGCGCGCTCTGAGGTTCTCTGCAGACCCGCTCCGGGGGCTGCACCTGCAAGGCGGCCTCACGGTGCCTTGCGGTTGGCTTTGTAACTCGTTCAAGCCTCCCGGACGAGAAATGACGTCTCACTGTTGTTTCTCTGACGATGAGTGTGCGTCAACATTTGTTCACACGTCTGAGAGCCATTTTTGTCTTTTTTGTGGATTGCCTTTTCGTGTTTTTTCCCTCGTTTCTCCATGGGGTTTGTGGTTCTTTGTCCCTCGGTTGTAAGAGTTCTTTATATGTTGGCTTTTCTCCTAACTTCTTCTTCAGAGTGTTCCTGACGACGCGTGCGTATCTGAATCATAGCGTTATGTGACTGACTCCATAAAAGGCTTGCCCTTTTACTGGGATTGAATTGAACGTATAAACCGACCTTAGGAGAAAACTTCTTTGTGTAAAATGCTGGGTTGTCCTGTCCAAGAACAAGGGATGCCCTCCCTGTGTTCCGCTCTCCTTTTGTGTTTCTGGAGTGTGTTTCAATTGCTCCTTGTAAAAGCTGTACACATTCCTTGGGAAACATTTTCCCACGTATTTGGTTTTCTTCTGTTGCTGTCGTAAATGGACTTCTCGATCATCACGTCCTCTGTTTCTTGTGTGTGTGAAGAAAACTGTTGGCTTTGTGGCCTGCCACCTCACTCAGTTCTTTTGTTCCGTCATTAAAGTTTTACCATTGGTTCCCTGCGATTTTCCGAGCGTGCTGTCGTCTCCAAGCGGACACGGCTTTCCCTCCTTCGCTTACCCCCTCCTCTAATTCATGTTGCTATGCGATTTCTTTAGTTCGCGCCTCAAGGAGGGTGGTGAGGGATTTCAGAGACAGCGGGTGTCCTTCCCTTGCTTTTTCTGGGAACACCTCTCGTACTGAACCAGAGACTGGCTTTTCACGTGGTAGTTTATGTGTTAATGAAATATTCCTCAGCTTCTGGACATTGTTAAGAGGCTTTCTTGGTGTCTATGGAGATAATCAGATGATTCTTTACCCCTTAGATTTATTTTTATGGTGTATGATGCTATTGAACCTGTCCTGCATTCCTGGAATAAATTCCACTTTTCCTAGTATTTTTTTAAGTTCATTTATATATTTTCAGAGAGAGGGAACACGTGCGCGCAACAGTGGGGAGGGGCAGGGAGAGAGGGAGAGAGAGAATCCCAAGCAGGCTCCGTGCTGTCAACACGGAGCCCGACTCGGGGCTCAAACTCACGAACCATGAGATCATGACCTGAGCCAAGATTAAGAGATCAAGGCTTAACCGACTGAGCCACCCAGGCGCCCCTCTAGTATTTTTTTTAAAGACACATTGGGGTTTTTTTTCTGTTTATAATATTTGCTTAGATTTTTTGCATTGATATTCATGAGAGATACTGGACTATCGTTTTCTTTCTTTGCACTAATCATGTTTGGCTTAAGTATCAGTGTTTACCTGCTTTGTAAAAGGGATTCAGAAGTTTTCTTTGTTTTCCATGCTCTGGAATAATTCCTAGAGCATCAGGACTGTCAGGTCTTTTATGAGGTTTGGTAGAATTCCCAGTGAACTCATCTGGGTTTGGTACTTTTCGTAGGCTAGGTAACTCCTTCATAACTTTCTGTTTCCTCAGTGGTGATTGGCATGTTTACATCTCCCTCGTGGGATCAGTTTTGACGGTCTGTATTTCCTCTAGGTTTCCAGACTTATTTGCATAGAAGACTTCAAAGTGTCTCATGATTTTTTATATTCTATTTCAAAAGTTAAATTTTTTTGAATATAGTCATGTGGTTAAAAAAGGCAGGGGGCGGGGGAGAAGTTTGAGTGACCAGAAAAGACTGCCATCCTAGAATCTTTTTTTTTAATTTTTTTTTAACATTTATTCATTTTTGAGAGTGAGAGAGACAGAGCATGAGCGGGAGAGGGGCAGAGAGAGGCAGACACAGAATCGGAAGCAGGCTCCAGGCTCCGAGCTGTCAGCGCAGAGCCCGACGCGGGGCTTGAACTCACAGACCGCGAGATCATGACCTGAGCTGAAGTCAGACGCTTAACCGACTGAGCCCCCCAGGCGCCCCTGCCATCCTAGAATCTTAAGCATGATTATTTTCAAAGCAACATGTTACAGACTACTGTTCACTCTCAGTTTTCAGAGAATAAGCCAGCATGTGGTTATACGAAATGCCCCTTCCGTGCTGTCGGTTGGAGAACTGCCCACCGTGAAAGTAGTTTCAGTGCTTGAATCACAGGAGCCCAGCGACGGGGAGGCTCTGACCATCCCTGCTGCCGGCTCACACAGCTTCCAGAGCAAATACCGGGGTGTTCCGTGCCAATACAGATGTCTCACAAAGGTAGACGTATCACATCACCATTTCATGGGGTTTCCCTCTCATCACACACAAACCTGTAGGACGCGACTGTCCCCCTATCGTTGCCCAGGCTTGAAAAGATTGTCTTGAAAGCGACGCGGAAAGGAAGCTCCCTGAAGGGGACGTTGTGGGTCTGTGGGCTCAGGTTGTGGGACATGCCCCCTGGGTCCGCATCTGCCCCAGCCTGGCAGCGAGGGGGGGCCCGCGGTGTCGGCGCACGAAAGTCGGGGCAAGTGCGACAGTGTTCTCGTCAAACTGGCTGAGGGAACCCTGGATGGTGAGTTCTCCACGTGAAGGCTGCTGCTTCCGACTTTACGTGAAGACTTATTTTTGCAAAAGTGGGCAGCACCAGACCCCGTGGAGGCGTGCTGTCCCCTCTGTGGGGAAATGACGGCCACTCAGAAATCGGGCCATCAGTGCCCCCCCTCCTCACCCGCACACGTGCCGTTGGCACCACGGCGAGGCAACTTCACAACTGTGCACACGGCTTCTCACGGAAAGTTGAATTATGTGCGCTACGTTCTGTTTCAGGGACAGAGCAGTGATTAATCGCTTGTTTTATAAAATTGATTTGAGAAAGAAATTACCAATTAAGAGTTGTCGTGATTGAAAAGTAAAATTAAATCATCTGGGAAATTTGCTCCCTTCCTGTTGGGGTCAGCGAGATTTGCCGTTTGTGTCTGCCGTCACCGGGGTGGGGAGGGGGGCCAGCTTTGGTCTCCGCTGGTCCTTTATGGGGACGCGACAGAGGCCTGAGGACCAGCCCGGGGACCCCTCACTGAGGGCTCGGCAGAGACTCCCCGGGGTCGTGCAGCCAGAGTGGAGCCTGGCGGCTTGTCCGAAACAGACCCTGTGCCCTCGGATTGCAGCCCCCACCCCGGCCTGTCCGGTGCCGGGGGTGCCGGTGGGCAGAGGGCGGGAACAGGGAAACTACCGGAACCCATGGGAAGTTCAAACCGAGCTCCCGTTATTTCCCCTGCTATTTCGGTGGCTCTGTCCCGCAAGCCAGGGCCAGGCCGCACCGGGGCCGTGGCGTCCGGATGGAGCAGGGGCTCGGGCCGGGACAGGGCAGGGGACTCAGTGGCCGAGGGTAGCAGCTCTCACACGTCTCTGCGGCCTTCAAGGAGCTGGGTTTTCACGTGGGTCGTGTGTAGCACCACCGCCAGGCTAGAAACCGACGGGCAGAAGCGCCCTGAGGGCCGTGCCCTGGACGGGCCAAGGGTCCAGCCCCTGCCCGGATGAGGGGCTGCACAGATTCTCACCGCGGGTGAGAGGTGCTCAGGGCGGACTTGGGAAATGCTAGAAGGAGTGTCAGCCACTCCCTCCAGGACTGCGTTTCCTGCAAGCTGCGGGCCCGGAAAGCACCGGCGAGCAGATGGGCGACTCCCCTGCCCACCCGTCCGCTGCCCGCTGCTCACGGCGCTCGCTTGGAGTGTGGTGGGCGGAGGGAAGTCTCTCTTCTCTGGACTCCACGAGCAAAAATACTTCCATAAATAGCTGCTTCAGAGGAAAAATGAAGTTGACAGTACATTTGCATACAAGTGTGCTAATTATAATCCTCTTACCTATACACTGAAACAGATTTAGCAGTCACAATTACAATTGGACTGGAGCAGCTCGTCGTCTCAAAAATAGGCACCGGGCAGAGAGGGGTGTGTTAGGCACATATGAGGGCGTGTGTGTCTATCTTTGCAGACTAATGGGACCGCGGGTGGGGGGCCCAGGCTGCCCCTCACGGGTCTCGTGGGGCCCCGCGGTATGGCTGACCCGGAGGGGACGTGGTGCACACCTGGGGTCGGCTGGACCGGGGACACCGAGGCAGGGGGAGCAGGCGCCCCGGTTACAGCGACTTGTGTTCCAGCAGCTTCATCGATGCGGGGGCGGCTGGTTCTCGGGGGGAGGGAAGGAGACGCTCTGGGCGCGTGGGATGTGGCGAGCACTGGCGGTGCCCAGACGTCCGGGAGGAGGTCAGAAGCCACCAGGTGCAGAGAGAGAGGTGAGGAGCCGGGACCCGGCTTCTCTGCCCCAACCGCACGCCGGTCCATATGACCTTGGGTGGAACGCACAGGGCCGGGGGGGCCCAGGCCGAGCCACGATTATGTGTGTGCTGAGGTAGATTATATCCGAGGAGGTGGGTTGTGGTCGTCACATTCTCTGACAAGTTCATGACCCAACCACGGTCAAGAGGCCGTGCCCTAAAGGGGGATTTGACGTGTCGTTTCAGGGACCTGAGAAGCACTGGCAGGGGTCTGATGAGATGGCAGCGCTTGCAAAGGGCCGCCTGGGATGAGCCCCCGCACGGGGAAGCCGACAGGAGGTAAGCGTGCCTGTCCCCAGCGTCCCACTCCCGAGAAAACTGGGAGGCTGATCTTTTGGGTGAAACCATCTCACTTAAAGAACCTTACCATACGATGCCGCAAACGCACTGGTTTCCTCAGAGGTTAGGTGAGGGATAGGAAGGAGCCAGCCCTGAGCTAGGCCACTTTGCACACCTGTCCCCTCAGGATGGC
Organism: Lynx rufus; assembly: GCF_022079265.1. Taxonomy (NCBI): domain Eukaryota; kingdom Metazoa; phylum Chordata; class Mammalia; order Carnivora; family Felidae; genus Lynx; species Lynx rufus. The sequence continues at coordinate 463,442 of NW_025814835.1, read as the reverse complement.
TCCCCGAGCCCAGGGCTACTCGGGAAGGCCGGCAGGAGGCGGTCGGGGGTGCCAGCTTGAGTTTTAACTGCAGAGCGGGATGGACTGGGGTCCCCCAGGGAGCCTGTGTCCGCTGTCCCCCAGCCCCATCCTCTGTCCTGTGAGTCCCCAAGGCTCCAGCCTCGCCCATCCCCCACAGGACTGCTTATTCTTCCAGCCGCTCCCAAGACCCCAGACTGAAGGCTTGAAGGGGATTTGGGGTGCTCATCACCCGGAGGGGGGATGATGTCACAGCTCACAACCAGCTCCATGCCAACCTGCCTCACCTGTCCCCCGGGGGTCCCTCACCTACACCCCCTCCCCCACCTGCCCCCCCGGGGTCCCTCACCTACCCCCCAGGGGGTCCCTCACCTACACCCCCTCTCTCACCTACACCCCCTCCCTCACGTGCCCCCCGGAGTCCCTCACCTACACCCCATCCCTGCCCCCTGGGCACCTACACCTGCCCCCTGGGGTCCCTCACCTACACCCCATCCCTCACCTGCCCCCTGGGGTCCCTCACCTACACCCCCTCCCTCACCTGCCCCCCGGGGTTCCTCACCTACACCCCCTCTCTCACCTGCCCCCCGGGGTCCCTCACCTGCACCCCCTCCCTCACCTGCCCCCCGGGGTCCCTCACCTGCACCCCCTCCCTCACCTGCCCCCCGGGGTCCCTCACCTACACCCCCGCCCTCACCTGCCCCTCGGGGTCCCTCACCTACACCCCCTCCCCCACCTGCCCCCCGGGGTTCCTCACCTGCACCCCCTCCCTCACCTGCCCCCCGGGGTCCCTCACCTACACCCCCTCCCTCACCGGCCCCCCGGGGTCCCTCACCTACACCCCCGCCCTCACCTGCCCCCCGGGGTCCCTCACCTACACCCCCTCCCTCACCTGCCCCCCGGGGTCCCTCACCTACACCCCCTCCCTCACCTGCCCCCCGGGGTCCCTCACCTACACCTCCTCCCTCACCTGCCCCCCGGGGTCCCTCACCTACACCCCCTCCCTCACCTGCCCCCCCAGGGCCCCTCACCTACCCCCCAGGGGGTCCCTCACCTACACCCCCTCCCTCACCTACACCCCCTCCCTCACCTGCCCCCCGGGGTCCCTCACCTACACCCCCTCCCTCACCTGCCCCCCGGGGTCCCTCACCTACACCCCCTCCCTCACCTGCCCCCCAGGGTCCCTCACCTACACCCCCTCCCTCACCTGCCCCCCGGGGTCCCTCACCTACACCCCCTCCCTCACCTGCCCCCCGGGGTCCCTCACCTACACCCCCTCCCTCACCTGCCCCCCGGGGTCCCTCACCTACACCCCATCCCTGCCCCCTGGGCACCTACACCTGCCCCCTGGGGTTCCTCACCTACACCCCATCCCTCACCTGCCCCCTGGGGTCCCTCACCTACACCCCCTCCCTCACCTGCCCCCTGGGGTTCCTCACCTACACCCCCTCTCTCACCTGCCCCCCGGGGTCCCTCACCTACACCCCCTCCCTCACCTGCCCCCCGGGGTCCCTCACCTACACCCCATCCCTCACCTGCCCCCCGGGGTCCCTCACCTGCCCCCCAGGGAGTCCCTCACCTGCCCCCCTAGGGTCCGACACCTGCCCCCCCAGGGGGTCCCTCACCTGCACCCCCCCCACTGCACTGCCTGCCCCCCAGGCTCTCCTCACAGGCTTGAGCCCCTCCCCTCTTCAGTCTCTGCTGCTACTTTCCTCCTCCCCAGTCTGCTATTTTCCAAAACACCACGGCTCCCTTGCCGTCCACTCTTACCTGGCGTTGACAGACCTTAAATCTGGAGGAGAGGTAGAGAGTTTCATTCGACCCTGGGTTTACCACCTGGACTCTGAGACCCTGAGGGATCCGGGTGACGGGCCCCAGATACACAGCCGTCGCAGCCAGGACGCGTCTCCCAGCCCTGTCCTCTGACTCATCCCCCGGCTTCCCCGCCTGGGCGGCGAGAGTCCTGCTGGGCACAGCGCCCGGCCGGCAGGGAACCTCCAGCATTTGGACGTGTCGTTTCAGCGTGGTCTCAAGGGGACATCCCTTCCCCACGGCCCCGTGGGAGGCAGGTCGTCGTGAGCCGGAATATAGACTTGGGCCCCCCCTGCTGCGAGCCCGGACTCCCCCCTCCTCAGGGAAGGTAGAAGCTTCGTGTCCCTTAGAATTTGGCAGAGAGGGATACCCTGTGACTTTCCTTTGCCGTGGTGTCTCTGCGGGCCTCAGGCTCCGGGCCTAGCTCAGGTCTCTTGACGTCTCACCTGAGTCTCTTGCTGCGCCTTGATGTGACCGGTCCTGTGGCGGACGGTGTCACGTCTGATTCTAATTTAACGCCCGCATCCGCGTGGCGTTTGGGGAGTGAGAAAGCAGGACCTGAGAGAACGAAACCCAAACCTGGCTACAACAGTTTCAGAAGTGCACTTTCACCGAGACCCACGGATGGACAGAGGCTGCGCAGGTCAACGTGTGCTGCACGAATGAAAGGGACAGATCAGTGTGAGTGTCTTTTCACGAGATTAACCTGTCCTATCTGGTCAAAGACCAGTGTTGGGCGTCGACGGGTTCCCGGGAGCGGACACACGACACAGCAGACGAGCGCGCGCCCCCGCTGGGTCCTTGGCCTGGGGCCACCCTGTGTCCGGGACCCGGGCTCCATCCAAAGGCTACAGGTGGCGGCTGGATCCATCAGACTGAGCGGGATCGAGAGAGAAAGGAAAACCCTCGCGACCCACAGCAGACGGTCAAGGGTACGGATGCCCAACCCAGAAAGTCACATCACGAGAATTACGTTCGGCCGGTTTGCAGTTTGTGTTTTGTTTTGGTTTGCTTTTGGCTGTTTTTCCCCAGGTTTTTTTTCACCGAGATTCAAACGTACACAAAGCAGAAAGAGTAGTGTGGTGGAAACCTATGTATGTGTGTGTACATACACGAAACGTGTGTGCGTTCACATAAAATGAAATAATGAACCATTCTGGAACTAGCTTACAGAAATCAAGACATTTATATCCCTGAATAATTATGAATTTCCTAAAAAATAAGGTCACTCTTTTCCATAACCACAATACCACGTAACACTGAAGATTTCCCCAATTGTCCGAACACTGTCTTTTATAGATTTTTTGGGTGAAATCGATCTGGTTTATAAACTTCATCGCTTGGTATGCCTCAATCACTTTGACTCCATCAAAGAGAATCAGGCCATCCTGATTCTAGAACATTCCTCCCACTGGCTGATCCCCCACGTCCCTGACTCTGTGAAGAATGCAGGAGTCATTCTGCAGGAAGGCCTTTGCTCTCGTCTCTGTGTGGTGTTTCTGTATCGCCCCGTATTCTCTGGACCCTGGGGTGTGGGTCTACGTGTCTGATCGGAGTGGGTACTCAGGGCAGAGCCAGACGGCTGCCCGTGGTGCCAGTCACTCTGCACGTTGCGTCACGTTCGAGGCACATGGTGCCAGGATGGCCGTGCTGAGTTGTGCTGCCGGATTAAGGGGTGAGCCCAAACGTACTCACGGTAAAGCCACGTCCCCCTCTCGGAGGCTGGGTAGCCAGCGCAGTGCAGACGCCCGCCCTCCGATGGCGGCGAAGGTTTTTTCCCTCCTCTCTGTTTCTCTTTTATTCCCGCGTCACTACAGACTCGCGGCCTCTATTTGCTAATGTTTTACAAGAAGCTGAGTCGTTCCGTGTCTAGACTCTTGGCATCTGCGGTAGGGTAGGTCCCTTCCGTGTGCCTGTCCACACCGGAGTGCCTCTCTGCTTCCGGACGCAAAGCACGAGATCCCACCCCGGACTCTGCCTGCCTCCCCTCAGGAATCGGCGCTTCTGGCGAACACGGCTCAGGTGGGAAGGACCGGTCCCCGATGGCTGAGTGCGTTGTTAGCATTTATCTGTGTGATCTTACGGGCTACGTGGGGAGTGTTCACTCTACTCTCCCGAACGGCTGCAGCAGGAGGTTATGATAAGATCCCGAGCCCGTAACATAAAACCCAACGTTTCCAGGTTTCACTGGAAAATCAGTCATCACACCAGGAACCGGGAAGATTGCAAACCAAATGAGGGACAACCAGCAGACACCAACATCGAGACGACAGAATTATTTGAGCAGCTGCTGTAAAAACGCTTCAACAAGTGGTTACAAACATGCCTGAAGCAGACACGGAAAGAGAGTCTCAGCAAAGACATAGAAAGTCTCGGTGAAGGAAGAGAAGACATAAAAAAGAAGGCAATGGAAACTCTAGAACAGAAAAACACCATACGTGACATGAGAAGCTCGGTGGGTGGATTCGGCCTCCAACAGGAAGGACAGAGGAGTCGTGGACGCAGAGCAGAACGACCGCATTCGCCCAACCTGAAAAGCAGCGAAGACACGGACCGAAAATAAAACGGACAGAGGCTCAGAGACTGCGGTACCATAACCAGATCCGACACTCATGCTGTCGGAGTCCCGGAAGGGGAGAAGAGTGGTGGGGCTGAAAGTTCCTGCAGAAATAATGACTTAAAACCCCCCCAAATCAGGGGTGCCTGGGTGGCTCGGCTGGTGGCTCAGGTCATGGTCTCACGGTTCGTGGGCTGGAGCCCCACGTCTGGCTCTGGGCTGATATCGAGGAGCCTGCTTGGGATTCTTTCTCTCTGTCTGTCTCTCAAAACAAATAAAGAAACATTTAAAAAAGAGAAGAACGAGGAAGAAAGCCACAACTTGTGGGTGGTTAACAGACTGTGGCCCCTCCGTGCCACGAGCCGTCACCAGGAGGAGGAGGAACGTGGATGACCCTCCAGAGACCGATGCCGAGCAAAGGGAGCCAGTGCCGGACGGCTTCCTAACGGCCCATCAAGACGCCACTCCGGGGTTTGACTGGAGGACAGGGAGGGGCGGGTGAGCAGAGGCCAGGGGAGGGGAGGGGAGGGGGAGCTGAGGCCAGGGGAGGGGAGTCCAGGGTAAGGGAGGGGCGGGAGGGAGGGGGCATCAGGGGCCTCCTGCTGGTTGGGGTTCTGACCGGGTCAGTGCCCACATGACACCCTGGCCGTGAGACGGGCCTGCAAGTTTGCACGATGCCACTGCCTGGCATCACGGGGCCGCTGCGATCTTAAAAGTTTAATTTTAAAAAACCTTCGAGGCAGTTGTTTGCAGCCGTGCTGTGCGGGTAATTAGTTGCCAGATCTCCACGTGTCTTACAGATTTGGAGATGGTATGTAGTTCTAATACATCGTGACTGAAAAATAATCGTCGATTTTTCCGTCGATGACACGGCTACAAATACATTTAATTAGCACATCTTCAGGTCTGTTCAGATACACTTTAGAGACTTTTCTAAGTTGTGTCGCTTTGACATATAGAAAATAATCCATTTCAAAACAAAATAACTGAACACATGTGGGTTTGAAAATCAGAAAGGCATTATAGGAATGATCCTAAGAGTACTAATTTTTAAGACTATGAAAATCTCCGAAGAATCATGTTTTATTTGAAATTAGTTATTTGGGGCACCTGAGCGGCTCAATCGGTCAAGCATCCAACTTCGGCTCAGGTCATGATCTCGCGGTTCTTGGGTTCGAGTCCCGCATCGGGCTCTGTGCTGATGGGCCAGAGCCTGGAGCCTGCTTCGGATTCTGGGCCTCCCCCTCTCTCTCTGCCCCTGCCCCGCTCGTGTTCTGTTGCTCTCTGTCTCTCAAAAATCAGTCAACATTAAACAAAATGTTTTAATTACTTATTTACAGTTGGCTCTTTGTTTTTAACTGATAGGTGATCTTTACCTTAACTCATCTTTACCTTTACTTGGCGGGACAGTAAGAATTAAAGACAGAGCGACTCCTGGCCCAGTACTAGCCTGCTAGCTGTCGTGTCACGAGGGGAGGGTGCTTGGGCTTCGGCGGTCTCAGCCACCGTCCCACGGGAGCCGGCCGGCCGAAGGGCATCATGTGTCCCTGCTGTCACAGGGCCTGGTTCATGCGTCTGCTCTTGTGAACGGGGTCATCTCAGAGGTTAAGTGTTTGGACTGAGAGGCGGCGTGTGTGCCCGGGAGAGGACCAGACACGCCGGGAGGGCCGAGGGGGCCTGGGAAGGCCGGGCGCCCCTGCCCCGAGGACAGACAGCGCAGGCCGCGGTGGCCGGTGAGGAGCAGAGAGGGAGTCGGCTCCGTGAAGACACCGGAACCAAAAGTGAGGCAGGAGCAACAACCAAAGGCTTTAATTGCTGCATTAATTATCTTGCAACATCTGTAGTGTGAAAACATTTTTAGATCCTAAAGTGATGGCTTGTAAGCTGAGGCCAAACCACTCTGAGCTTCCTCCTCGCCGGGACGCCCCCGTCGGGACGCCCCCAGGCTCAGCCGGGCTGTACCATCTCTCCTTGCACGGCTGCTTCCGTGAGTCAGACGGGCTAGTTTGAACGGGGTCTCCCCTGGGCACCGCTGACATTTGGGTGAATAGCTCTTTGCCGTGGACGTCCTGTGCCCCGTGGAGCCCTGACCTCCACCTCTGGTGCCGGTTGTGATGACCCACAATGTGAGCAGATGGCACCCCGTGGCCCTGGGACCACGCAGGGGGCCCCGTGGTCTGTCTTTGCTGCAGGACCGATGACCTTGTTTCCCGGGGGCCGCCCTCTGAAGCGTGTTAACCCGTAGGACAGGCACGCCTGCCGGGCGCCCCCTGGGGGAAGGCATCCCTTGTGACCGCGAGGCCCCCACAGGAGCTCTTTCGGGGCTGAGCCATTCCGGGTCACAACTGCAAATGTCATGATGTCCCGGCACCTGCTGTTTATTTGTTACATCTCCCAAAAAGCCTCGGTGACACTGGGGTGACCACACCCTTCTGTTCACACACATACGCATGTGGGAAACGCCAGGGACGCCCTGGGAAGTACTTACTCGACTCTGGTCCACCCTTAGCCTTGATTCAAATTCAGACTTTTTTTCCAAGCACCTACTAAGTGCAGGTGGTGTTCTGGGCATTCGAGACACAGCAGCAACACGGACACAAGCGTGCCCTCCTAGGGCCGACCTGTGAGTGGACAGGAGCTCCCTCTTGGCTCTGAGATACGTGTCCCTCCCTGGCCGTCCACCGCCTGAGCCGGGGCTCGGTCAGGGACAGGGGCCTCGTGCAGGTGTGGAGGCCCAGGGGCAGTGACGGGCCCGGGGCGCCCCAAGCCCTCCCTCGCCAGAGTGTGGTCACCCCTTCTGTGGAACAGATGACGCCAGCACACGCTCACGTCTCTGCGGCACGGCATCCACGACGCCCGGGGCCTCAGCGGGCGACCGGAAAGCCTGCGTGTGGCCTCCCTGTGTCACCCAGGCTTCCTCACATGGGGCACCTGGGCCCCATGGCGAGGTTCCCGGGAGAGCGGGAGCCTGTCCCGAGAGACCCCAGAGCTCGGCATCCACCACGGAAGGAGCATCACTGGACGGAGTGGGCTCCTGCTCTGTGTCCTACTCAAAAGCCGATCTGAGGTGCCGTCCCCAGAGAGGACAGCTACGGCACGAAGCTGATAAGGACAGACACCACGCTGCTCTTGGCCAAGAGGCCCTTTGCAATACACTTTCAACAACGCGTAGGCACACGTACACGTTAACATGTGCGGAGGACTCCCGTGCCAAGACTGTCCTAAACGCTCACGTGGCCTTTGCCTTCCTCACAAGGTGGGTGCTGTCGTACTATTATTTCTTCCGGCTTATTCACGTGGGATCTGTGGCTCTAGCAAAACCGAGTGACTTCCTGAGACTGCACGGCTCTTGAGGGCAGGAGCTTGGTGTCGGCCCAGCCGCCTGGCCACCGTCATGCCCTGAGCGTGGGCTCCACCTGTCCCGTGGTGGCTGGAACGGAGGGCATTACAAGTTGCCGTGGTTGCCACCAAATCGACTGTCCCCTCCCTCGGTGACATTACGTAAGGAGTAAGCTTTCTCCCTTCTCACGGGGATGAGGCCACGATTGGTACTTCCAGTAAGGCGCCACGAATCTCCTACCGCTCAGAGAGACGCTGGTCTGAACGCTTCATTCCCTGAGGAACATCTCGTATTAACTTAGTCCTCGCTCTATTTCTGCGATATTAAATCATGTCCGGGAGCCCGCGTGTTGAATCAGGACGTGTTGAATCACCCAAGAGGTTCAGACGTTAGTTAATGGAGAGGACGTGTTCCCGGATAATGTGGCACTACCCAGCAGCGTCACGGGAGGAGAATGTGGAGCCCTGTTTGCAGGCTGCTGGCGTCCCTGCCTGTGCCCTGGCCACCTTGGGTCTCCCCACACCGGTGACGGCCACACACTTCACGCCCCTCAGGGCTCCCCCAGCCAGGGTGGGCTGTGGCCCGTCAGAGCCGGGTGTTCGTCTCACTGGTGAGGAGACCAGAGCTCCTCGGTGGGGCCCCAGCCGATCGCAGCAGAGCCACAGGTCAACCCCTGACCCCTGACCCCGCTCGGTGTTCCTTCTGTGCCACAGGGGAGGACCCCGGCTCCTGCCCTAGTACAACCCTTGTGGCTTCTTCCAGGGAAGTTACGTGGGCTCCATTCGTGGGCAACCCTGCGTCGGTTCAAAGCGGTTCAACAGAAGCCTCCTGTGTCCGTGGACTGGACAGCCACACTCGCACCCACTCTTGCCACCGTTCAAGGGGCAGGTGACGTGTCGGGGCCGTATGTGCTAGAAACATCTGGGGCAAGTCTGAGGCTCATTCATCCACTGGCTTGTCCCTTCAGCAAATATTGCCTGACTACCCGCTATGCTCCAGGGACGGTGTTGGGGTGTGTGATATGTCCTGGGCAAAACAGGAGAATGACAGCCATTCCCTCACGGGGCTCAGATTCTCGCAGGAGTAAAAAAAAAATAAGCGATTGGTGAAACAACGAATTACCTGCTCCTTCAGGAGGAGAAAAGTGCTATGGAGACAGGAAAGTACTCGGCAGGTGCGCGGCTGGGGAAGGACGTGGGTGTGGGTGGTGGTGTAAACTGAGCGAGGGAGGCCCCAACAAGAGGTACAGTGTGAACAAAGCTGTGGCTGCGGCACCTGGGCAGGTGCTCGGGGCAGGGGGACAGCCAGCACAGGGACCCCTAGCTGGAGCGTGCCGGGAGGCGAGGGGGAGGGCACGGCACCGACCCCGCCAGCACCGTGTGGAGAGCAGCCTCGTCCGCGGGAACAGACCCGGAGCGTGGAGGTCGGTCGGAGGGATGGTGGGCGGGCGGGCTTCGGGAGCCCCCGCGGCTGTGGTGCTGGGCACAGGCAGCAAAGGGCGGGGGGCTGGCAAGGAAACCCGTCGGGGCGGCTACCAGCAGTCCTGGCAGGAGGGGGTGGTGGCTCAGAGCCGTGCGGTGGCTGGCCTGCGCCGCTCGTCCACACCAGTCAGGAAATCCCCCCGGGGTCAGGCCCGTGGTGTCAGCGGCCCGCCGCCGTGACCAGGCTGGACGGATTCTTGCGGAAGCTGGCGCGGCTGGGACCACAGGACGGCTCGGAGGCTGCCGCCAGCGCTGTGCGGGCCGGCGAGGAGGTCGGGGTGCGCTGCCTGCTGGGCGCCGACGCGGCCTCCTTCCCGCGGGCTGACGCCACTCAAGGGGAAGCTGGCCTGTCCTCGCCGTGAGCCTCCTGGCGCACGGGGGTCTGGGCCCTCTTCATCCGGTGCGCGGCCTTGCGGGTCTAGGCCTATAAAATGCCGTAAGGGCAGGAGCACAGACCTCATTCCCCTGAATCTGAGCTGGACGCGAGTGCGTGAGCTGCAAGGCCAGCTTCGACGTCCGCTTCTGCAGCCGGCCTTGGGAGTGTGTGTGCGTTACAGACGTGGGCTGGGGGCCCCGTGTCACAACCACAGAACACGGCTTCAGGCGTCAGGCACTGTGTGGTGAAGCGCCCCAGGCCAGGCACCTCCTGAGTGCGGCCACTGAGCGTCCACACCAGCTCCCGAGTTCTTGGGATCGTCTTGGAGCACGGCCCCCATCGTCCCATGGCCCCCAGCAGGCTAGCTGGGAGCTCTTTCCTGTTTGTTTTCTGTGAGCTTTCCTAAGTATGCTTGGATTTTAAAGCGAGGAAGCAAAGGCCTTCTTACACGTTCCACAACACACATAAAATGTCCGGAAAATGCTGTCGAGTCTCAAAACTATAGTCTTCTCAAATTTTGAGGAGGAGTCAAAGAATACCAGTGGGAGACTTGGGGGTGAACAGGACTTCCGGCACCAGAAGGGGTTTAGGAGGCGTTCAGGAGCCAACGCACCCCGAGGGTCCCACCCTGAGGAGGCAGAGCGGGACACGCGGCCCGGCTTCACTGCTGTCCGGGCCGCCGTCAGGACGCAGACGGTGCCCAGCCACCAGCAGCATGCCAGCCGCTGCCAGCGGTAAACGCCACAGAGATGCCAAGTCACAAAGCATGGGTAAAAAAGTGGACGTCCTTCCATCCAGAGGACGCCACGAGGCAGCACAGCTCGGCCTGCAGACCCGGGCCCGCTCGGCGTGGCCTTTGTTCACAGCTCTGTGGGCCCCCGCTGACCGCCGAAAGAGCAGGTGGCTAAGCAAACACCACCACGTGTCAGTTGATCCGGCAGAAAGGTGAAGGCAGACAGGTTAGCAGGACCCGTTACTGACGAATCAGCAGGGCAAGGTGAGTGTGGGGGTGGCCAGCGGCCAGTGCAGACCAGGACCAGAGCCCCAGCTCTGTCACTCCACAGTGAGGACACTACTCAGCCTCCGTGATACTCGGTTTGCAACCTACAAGACGCAGCCGACAGAACCTGCCTCTCGGGGTCCCGGTGCACAGAAACGACACGGTATTCACGGAAGTCTTCCCACCTCGCAAGCCCTTAGATGGTCCCCCGAGCAGCTGGCGCTGCCCTTGGTCCGTGCCCACCCCCCAGCTCCTGATGTCTGCCCTGCTCCCGAGGGTGAGAAGTGCCTCCCTGGTCGGGCTTCCTCTCCCTCCTCCACCCCGTGCTTCTCCTCTGGGCCTGGGTTCTGTTGCTTTCGCCAGTAAACGAGCTCAGGATTCTCTAGGGGCTGCGTCCCCTCTGCACAATGCACAAGCTACCAAGCCGGCCGTCTCGAGATCGGGTGGGAAACAGACCGCCAGGGCATGAACTCCAGCTGATGCACCAGCCTCTCCCAGGGGACCCTCCGCAGGGCACCAAGAGCTTTGCCCGGGTCCCTTCTGCTCCCCTGGGGCAGGGTGACATCCCTTTCAGTTGACTCTGTTGTCCCTTGTCATTGTTAACAGCACCCTTGCCTTCTGAAGAGTGCCCCAGTTTGGAGGATAGGCTACGTGGCACGGGGGAGGAAGGTAATGGGCAGAAGTTGGCACTGAGAGGTTCGCAGAAACAGTATCATAAACAGCAGCATGGGGCGCCTGGGTGGCGCAGTCGGTTAAGCGTCCGACTTCAGCCAGGTCACGATCTCGCGGTCCGTGAGTTCGAGCCCCGCGTCGGGCTCTGGGCTGATGGCTCGGAGCCTGGAGCCTGTTTCCGATTCTGTGTCTCCCTCTCTCTCTGCCCCTCCCCCGTTCATGCTCTGTCTCTCTCTGTCCCAAAAATAAATAAACGTTGAAAAAAAAATTTTTAATAAAAAAAAAATAAAAAAATAAAAATAAAAAAATAAAATAAACAGCAGCAGCTCCTATAAAAGACCCAGTAAACCAGCCAAGGTAATGGCATTAAATCCCCTTTCTTTCTACAAAAAGCAGAAGGTTCCATTCTTTTTTTTTTAATTTACATTCAAGTTAGTTAGCATAGAGTGTAACCATGATTTCAGAAGTAGATTCCTTAATGCCCCTCCCCATTTAGCCCATCCCCCCCTCCTACAACCCCTCCAGTAACCCTCTGTTTGTTTTCCATATTTAAGAGTCTCTTCTGTTTTGTCCCCCACCCTGTTTTTATATCGTTTTTGCTTCCCTTCCCTTCTGTTCATCTGTTTTATATCTTAAAGTTCTCATATGAGTGAAGTCATATGATATTTGTCTTTCTCTGACTAATTTTGCTTAGCATAATACCCTCTAGTTCCATCCACATAGTTGCAAATGGCAAGATTTCATTCTTTTTGATTGTCGGGTAATATTCCATTGTGTGTGTGTGTGTGTGTGTGTGTGTGTGTGTGTGTGTGTATAGCATCTTCTTTATCCATTCATCCAGCGATGGCTACTTGGGCTCTTTCCATACTTTGGCTATTGTCGATAGTGCTGCTACAAACATTGGGGTGCATGTGTCCCTTCGAAACAGCTCTCTTGTATCCCTTGGATAAATGCCTAGTAGTGCAATTGCTGGGTTGTAGGGTAGTTCTATTTTTAGTTTTTTGAGGAACCTCCATACTGTTCTCCAGAGTGGCTGCACCAGTTTGCATTCCCACCAACAATGCAAGAGGGTTCCCCTTTCTCTGCATCCTTGCCAACATCTGTGGTTTCCTGAGTTGTTAATGTTAGCCATTCGGACAGGTGTGAGGTGGTATCTCATGGTGGTTTTGACTTGTATTTCCCTGATGATGAGTGACGTTGAGCATTTTTTCATGTGTCGGTTGGCCAAATGGATGTCTTCTTTGGAGAGTGTCTATTCATGTCTTTTGCCCATTTCTTCACTGGATTATTTGTTTTTTGGGTGTTGAATTTGATAAGTTCTTTATAGATTTTGGATACTAACCCTTTATCTGATATGTCATTTGCAAATATCTTCTCCCATTCCGTCGGTTGCCTTTTAGTTTTGCTGATTGTTTCCTTCGCTGTGCAGAAGATTTTTATTTTGATGAGGTCCCAATAGTTCATTTTTGCTTTTGTTTCCCTTGCCTCTGGAGATGTGTTGAGTAAGAAGTTGCCTGTAGCCAAGATCAAGGAGGTTTTTGGCTGCTTTCTCCTCGAGGACTTTGATGGCTTCCTGTCTTAGGTTTTGGTCTTTCATCCATTTTGAGGTTATATTTGTGTTTGGTGTAAGAAAGTGGTCCAGGCTCATTTTTCTGCAGGTTGCTGTCCAGTTTTCCCAGCACCACTTGCTGAAGAGACAGACTGTCTTTATTCCATTGGATATTCTTTCCTGCTTTGTCAAAGATTCGTTGGCCATACGTTTGTGGGTCCATTTCTGGGTTCTCTATTCTGTTCCATTGATCTGAGTGTCTGTTCTTGTGCCAGTACCGTACCGTCTTGATGATTACAGCTTTGTAATACAGCTTGAAGTCCAGGATTGTGATGCCTCCTTCTTTGGTTTTCTTTGTCCAGATTGCTTTGGCTATCCGAGGTCTTTTCTGGTTCCATACAAATTTTAGGATTATTTGTTCTAGCTCTGTGAAGAATGCTGGTATTACTTTGATAGGGATTGCATTGAATATGTAGATTCCTTCGGGTGGTATTGACATTTTAACAATATTTGTTCTTCCTCTCCAGGAGCATGGAATATTTTTCCTTTTTTGTGTGTGTCTTCTTCAATTTCTTTCATAAGCTTTCTATAGTTTTCAGTGTATAGATTTTTCATCTCTTTGGTTAGATTTATTCCTAGGTATTTTATGGTTTTTGGTGCAATTTTATTTTATTTATTTATTTTTTTAACATTTTTTATTTATTTTTGGGACAGAGAGAGACAGAGCATGAATGGGGGAGGGGCAGAGAGAGAGGGAGACACAGAATCGGAAACAGGCTCCAGGCTCTGAGCCATCAGCCCAGAGCCCGACGCGGGGCTCGAACTCCCGGACCGCGAGATCGTGACCTGGCTGAAGTCGGACGCTTAACCGACTGCGCCACCCAGGCGCCCCATTGGTGCAATTTTAAATGGGATCGATTCCTTGATTTCTCTTTCTGTTGCTTCATTGTTGGTGTATAGGAATGCAACCAATTTCTGTGCATTGATTTTATATCCTTCAACTTTGCTGAATTCATGAATCAGTTCTAGCAGTGGAATCTTTTGGGTTTTCCATATAGAGTATCATGTCATCTGTGTAGAGTGAAAGTTTGACTTCCTCCTGGCCGATTTGGATGTCTTTTATTTCTTTGTGTTGTCTGACTGCTGAGGCTAAGATTTCCAATACTGTGTTGAATAACAGTGGCGAGAGTGGACATCCCTGTCTTGTTTCTGACCTTAGGGGGAAAGCTCTCAGTTTTTCCCCATTGAGGATGATATTAGCATTGGGTCTAGAAGGTTCCATTCTTGAATCAAAGAGTGTGACACAGAGGAGGCTCTGAATAATCATTAGTTAGAGGCACAGATGCATGCTTGAACGAAACCACTGATAACGTTCTCTTTTAGACCCTTTTCCCTGCATGTTCCTGTTTCTTTAAAGTTCCAGCAACTGTGCACTCCAAACCCAGAGCTGGCCTCACACTTCCCAGATGTCTGAGCTCAGTTTGTCCAGGGCAGACCCTAGGGCAGGGGTGCAGAAGCAGGCAGCTTACTCGGGAAGCAACCCCAGGAATGCCAGTCTGGGAGTCAGGAGTGACCAGGAAGGGAATGCAGAGCAGGTCAGCCTGAGAGGCCCCTCCCAGGACCAGTGGACTCCAGAGGTCTCTCACCCCGGCTTCTCAGTCCTGGCAAGAGCTGTCCCTGGGGACACTGAGTCTCAAGTATCCCTGGTCTGTGCGGGGTAGGCAGGGCAGGCCTGGTAGCCAGAGAAGCCCAGGCAAGGAGACACAGGTGCTGCAGCTGGGTGTTCACCCAGTGTGCCCACAGGCCCAGGGGGACGGGGAGCTAGGGGGACGTGTGGCCCAAGGAGATTTGGGGGCTAAGGGACATGGGTCCAGGGGGACGTGGGGCCCAGGGGGACTTGACCAGGAAGACATGGGACCCAGGGAGACTGGAGCCAGGGGACATGGGACCAGAGGATGTGGGTCTAGGGAGATTGTGGAGGGGGAGGAACATGGGGTTCAGGGGAATGTGCAGCTCAGGGAGACTTGGGGGCCAAGGGGCCTGAAGCCAGGGGATGTGGGGCCCAGGGAGACTCGGTTTCTTGTTCAGGTCCTCCTGGTTTCTTTGAAGATGTCCTTTTTCTCTGATGTTTTAATTCCTTCTTTCACATCTTTATATATCTTTTAAAATTGTGTTATCTAAAGTTCCCAGGAGCCCAATTTTCTTCTTCGTGTGGCTCATGTGGGTTATTGCCCTGGGTGTTTTATAATTTTGTTTTGTAAATTCATCTTAGCTGGGGCTTCATCTGTGGGAATCCCTGAGACTGAAGGTGAGAGTTTGTCCCTCTAAGACCAGTGGCTCTGTTGACACTGGGGCTGGTTTCCAGCTCTTGGTTCTGGTGGTGTCCTGTGCATTGGAGGGCTTAGCGGCACCCATGGTCCCTGCCTACCGTTGTCGGTCACACTCGGTCACAACAATGAAAAATGTCTCCAGGCCTTGCCACATGCCCCCTGGGGCAGGCTGCGAGCGACTGCCCTAGACCAGTGTGTGGCTCTAATACAGGCTTCAGGGGGGTGACTTCCTGGGACTGCCCACCGTGAGGGGTCATTTCCTGGCTTTGAGTTTCACAAACCAAAATTCCAACCTCAAAACCATTGTGCAGGTGGACTTTTTTTTTTAAATTTACATCCAAGTTCATTAACATAATGGTGTCAGGAATAGGAGTTAGTAATTCAGCACTCACACACAACCCCCAACTCTCATCCCAACACATGCCCTCCTTAACACCCGTCACCCATCTAGCCCATCCCCCTGCCACCTCCCTCCGTCAACCCTCAGTCTGTTCTCTGTATTTAAGAGTCTGCTATGGTTTGCCTCCCTCTCTGTTTTTATCTTATTTTCCTTCCCTTCCCCTAGGTTCATCTGTTCGATTTCTTAAATTCCACATATGAGTGAAAACACACGATATTTGTCTTTCTCTGACTGACTTATTTTGCTTAGCATAATACCCTCCAGTTCCATCCGCGTTGTTGCAAATGGCAAGATGTCATTCTTTTTGATTTCCGAGTGATACTCCATTATATATATATTTACCACACCTCCTTTATCCATTCGTCGGTCGATGGACATTTGGGCTCTTTCCCTACTTTGGCTACTGCCGATAGCACTGCATGTGCCCCTTCGACTGAGCCTTTTTTTATCTCTTGGGTAAATAGTAGTGCAATTGCTGGGTCAGAGGGTAGCTTTATTTTTAACTTTTTAAGGACCCTCCGTACAGTTTTCCAGGGCGGCTGCACCAGTTTGCGTTCCCAGCAGGTGGGCTTTTAGGTCCATGTTGTCGTTTTTCACCTAGAGCCAGGCAGAGAACTCTCACGATCTTCCTCTACTGGGAGCTGCGTGTTTCCCAGTTTTTCTCTTCCCTGAAGACGTAGCCCAACCGAGGCCCGGTTAGTTCACGCCCTCAGCTGTCCTAATGGCCGAACCCACTTACCAGAGGTGGGCGCGTCTGACAAGCCCACACCCTTGACAACAGAGTGCTCAGACCTCCGCATTACACGCTGCACCTTGGGAACAGGGTGTGTGTGCAGGCTGCTTGGAAGTGACTGTGCAGCCTCTTAGGTCAACAGGAAGTTGACGTAAACCACTTTCAGACTCACACAAGATTTATGATCGTATTGCTTTTTTTTCTTTTTTTGAAGACGAGAGAGAGAGGGAGCACGTGCACAAATTGGGGGAGGGGCGGCGGGAGAGAGAGAAGCCCAAGGAGGCTCCACACCCAGCTGGAACCCGCCTCGGGGCTAGGTCTCTCCACTGCGAGGTCATCACCTGAGCCAAAATCCAGAGCTGGACTCTTAACCGACTGAGCCACCCAGGAGCCCTACAGTTACATTTCTAAGTGTATATTCGGGGGAAGAAAACTGTTTACAGGAGTTCCAGGTTCTGGCCCTCTTACTGATTCTCCATTTGCCTAAGAGACTTCGGAGCACACATTTGATTTAGCCACAAAAGGAATCCTCCCTCCTGTTCGCAAATTTCGTGTGTGACTGACTGCTGGGAGCCTGGAAAGGGGGAGGGGTCAAGGCCACGTGCAGCCCAAGCAGGCTTTCCAGCATGTGTGTTACAGAAGCCGGGTTATCCCGGCCCTCGTGGTGAAGCCGGGCTTGTATTCCAGGCAGAAACTGTCGTCCCACCTGCGACATCAGCAGCCCCAGGAGAGGGCGTGTGGGCTTCGCCCCCTGGGGCTCTTGATCCACACAAAGGCTCACCTCTGCCTTAGCTCACAGACTGGGGGCGCGGCACCTCCTGAGCCTGTCCCGGAACTGCAACCAGCCGGCCTCTGTGGCTCCAGGGACTGGACAGAGTCTCCCAGGAGGGCCACGGGCCACCCCCACGAGGCCTCCCGGGCACAGTGCTGCCGCCGCTGAGTCCCCGCAGTTTCAAGTGCGTGTGTTTCAAGTGCGATGTCCTGTTGCCTCATTAAGAAGTTCAGTCTGGGGGCGCCTGGGTGGCGCACTCGGTTAAGCGTCCGACTTCAGCCAGGTCACGAGCTCGCGGTCCGTGAGTTCGAGCCCCGCGTCGGGCTCTGGGCTGATGGCTCAGAGCCTGGAGCCTGTTTCCCATTCTGTGTCTCCCTCTCTCTCTGCCCCTCCCCTGTTCATGCTCTGTCTCTCTCTGTCCCAAAAATAAATAAACGTTGAAAAAAAATTAAAAAAAAAAAAAAAGAAGTTCAGTCTGTGAGCCCTGGAGTTGGTGTGAGTTGGAACCCTCAGACCCGAGCCCCTCAGGGTCTCCGATTTGAGGAAGCAGCTCGGGAAATCGTGGCACCCAGTGTCCACCACCCAAACACTGGATTTTAAGTAACCCAGGTCTGTCTCTTCCAGCACTACTTCTTCCACATTTCCCCCAACTTGCTGCCCACTCAGCTGCCTCTGGGAAGCCCTCCTGGCTGCCCCGGACCTCACTGGTGCCCTCCAGAGCACCCCCCCCCCGTTTCTCACACAGAGCTCACCTTGCAGTTGGGGGTGCCGGGCTGTCCCTACCCCAAACTGTGACTCCAAGGAGCCATGTCCTTGGTGCCGGGAGGCTACCCCCCAGGTGTTCATGGTCTCCAGAATGCAGGCACACGTACCCACAAGATTCAGTTCCGGTCACCCTCTGTCACATCCAGCACCCAGCTTGGCTTTCCAGAGCCCACCTACGCCCTGTTCCACAGGTGGTCCTCCTCCCTCGACCTCGTTTGAGGATCGGGTGAGCCCGGCCTGGATCCCCTGGGGGCGGGGCACCTCCGGGGCGGCCGCCCTTGGTGCCGGTCACCAGGAGACGCAGCGGGTCCGCCCCGCGGGCCCCCCGCGGACGGACGACGAGGGGGCAGCAGGGCCCCTTCCCCCCGCCCCGCCTGACGCCTCCTTTCCTTCGCAGGCGCTGCGTCCTGAGCGCGGCCGGGCGCCCGGGGCCATGGCGCTGCGCCCCGAGCCCGCGGGCGGCCGGCGCGTCGTCACCATCAACGTGGGCGGCTGCAGGGTGCGCCTGGCCTGGGCGGCGCTGGCGCGCTGTCCCCTCGCGCGCCTCGAGCGCCTGCGGGCCTGCCGCGGCCGCGACGAGCTGCTGCGCGTGTGCGACGACTACGACGCGGGCCGCGACGAGTTCTTCTTCGACCGCAGCCCGTGCGCCTTCCGCGCCATCGTGGCGCTGCTGCGCGCCGGGAAGCTGCGGCTGCTGCGCGGCCCGTGCGCGCTGGCCTTCCGCGACGAGCTGGCCTACTGGGGCATCGACGAGGCGCGCCTGGAGCGCTGCTGCCTGCGCCGCCTGCGCCGCCGCGAGGAGGAGGCGGCCCAGGCGCGCGCGGGGCCGCCGGGGAGCCCGGGCCGCCGCCTTCGGGACCTGCTGGACGACCCGCGCCCGGGGCCGGCCGGCAAGCTCTTCGCCTGCGTGTCCGTCGCCTTCGTGGCCGCCACGGCCGTCGGCCTGTGCCTGAGCACCATGCCGGACATCCGCGCGGAGGAGGAGCGGGTGAGCGCGGGCGGGGGCGCGGGGGGCGGCCTGGGGAGGGGGGGCGGCGACCCGGTGGCGGTGGTGGCGGCGGGGGAGGTTGGGGCCAGCCGGGGTGGGGGAGGGGGCTGGAGGCGGCCGGGCCAAGGGAGAGCCAGCCGAGCCACGGTCCGTGACACGCCTCCCCCGCCGGGTGGTTGGCGCCTGCAGGTGCCAGACGCCCCCCCCCCCCCCCGCTCCGGTTAAGGGCACCCCGAGTGGGCCTTCTGCAGGAGGCCCCCACATCGGCCGGCTGCCGTGCCCTGACTAGACAGTTTCGAGAACCCAGTGAGAGGCCTCTCTCTGGTCAGCAGGCCTTCCCTGAACCTCTCCAACAGTCGGGCCTTCAAAGCCTGGACAACTTGCAGCTAAAACGTTCAGTGTCCTGAAGGTCTAGGGAGTTGTGTGCTCTGATCCCAAGTCCCGTCATCTCGAAGCAAGGGGACGTGACCGCCACATTCTTGCGGGTCACGGGAGCCAGGGACGGGCGTCTGCTGAGGCAGACCCAGTCTGCCGGTCTGTTGAGGTGCCGGGGGCTGTCTCCCAGCAAATGGTAGACTTCCCGCCCCGCTTTGGTCTGTGACAACGTCAGCACCCAGCTCGTGTGGCCAGAAATGTTGCTTCCGGGTTAGGATGTCGCCACGCTCACCAGCGTTTGTGCACTGAGCGCACCGCGAAGGTTCAGGGAACGTTCGGGGAAAGCCTGGAGTGTGCTGTCTGGGGCGAGAGGGATGGGAGGCGAGAGGACACCGCAGTGTTTGCAGGACAGAGCCCAGCGCGGCCTTTCCTCCTGGGGGGTGGGGATGACCCCTCAGCAGTCCCCCTGCCCCACCCTCCAGGCGCGGCACAGAGGCTCTGACTGAATGAACCCCTTTCTTGGGCAGAGAGCTCACCGTCAAAGCTTAGAGCCCTTCAGAGGTCAGGAGGTCGTGCCTGGAACACATCTGGTGGGGTCAGCTCCTTACCGAGAGACACGGTGGAGAGCTGCAACATTAGGCATCAGCCGGCTGGACCGAGAGCAGGGCGACCCTGACCACAGATCGCGTGTAGATGTAACTGTCGGGAAGTTGGTTTGGCTCCCGTGGCTGTTTGGGCGTCCGATCCCTGAGCCGTGGCTCCCGGTTGTGCTCGGGTTTTTCTAAATGGCGGTAACGCCATACAGCACATAGGAGGGGAGCCATTTACGTGAGAGTCGGGACACGAGGGAAGTTGGAGGTGCCTCCGTTCGTGACATCATCCCAGGAGTCGAGCTGGCCCTCTCAGAGCATCCACTGGCCTCCATGTTAGCCACTGTTCATATTCGCCAGCCCCCCTCCCCGTTTCCTGGAACGTCACTCCATACCGCCCAGGTCCTGCTTTACCAAATCAGTTATCGGACTGCGGGGTAATAATCCAGTGTCGGCGAGCACGTGGTGACGTATGTCTGTGCGCTCCCCGTTGCCTCGTGAGGGACGCCGACGGAGCATCTGGCCCGCTGCACGTGGCAGGTGCTGAATAAACAGCAGGTGCTGTCGCTCGTCACCTTTCTGGGTGTGATGAGATGTACACAAAATGTACCAATATCTTAACCATTTAAAAGTATGCTGCCCGGTGGTATTAAATGCATTCACGTCGTGTGGTTGTCACCACCACCCACACCCAGGACTTGTTCTCCTTTCCAAACATGAGCCCCCCACCGGGCGCCCTCCCCCGGCTCCTGGAAACCTCCATCTGCCATGTCTCTAGGACTGCGACTCCTCTGAGAGCCTCACGTAAGCGGAATCCGACGGCATTTGTGTTTTGGGGACTGACATCTCACTGAGCGTATTGTCCTTAAGGTTATTCCGCGTCGTAGCAGGTGTCTATGCTTTCTTCCTTTTTAAGGCTGAGTAACGTTCCAGTGGTACACGTACACCACTTCTGCTTGTTTGCTCGTCTATCAGTGGACACGTGGGTCGGTTCCACCTTTGGGCCACGGCGCATTATACTGCCGTGGACGTTCATGTAAAAACATCTGCCTGAGTCCTTGCTCTTGGTCATTTTGGGTAGACACCCAGGAGTACAACCGCTGGATCATACGGTCATTCTACGTGTGCTTTTCCGGGGAGCCTCCAGACTGTTTTCTGCCGTGGCTGCACCACCGACTCTGTCCAGGCACAAGGCAGACGGGGTGGAGGGCGGAGAGGAAGAGAGAAACTTGGGAGCCTTTGATTATTTTTTTGTTGGTCTTTTCCACTAGAATTTAACTTGGAAGTTACAGGGCTAAAATATTCCGTGTGTGATCTCTGGTTCTAAACAAGTGGCTAAGAGATTTCTTTCTAAAGTGGAAGCATTGTTCTGAAGCTCCCAGTGAGCCCTCCGAGGCCAGGGTCGGCAGGCCGTGGGCCACCGGCTCTGATGTGCGTGGGCCACAGAACTGCTTCTCCTGAACCACATTCGAGTGGACGATCTGACCACAGGCACCCAGTGTCTTCTGGAAAAACGCGCTGGGGGAGCAGGGCGTGGCCTGGAGAAGCAGAGGTGAGTGTAAGTGCTTCCCATCAGCATCAGCGGTCGTTTTCGCGTATTGGCCGGGAGAAGCACGGAGGAGAGAAAACATCGTTCCCCGGGATTAAAGGGCTTGCAGGAGAACAGCTGTGTGGTTCCCAGGGCTGGTCCCTAAAATGCCTCTGTGACTGAGCGAGTGCCCTTGCCGGGGGTCCCAGCCCTCAGCGCCGGGGAGGCCGTCTCCGTCCACGTCTGTCTCGGCCCCACACGGGATCCTCCTGTGGGCATCACGGGATCACTAACTGCCACACAGAAACCCCTTCCCTGAGGCGGGCTGGGGCTCTGCGGCCGGCCGAGTGACCCAGCTGCCGGGGAGGGGCGGGGCTCTGCGCCCGGAGGGGGCGGGGGCGGGGGGCGGGCAGCTGGCCGAACCTGTGCCTGTACTTGACGCCCCTGAGCCGTGCACTTAAAAGGCCTGAGGTGGTAAATGTTACGCTTCGCATATTTTACACATACACACGCGTGAAGTCATCTGCTCGCCTGTGTGGGTGGGAGAACGTAGCAGAGACCCCGGGGCCTTGGCCAGGTTTCGCCCTTTGCCCGGGTTGTCCGTCCACCCGTCCCCGCGTCCACCCCTGTGCTGGGGGTGCTCGTCAGCCTGGCGTGAGGCTGAGGGCGTAGAGGTGCCTCCCCACACGCTGGGGAAAGCCAAGCACCTGGAGACTCGAGCTGCACGATGGCCGGGGTCACCTGGTGCCACAGCTGCCCTGGCTCAGCAGAGGTCCCGGGGTCTCCTGCTCTCCGGTCCCTTCTGGAGTCCCTTCACTCACCCTGGGGCACACGATGTTCTGGAACTAGCTGCTGCCATCGGGTGGGTGGGGCCTGGGGCAACACAGAAGCCAGGCTCTTCTGCCCAGGGCCACGGGCCCCACTTCCTAACACACCAAGGACCCGGGCCGGGAAGCGTCCCTCCCCCACTCAGCTCTCCCACCGCAGTGACAGTGAGTTCTGGGGGCCTTCGTGAGCTTAGAGGGACTTCCCCAGCAGGCAGCCCCTCAGAGCTGCTCCCAAAAGGCCGGAGAAGACGCACAGCCCCCTCCCAGCTCGTCCCTGCCTCCGGCTCCTTCCCTCTAAGATGAGGAGGGCCAGGGGGGCACAGAACTCTTCCCCCAACTCGGTGGCCCGTGACCGTCCAGATGCTGGCATAGAAGCACCAGCACCCCGGTGCCCAGAGGACCCCAGGTCAGGCCGAGCAGCAGGTGGGGACTGGGCCAGGCCACAGTGCTGGCCCCACATGACCCCAGGGCGAGGAGTGCAGCCAGGGGACCCTAGGGCCCCTCCTATGGCTGGAGTCACCCTCAGGGCTTAGCCCAAGGCGCCAAACCCTGCCGTTCCGAGGGCGACAGTGTGCGTGGTCAGGCCCGGGTCAGGCCCAGTTAGCGGGTGCTGCTCATGGAGCGCACCTCGTATCTGACTCTGGCTGCATCGCGGGTCACTGCGTGTGCTCCCTGTGGCCTGAAACAAAGTGCCACAGACTGCCTGGTGGCAACGCCCACGTGGCTCCCCCCAGTCCTGGCCCCCAGCCCGCCGGACTCAGACCGCTGGGGTGGGCTGGGCCAGCCTCCGGGGGCTCCGGGACGGCCCCGGCCTCCCCCTGCCGCTTGCAGGGCAGGTGTGCTCCTGGTCGGTGGCCTCTGCCCCCTTCGTGTTCTCCTTCCTCAGGCCTCCGTCTCGTGAGGACCCTGGATGACATCGGGCCCCTAATCCAGGACTGTGCCCAGGGGACGGTAAACGCCGCTGTGAGCTGCTGCCTTGGGCTGCTTGTGCTGTGTTCACAATCTCCGCTGAGCAGATGGGCGAGAGCTCCTCCTCCAGTAACGAACCCCCCTCCTGGGAGGGCGTCTGGGCCTGAAAACCACGAAAAGTGGTAGCTGGGCCCGTGGCGTCAGACCTGCGCCCTGCCGAGTCTGCGGGGGGAGGCAAGGGTGAACCTGTACTGAGTGAAGACCTTACCGTCGGGCACGTGTGTCTGTAACGGCAAGTCAGCCACCTAGAGCGCTGTGGACCACACCCCAACCCTAACTCATCCGTGGGCTGGTCGCCATGTGTCACCGACAGCTCTTTGAGGCATGCTTCCTCGTTTCAGGGGCCTCTCCGAGCACACCCCGCCCCTTCCCCACTGCACCCCGCATCCCCCCGGCCAAATAGCAGCCCCCAGGGCCACGGCCGCCGGCTTCTTGGCCCCCACCTGCAGGACCTACCCTGCCGGGCCCCAGAAGGTCTGCAGCTCAGAGCTGGCCCCCCCTCCCGTGGCTCCCGCCAACAGCGGGGCTCACTCCCCAGCACCTGGTCCACGGGCAGCTGTGGAGCCCCAGGACGAAAGGCTTGGTGGCATCCTGAATTCAAAACTTGTGGCCAGGTCTTGGGGCAATCTGCCCGGTGGTTCCACCTTGTGCGCAGAGACCAACATTGGTAACATAAACATCCGTGGCCAAAGAAAGTTACGCTGAATTCTCTGATCGCCAAAAAATACTTACTAAACCAGAACATGCCCAGTGCATACCCTCTCTTTCCCACGGTTCCCAGAACACACAGCACAGTAGTGAGAATCCAGAGGTGTCCTTTGTGACCACGTGGGAGGGTCTCCACTCGGCAGATGAGTCCACATTCTGACGCCAGGAGCTCGTAGGGAGTGTGGGGTGGGGGGGGGACAGAGCCGGAGCGGTGCTGTCGCCGCTGCTTACAAGGAGACCCCAGGCCCCAGGCTGAGGGTCGTCTCCAAGCTCCCTCTCCCTAGAAGGCTCGGCAAGTCCCCGTGGCATCTGTGGTCTGCACCTGCAGGGTGGAGGCTCTCCCGTCTCCCTCGCCCCTCTGCTGTGGTGCCCACACACCCACGTGGGGGCGCCCGTGAGCACGCGCTTGAATTACTGTGTCGACCCTCCATCAGGAGTGAGCAAGGTCACCGAGGCCCAGCTCACTCCAGTGGCCGGGAGAGGCCAAGGCCGTGCCGAGTGTGGGCTGTGGCCAGACTTGGCAGGGAGACCTCGGTTCTGGCGACTCCGTGCTCGGAGCGGAGGCCTCCGAACTGTTTGGAGGACGGGCCACAGGAAGTTTAATTCCGGCAAATGGCTCCTGGATTCCTTTTGTGCGGCGGCAGCTGGGGTGTTGCTGGGAGACGGTGCTGAGCGCCCACCCCGCGGCTGGCCGTGGGCACGGGCCATGCACAGCAGACTGTCGAGAACAGGGTGTCTTCGGGGAAGGCGCTCGGGGAGGCGGTGCGTGTCAAAGCCGTCACTCGCTCTGAGGCGGTGCTGGTCTTGGGCTAAGTCAGGTTTTGTCCTTAAAGCCCACATGATCAAAACAAGACCCGCGTATTACAGATTTCGTGACTGTGATTGCAGCCTGAATTCACCAGGAACATTTTGGCAACAGCATCGAAAAGCTGGTGGCCAAGCTCCCACTGCATGTGGCCGTGACACACACACGGAGCTTTGCCAGGTGCTCTGAGTAAGAGCCTCGCTGTTTGTGAGCTTTGTTAGGGTTTTCCAGAGAAACAGAATCAGAGCCAACGAAAGGGGACCTATCTCTCCTCCTTCTTTCTTCCTGTTGGACAGAAATGTCTGTCCTGTCCCCAGCCGACTGTTGCATTTTGGGAGCACACACCTGGTCCAGTTCACAGTTCACAGCCGGGGGGGGGGGGGCACTTTGCCCTGATGGATCACATCTGGAGTATCGCCTGCCCCTCCTTAGACAAGGGTCAGCGAGGCTTTGGCTTTGGACTTTGGAGCTGATGTTGCAATGACGTGAGACTGTGGGGCTGTTGGATAGAACGAATGAGACTTGGGGCGCCTGGGTGGTTCCGTCGGTTAAGCAACTGACTTCGGCTCAGGTCGTGATCTCGCGGTCCGTGGGTTCGAGCCCCGCGTCGGGCTCTGTGCTGACAGCTCCGAGCCTGGAGCCTGTTTGGATTCTGTGTCTCCCTCTCTCTCTGCCCCTCCCCCACTCACACTCTCTCTCTCCCTCAAAAATAAATAAATGTTAAAAATATATTTAAAAAAAAAAAGACTGGAGGAGTCTTGCCTGTGGGAAGGACAGGGACTGCGGCTGTCTCGCCAAACTCACATACTGAATCCCAACCCCAAGGGGATGGTTTTAGGGGGTCAGGCCTTGAGAGGCGATTAGGTCAAGGGGGCGATTAAGCCGCCGTTAGTGTCCTTAAAAAAGAGGCCAGAGCCCCCCTCCCCTCGCCTGCCACAGGAGGACACGGCGAGAAGACACCGTCTACAAACCAGGAGGCGGACCCTCACTGAATCTGCAGGCGCCCTCATCTCGGACGTCCAGCCTCCAGAGCCCTGAGGAACAAATGTCTGCTACCCGGCCCCCGCTCTGTGGTTGTCACACTGCTAACGGACAAGGCCAGCAGGCGGAGGAACCCCGGGCTCCGAGCACAGCGCAGGGACCGGGCTTTCCTCTCGAGCTCTCGCCAGAGTTTTCTGTCCAGCACGAGAGGGCTGTGCCGGCCGGGGCCGCTGCCAGAGGGCCAGACGACGGGCGTCTCCGCTCCGTGTCCAGGGGCGGTGAGCGGGGGCCGCGGGCAGCTGGAGCGCTCAGCGTGCAATGCCCCCCTCGTCCCGAGAGGCTCCGGCCCCGCCCAGCAGGGGACGGGTGGCTCCCACAAGGAAACGTAGCTGCACAGGGAGCGGCCCGTGTCCTACGTGCTATTATTGGTGCACACACGTGGAGGGGCTGGGATCGCTGTCCTGACCCGGCGGCCACAGGCCCAGGTGACACTCAGCTTGCTCTTTGCTGACGGGAGGAAGGAAAGGCAGGGCAGCAGCCTGTGCCACCACAGCCGGGCCCGACAGACCGTGGCGGGATTCCCCACGGCTGAGGGATACGGACGGTGGAGAGCAGCACAGGGAGTGCCTGCCCCTGGTGGCCAAGGAAGCCACAGGACCACTGCCAGGAGAAGAGGCTTCCAGGACGCCCCAGAAACAGAGAATGAGTTTGGTTGGTTTATTTTCCCGTTTGCGAAGATCTGATCCGATGAGCAGCGAACTCCAGTGGCAAATTTTGTGCAGCGAACCACGCCTGTTCGGGGGGACAGACGTGCCCGGTGTGGGCCCTGGCTCACCTTCCTCTCGGTAAAATTAGGTGATCATCCCTCCGGGGCTGCTGTCTTGGGCGCCAGCGGCCCCACCAGCCTGCCCACAACTCCGGTCCGAGGCCTCAGGCCGTCGTCCGCGCCGCGTCGGAGAGACCATTGCCTGCTTTCGCAGGAGACCCTTTGGCGAGAGCCTTACAGGCTGGAAACAGCCAGGAGTGCCGGGCGATAAAGGTGAGGACTTTGCTCCGCCTCGGACACGTCTGGCAGGAAGAACGCGGGATTTGTGCTTCAGTCTGGAAAAAAGACTTCAGGGCACCTGGGTGGCTCAGTCCGTTGAGCGTCTGACTTCGGCTCAGGTCATGTGTCACCATTCGTGAGTCTGAGCCCCGCCTCGGGCTCTGCTGACCGCTCAGAGCCTGGAGCAGCTTCGGATTCTGTGTCTCCCTCTCTCTCTGCTCCTCCCCCGCTCGTGCTCGGTCTCTCTCAAAAATGAATACACATTAAAAAAAAAAAAAAAAAGCCTTGGGGCGCCTGGGTGGCGCAGTCGGTTAAGCGTCCGACTTCAGCCAGGTCACGATCTCGCGGTCCGTGAGTTCGAGCCCCGCGTCGGGCTCTGGGCTGATGGCTCGGAGCCTGGAGCCTGTTTCCGATTCTGTGTCTCCCTCTCTCTCTGCTCCTACCCCGCTCGTGCTCGGTCTCTCTCAAAAATGAATACACATTAAAAAAAAAAAAAAAAAAGCCTTGTACTCAAATGCCTAGAATAGAGGCTTCAAGATTCTTGTTGTTGTTGTTGTTGTTGAGAGAGCATGATCAGGGGAGGGGCAGAAGGGAGAGGAGAGAGAATCTCAAGCAGGCTCTCTCTCCTGAGTGGAGCCGGACGCAGGGTTCGGCCCCACAACGGTGAGATCATGACTTGGGTGGAAATCAGGAGTCGGGCACTTAATCGACTGAGCCACGCAGGCGCCCCTCTTTTTTTTCAAAACCATTTTTAGAGCAGTTTCAGGTTCAGAGAAAAATTGAGAGGAAGGCACAGAGATTTCCACTAGACCCCTGCCCTGACACGCACGGCCTCCAACGTCACCAGCATCCCCCCAGAGCGGTGCATTTGTCCCTGTTGATGAAGCGACACTGATGCGTCGTTATCAACCAAAGTCCGCGGTGGACATTAGGGGTCACTCTTGGTGTACATTCTGCGGGTTGGGACCAAAGTAGAAGGTCACATATTCACGGTTATGGCATCACGCAGAACAGTCTCACTGCCCTACAAACTGTGTTCGGCGTGTTTGTCCCTCCCCCCCCCCCCCCACCCCCTACAGCCACTGGTCGTCCTGTCTCCACAGTTCTGTCTTTCCCAGAGTGTCCTATACTTGGAATCACACAGGATGTCGCCTTTCAGACTGGCTTTTTCCACTCAGCAATAGGCATTTAAGGGTCTCCCGTGGCTTCTCGTGGCTTGATAACGTATCTCCTTTTATTGCTGATAATATTCCATTGTCTGGATGGACCACAATTTATCCATCATCTACTGAAGGATATCGTGGTTGCTTCCAAGTTTTGGCAGTTAGGAATAGACAGATTATGTATAAAGCTGCTGTGTTTATCGTGTGCAGGCTTTTGCGTAGATACAGGTTTTCAATTCATCTGGATAGCTGATGAGTGCGATTGTGCGATCGAACCTAAGAGAACACTTAGCTTTACAAAAACCAGCAAACTGTCCTCCAAAGTGGCCGCACCATTTTGCATTCCCACTACGCCGGATAACGGTTTCTGGTGTTGCGCGTCCTCTCTAGGATTCGGTGTTGGTATTTTGGATTTTGGTCATTCTGACAGGTGCGTGTGGCATCTGGTCGTCGTTTTAATCTGAATTTCCCTGATGACGTCGACGTGAAACGTGCGTTCCTGCGCTTACTTGCCATCCGCGTATCGTCTGTGAGAACGTGGTCAAGTTCCTGGAGGCAGGTCTGAGCACGCGGTGGGGCCACCCCGTGGCTGGAGCCTCGCACACTTGCCCACGCTGAGTGTCCAGCCGTCTGGCGATCACAGTTTGGGTTCTCCTGCCCGGCGCTGGCTCCCGCGGCGGTTTGGAGCGTCTGCCTCCGCATATCTGCTGTCTCTCCGGTCTTGGGGCCACATTCTCCCTTCTCCCGGATTCCAAAAGAGCCGCCGATCTTTCCATCTGTTCAGCTTTTAATTGGTAGGATGAAACCCTTTGGTGCAGAACTGGAGACAAGCTCCCAGGTTCTTTTTGCCAGAACCTGTCCAAGGCTCTCCTTTCCTGTCACCGTCAGAGGCAAAACTGGGTACCTGTTCAATTCTCAGGCTCTACACACAGAGCAGGGCCCTTCCCACTTCCTGCCCAACAGTTGCAAGACCTTGCAACACTCCTGCCTCCTTCCAGAGCCGCGGCCACCTCATCTTGTAGATGCAGACACTTCAGAGCTGGTGAGATTAAACTGAATAATTCATGTAAATTACTTTGGATGGTGCTTTGCACACAGAATTGAATATGTGGCCACTCTCTTTGCCTTTCTGCAAACGAGGGTACTAAACTGTGTGCAGGATATGGCAGCGGTGGGGGGGGGGGGGGGGCAGTGCCCAGGAGAGCCTTCTTCTCCCAAAGCTGGTTTCTGTAAATGGTCTGTGGAGCAGCAGAGAAAGCCAATCCAAAGACGTCAGCAAACCAGACGCCCGATCTTGCATGGAGATCAGCAGGTGCTTTGTCACGCCTAGGATGTGACCCAGATGTGGCCACCGCTCTGGCCTCTGCCTCCCCTCCGGGTGCTCACTGGGGTTCAGAGCACCTGGCCAGGTCCGCACCCTCCCTCCTGGCCCCTTCGGGAGCCCCGGGACTGCCTGCAGCCCGGGTTCGAGCAGGACTCCCACCGGCCGGCAGACAAGACCCCCCCTCCCCCACTCCCCACAGTCCAAGAGGGAGAAGGTGGGCTTTACTGTTACTGCACATTGAAGAAGTCTGTCCCTTCTTTCCCTGCTGCTGCCGGCAGCTATGAGAATATTAAATGCTTATAGGAAATAAGTGGAAATAGAAAGATCTCTCCAAGTGTATATAATCTCATTGCCTCCCAGCGTTTCCCTCATAGGACTGAACTATTTTGACTTAGAAGCTGCATTTTTAAGGGACCTAAATTCATCAGGCATCACCACCCAGGAGAACAGACCTGAGAATTCAGATGATTTTAGGCTCCACCTAAACCTGAAATATTAAGTATGACATCAGGGTTGGGTTTTTTTTTTTTTTAATGTTTATTTATTTTTGGGAGAGAGAGAAGGGATGGGCAGGGGAGCGGCAGAGAGAGAGGGAGAGAGAAAATCCCAAGCAGGACTCAAACTCACAAACCTTGAGATCATGACCTAAGCCGCAACCAAGAGTCAGACACAAAGGATTGAGCCACCCAGGCGCCCCATGAAGGGATATTTTTAATAATAATACATTATTCTAATTCAGCAAAATGGCTATTCCCAAATGAGGAGCTTCTGCTGTTTATTTTACCAAAAATATTAATTTATCAACACATGTAGTTTGCTAAAGGTTTGGAGTTGGGACACCGGCAGGAAATACATTTGTGAAATTTGTAAACTGGGGGCTCTTGGGCCCTCTGGGGGGAGCAGTCGGGGTCCCGTGCTGCCCGGGCTCTGTCGGAGCTGCGTTTCCAGGCAGGACTCACAGGGGTGGATGTTTTCTGAGTTGGCCTGGAAATGTCCATCTCGAGACAGAGCCGGGCTCCTCCCCGAGAGCGGTTTTGTGGGCTCAGGGTGCCGCGGAGCTGGGGGAACACAGCCGCCGAGCCTGGGGTCCTGTCCCGGGACAGGTGCGTCAGGTGCCTCCCACCTGCCTCCTGCGCTGTCACTGCAGCCCTAGGGGTCCCCGGGCGGCCTGTCCGTCTGCCCCCCAACCCCTGCCACCAGCCTGGGGAATTTGCAGCTCCTCACAAGTGCCTTCCTGGCTAAGCATACCACTTGCTGCCTACAGAAAGGTCCAGAGCCTCACGCACCTTCCTGCCCTGCCTCTCAGAGCCTCTTTATGCCGTCGCAAAGCAGCATGCGGTCCGCGGACAGTGCAGCGTGGAACGGTCGTGTCGTTGTGTAACTCTTGAGTATCCCTCCTCACCGCTTTTGGTTCTAGTTCTTTGCGGACATAAGGCCACATTGGGATGAATGTTCTCGTCCACAGACCTTCCACCGTCTGCTGGCTGCTTCCTGGGTATTCTCATCCGTCACGCTGCAGGCCCCACTTCTGCCCCAAAGGGCCCCGTGCGGTCACGTGAGCACCTCACGGGTCGTGTCCCCGAACGCTGGGCCGTGTCCTCGAACAGTTCGCCTGCGTCTCAAAGAAAGCCGGCTCCCGGTGGGACGCGCACTCGATCAGCCGGAAGCCAACGCCCGGCCGCATGTTTACTTACCACTCACACTTTGAGGGTTTCTTTTCTTCTGCTCCGCTGGCTTGTGGCTTTGCTTTTCGCTCTGTGTGCACAGCAGCCGTTTTCCCAGTGGCCCCGCGTCCGCCATGGGGTCGGGGAGGATGGCCTCCAGCCTCCGCCACATTCAGGGTCCCCAGGGGCCTCACGCTGCCTGTGGCCTCCTCCCCCGCTGGCCCTCGTGGGCCCCTCTGTCCTCTGTCCCGTGACGTCACCACGCCCGAGGTGGCCTCTCTGTGGGGCTCCTGCGGCTGCCCCTCCAAGGCCACCTCTGTAGAAGCCCTCCCGCGCTGCCCCCGTCATCCTCTGCACCTGTTTTACTGACAGCAGGCACTGGGACCCTCCTGACATGTGTCTGGCTGTGCCTCCCTCACGCCCAGGAGCCCCAGTGAAGAGACGCACGGCGGGTCCTCACGGGAAAGATGCGAGTGACGGCTGTGAGGTGAGGGTGCCGCTACCCTGGCCCAGGAGACACCCTGGGAATCCAGAAGGAGGGATTTAGCCCAAGGAAAGGCACAGCCTGTGCCCCCAGCGGACGAAACCACGTGGCCTTGGCACAGGCGGGCACAGGCACAGCCTCAGAATGCGCTCGGAGGTCCCAGCGCCCCAAGGGCACCCGAGGTCACACCTGCAGGGGGAGGCTGCCGGACGGGGCAGAGCCGCATCTGAGGGCGGGGCACGCACTTGGGGCGAGGCCCCGGCTCTGAGTGCCCACCTCCCGCTGCCCGTCGTCCGGTGCGGCTTTGCAAGCTCCCCAGAACCTTGCCTCTGACCTGAGTGCTCCTCCCGGCACCAGGCCTGAGGGGTGGCGATTCCGTGCACACACTGCATCTGGTTAGCAGGTGACAGAAGACGGACCACAGACGCGTTTACTTCTAATAAGCGATTAGTACAGTTGGCATAAGCAAGTTCTTTACTTAGGAAGTATAAAATGTGAATGGTAAAGTAAACGTAAATGTTCCTTTCACACATAAAATTCTAAGTGCTAAAGAACATGGATCTAGATCTGTGAACACACTGCCATCAGCCGTGACGTCCAGGAGCTGCGGGAGACGAGGACACGAGCGCGAGCATCGGCGGACCCGTTGCAGACAGCTGTGTCGAGCCCCATTTCGCACACACACCGTTCGCCCCTTCAGGCCGCACAGTTGAGTGACTGCATCACCAGGTGGAAGGCTTTTGTCCGTGTTCTGTACCGAGAGCTAATTTGCTGCGTTATTTGCACATCAAATGAAACCCAAGAGGACTAGCTGAGAAGCTGTTATAAGTAAATGAATTTGTCAACGTAGCTGGCTTCCAAACAAACATGTAAATGTCAGCCGCTTTTCAATATATTATCAGTAATAGAAAATTTAATGGAAAAACTATCCTGGTCACTAATAAAAAACACACGAAATGCCCAGGAATAATCTTAGCGAGAAAGGTTGGATATTTATAACAGAAAAAACAATGTAACTCTACTGTGTGACACAAAATGGCTGAACGAGGAGAGGCAGGCACATCACGTTCTCGAGTGAGAAAATCACTCCCCCGGGGCGCCGGGGTGGCTCGGTCGGTTAAGGGCTGAGTCTTGGTTTCCGCTCAGGTGGTGGTCTCGCGGTTCGTGAGTTCAAGCCCTGAGTCAGGCTCTCTGCTGTCAGCGCAGGGCCTGCTTTGGATCCTCTGTCCCCCTCCTCTGCCCCTCCCCTGCTGGCTCTCTCTCTAGCTCTCTCAAAATTAACAAATAAACTTAAAAAGTTATTAAAACAAGAATTGAAATCAATAAATAATTAAAAATAGTCTAGTTTCTTTCAAAAAGGACAGAGAAGCACATTTCCTACCGGCAGAGACGAAAGGAGGTCATCGGCCGCACCCAGCGTTTGCGAGCTCCACGCGACCCTCGTGTCCGGTGGGAGGGACTCCCACAAGGGAAGGCCACTGGAGACACCTAAGTGTGCTCGCCACTGAACCCACACAGTGCGCCTGGGTCACTGGTGCTGCGTGTCTGGGAAGCTAAGGCCCCAAATGAAGGACAGTGGCTGCAAATTATGTGC
This sequence comes from Lynx rufus, assembly GCF_022079265.1. Taxonomy (NCBI): domain Eukaryota; kingdom Metazoa; phylum Chordata; class Mammalia; order Carnivora; family Felidae; genus Lynx; species Lynx rufus. Next base: position 430,592 of record NW_025814835.1, on the reverse strand, counting down.
TGAACGAACGACGCTCCTCGGTACACGTGTGTTCGAGGCTGTGGCACCGCACAGTCTCCTTCCCTGCTCAGGGCACCAAACTGTGGGCCCTTCCTCGTTTGTGTAGAGACCCTTCGTGGCATTTAGTCCAGGACGCTGCTCACAGGAGAAACCAACGACGCCAGACTGGGGCCCTTTGGAAGCCCAGGCCAGTTCCAAGTAGGGGCGGGCAGAGTACGGAACACTTTACAGTGAAGCTGGAACCATTTCTTTTCGAAAGACGGCACGAAACTAGTCAACGGAGCGATAGCAGGAACGTGAATTGACACCCTGCCTCAGTGGAGATAATTTGAAATGAATACATTCATTATCTCTATGTAAATGTTCGCTATTTTTAAACAATCTGTTCTCTGAAGTAGACTTAATATTCTCCCACTTTTCTGTGTGCACTACAAGAACCTTTTTCCATAGATAATCAGAAAGAATAAATCCCAATTCAGTTCAAAGTCAAATTATTATAAATTCACAGTGAAATGACTTAATAAATATTTTCTTTCAGGCACTTATGGGAGGCTGAAGATAAAACCTGCACACAAAGTCATTCACGAATGAGTAGATAAGTCAATAAGGGTATGTCCTTTTTATAGGGTGTGTCCTTCACGGTGGCCGGCGTGGGGACGGAGGTGGACTCTTGACCCAGCCCTGCAGCTGAGGACACCAGCTTTCCTGGACTGCTTTGCCGCCTACACCGGGCCCATGAACAGCGAGATGGGCATCGGTGTCCAGAAAATACACAGGCGGCAAAGGCACGTGACCATTTAAGAATTTAATTACACGCCAGGTAAACACAGGGCAAGTCTGCAGGCCTCGGGGTCTCTGCTGAGACCCTCACTGCGTTCAGACCCCTCACACCGGGGTGATGGGCCTTCCGGCCGGGAGCCCCGAGGTGCCCTTGCTGTGTGGCTTACAGAGAGAAACCCGCCCCCCTGGCCCCGCCCCACGCCCTTACTCTCCGGTTGAACCCACGCGAGTTACGGCAGAGTGTGGTGGAGCCCGCAGAGCTCACTGCTCGGTGCTCTGAAACGAGAACAGGGCAGAGATGGGAGGCTGTGCGGCGTGGCCTCGCCCGAACTCCGCGTGCCGAGGGCCCCGCAGCCTCTGTTTGCCTCGTGGAGAGAGGGAGAGGACCGGGCTGCAGGTGCAGGGTGAAGGTCGCGGTGGCCTTGGACCGCGGGCGGCCGGGGCCTCTGCCTCCCGTCTGGGCTCTGTTTGGAACTGCACTGACACGGTTTATGTGCTTTTCCGAGTGAATGTTAAACTTCTGGAGCTACATGGAAAGCTTGGACATGACGGGGAGCACCTTCAAAATCCTGCATGGGATTAATTTCTACCCATCGTTCGACATCAAACTGTCATAGCAATCCAGGCTGGGGGTAGAACGAAGGCTTCCCAGACGTGCAGAGGCTCAAAAAGTTACCCCCCACGACCGTTTCTCATGAAAAGTGAAGGCTACACCTCAACAGAGTAATGGGATAAACCAAACAGTGGGGGTGGGGGGCACAGCGTTTAAGCAGCTCAAATCAGCGGCGGAGAAACTCCAGACACACCGTTCAGCAAGAGGGCCGGGGTCCCCGCAGGGCAGGCGGGGCTCGGAAAGCAAACCGAACCCGTTAACAACTTGATGTGTTTGGGCATTTGGAAAAAATACACCGTGCTTCAAAATAGCAAGCTAAGCAATTTTAGAAGGAGGCCATAAAACTTTAAGAAAAGAAAAACACTTTCTGAGGGAAAAAGCCGTAATCGTACACCACTACCTGGGGCCAGCAGTGAACAAGATTTCCATTATCTTAATAATTCCTGATTTTACCCCAGAATGTGACAAAACTATTTTTGAAGGAAAAGGGTCAGGGGTGTGGCGGGGGTGGTGAGGTGGGGGAGGTAAGGGAACCAGATCCCGAACGCAAAGTCAGCATAAAAGTATGAAGTTAGTATGCCTGTAAGGAGCCAGATACACATATTATGAAATAAAAGTACGGAAATGACTGTCAGAAAAACCGAGTAAAATAGAAAATTATTGCCTCCGGGAGGTAAGAGTTGGGGTGAGAGTACTCTTTTTTCCAATAAGCCTTTTAGTATTTACCGAGGTTTTTTTTAATTATACACATGTGTTCGTTTTGTAAGACAATTAAAATTAAAAACATGTTCAATCACCAAAACTCACTCAAGAAGACGTGGATAGGGGCACCTGGGTGGCTCAGTCAGTTGAGCATCTGACTTGGGCTCAGGTCGTGATCTCACGGTTCGTGGGTTCAAGCCCCGCGTCGGACAGCTAGGAGATGAGCCTGTTTCGGATCCTGTGTCTTCCTCTCTCTCTGCCCCTCCCTCGCTCGTGCTCTGTCTCTCTCTGTCTCTCAAAAATGAATACATGTAGGGGCGCCTGGGTGGCGCAGTCGGTTAAGCGTCCGACTTCAGCCAGGTCACGATCTCGCGGTCCGGGAGTTCGAGCCCCGCGTCAGGCTCTGGGCTGATGGCTCAGAGCCTGGAGCCTGTTTCCGATTCTGTGTCTCCCTCTCTCTCTGCCCCTCCCCCGTTCATGCTCTGTCTCTCTCTGTCCCAAAAATAAATAAACGTTGAAAAAAAAAATTAAAAAAAAAAAATGAATACTTGTAAAAAAAAATTTTTTTTAATTCACAGTTTAAAATCTTTGAAAAGGAAGACTCCAGTCTTAGTGGTTTCACTGGTGAATTCTACCCAAAAATGTAAGGAAGAAATAATATCAGTTCTGCACACTATCTTCCAGAAAATAGAAGAAGACAGAGTACTTCCCAACTCACTCTGTGAGACCAGTATTATCCTGGTGCCAAACCAGACAAAGACGTTGCAAGAAAAGAGAAAATACAGACCAACATCTCATGAACATAGAGGCAAAACTCCTCAACAGATATTAGCAAATCAACTGCAACATATAAAAAGGATACCACATCATGACCAGGATGAGTTTTCCCAGGAAAGCAATCCGGGTTCAACATTTGAAAATCAATCAGTATAATTTATAATATTAACGCACTGAAGAAGAAAAGTCACGTGATCATCTCAATAGCTGTAGAAAAAGCATTTGAAAAAATTCAGTATCCATTAATGGTTAAAACAAAAACTTTCAACAATATCGAAATGGAAAGGAATTTCCTTCACGTGATCGAGAACACCTGCAGCTGATGACATACGCAGTAATGAAAGATGGAACCCTCCCCCCCCACCCCGAGATCGGGAGCAAAGCCTGGCAGTCTTGCACTAGAAGTCCTAGCCAGTGCAATGAAGCAAGAAAAAGAAATAATAGGTAAATGGAAAGAGAAAACTGTAGATTTTTAAATGCATGAAAAAGCTTGAAGAACAAGGACGTGAGTACGCTCACATGCCATCCAGCAGCCCACTCTGGGTCTTCACCCAGGAGCAGTGACTCGTGCATCCATCCGTAGATCTGTACAGGAAGGTGCGTATGGCTGATTTGAAACAGCCCCAAACTGGAAACCACACAACGCACACCAGCAGATGTGACAAACGTACGTGCGTACGTGTGCTAGTCAGAGACCAAGAACAAACCACTGATTCCCAAACAACATGACTGAGTCTCCGATTATACTAAGTGGGAAAAGCCAGATGCAAAGATCTGGCATAATTCCATTTCTGGGACGTTCTGGAAGGGGCAAAGGGCGTCAGTGATTGCCACGTTGGGGTGGGGACAGCCTGGCTACAAAGAGGTGGCACAGAGATGGCGGGGACCACGGTGGTGCTCGCGGGCCTCGACGCATGTCCGGAAGGAGCACACGTCCTCCCACGTAAATCCGTGGGCACGTGTCCGCTGTTTCCTGAGAACCCATTTCCCAGACCAGGATTTCCAGGTCAAATGTACACACACTTTGAAGGCTTTGAAAATATATTTGTGAGAATTTGTACAAATTTATTCTCTGCCCAGTGACCGGGGATCTACCTGGAACCACCCAGGGCCTCCAGACCCCTGGCCTGGGGGAGGGAGTTCAATCTGTGTAGCTACTTAGGGGAACAATTCAGCAATTGCTGACAAACGTGAAAGTGTCCCACCTGACAAAGCAGGAAAGCCCTAGACAAGCTCTAGCAGGTGCACACGAGAATATTCCCAGTTTCGTTTGCCTGTGTTGGGTTTTGTTGTTGTTGTGCGTTTTGTTTGTTTCGGTGATGGCGAGTGATAACATCTACCTAAGGTTTAAAGACATGTTCCCAGTCTGATGTTCGGCTCAGTAGTGCCTGGACATACAGGGACACGGAAGTTGCGGAACGTGCTAGCTGAGCTGGCTCCCTTGTAGGCAGCTGACCTTTGATTCTTGAGCCACAAGTCACTGAAGGATGCCAGTTCCTATCCTAGAAAGAAAACCAAAGAAAAATAGGACGGACTCACGGCCCAGGGGCTCAGGTGCCAGCTGGGGTGACTTTGTTCCCTGCCACGTGCTGACTTTGAAGGTTGATACCCAGACCCGGGCGGCCACTGGGGAAGGGCACACAGTGTCTTGTGGCCTTTCACCGAGAAGGGAAGTTTGCCAGTGAGGAGCCCAGTGAGGGTGTCCAAGCCCGTCTCCGGAGGAGGGGTCGGGATGACCGTGGGGGCTCCCGGCAGGAGGGCTCTGCGTCGCGGGGCTCAGAGAGTTAGGGCCCTTCCGTTACCTTCAGCCCCCGCTGGGAGCAGGCCTGTGTGCTGACTCAGCCGTGGCTCCCAACCTGCTGTCCCCGAGGATGACCCTGCACTGGGGCTCTTTCTTTCCCCCAACCACGGGCCTATCCCCACGTCATGGACCCTTTCCACAGGCTTCAGAGACCCTTGGGCCTCGCCTTCCCCAGCAACCACCACCCCCACCTAATGCCCCCCAGGCTTCCTGGCGGTGGGTCCAGTGCTGGGGCCGTGACCTCTGGCCCCGGCCTCATGTTGTCTGGGCCTTGAGGCCGGGTCTCCTCTGCCTTTGCTCTCCTGGTCCTCAGCCCCTCCCCCACAGCCTGGATGCCACCTGCTCCCTGTCGTTGCCTGGGGCCAGTCCTGGCAGCGGAGGCCCACACCGGCCTTGACCCTCCTGAGTGCAGCATAACCCACAGCTCCTGGCCGTTCCTGCAGGGGTGTCCACTCCGCGCTGCTCCAGCCGCCCCGTTACCACCCCCGTCTGGGCTGGGACCGTCCCCCCGACCCTAACGTCTCCATCTCCGGACCCCAGCCCTCCTGCCGCTTCCTCTCGTCTCACGCTGCTTCCCGGCTTGGCTCTCACCTCCCCGCCCACGTCCCTGCCTCCATCCACAGGAGCTGAGGCCTGGCCCCACGTGGCCCAGACATCCCCTGCTTTTTCCACCTGTCTCCCAGGGCCTCCACCCGCCTGCAGGGGCCCCTCCTTCCCGACACATGCCAGCTTGACGCTTGCACCCCTGATGAGAAGCCCCTGCACCTGTCACTGGCCCTCTTGGCGTCCACCGGCCCCACGGCACCGTCCGGCACGTGTCGGCAAAGGGAACTCACTGAGGCTTCGTCCTCCGCTGCGGCTGCCGTGGGGCCGGGGCCCCAGCGCGGCAGCCGTGTGGCCAGAGCAAGAGAGCTCTGATTCCTGGGATCCCCTTATTATCACTTTATATTCCTGCGGGGCTGGGAGGTGAAGCACGTGTGGGTTCCGGAGCCGCTTTACCTGCGCCCGGGGGCGGCGGGGAGGGGGTTTGCGCATATGTGGGGCTCTCTGGCACCTCCTGGCACATGGGAGGCGACGTGTCCCACATGCACACGTGGAGGGGGTGTGGGGGTCAAGCGGCCCCCACACTCCCCGGGGGTCTGCAAGCACCGGTGCTGCCCAGACCCATCTCAGGGTTTGGAGTCCGCTTTCTGTCCATCCACAAGTGTCTGTACCAGAGTCCCTGCGTCGTCTCCAAGACCCCAGGGCCACAGCCCCCTCCTCTTGCCCCCGACAGCGAGCGGACGGTCAGAAGCCGTCGGCTGGACACCCCATCTAGTTCCCGAAGGCCAGTTCCCGAGTGGGAGCAGGGAGTGACCACAACAAAGAGACAGACGGTGTTTTGCAGCCTAGAGCCAAGCAGGCAGAGGTTAAAAGGCATCGACCCAGCTCCGGCAGAAAGAGGGCTCCGGGGACCCCAGCCCCACCGGGGCAGGCAGGGACAGCCAGCAGGCCTGTGCCGCTCAGCAGGGCTGGTGCGCAGACAAACGTGTTATATCCATTCGGGTGCGGTTTGTGACCTGGGCACAGCTCCACACGTCCATGAAAACAGAAGCAGAGGCCGGACAAGGGCAGATAATGAGAGGGAGCCGTTCAAAACTCGGTGAGCCACGCCGAACGTGGGTTTATCTCTGACCCGATTTTGCCCAAACAGGCCAGATGTGTCAAATTATGATAAATCAGGGTCTGTTTTCTGGGTTAAAGTTCCAGAAATAGCTCCTTCCAATTAACCTCCACGGCTGGTCCTTAAGCAGAGGGCAGCCGGGGGCAGGGCTCTGGTGGGCTCTGACAAGCTGTGTCATCTCGAACCCACCGGGGTCGGGCTGGCTTCAGGCGAGCATGCTGGGGTCACTGTGCATGCGCGGGGTTGGGGGACAGCCTTCCCCGGCCACCCCCCGAGGGGCCCAGGGTCTCTACATCTGCTCCTTCTGAGCATGGAGGTCACGCTCGGACGGGGACTCATACAGCTGCACTTGGCCGGCCGGGGTGGCGGGGGCTGGGCCACAGTCGGCCCAGACGGATGAGGGGCCTCATGGGGGTGCGGGTGGGGCTGGGGCCGCACACACCGAGCGTCCCTGTGCCGTGGTCCTCAGACTCCTGCCTTCACCTTCCAGACCCGGCTCTGGGCCGGACTTCAGCCACCCTCCTCCGCCCCGTCCCGGGTCCTTCCACAAGCTGGGACTTTTCTAACCACACTGGCCCCGTGGGCCCCGGCCGGCCGTCTCTTTACTGAAAACTTGTCAGTCGGGTTCCCCCTTGGGTCCAGTTTTCCCACTCCTGAGGCCCCAGGCTCTCTGACCAGCCCGGGTGCTGAGGTGTTGCCCTGGGGAAGTCCCGTGACCTCCCTGAGCCTGACCTAGCTTGAGCCTGATTCCACACCGGGGGTGTGACAGCGGGACCCCATCCTGGGGAGGATATGTCCCCCAGGCTCGCCTGCCCCCTGGGGTTCAGGACTCAGAGCCCTTCCGCCATCGCCATCGCCATCGCAGCCTCGACTTGTCTGCCATCGGATAAATAAGCATCACAAAGAGCTGGGACAGAACTCCCACCCGAACCTGGGGGCAGGGTGGCTCCGGGAGCAGGGGTCCTCGGTGCCTCGAGCGCCAGCTGGCACAGAGCAGCGCTGGGGAGGCCTGACCGAGCCCGTGGGATAACAGCGGCCACGGTCGGCTGCTGGTGATGCCAAATTCTGCACACCTGGGACAGGAGTCCTGCAGAAAATAAATGGGAGCTGGCCCTGGTCCTAAGGAACCTTCCGGAAGGATGAACGGCAGACGCCCTCGCTGTGTCCGTGCCCCCAGTCGCTGTGGACTGTCCTCCCACCAGGCCTCGCCCCTCGAGTGCCCTCCTGCCAGGACCTGTGCCTCGCCAGCCGCCACCGGGTGAGCATGAGCAGAGCCAGCCTGCAACACCGTCTGCGGGGGGAGAGCAGCTGGCACCCCTCCCCGGGAGCCCAGCGGGTGATATCCCCGCCTCACTGGTGTTCTCCAGGGACCCGGGATCTGCAGGGCTGAGGTTGACAGGTAGGAGCAGGTGGAGAGGCCAGGGCACCCCCAGAGCATGGCTGGGGCAGCAGCCCTGGGGCGCTCCACGTACAGCAGCCCCCGATCCCAGCTCTGCTCTCTCCATGCGACAGAGGGACACAGGCACAGGGGCTGACACGACGCCACAGACTGGACACTCTCAGGCCCCCAAGCTGTGCCACAGACCTGTCCACAAAGAAGCTGGGCCCCTCCAGTCAGGCTGCAGCCCCCGCTTGTCTTTAAATCAAGGGCAGCAGAGACGCCACAGGAGTTTCTGGGACAGGCGCAGCACCGTTGGCACCTGCAGTGAGCTAGCTGTCCACTCCCGAGCCAGGATGGGCCAGGTGACCCCTGGGAAGTCTCTGGACTGGCGGAGACACCACCGGCCCTGGGAGGAGAAAGCTTCTTGGAAAGATGGGCCGTCGAGGATCCCCAGTCGGTGGCCTGCACACCCCGGGAGAGGGTCCGAAAACCCCTTCATCTGGGCCGAGGCACCACGGCCTCTGTTCGGGACAGACCTGCCAAGTGGTGTTCAGGGGACTCACGCCTAAGCTGTGCACCTGCAATCAGGCATGTGGAAGTCAGAAGCAGCGAGCGCGTGGCCATTATTTCCAGTCGCCAAACAGAGACGATGAGTAATGAGGCGGCTTGAGGCATTGGGCTCTGACAGCCCGTTAATGGAAGGGCTGAGCTCTGCTGGGTGCACACACACCGCCTGAGGCAGTGAGCCTCTGGCTGCGAGTACAGACTGGAGACAGGTTTGCGGGAGCCCAGTTTGCCTCGGGTTCCTTGAACACCCACGACGAATCGGCGCCTGGCCCTGGACATACGAGACAGGACTTGGGGAGAAGCCCTGTGGGGTCCTACTCACCGCCGGCCTCCAGAGCGCCGAGCTCAACGCTACGGTAAATGTTTGCAGTGCGTAAAAACTGATCGCAGCCACCACCTGCCCCCATTGGAAGCAGCAGCAGCTGTCTGTGGGTGACAGAAACTCGCCAGGACTGGCCCCCTGGAGAGGGCTCAGGAGCTGGGCGAGTGTCAAGTGCGAGGGACGTGAGCCAGCGGGGACAGCGCGAGGCCCCCGTCCCCTCTCTCCCCCAGCACGGGGTGGGTCCACGAGAGCACGCGGGCATCGGCTGGGTCTGGCGTGTTCTCTCCAGCCCCCGGGGAGGGGGTTCACTCCAGGTGGGGGTTCAGGGTCAGAGGTGAGACGGGGCCGGACCAGGGCCCGCCAGCAGCTGGGGGCTTGCAAAGGTCCGCACGTTCTGCCTTCCGCCGCATCAGCAGATGTCCGGGAAGGCCCCGGCACTGGGACCCCCCACACACTCAGGTTTGCCTAGAGACTAAGTGGTCTTTCAAGACAGCTTTACCCATCTATAATTCACACGCCATACAATTCACCCATTTAGAGTGAGCGATTCGGTGGTCTTTAGTACATTCACAGCACTGTGCGCCCATCACCACAATCTAAGTTTTGAACGTGTCTATCACCCCAAGGGAGACCGGTGCCTCTGGCACTCAGCCCCCTCCCCCCCCTCCCCCCACAGCCCTGCGCAGCCACTAATCTGTCTTCACGCGTTCCGTGTCCTGGGCTCCGGCGGGGGCAGCATCAGACAGCAGGCCCTCCGTGGCTGGCGTCCTTCAGGTCACATCTGTGAAGATCTGCGCGTGTCGCACACGAATCGGTACTCGTCCCTTTTGATGGCCCAGTGGTACCCACTGTATGGATTCAGCAAGTTGTGTTTACCCTTCAGTCCGCCGGTGGACATTCGGGTTGGCTCGTGCGGCACCCCACGGCGAACACCGGTGCACGCTTTTGTGTGCACATGTGCTCACCTCTCTTGGGCGCACACCCAGGAGTGGAATCGCTGGGGCATGTGGGAATGCCATGTTCAGCTGCGCGAGGAGTGCCAGACTCTCTTCCAGAGTGGCTGGACTGTGTCATGCCGCGCCAGCTGTGCGTGAGAGCCCCATTTCCTCCACGCCCCCCAACACTCGCTGGGCTCATTCCGGCCGTCCCGGGGGGAGGGAAACGGTATCTCTTGGTGGTCTCAATTTGCATTTCCCTGATGATTAATGATGTTGAGCATCTTTTCACGGGCTTCTTGGCTGTTCGTGTATCTTTCTCAAAATGTCTATTCCTTTGCCCATCTTTTAATTGGGGCTTTTAATTGTTGAGTTGTAGGAATCCTTTATATATTCTAGACACAACTCCCTCATCAGATGTATCACTTGCAAATATCTTCTCCCGTCCTCTGGGTCATCCTTTGCTTTCAGATGGTGTCTGTCATAGTTGCTCCAGCCGCTGTAACAAAGGACCACAGACCGTGTGGCTTAAACGATGGAAACCTATTTTCTCACAGGTCTGGAGGCTGGAAGTCTGAGGTCAAGGTGTCGGCAGGGCTGGGTTCTCCTGAAGCCTCTCTCTGTGGCCTGTAGACACTCTCTTTCCCATGTCCTCCGTGTGAGACTGTGCCCTGATCTCCTCTTTTTATAGACACGTCAGTCATGTTGCATTAGGGCCACCCTCGTGACCTCATTGAACTTGAGTCACCTCCTTGATCAAGACTCTATGTCCAGGGGCACCTGGGGGGGCTCAGTCGGTTGAGCGTCCGACTTTGGCTCAGGTCGTGGTCTCGTGAATTCGAGCCCCGTCTGGGTCTCACTGCTATCAGTGCAAATCCTGTTTCCGATCCTCTGTCGCCCTCTCTGCCCCTCCCCCACTCATGCATGCTTTCTCTCTCTCTCTTTCTCAAAAATAGGTAAAACATTAAAAAAAAAAAAAAAAGATCCTGTGTCCCAATACAGTCCCCTTTCTAGGTGCTCTGGGTCAGGGCTTGAACATACAGATTTTGAAGAGTAACAATTCAGGCCGTTCAGTGTCCTTTGAAGCCAGAAGTCTTAAATCTTGATTAAATGTATCTATTTTGTCTTGCTTGCTCATGTGTTTGGCGTCATCTCTAAGAATGTTTTGCCAAATCCAAGGTCATGAAGATGCTGGGATCTTCAGCCTAAAGAGCTTCCTTCCGAATTTTTGCAGGGCAGCTGCGCTAGAAGCAGATTCTTTCAGTTTTTGCTTCTCTGGGAAAGTCTGTATTTCACCTTCACCCTCGAATGACGGCTTTGCTTGGGTACAGGATTCTCGATGGCCACCTCTCCCGAGCCCTTTGAACACGTTTCCCCATGGCACTCTGGCCTGCGCTGCTTCTGCTGAGACGTTAGCCTGATCCGAGTCACTTTGCGAGGACACGCTGCTTCTGCCTGCCCGGGATTGGGGTAGGGGGTGGGGCGGCTCTGCATTTAGCCTGCTTGCGATCGGTGGAGCTCCCAGGATGTGCAGGTCACTGTGTTTCCATAGATTTGGTGACTTTTCAGCCCTTATTTGTTTCTAAAAGCGTGTGTCTCCGCCTCCCTCTCCCCGCTCCTTCCGCACTGGCGTTTTACGAACTCGCCCCACACTTTTCACACTCTCCTCCGTCCCCCTTCTCTCTTCTCGGCATAATCTTCTAGTTCACCAGTTCATTCTTCTGACGGTTCACATCTTACTGTGGAGCTCCTCCCGTGATATCTACTTGTACTTTTCAACTCCAAAATCTCCATGTGGTTGTTTTAAAAAGTTTCTCCTTGTTGATATTCTCCATTCGATGCAATGGATTTGTCATCGCACCTTTCACCTCTTCCCTCTGCCTCTGGTTCCGTGAGCACATCGGTGACGCTCCTTTGAAAAATCCGACACTGGGGCCTCTCAGAAACAGGCAGTTTCTGTTGCCTGATTTTTTTCTGCTGTGTGGATCATACTTTACTGTGTCTTTGCCTGACATGATTTTTTCATTGGAAACTGGGCATTTTACATAGTACACTGTAGCAGCCCTGGGTAATACCCCCCCCCCCCCGCCCCCGCTTTTTTTCACGACTACTGTTATTTGCCCATTTGTTTAGTGATTGGCCGGATTGTTTTGGTGGAGTATATCCTTGCCCTCCCCACACACCCAGACACACACAGAGCTGAGCCCCTGACGCTGCCCCTCCGCAGGCACAGTTTGGGGACGCCCACGGTCTGAATGGCCTCCCATTTTCCTTCACTACCACCCACACGGTTCCGGAGAACCCCTCGAAAGTGGAACTTCTCCCTACCGTGTTACAAATGAAGCCTGTGCAAGAAATGAGCTGCTTTGCGAGCCCGCTTCTGCCCCCAGGCAAAACCTCCGCGCCGGGGCTGGGGAGTTGGGAAGGGGGGCTTTGGTGACTTCCGTTCTCTGAGCTGAGGGCGGGGCGCGGAGCGACCCCACAAGCCCAGGGACAGGGCGCCCCTCTCCTCAAGCGCACTCCCCCGGGGGAGCCCCGTGGCGCTGGGCAGTGGGGTGTCCTCCCTGAGCCCGGGGTGGGGGTGGGGAGGGGCTCCTCCTCTCGCCTTTTTAAGCGAAACTTCCTCCATTTTCTTGAAGAGACGTTCCATTTGCAGTTTGCCCCGGGCCCCGTTTGCAGAGGCTTCAGTGACGTCTCCCAGCGCGCTGGGGGTCGTGGGCAGAGCTCCTCGCCCCGCCCCCGATCTGGAAGCCAGCCGCCGCCTCCGGCGGGATCGGGACCTTCCGGCACAGGAACCGCCACGCCCCCCCCCAGCCCCCATCGGCGGCGCTCCGGCGAGGGTCGGGGTCCCGCCGGGAAGGGCGGCCCGGGCGTGACCCCCCGCCCCCTCTCCTCCGCAGGGCGAGTGCTCCCCCAAGTGCCGCAGCCTGTTCGTGCTGGAGACGGTGTGCGTGGCCTGGTTCTCCTTCGAGTTCCTGCTGCGCTCGCTGCGCGCCGAGAGCAAGTGCGCCTTCCTGCGGACGCCGCTCAACATCATCGACATCCTGGCCATCCTGCCCTTCTACGTGTCGCTGCTCGCGGGGCTGGCGGCGGGCGGCGCGGGCGCGGGCGCGGGCGGCGCGGCGCTGCTGGAGCGCGCGGGGCTGGCGCTGCGCCTGCTGCGGGCGCTGCGCGTGCTCTACGTCATGCGTCTGGCGCGCCACTCGCTCGGGCTGCGCTCGCTCGGCCTCACGGTGCGCCGCTGCGCGCGCGAGTTCGGGCTGCTGCTGCTGTTCCTGTGCGTGGCCCTGGCCCTGTTCGCGCCGCTCGTGCACCTGGCCGAGCGCGAGCTGGGCGCGCGCCGCGACTTCTCCAGCGTGCCGGCCAGCTACTGGTGGGCCGTCATCTCCATGACCACCGTGGGCTACGGCGACATGGTGCCCCGCAGCCTGCCCGGCCAGGTGGTGGCGCTCAGCAGCATCCTCAGCGGCATCCTGCTCATGGCCTTCCCGGCCACGTCCATCTTCCACACCTTCTCGCGCTCCTACTCGGAGCTCAAGGAGCAGCAGCGGCGCGCCGTCGGCCCCGAGCGGGCCCCGCGCGACGACAGCACGCGCTCGGCCCCCGCCACCGAGGACGGCGCGCAGGGGCCCGGGGGCGGCCACGGCTGCCGCCCGGGCCCGGGGCCCGCTCCCGAAGAGCCTCTGCAGAAGTAGAGCCTTCGCCTCTCCTCCCGCCCGCCGCGCGACCCGGCGGGGGAGGGGAGGGGGGGGACGGGGGAGGGGAGGGGAGGGGAGGGGAGGGCCCGCCCCGCCCCGCCCCGCCCCGCCCCGCCCCGCCGCCCCGCCCCGTACGGCCGCCCCGCGCGCGCGCCCCCCCCCCCCCCCCCCCCGCGGGCCGTCCACTGCATGTCGCTCGAGCCAGCGAGGTGCGGGCGAACAGCGCTTCCAGCCCGGTCGTTCCCTCATCCGCTTTCCGCCTTCCCTTTGGAGCTCGGCCTCTGGCCCAGAAACTCCGAGCTTGCAGCAAATGCCAGAAGGCTCTGCGGCCGACCCCGGGCGGGCGGTGGGGGGGGGGGAAGGGGCGGGTAGGGGAGTTCCCTGAGGAGCAGCCGGCCGCAGGGGTCTAGGGGCCGTGCCCCACCGCGAGGGAGCCCCTGCCTGCACATGGCGCGCTGCTGAAGCCCACACCCCCGACAGGGACAGGGGCAGAGGTGTCACATCCACAGGGCCACCCGCGCCCAGACCTCTGACCTCCCTCCCGCAGGCCAGCTCCGTGGGGGCTTCCTGGACCCCCCCCCCCTTCCCCCCACAGGCTCTCCCTGAAAAAGACTCAGCAAAGCTCAAGGCCTGCATGCTTCCCGGCCCTTGTGCTGGCCTTGGACGTGCTTACCCTCCGGGGTGCCTCAGGAACACCCCCTGGTTCTCCAAGGGCCGTGGGGGAGGGGCTGGGTGTGCAGCCGCTGGAACCCCGTCCTCACCAAAGCATGAGCCTGTTTCTGCTGCGGGCATGAAGGAATGGAACTTTCCGAATCATGTTACTTTGTACTTTTTCATGTTAATGAGTCGGGCCATGACATGGGAGACACTGCTGCCACAGGCCCCTGGGAGGATCACCCGCAGCATCCCCCCCCCCCCACCGGCCGCCCCGGGACCTGCTGACACCCGCACCCACCCTGCCACCATCACAGCTTTGGCAGGGGCCCTGGTGCGAGGCCAGAGCCAGGACAGGCTGGGTGGGGCTGGGGTGGGACCCTTGCTCTGGGGACATTGCCCAAGATGCTACCGCAACCAATAAAAAGTGCCACCTCTGCTGCACATACCTCTGCTGAGTTCCCGTGGGCGGCACCGGCGTCTGCCTCAGGCACAGGGGCTCCCAGGCCAGGAAGGGGTTTCCTGCCATCGCAGGGAGGTCCGTGTGTGCAGATGGCGGGGCATCTCTGCCTGGACAAAGCCCTCGCATGCAAAGCCGGGTTGTACCCCTCCGAGTCCTACCGCAAAGAGCCCTGTACCTAAATCTGCAACCACACTGTGACACCCACCCCCCCGGGGGGCTGGTCGTTCTCTGGGAACCGGGCTGGAATAGAACCCGGGGCTGGAACTGCAGGGTTTACACAACAAGCCCCAGCTCTGGGGCGGGGTGGACTGCCTCTCGGCAGACAAGCTTCCCCTGTATCTGCTTCCTCCTCACTCCCAGCCTCACTTCCACACACTCACAAACACACAAGTACCTGGGCTCCACCGCTGGAGTCCATAGGTCGGTGTCAAGCGGGCAAGGGCAGTGAGGAGTAGGGAGGCTGAAATAACGGTCCTACCAGCAGCCAAGAAACGTTCTGGGATCGGAATGAGCTGAGGGTCCCCAAACCACACGCAGGTGAAGGCTGTCTCCCACCGTCTGCTCTCGCATGGATGCTCACACCAGCTCCGAGGCACAAAGGGCCCCCTTGTATCAGATGGGACACACTCTGTCCACAGACCAGGCCATTCGCACCCGGCCTGACACCTGCCCCCCAGCCCAAGCTTCTCCCTGGGGCGGGCTCCTGGCAGGTGGGAGGCTGGGCTCCTGCCCTGGAACCCGCACTCCCTGGGGCAGGCTCCCCTGCTCCTTCCTTCCTGGGTCCACGTTCTCAAGCAGAAGCCAGCAGGGCTCTGCCAGGAGAGAGGGCAGGGAACTGGGGGCCAGGGGAGCCCCCCTGAGTGCAGGCTCTCGGCAGACTGAACCCGGAAGCCTAGCCCCGCCTCTTCCTGACGTGCCAGGTTAGCTGAACCCCCAGAGGATGGGGCTCGGGAACCCACAAACACACCAAGGGTGGCCGCGCCCTTGCAGTGACAGCATTGGGTCTTGCTCAACCCGGGTGCCGTAGCTGGTGCCCGCGGGGTTCCCACGCGTGGAGGCCACACTCAGGGTGCCCACCCCTCTGCTCCTCGTTTGGCTCGGCTGATGAGCCCCCGGGGGCAAACTGCTTTTTCCTGTGCCGTGGGGCTCGCTCAGCATCACCACGAAGACCTCCAGAAATGACCCGAGTTGTCTCTCCAGGACCAGGTCAGAAGTGGTGGATGGCCTGAGGGACCTGTCCCCCGTCCTCCTCGCCCGGGGCCTCAGTGGTTCTGTGGGTGCCCAGGAGTTCCCCCCCAAGACTAGGAGAGCCCGTGGAACACCACAGGTCCCAGGAAGGAGGGGCACCTGTCAGCCGTTCTGCGTGGGGTGCACTTTTCCCAGCGAGCCCCAGGTTTGCTTTCCCCTCCCCCACGGTACCAGCCACCCCGCCTCCCCACCCCCCAGCCCCATCGCCGTCCCTTCCACACAGTCCGAGCTCCTGCCGCTGGGCGCCGGGCAGGCCTCTGCTGCCTGTGGCCTCACTTTCCCCCTCTGGGTCAGGGACCGGGAACTCGCCAGGTCCCCACCAACTGCCCCCTCACACACTCTGACAAAATCTGTACTGAAACGTCTGCTGTGGGATAGAATTGTGCGAGCCCTACACGTGACGCTGACATCGCCAATCTGTTCGAAATGCGCAAAGGCAATGAAGGGGGGCAGTTTGGAAATGTGGCCGTTATCACCTCCAGAATTATGCGGAGAGCTCTGTCCAGCTCCCGGAGTATCACTGACTCGGGAGGCAGGCTCTGACACCAGGTTATGATCACTGGTCAGTGACTTGTCCCAAACCAGCAGGCCAGCCAGGGGCCTCTGGCTCACCAGAAACCGTCCTGAGTGTGTAAGGGGTGTGATTTGGGGCCGTGACGTTCCAGAAACCACCCCCCTTGCCCTCGGGGCCGCTTTGTGTATATACAGTGCTTTCCCTCTTGCACCCGAGCCCTGCCTCGTCCCCCCACCTACACCCATCACACCCACCCGCTCCCCCCACACCCACCCTGGCTGAACTGTGTGCCTCTGGACAACCTGGAGAACTGTGCGGGCCGAGCACGGCAGCCCCAGGACGGAACCAGCTCCGGCATCGGTGTTGGGGAGTCTGAAACCCTCCCCCATACTTGCTGCCCAAAAAATCCCTACACACTTTGCTTTTGGGAAAAACGCACCCCCCCGCCCCCACTCTCTCTCTCTCTCTCTCTCTCTCTCTCTCTCTCTCTCCAGTCCTTGGCCAGCTGCAGACTGCGACAGCACAAGTAGCCCCAGAGCCGTGGGCAGGGCCACGGCACATTCACAAGCCTCCACGTGTGTAAGTTCTCCGAGGCCCAGCAGGATGAGACAGACCGTGGCGCTCACCCCGGAAGCTGCGACAGCGTCCCCGCACTGCTCCCACCTCCCAAATGCGGTCCTGTCAGAGGAGGGGCCGTGAAAACAAACAGGAGGCTTAAGGCTGCGGAGGGTGGCCTTCACCTGTTTTTAACCGGGGCCGTTCAAACCTGTGCCCTCCCCCCGACAGACAGCTGTGTCCAGGAGGGCTCAGGGCCCGTGCTGTCCCGGCCAGGGCGACAGTGGCCCCGTGGCTCTCCGCTCCGAGAGGCTCTCTGCTCGGAGACTCCTCAGAGGGACACGGCGCTCTCTCCGTGCCACCGCCCTGCTCGTCCGTGGAGCCGCAGGAAGAGGCCGCAGGCGAGTTTTCAGGAACACAGATGGGTTCACAAAAAAGACACCTTTGTATATTTTGCCGCCTTTCATCTTACCGGGGAAGTTTTCACTGCATGCATTAACTTAATTAAGTTCATTTTAGGAAACACACGATCAGAAAGCAAATAAAAAGCCACCGCCAGGCAGGACTGTTGTCCTGCGGCAGTAAGCGGCCCCCAGGGCCCACGCCGGGGATGTCTGCTGCCGGAACGGAACGAGGGCCACACCTGTGTCACCACCTTGGCTCGGCCCAGACCAGACTCACTCTCAGACTAGAATCCAGGGCTGGGGGGTGACGCATCCCAAGACTTAAACTATCACTTCCACGTACCTTCACTTTGTGTATCGTTTTGACATTTTTTGTATCTTGCCCCCCAGTGTAAATTGTCTCCAAGAAAAAAAAGAAAGTTGCTCAGTGCAAACAGCTTCGTCCCTACTTGCCATACAGAACTGTCGATTATTCATGAGACACAGCCCTTGGCCTAAAACAAGGCACTTCCCGCCCTTCCAAAGCATTCCACGGTCGGGGCCCCGCCGGCACAGGGCCGTCACCGGTCCGGGGCTGGCCTGCCTGGGGAGGGGGCACCTGAGCGAGCAGCCCGGGTCTCACAAGGACAGCCGCACCCCAAGGAAGGGGCGTCCACCCTTCCCTGGAGACCCTGAGGTGAAGTAAGGGCGGGGACCGGTTCCTCCCTCTGTCCTGGGCCCTCGTTCCCGAGTCCATTCACGAGGCCACACTGGATCCGCGAGCGGTTTATTGATTCACAGTCACCACACTGACAGAACGGAGCGCCCCCCCACCCCCCACCTGGGCGCGGCCGGTCACCACTGCAATCGGTGACGTTTTAATTCGGAGGCAATTACTGCTGCAGACATGTCCCTTCATTTTTATAAACTAAGCATTTCCAGGTCATCTCACAGGCCGTTAACTCGGCAGGATCCTCGCTCAAACACACAGGAGTTTTTGAGGAAAACTCTGGAGGAGGGAACGGCTGTGCACAGCAGACACCACTAGGGCTGTGGCACCCCGGTCAACCCCCGCCCCCCCCCCAGAGCTGCCCCTCTGCCCAGCAGAAGGGAAGCCACGTGGAAGCATCCAGAACACAGGCTCTGGGGGCCTGGGAGCTTGCCCAGGGCCGCTGGGCACGGCTGAGATGCTCACGTGACAGTGAAGGGGGGAAATACGGGGCGACCAGAGTCACCCAGCAGCCCCCACCGCAGCCAGATGCAGGGGATGTGGAGGACCAGGGGCCCGGCCCCCTACCCCGGAAGGTCACCCCAGGCCTGAGGGCCCAGAGTGTGGGGTGTGGGACTGGCTCGGCAGCAGGGACACGGGCCACACGTGTCCCCACTCCTGGCCCGCAGGCCGGCCCTCTGTCCTGAAGATGGAAGGCTGTGTGCTGCAGACACGTGCATTCCCCAGGATACAGGGAAAACGCCCCGCGAGGCAGCCCTCCTTGGGGGACCCGGTCGCGGGCCCCTGGCTTTCCCGGGAGCACACGCGGGCCACCGGCACCCCACCACACCCCTGAGCCCCAGCAGGGTCCACACCGGCGCCTGCCAGGAAGAAGCCAGCGTAGCAGTGAGGCCCAGGGGGCCCACAGGACAGCCCTGGGCCCCACTGCCGAGCTGACGGCCGAGTCCTGAGTCCCATGAGGCGGCTGCACTGCAGGTGGCCCCGAAAGGGCCAACTCTGGCCGGATGATCAAGAATACTCGTGACGTGCGTCCTCACGGCCTCCTTTCCACATGCGTCAGGCGGGCTCTGCGCCCGGCCCTTCTGAGACCGGGCTCTGCACTCCGGAGGGGCTTCACGGTGTCCTCTGTCCTGTCGCGGCCCCAGGTCAGCCTTTCCCGGGTTTGTGAGCACGTTCTAGGCTGCAGACAGGCGTCTTGTGAGAGGAAGGAAGAGAACACTCGCTTTTCCATCGCCCGAAAGCAGCTGCGGCCCGGCCCTCGCTGTGAACCCCACTGGCGCCCGTCCTCGGGGCGGGCGGGCACAAAGGCCGGCACCCAGGCCCCCCCACCGGCCCACCCCAGACCCACAGAGGCTGACAGAGATCCCGACGGCTGAGACCCCTCTGGGGCCACGGTGCCTGCCCGCCCCGACGGGGAGGCCGGGCGGCCGGGCGGCGCCCGCGGCTGGAGACCGCCACGCGTCCTGGTCCTCCTCCCCGGCTGCCTCAGAGGGCCTTGGCACTGGCGGGGTGCGCCGCGTGGGGGGCGGGCTTCGGGGGGTGGCGGGCAAACGCGTAGGCCTGTCCCAGGATGGCCAGGTCCACCAGCACCTGCAACAGGCCACACACGGAGAACTGCAGGGGCGCGCCGTTCAGCAGGAAGTAGGCGGTCTTGAAGGCGTCCCCGCTGGTCCACATGAACACCATCTTGATGCTGTGGAGACACCAGCCAGGGGTCAGGAAACAAAACGGGCTGGGGGCTCAGCAGACGGGGCGGTCGGGGGACGCCCGGCCCCAACCCGTCCCTCCCGTCCCTCCCGTCCTCGCCATGAGGGCCCCGCGTGCCCCGCCACGGGGACAGGGAGGCCCCCCGGCCGGAGGGGCCTCGGCCGTGCGGGGCGGGAAAAGGCCGACACGGCGGCGGGGCCCCCACGGCCTCACAGGTGCTCTGCCCCTCGCAGACGACACGTCTGTCGCGTGCCCCTCAGGAGACTCGCCGTGGCCTTAGGACAGGGGAGACCACCCCTCCCCACGCTGCATCCCAGGGGGCCGACCAGGCAGGGGCAGCAGCCACAGCCACAGGACTTCAGGACGGCCGCACTCGGCCACAGGAGCCTTGCCCAGGACAGGTGGTGGCCCCCTCAGCCTCAGCTTTCTCTTCCTGGCCGCGGAGCCCCCGGTCTGCACCCAGGGGACAAAAGCAGGGGCTGCCAGGAGGAGCGGAGCAAAGCCGGCCACTCTCGGAAATCCCTGCCCGGCCAGACCCCCCCCCCCCCGCCACCCGAAAGCTCACTGGAGGGTGATTCCCCTCCTGGTCATGGACGCCGACCCCCCTCAGACACCTCAGACCCGTCTGCAGGGGGACAGGGACCCTTGGCGAGTAAAGAGGGAACTGTCACTCACGTCACTGCCCACAGCCCACAGGCACACCACCGAGCCCTGGCTCCCCGAGCGACGAGCGGAGCACCGCTGTGCCTTCCGGCGTCCGCTATGTTTAAACCGGACCACCTCCGCCAGCAGGCCGAACCTTCTCCAACTAACGAAACCAGGCCACAGAGTTTGGGGGTGGTGCCACCAGGCAGCAGGAAGGACGGTGAAGTTCCCCAAGCAGACAGGGTGCCCGTCAGAGCCGCAAGCACCAGACCGAGGAGAACTTACGTCGAGGGCGAGGCAGGCGCTGTGGGCTCTTGGAAGCGGGCACTCCTCCACCCCGGAGCCCTGGCGTTCGGACAACCTCAAGCCCCAGGCTGGTTCTGACAGAACCGGGGTGAGGAGCCCCGTCTCCTGAACCCCAGCGCACGGAGGCAGCAGGTGCTCAAACACTGCTCTTGGTCCCATCCTCCGCCCGCTGAAGTGTCACACTGGCCATGCAGAACCGACGGGAAGCGGAGAAATCTCCTGACCTTCCCGCTCACGACAGCCTGAGGTTCTCCGGGACGGCCGCTGGGGAGATGGCCTGAGGCCGAGCTCCATCCAGCTTGTCTGTGGGCAGGCATCCACAGCGAGACAGCCCACGGATACATCTCACGTGGCCTGTAGTGTTGGCTCACGTAGTATTTCAAAATGTTTGTTCTGAGTTAGCTGATAACTAATTCTGCGTTTTGAAAATCCAGATTTATCACATATAACAGATCTTTTTCCGGCTGCTTTCCACATTTAACGTTGGTTTTTAGCAGACTGTGATGTGATACATGTTTGGGATTTGCCAAACGTCTGAAATCTGTGTTTATCTAACATCAAATTTGGAAAATTTTCGGCCATTATCTCTTTAACTATTTTTGTCTGCTCCACACTCCTCTCCTAAACTCAGACGACATCAACGTTAGATCTTTTGGTCCTGTCCCTACGTCCACTTTTACCCCCAGTTTTTCTCTGTTGTTGAGAATGTACGATTTTTATCGATCTGTCTTCAGGTTCAGACTCTTTCTCCTGTTACCTTCATTCTGCTACTGAGCTCACGACGTACATTTTTATTTGGTTTTCCGTATTTTTTAATTTAAGATCTTCTATTTGGTTCTTTTTTATAGCTTCCACGTCTTTGCTGAGATGTTCTGTTTTTCATTCATCTCCAGAGTGTCCGCTCTCGCTCTCTAGAGTGGTTTCCAGCGACCGCCGTGCCTCTGTCACCTGGTTCACGGTCCTTGTTGTCAGCTGGTTCCCGTGTCCTTTGACAGCTGCTGAGATCTTCCTGGTTCCTTCATATGTTGAGTAATTTGGGTTTGTATCCTGGACATTGTTAACATATAATGAGACTGTATGCCTTATTAACCCCTGTGGAGAATGTCGGGTCTTGTGTTCTAACAGCAGCTGATGTGGGCTGCAGGTCAATTCAGCTCAGTTTTCAAGGCCTCGGCAGAGCCGCCTGGGTCCGGACTGTGCAGGCAGCACTCAGTGGCCGGGCTGGGATGTGGGTGGCGGTCCTCCCCAACATTCAGTTTTCAACGCCTCTGGGATGTAGGTTAGGGCCAAGTCCACGCATGCATAGCTTGGCGTGAGCCCAGGAGTCACACGCAACTTTACGGGATCCCTGTCCCAAGATGCTCCTGTCCATCCCTGACTCTGTGCCTCGGGGACACTCCTTTCCCAGGTCCTCTGGCTGGAAAGCCAGGGCTTTAGTGTCCAGGTCCACGTGGTGGCAGGGTGGAGGGAAAGAGCCACAGGATTCCCCTTTACTCTCAGGGGCAGGTGTCTGTCCAGCCACCGCTCACACGGCCGGCCCCAGCTCGGCAGACAGCCCTTCAGGATTGGGACTTGCCTGGGGCTGGGACATAAGAGCAAGGCCAAAACAGCAACGACAACAACCTCGGGCGTCTCCTCACTCTCTGCCCTGGAGGGGGCCCTGCCCCACGCTGGGACCAGTGGAGGAGGCCCCTCGTGCAGCTCTTTCCACCCTACCCAGGGCACAGTGCTGAGTTCCAGGCTGGCAGAGATGGACGGGAAAACGCAACTCAGGTCAGTCATCCATGTGTCAAGTTGCGGTCTCCTTCCCGTGACCTGCCCGCGCCGGCTGACTTCTTGGAGTCCCCACAGCTGCTCCGTGCCTTCTGTCCGGGCCTGCAGTCGTGCTCAGGGGGAGAGATGGGCTTGCCCCGTGCAGCCTCGTGGAAAAGATCCGAGATTGGAAGTTTGGGTCTGCATTCTGCCACTGGCCGCCTTCCCCGACTGGTCCCTGTGGACATTGGACCTGGTCCACCCTGGGCAGCATGGCCGAGGAGCAGGAGGGACGGTGCTGGCTGCTGTGACATTTCCCATGGGGATTTGTCACCTGCGGTAATCAAAACCCTCCACTTCCCACCCCGTGCCTCTCTCTCGGTCTGAACTGTCCTGGTCTGGAGCACCAGCTGGGGATGTCGCCTGTGGGTGACTCGGCATCATGGCTCGGGGCCTCAGTGGGGCCGCAGGGCAGGGACTTGGGCTAATGGCACCCTTAGAACCGGGGGAACTGTGGAGGTGGGGGGCACACCACGGAGATGAGCTGAGTGAGGGAAGCGGGGTGAACGGGGGACAGAGCTGACGGCACGTGGTCCCCTCCAGGCCTGGGCTGGGCCACCAGGAGGCCGCAGGCACCTGCCAGACTGGGGCCCGGGTGCACGGAGTGAACTGCACCGCGGAGGGCCGGCCTGTCCAAGCTGCTCACAGCCCCCACACTCACAACACCACACTTTCCGAGGAAAACCCACAGCCACAAAGCAAGCGCCTCAAGGAGAAGCTCCAAAAGCAAGCGAGGTTTCTGCCACGGAGACAGGAGGGAAGCAACGGGCGCTCAGAGGAAGAGGCTCGTTCCATTCTACGGACTCAGAGCTCAAGGCACGGTCTCCCCCAGAGACACCCAAGTTTAGGAGGGGACTGAGAGACCCTCCTCAAAACACAAGGAATGCCTAACGAGCCACAGAGACAGTTCCAGCTCAGGCAGCAGGGTCGGGCAGACGGCCGGGCTGGAGCCTTCTCAAGTGGGGCTTTGGGGCTGCAGCCAGAGCCGGAGTGACACCAGCCTGGAAAAGCCCTGTGTCCCCAGCCCCTCAGGGCCAGGCCATTCCTGGGGTGAGGGTGCCGGTCCTTCGACGGCCCCCTGGCCAGAAGCCGGCCCCTCCCTCCACTGGTGGCTCGGAGAGAGACAGGACTCCCACAGCGGCACTCCCTATGGGGCAGGCAGAAAATGCAGCTGAGGTCAGTCCCGGGACCCGAGGCCACCCCTCCCCTGGCGCCCTGTCAGAGCCCCTCTGGGTCCTGAGTGCACAGGTGCACGTGCAGACGTGCGGTCACTGCTCAGACGTGAGGTCACCTGATGTAAAGAACATTTTTAGCCGCACAGACCAGACGCCTCACCCAGCCTCGGCCCTTGAGTCAGCTATGGCTCGGGGTCAGGAATGTGACAGCCTCGCTGAGGCCCCACGACCAGCCGCCTAGGTCAAATATTAACCAAGTTGTTCCCGCCCCGTCTGGTGCAGGAGAAAACCAACACCCTGAGCAATCTGCTTATCAGGAAGGAACGCCCCTGTGCAGACAGCAAGGACTCTGACGTACAAGCTCACGTTGTCACCCCAAGACTGTGTGGTGCCCTGCCCCCAAGACTCCCAGGACCTTCAGTGAGCTGTGAATTCCCATCACTTGCAGCAGCTATGGGACGGAGGAGCGAGCCGCAGAGGTCGGGCTATCACTCTTCAGTATGTCCGGGGTGTCTGGAGTGCCACCCAAGGGAGACCCCGACTCCTCCTCCTACACGGAGCCCAGGGTTTCCACCACGCAGGAAGCCCAGCTGGTCGCCTCCCAGGCCCCAGGCCATGTCCTTCCTGCTCAGGCTGGTAGCCTGGGAGCTGGAGTCCCGGTCAGGCCACCAGCTCCTCCCACACCTGGCCATCCCTACCCCCTCCCACTATTTTAATCCCAGCTCCCATTACCTCATTCTTGGCTCCTGCATTTTTTCCTCTCAGACTACTCCTAAAATACCTCTCACCTCATCCTCGCCCTGCCCCACAGTCCAGAAAGCCTCCCCCACAGCACACAGGTCAGGCAGGCCAAGCCCTGTGGCCTCCCCAGCCCTCCCCTCACGAGCCCAGGCCCAGACCTTGCCCTCCTCCCACCCATCAAACTCCACCTGAAACACATCCCGAAAGAGTAGGTTTTTGTGACCTTAGGTCAGACAATGGTTTCTTGGGCATGACAACTAAAGCATAAGCAACACACACACACACACACACACACACACACACACACAAATACGCTGGACTTCATTCAATTTAAAAATCTTCTGTGCTGAAAAGGAAAATATCAGGAAAGTGAAGACAATCCACAGGATGGGAGAAAAAACTTGCAAATCATATACCTGACAGAGTTCCAGTATCCAGTGTAGATAAAGAAATCTACAACTCAGTAATAAAAAGACAAACAACCAAATTTAAAAATAGACAAAAGGTCTGAACAGACATCTCTCCATAGACATATAAATGGTCAAGAAGCACACGAAAGGATGTTAACATCATTAGTCATTAGGGAAATGCAAATCAAAACCACAACAAGATCCCACGTGACACCCACCAGGACAGTGGGGACGTGGGGGAGAGCGCAAGCAGGGGAGGGGCAGGGAGAGAGGGACAGAAGATCCAAAGCAGGCTCTGCATTGACAGGCTGACAGCAGCGAGCCCGATGTGGGACTCAAATTCACGAACTGTGAGATCACGACCTGAGCCAAAGTCAGACACTCGACCAAGTGAGCCACCCAAGTGCCCCAAAACTTTTAGATTTTATAAAGCCCAACATGTATTTTTTATGTTGTTTCCTGTGCCTTTGGTGTCACATCCAAGAAATCACTGCCAAATCCAATGTCATGATGCTTTTCTCCTGTTTTCTTCTAAGAATTCCATTGCTTTAGGTCTTACATTCAGGTCTTTGATCAATTTTGAGTTAATTTTTGTATACGGTGCCAGGTAAGAGTCTAATGTCATTCTTTTGCACGTGGATATGCCATTTCTCAAAACCATTTGTTGAAAAGACTGTCCTTTCTCCACTGAATGATCTTGGCACCCTTTCCGAAAATCACTTAACCACATATGTAAATGTCATTTCGGGACTCTCTAGACCCCTGGTCTATTTGTCTTTATGCCAATAACACACTGTCTTGGTTATTGTACTTTTTAGTTATTTTTGAAATCTGAAAGTATGAGTCTTCTAGTTTTGTTCGAGATTGTTTTGACTATTTGGGGGTCCCTTAATATTCCATATGAATTTTAGGCCTGGTTTTTCTATTTCTGCAAAAAAAAAAAAAAAAAAAATCACTGGGATTTCGACAGGGATTCCATTAAATCTGAGATTGCTTTGGGTAGTACTGACATTATAACAATATTGAGTCTTCCAGTCCATGAACATGGGATGTCTTTCCATTTACTTATGTCTTAAATTTCTTTCAGCAGACTGTTTTGTAGTTTTCATTGTACAAGTCTTTTATCTCCTTGGTTAAGTTAATTTTTTTTCAGAAAAAAAAAAATTTTTAGGTTTACTCATTTTTGAAAGACAGAGAGAGACGGAGCACAAGCAGGGGTGGGACGGAGACAGGTGGGGGGGACACAGAATCCGAAGCAGGCAAGCAGGCTCCAGGCTCTGAGCCGTCAGCACAGAGCCCGACGTGGGGCTCGAGCTCACGCACCGTGAGATCATGACCTGAGCCCAAGTCGTACACTCAACCGACTGAGCCACCCAGGCGCCCCTCCTTGGTTAAGTTGATTTCTAAGTATTTTACACTCTTAATATTACCGTAACTAGAATTGTTTTTGTAATTTCCCGAGCATCCTGCAAGCTGCTCTTGGTGGCACTGGGGGAATTAAGCTGTCGTGTCATTTCCCACATTAAGAAGCTTGAATCTCCTGCCTCTGGCGATGTCTGTGGACTCAGCTTCCTCTCCGTGGATCACGGCCTCCAACCTTGGGCGCTGGCAGCCTCCACTCTGGCCTGCCTCTGACCCATGGAGAGTTCTTTCCCATCACAGAAGTTGAACTTGGAAAATTGAGACACTGTTGGATTCAACTGCCCGGGTATGCCCTACATGCCGGATACAGTAAGTTGCCTACAGGATCGGACCAGTAAACAGTGACAGTGCAGGTGCAGCAAGCACACAGACACGGGCAGGTGGGCTTGGAAGCAGCAGGTGTGGGGTCAACATGAGCCCACTTGAGCACGCTGTGGCCACAAATCAGGTGGTCAGCCTCAGGGAGGCCGCAGGTGCCAAGGGTCCCCAGAGGAGGGGATACCATGCCCCAGCCACCGGACAGGCCTCCCGCCGCACATTCGTATCTGAAAGTGCACACTAGTCGTCTTCGGCCATGCTTCAGTGGAACAGACATCCATCCAGGGAGAAATGGGGAGGGAAGGGCCTGTAAGCCATATCACGGGAGAGGGAGCCAATGCACCTGAGGAGGGTGAGAAGAGGCCCCCAGGGAGGTAGGGTCGCGATGCTGCCTTCACACACACACAACCACCCTGGGAGGGGCTGAGGGTCTGCATGGATCTAGGCAAGAATGCATGAGAGGTTCAGGTACTACTAGAGGCTTCGGAGAGAGCCCTGCACAGCTGTAAGTGCTGCACGGGGAGGGAGCTCCCCATCGCAGGAAGCGAGCAAGTGCCAGAGGAACAACCAGTAGGAATGGCAAAGATTCTGAACCAGCCAATCCGGGGGGCCCCTGGGATTCCAACGGACACCCCGTTCCAATGGCACAGGTGACTCTCATCAGGCCAGGCCAGGGGAGGGCCCTACCCAACGCCTTCAAGACTTGCGCCCCACCGGCCTCCCGTTACTCGGAGGACATCTGAAGTCACGGATGGCATCGGCACACCTGCTCCGCCGTGACAAGAGTGAATCTCATGACACAGGGCCCCCACCGCTGAGTGCACCTCTGTGCTCCGCAGCCAGAGCGCTGTCCCCTCGCCCCCCCTCCTGCACTCGGCACGTCCCTCCCACCGTCATGCTTCAGGGCCAGCCTGAAAGAGCGGCGCTCAGATCCTGCACCGCACACCTGCCTCGCGAGAGGGCCGTGGCCTCCCCCAACCCGTCCCACACTCACGTCTCTGCTCACACACCCAGACATCAAGGGCCAACGTGTTCAAACCTACACTGCTCTTTACCCGGCGGTTTCACGAGCGTGACCGAAAACACGGCAGCCGTGTGCGTGCACATTCCGTTCTTACCAACTTGGAGGCACTGGCACCCACCACTGGGTCCAGCGAGAGCCGCAGGGGCCGCCTACCTCATTCCCTCAGTGGACTGGTGGCGATAGTTGCGGTAGAGCTGCGGGACACCCAGCATGGCCTCGGTCAGCACGGCCAGGAAGCCCAGGGTCTCCACAAACAGGGCCGAGTCGATGGACAGGTACGTGATGTAGCCCGCCACGCCCGTGAAGGCCACGACACACTGCACGTAGTCCCCGAAGCTGCTCCAGTGCCAGAAGTGGCGAGGGTCAAAGTCTAGGGCGAGAGGCGAGACAAAGGTAAGCCGGGCGTACGGGTCAGGGCGCCGTGAGGAGAGGACGTGAGCGGAGCGAGGAGGTCAAAGTCAATGGACGTGAGATGGACGTGGGCCGTGGGGCTCCGTGTGCTCTTGGCAGGGCCCTTGCGAGGGAGCTTCTGTATTAGTCGCCGTAAAGACGTTAAAATCCTTAAATCCTGTGATAGTATAGTGCAGGGGTTGTACCGGAGCCTCTGAAGTCTCTTCCCTGGGTTAGAATCCTCACCCCTTCCTCCACAAGTGGATCAGTTAACCAGGTGTCTCGGTGTCTTCAGGTGTGAAAGGAATAAGGTAACCTACCTCCTACGGTTATTCTAACGGTTACGTGAGTTAATCTTACAAACCCGATAAAGTGCCCAGCCCATAATAAGGGCCAATAAAAGCATGTACTTGTCATCACTACACAGTTGATAGAATGTTATCGTTCGCCTGACAGATAGATGTGTCCTGCAGAAACCAAATCCATAAGCACTCACAAATCGGCAAACTACGTGAAGTTCTTGGGCTTTGGCAGATAAACACAGGAGGTCCTGGGGACAGAAGCGGCGTCAGGGCAGGTCAGGGAAATGGGGATAGATAGAAAGAGAGCTTGAGGGTGCAGGATGCACCCGATCCTGGCCCAGCCCTTAGAATGGCAGGATCTGGAGCCAGGGCGCCTTGCCAAGAAAATGACCCAGCAAGGGCTGCAGGCACGCGCGCCAGGACGGGGCGGCGGGTCCGGCCCTCCAGGGCCCGGGAAGTGCCGGCAGGGAAATATTCAACCTGCACACAAGTGCCTGTCCTGCCAGCCCCGCCCCCCGCCCCCTTCAGGCTCCATTCCCTCACTCTGTGTGAGAACACTGCCCAGAGTCTGAGCTAGAAAGGGGGAGCGCAGGCAGGAGGCGGGGCATGGTTTGCAGGTGTGATGTCACACCAGAGTGGGGGTCACCTCCTAGAGCAGGGCAGGGTGTGAGCCAGGCTTGCTTCAGGAACAAACCCCAGCTGTAACACGGGGGTGGCCTGAGCATGCAGGGGAGCTGGGGGCAAACACTGAGGTGTTCCCCACAGAGAGTATGAAGTCATGAGAGGATATGACAAGGGGGCGGATCTCAGACCCGGATGAAGTTCCTGACTTTGTGCCCAAGGAGTGGAAAAACAGGGTCAGAACCGAGAACCTGGGCCAGGACAGGGATGGACTACGAACAGACGAGCTGAGGACACCAGGTGAGGTCCAGGGGGCTTTAGGAAACAGGGTCTGAGGTCAATCGGTCACAAGTCTTTCTATTTTAGGTTCTCAAGGAGCAGGTCAACTGGCAAATGACTAACAGAATACCTTTATTACAAAATTTCTGAGAAAAGACTGAGACCGGACCCTTACCTTAGCAGACACAAAAATTATCTCAAAAAGACCTAAACAGGAGAGAGAAAACGGTAAGACTCTCAGCAGAGAACACAGAGGGAGAGCATCAGGACAGTGGATTTGTCAACAGCTCCTTAGATATGAGAACAAAAACACAGCAACAGAAGAGAAAATAGACCAATTTGACTCTATCAAAATGATAAACTTCTGTGTTTCTAGGAAAAGAAAACTCTTTGAAATTATTGGTCTTGGCAACAATTTTTGGATAGGACACCAACAATGCAAAGCAAAAATAAACAAGGAGAATTGCATCAAACTGAAAGGCTTCTGCAGAACAAAAGAAACGACCAGCAAAATGAAAAGGAGACCAACAGAATGGGAGAAAATGTTTGCAGACTGTCATGTTATAAGGGGTTTATACCCAAAATATATGCAAAACTCATACAACTCAGTAGCCGAAACAAAAAACAAAAACGAAACAAAACAACCCAATTAAAAAATAGAGGACTAGAACATGTATTTTTCCAAAGAAGACATACAAATGGCCAAAAGACACATGAAAAGATGCTCCACATCACTCATCAGGGAAACGCAAATCAAAACCACAATGAGATACGATCTCACACCTGTCAGAATGGCTAGAATAAAAAAAAAAAAAAAAGGGATCAGCGTTGGTGAGGATGTGGAGAAAAGGCAACGCTAACTGGGGCAGCCACTGTGCAGAACAACATGGAGGTTCCTCAAAATATTAAAAATAGAAACACCACATGATCCAGCAATTCCCCTTTGGGCATTTATCCAAAGGAAATGAAATCACTATCTTGAAGAGACATCTGCACCCCACGTTCACAGCAGCGCTACTTACAATAGCCAAAACATGGAAACAACCTAAGCGTCCACACCAAGAGATGAATGGAGAAAGACGACTGGTGTATATATATATATATATATAATAGACTATTATTTAGCCATAAAAAAGGGAAATCTTGCTTTTGTGACAATATAGATAGACCTTGAGAACCTTGAGCATAATGCTAAGTAAAATCAGTCAGAGAAAGACAAACACTGTGTATTCTCACTCATATGTAGAATCCAAAAAAGCCAAACTTGTAGAAACAGAGCAGAATGGCGGTTGCCAGCACTGGGGGTGGGGGAGGTAGGGAGACATTGGTCAAAGGGCACAGACTTCCAGCTGTAAGATGAAGAAGTTCTGGCATCTAATGTACAGAATGGTAACTATAATCAACAATATTGTATTACACACTTGAACGTGGCTGAGGCACCTAGCTGGCTCAATCAGTGGAGTGTGCGACTCTTGATTTCGGGGTCATGAGTTTAAGCCCCATGTTGGGTGCAGAGTTTACTTCAAGAAGAAAAAAGGAAAAAAAGAAAGGTGTTAAGAGAGTAGATCCTGGGGTGCCCGGGTGGCCCAGTCAGCTGACCACCTGATTTCAGCTCAGGTCACGATCTCACGATTCGTGAGTTCGAGCCCCACAGGCTCGCTGCTATCAGCACAGAGCCTGCTTTGGATCCTCTGTCCTCCTCTCTCTCTGCCCCTCCCCTACTCATGCTTTCCCTCTCCCTCAAAAATAAATAAACATTAAAAAAAAAGTAGATCTTAAATGTTACCTCCACCAAAAAAATAAATAAATAAATAATGTGAAGGGATGGAAGTATTAATGAACCTTACTGTGGTACTTATATCACAATATATAAGTGTATTAAGTCATCGCATCGTACATCTTAAATAGGTATATGTCAATAATACCTCAATAAAGCTGAAAAAATGAAATTTTTAAAATAGTTCTGTTTCAAATAACATAATCAACAGAGTAAGAAGGTGACCCATGCAATGGGAGAAAATATTTGTGAATCAGATATCCAATAAAGAACTTGTATCCAGAATATATAAACAATGCTTACAACTCAAAAAAAAATTTTTTTTAAGGGGCAACGTAGTTGAACAGACATCTCTCCAAAGGACATCTATAGATGCCCAATAAGCACATGAAAAGATACTCAATGTTATTAATCATTAGGGAAATGAAAATCAAAACCAAAATGAGATACAACTTCACAACCATTAGGACAGCTGCTTTTAAAAACAAAACAAAACAACACAGGGCACCTGGGCAGCTCAGTCACTTGAGCATCCGACTCTTGATTTCGGCCAGGTCGTGCTCTCCCAGTTTGTGAGATCGAGCCCCATGTCGGGCTCTGCACTGAGCCTGGAGTCTGCTTGGGATTCTCTCTCTCCCTCTCTCTCTGCCCCTCCCCGGCTCGTGCTCGTGTACTCTCTCTCTCTCAAAATAAATTAAAAACAAAAAAACAGAAACAATTGTTGGCAATGACAGGGAGAAACTGGAACCCTGTGCACTGTTGGCGCGTATGTGAAATGGTGCAGCCGCTGTGGAAAACAGTATAGAGGGTCCTCACAGAATTCAACACAGAATCACATGACCCAGCAATTCCACTTCTGGGGATACACCCAAAAGAACTGAAAGCAGGGACTCAAACAGATATTCGTACAACCATGTTCACGGCAGCATTATTGGCAATAGCTGAAACACAGAAGCAATTCAGGGTCCACCAACAGGTAAATGCATAAGCGAAATGTGGTCTGTACATACAGTGGAGAATTATTCAGCCTTAAAATGGAAGAAAATCCTGCAATGTGCTAAAACATGGATGAACTGAGAGCATGATACTGAGTGAAATAAGACAGGCACAAGAAAGAAGGGAAAGCAGACCCCTAATGCTGCCCAGGACAGCGATTCTAACAAAGCAAAGGTGGCAAAAGGAACAGCCAATCGGTCACCACTGCTTCCCAAAGGAAGGGTGAGGCATCCTTCCACTCTGGCAAAGTCCAGTGTCGAGAGGAGAAAGAAAAACCCACATCAGATGGGTAGTCACACATATAAGCAGCTAGGAGCGGTTAAGGGAATACAAAAGCCAGGAAAATGAAAACTGAGCTGCCACTCTTTTTCCAGTCAAGATGGAACAACAGAGACCAGACTTACTGTCTAAATAGCCACAAACTGGGCAAAATAGATGTCTGCAAAACACTGGACACGAGGCAGTAAAGGACAGGGATCTCTAGGAGATGCAATACAAGTGAAGTGAGCCCCAAACTGTCCCAGGTTCGGCCTGGAGTTTCCAGGGTGCAGAAAATGAAGTGAGAACCAGGCCAAGCCCCCAGAAACCCACAGTGGGGAAGACAGAGCTGGGTCTAGGACATGAGGCGGCTGGAGTTTGCAGGACAAAGCAAGCACCGATCACAAGACCGGGCAAAGAACCGCCGAAAAAGGTAAGCATTCACAGGGTGCAGCATTCCCAAAGGGCCAGGAGCAGTGTCTTCCTTTCAGCCAGAATGGGAAACCTCGAAATTCACAGGGCTTCAGGTAGAACATTGCTTCAGCAGTGGGGAGTAACTAGCCCAGGCTGAGCAATGCTCCCACCTAACTCATCTTAAAAGCAAGATCTAAAAAGATCACACTGTTTCCAAGTTACTTAACCACATCCCCAGAACAAAGCTCACAAATATTTATAGAAACTTAAAAATATTCAGCAGATAGCAAGGTAAAACTCACAATGTCTGACATCCACTCAAAAATTACCAAGCACGTAAAGAAACAGGAAAACGTGATCTATAATGAAGAGACAAATAGACCAACCAGAAAAAAAAAACAAAAAAAAAAATTGGAACCAACATGAATGTTAGAACTGACAAGGGCATCAAAACAGTTATTATAACTATATTCCATTTGTTCAAAAGTTAGGTTGGGATACAGAAAATTATATACATATTTTTAGACTCTACTCCCTCCCAAAAAAACCATCTAGGGATAAAAATCACAACATCTGAGATGAAAAATGAATATATGGATGGGGTTAATATCAGATTAGATGAAGAAGAAAAGATTAGGAAACTTGAAGACATAGGAAGAGAAATTGCAAAATATAAGAGAAAAGAGAATTTTTCAAAAAATAAAAAATAAAAAAATAAAAATTAAAAAAAATAAAAATAAATAAATAAATAATTTTTAAAAATAAAAATAAATTTTAAAAAAAAGAGAAAAGAATTTTTTAAATCAACCGAGCATTAGTAAGCTGTGGAACAACTTCAAAGCACATAATAGTTGTGTGATTAGAGTCCCTGAATTTCAGGGTTGGGGGAAGGCAGAAAAAATTGCTGGAGGAAAAAAAGGGCCAAAATCTTCCCAAATTTTATGGAAACGTGAAGTCATAAATCTAAGAAGTGCAACGGATCCCAAGCACAAGAAACATGAAGAAAACCACACCAGGGCACAACATAATCAAACTTATCACCAAAACCAGTAATAAGAAGAAAATTATAAAGGCAGCAAGAAAAAAGGATATATTACATACAGAGGAACAAAGAAGAATAATGTCAAGTTGCTCATCAGTAGAAGACAAGACAGCAAGGGAGCAACGTCTTGAACAGACTGAAAAAAAAAACGTGTCAGCTTGGAATTTTATACCTAATGAAACTATTGTTCAACATGAAGGCAGATAATGAAGATTTTTTTCACATTTAACAGCTTAAAAAGGCCGGTGGCTTCGGGTCCCTCCACTACTGTGAAGAGTCCTTGTGGCTCCTTGTTGACCTAACATAGTGAATGCAGTTAGCCCAGGAGGCTAGCCCAACCCGCTACAAGGGTCATTCCCGCCTACTAGGGTTGCTGGGACCTCTTGCCCTCCTTCACCAGATTTTCAGCTACCGATGTTACAAACAATAAAATAACGGAGCATAGAGTTGAGGAAAAGACTTAAACCAGATTTTTCTTCAATCAGTTAAAAATAATGGATCCTGAATCACAGGGACCACAGATTATCAAAGTGACACCTCTTCAACAAATGTTTGCCTCTCGTGCTGCAGCTCTCCTGACATCACTAATGGTAACTCCTCTGGATGTTGTGAAGTTTCAACTCCAAGCCCAATGCAACCCATTCTCCAAAGGAAAATGTTTTGTGTAGAGTAATGGACTTATGGATCATTTATGTGTTTGCGAAGCGGAAGGCAACAAAGCATGGTGTAAGAAGCCACGACGTTCCCACTGGATGCCTTTTTGAAAACCATTCATTAAAACCAGGCATTGGGGCGCCTGGGTGGCGCAGTCGGTTAAGCGTCCAACTTCAGCCAGGTCACGATCTCGCGGTCCGGGAGTTCGAGCCGCGCGTCGGGCTCTGGGCTGACGGCTCGGAGCCTGGAGCCTGTTTCCGATTCGGTGTCTCCCTCTCTCTCTGCCCCTCCCCCGTTCATGCTCTGTCTCTCTCTGTCCCAAAAATAAATAAACGTTGAAAAAAAAATTTTTTTTAAAAAACCAGGCATTAAATCCCTGTGGAGTGGCTTTCCCCCTACTTTAGTGATGGCAGTTCCTGCCACAGTCATTTAGTTTACCTGCTATGATCAATTAACTAATTTTCTGAAATCAAAATTAGGAGAAAATAAAAGTCATATACCAACTGTTGCTGGAATTGTTGCCAGATCACTGTACTGGTATAATTATGAAGTCTTAAAGAAGCCACTGTGTGTGAAATCTGGTTTATATGAACCAACATTTATGATCCACTTTACTTCTGGGGTAGTCTTGGCTATACTTCCGGGGCATTGTCTGGTTATACTTCTGGGGCATCGTCTGGTTTTTCTGCAGCTATCGCAGCTTTGCCCTTTGACGTGGCAAAAACACAAAAGCAGACACAACTCTGGATATGTGAATGTCATAAAATTTCTACGCCTCTGCATATGTCAGCGTGAACCATCATGAAGAACACTGTTGCTAAGAATGGGTATGCAGGATTATTTACAGGACTCATTCCCCGTTTAATCAAAACTCTTCCTGCTTGGGCCATTATGATCAACACCTATGAATCTGGGAAGGCTTTTCCCAGAAGCAAAATGCTCTAAGACAGCAATACTAGTGATGCTGTTTCAACCTGAAATAACAACCAGAGCCAAATAATAAGTCGGAGACTCTTAGGCAAGAACTCTTTCACCATTATCTTGAAATGATTTTATTATTTTCTATTTTATAATTTAAATAAGTAGCAATTTCTACCTTGCCTCTAAATCATAATCCTAATTTAAAAATAAATTTTGTTACTCTAATTTTTGAGATATTGAAAACGGTATTCCAGAAATCACAACCATTAAATGTTCTTGTAAAGAAAAGAAAAATTATTCCTTAGCGCTGAAAGCAATAATCTGAGAGTTTTATAATTGAGAATGTTTCGGATGCATCATAATACTTTGAATTGTGTGCTGAATGATGTAGAGAGTCTGGAAGAAAAATGCCCAAGTCTTTTACGCACACTTAAATCATATACATAGATATTTAAGTAGTTCAGCAAAGTATATAATAGATAGCAGGCTTTAAATAACATTATTCGCATTTACCAAATAATACCTATTAGATACCTTCTTTAATTCAAATGCATTAGTTTTTGTTTTTTTTTTAACTTCCTGTTGCTATCTTAAGGCTTCACCAGCGTTAGGATTTCTTCACTCAAAGGTATGGCTGTTTTATATCTTTATGAACCAAAATTAATTGTTTATATGATATAGATATTTTTGATAATTAAAGACTCTGTATAACGTTAAACGAAGTCCTTTGGACAGAAGGAAAGTGACACCAGATGGAAATACAGATCTAACATCTTCAGTTTAGATATGGTAACTAAATGGATTGGGGCACCTGGGTGGCTCAGTCAGTTAAGCCTCTGACTTCAGCTCAGGTCATGATCTCGCAGTTCATGAGTTCGAGCCCCGTGCTGGGTTCTGTGCTAACAGTTCAGAGCCTGGAGACTGCTTCAGATTCTTTCTCTCTCTCTCTCTCTCTCTCTCTCTCTCTCTCTTTCTCTCTCTCTCCCTCCCCTGCTCACATTCTGTCTCTCTCTCAAAAATAAATAAACATTAAAAAAATTTTTTTTTAAGATATGGTAACTAAATGGGTAAATGTATTTGATTTTTCTTCTTATAACTTAAATCTCTTTGATACACAATTGACTATCAAACAAATATAAGAAACAGTAGAGTTTTAGCATATATAAAGCTAGATATGCCAAACAATCACAGAGACAGGAGGTGTCAGTGACGCCCTGCAGGTGAGGTTCTCAGCAGCATGTGCAGGTGGCAGGATGTCACTTGAGGCAGACAAAGGTAAGGGTGGACCATAAACCCACAGCAAATGCCCATCAACACGTGAATAAAGAAAGAAAACTTAAAATTAGGAAAGAGAGGGGCACCTGAGTGGCTCAGTTAAGTATCTGACTCTTGATTTTGGCTCAGGTCATGATGTCACGGTTCGTGAGATCAAGCACCACATTGGGCTCTGAGCTGACACAGTGAAGCCTGCTTAGGATTTTCTCTCTCCCAATCTCTCTGCCTCTCTCCCACTCGTGCTTGATCACTCTCTAAATAAATAAATAAATAAATAAATAAATGTTTTAAAAAATTAGGGGGCACCTGGGTGGTTCAGTCAGTCGAGCATCTGACTCTTGATTTTGGCTTAGGTCATGATCTCAGGGTCATGGGATCAAGCCCCATCAGGCTCCACACTGAGCAGAGAGCCTGCTTAAGATTCTCTCTCTCCCTCCACCCCTCGCCCCCACTTGCATGGTCTCTCAAATAATAGATAGGTAGATAGTGGATAGATAGATAAATGTGTTAGAAGGAGAACTCAAAAAGAAATTAGGAAAGAGAAATTAGAACATATTTTGAACCGACTGAAACAAAAAAGCTACATCAAGTTGAATGCAGCGCTGGGAAAGACTTGCGGCCGCACGCATGGCCCTCGATGCCCACACTGGAGGGCAAGCACGCTGGGGGGTGAGCAGAGAACAAAGTAAACCCAGAAGAAACAGATAAAGGGAAATAAGAAGGATAACAGAAACCAATATACAGAAGACAGAAAAATAGAGAAAATCAATGAAACCAAAGCTGGTGCTTGGAAAAGATCAATAAAATGGATCAACCTCCAGCCAGAATGATTAGGAAAAACAGAAAAGGTGTGAATGCGCTCCCAATGAAAAAGGTAATACAAATGACCCTATATCCATTAAGATGCTGAATTTGAATTAAAAACTTCCCACAAAGATAACGTCAGGCACAGAGGGCTTTCCTAGGGAATTTTATCGAATATTTGAAGAAGAAAAAATAACAATCCTCCAAAAACTCATCTAGTAAATTGAAAAGTATGGGATAATTCCCAACTCATTCCATGAAGCCAGCACTGCTCTGACACAGAAACCAAATAAAGGTGCTACAAGAAAACTACAGACCAATATCACTCATGATCATAGATGTAAAAACTCTGAACAGACTTCAGCAAATAAAACCTAACAATATATAAGAGGGTTAGTATATCATGACCAAGTAGGGTTTATCCCAGGAACGCAAGGCTGTGCCAATGTCCATAAATCAACCAATGTAATGCACTATATCATACTAAACTAAAGAAGAAAAACACACGATCACATCAGCAGATGTAGAAAAAAAGCATCTGACAAAATTCAACACTCGGTCCTGATAAAAATCCTCAACAACTGAAGAATAAAAGGGAACATCCCCAACCTGTGAAAAAAACCACCCCACACAGAACCTGCAGGCAACGATCGTCCTCGTGGGGAGCAGCGAATGCCCTTCCCTAAGATCAGACACAGGGCAAGTTCATGTGCCACCTTCTGCCCGACACCACACCCGCCTCACTGTGGCGAGTAAGCAAGAGAAAAGAGACGGAAATTTAGAAAACAATACCATATATGATACCCTCAAAAAGTATGAAATACTTAGGGATAAATCTGACAATGTGCAATACCAGTACGTGAAGACTGGGAGGGAAGCAGTGGTGACATTTTAAAAAACGTAAATAAACGGAGACACACACACAGCGCTCATGTCCAGAAGTCTCAATGTTGTATGTTGTAAGAGTTCCCAGAGCATCCCCAGGTCTGACGATTGTTCTAGAAGGACTCACCCAGGATGAGCTTAATTCCTCCAGCAAAGAACTATTGACAACGTGTGAAACGCTGTCGACCCAGGAAGCTCATCAGAGACTCAAGGCCCGGAGTTTTCATTGGGCGCCAGCCATGTAGACAGACGCTCTCTGCCTGGCACATACCAAAATCCCAGACTTCCAGAAGGGAAGCAGGTGTTCACTGTCTACCATGTCGGGCCAACAGTCCCGGCACAGAGAGCCACTCCACCGGTTCTGGGAATGAAGCAAAGTCTCCTACAGTGCAAGTTCCTGGACACCAGCCAGGGGCCACCTTTGCAAGCAGGCCTCTCCAGAGACCACGGTTATGAGGCTGCTGTGTTAACACTTTCTGCATAATCGTAATTTTACCCAAACTAATCTAAGATCCAAGATAACCCTAATCAAAATCCTCGCATGTTTTTTGTAGAAATTGACAGATTGATTCTAAAAGCCATACAGAAACGCACAGCGTCGAGAGCAAAGTTGGAAGACTAACGCTGCCCGATCCGAAGACTTATTACCAGGCGACAGTAATCAAGACGTGTGGCAGTGCCCGGGGCTAGAGAAGCAAGTCAGCGCAACAGAACAGAGTCCCCCCACCACAGAAGCTCATCCCCGACAAGCACACAAAGGCAACTTGGTGGAGAAAAGATAGTCTTTGGACGACCACACGCAAGAGCAAAGCTGGGCCTGTGCCCACATCATAGACAAAATTAACCCAAGGTGGATCACAGATCTGAATGTAAAACCTGAAACTACAGTCGTACCAACGTCTCCGCTAGGACACCAAAAGCCCAATCCCACAAAAGAGCAGACCGATAAAGCAGACTTCTTAACAGCTGAAAGACTTCTGCTCGCCAAAGGTAACGTTGAGGGAACAAAAAGGGCACCGACCGAAAACACTGCCGACCACACGTCTGACGGAGGACCTACGTCCAAGCTAATAAAGAAACTCAAAACTCAGGACGAACGATTTTTGAGTTGGCAGACGTGGACACTTCACCGTGAAGACACAGGATGACAGACAAGCACAGGACAAGATGCTCAGCATCCTTCGTGAGACGAAGACCGCAGTGAGATCGCCACTACCCACCACAGACGCCTAAAACCAAAGACAGGTTTACACGGTGTAGACGAGGGGGTGGGGCAGCAGGAACCCACACACTGCTGGGGGGACAGCGGACGGTTTCTTAAAAAGTTAAGCACGCACTTACCACAGGGTCCAGCCGTGCACTCCTGGGTACACACCCGAGAAAAGAAAGCACACGTTCACATAGACACCTGTACCCACATGGCCACGGCAGCTTCGTCTGTAACAGCCAAAAACCGGAAGTGACCGAAACGTCCGCCCCCCGTGAGGAAGCAGAAAAACGGCAGCACAATCAAGACGGACTAGCGAGGAAGGACCCACTGACGCGCGCTGCAATGTGGACAAATTTCAGGGTAATTCTGCCACGTGAAAGAAGGCGGACAAAACAGAGCACACACCATGTGATTTCATTTACGCCCAATTCTAGTAAAGGCGACGAATGTGTAGTGATGCAGAGCAGACGGGAGCTGCCTGCTTGGGGGGTGGGGGTTACAAAGAGGAAATTTTGGGGGTGAGAAGCACGTTGTCTCAGATCACGGGTGAAGGTTCCATGGTGAACACGTGTCAAAACCTACCCCAACCGCACGCTTTAAACACGTGTTCACCTCGCACCGATCACACCGCAGAAGAGCTACGAAAAGCCAGCTGAGCTGCCCGAGGCTCAGGGAGAAGGTTCCAGGGGCCGGGGGCGCACCAGAGCCACACAACCAGGGCAACAGGGCCCCCCCGTCCTCAGGCACCGCGGCGGGGCGCCCGTGCGTCCGTGACAGCAGCCCCAAGCCTCCGGAGCCCTGCCCACGGTCAACCGAATATGACGGCGGTTTTCCCCGAAGCTTTGCCGAAGCTTTCTCCCCCTCCAAGACGAGACCCAGGCTACTGCCGGGTCCCAGGCCTTACCTCCGCAGGTCACGGCACTTTCCTTGGGTGGCTGGAGGGACACGCTCCAGCCCGCGGGGGACCCGAGCCCACAGGCGCCCCTCGCATGCACCCTGCCATGCGAGCCTGTCCCCTCTGCTCCCCGCGGCGAGTGCCTGCAGGCTGGAGCGCTGTGTGGGGGCCCATGTCGTTCCCACAGCGACAGTGACGTGATGGTGACGGTGACTCCCACCCCAGGCCGCACAGCCACCCGAGGGAGCCCAGCAGCATCACCTCCACAGCCTAGGACTTTCAAGTTCGCTGCTCTCCTGCCGCCATGGGGCTCTTAGGAGCCACGTTCCCCAGACCACAGGACACACGTCCACCTCTGTGGGAAACAGCCATCAGAGCCTCTGGGCTCACATTCCTTCTCCCTCACACATGGGGGACCTCGCCTTTTCTGTGGGACCATTTCCTAACCTGGAGTTACAGGGGGAGGCATCACGGCCCACGCACACGTCCCCTCTGGTAAGGCAGCGGGTCCTCCAAGCAACTCGGACGTCTGCAGGGACAGCCGAGGACACGGAGGGCTTCCCGGTTTTCCCTGACTCCGGCCTCTGTGCTCACGGGCAGAGCACTCAAACAGCGTGTCCACGGAGCACATAACAGGGACACATGAGAAGCAGCCCCGGGTGGCCCCCGGCCCCGAGGACACCGCCCCTGACGCCGCTCCCACCACCACACCCCCTCTGCGCGCCTGGCCCCCAGCAGCACCATCCTTCCTGATTCTTCCCCACCAAGAAATTCTGCAGAGGGTACCTGCACCCCTAGTGCCCGGCGTCCCTCCCCACACACAGCGCAGGAGGGGACTGTCCCACACGGACCCGGGGACCCTGCATGACAATCCTCACCAGGGACAAGTCTCTGCCAACAGCACCCAGGAGGTACTTCAGCGCAGAACGCCGATTACCAAGGGCTGTCCCAGATCCTTCTGCGCACAAACGTCTTTAACAAGGAAAACGACACTTGGAGGACACAGCAGTCTCTTCTTAGATTAAGGCTGGATTTTCCCTAAAGACTCCTTCTCCAACAGAACTGCAGCTCTGAAGGTTTCCACAGATCTCAGCCCCTGTGCAGACCAGCTTGCCTGCGCTAAACTTTGCAGATTAGCAGCCCCCGGCAGGACTGGCTTACTTTGCCTGCACCTGTACCACCAGATGAAGGCAGAAGGGATCGAATTTCCATCTGCAGCAGAAGCGACCTGAGAAGGACCGTTTCTAAGCCCAACCAGTAATTTTACCCAAGAGTGTGAGACAAACACGCTTTTGAATGTCATTAAGGAAACAAAACAAGACAGCCGAAGCTTGAAGGAACATAAAAATGGCACCCACGGAAGCCGCGATGAGGGCAGCGGCCCCGGGCACTAGTACACCCAGCAGCGTGCGCACAGTGCACACAAGCCGACCCGGAGGTCTGGTAGCGCCCTAGTGCTCTCACCACAGCGTCACCCACCTGCAAACACACGAACCGCTCGGCGGCAAAGGGCTCCGCCACAGAGCCTCAATCACGGGCACGCGGCAAGGCCCGGCAGGGCCAGCCCGACGGCCCCGTGTGTCAGCCCCTCCGGGGCCAAAGCTCCCGCAAAGGGCAAGGGGAGGGGGGTGCGCACAGAACGCCAAGCTCTGGGGCTCATCAGGCCCCTGGGCCCGACTCCCCAGTGAGAGACCTGAGGCCAGAGGGGCCTCGTCCACTGCCTCTGCCTTCTGGATTCCAGAAGTTAGCAGAGCCTCCTTTGGGCGTGTCCTCAGCACCTCCTCAGTGTGACGGCCGTCACCAGGGGACCCCAGAGAGCAGCTCAGTCTCCACCACCTGACCCCTCCTGGCACCGAGCCGGTCCCAAGGCAGTTATCCTGAGACCCCGGGGAAGACTGAGGGCTGCTGCCGGGGAAAACGCACACATCCCAGGTTTATCTCCTAAGACAGCAGCACCAATAAAAACTGAACACTTTTAACGATCTATAAAATAAACATCATTCAGCATTCCCAGGACAGTTGAAGAAGAAATATTCCTTCTGAATATATATGATTTACAATAAAATGACAACACAATTTAGAAAACGGCAAGGGAC
Source organism: Lynx rufus (assembly GCF_022079265.1). Classification (NCBI taxonomy): domain Eukaryota; kingdom Metazoa; phylum Chordata; class Mammalia; order Carnivora; family Felidae; genus Lynx; species Lynx rufus. Next base: position 388,427 of record NW_025814835.1, on the reverse strand, counting down.
CTAAGTAGACATTTTTCCAAGGACGACGCACAAATGACCAAGAAGCTCATGGAAAGATGCTCCACATCACAGGTCGTCAGGGAAGTGCAATCACAGCGTCACTGAGATTCCACTTCACAGCGTCTATGACGGGAACGAAACAAGACAATAAAAACTTTTGGTGAGGACATGGAGAAACCGGGAATGTAATGTGCAGCTGGTGGGAGTATCGGAAAACGTTCTGGAAGTTCCTCAAATGACTGAACACGGAGCTACCTGTGGCCAGCAACACTCCCATGTGCGTGCCCAATGCACCGTGTACAGACTCGTACACGAGTATTCACAGCTGCATTATCCCTGAGGGTAGAAAGAATCCAAGTGTCTTTCGATGGATGAATGGATAAGCAACACACAGTCTATCCATATAACGGATCTGGCTTGGCCTTGGGAAGGAATGAAGCCCTGAGGCCCGCTACCGCATGGATGAGTCTGGAAAACAGGGTGCTGAGTGAGAGAAGCCAGTCACAAAAGACTGCATCTGGTATGACTCTCTTGTGTGAAATACCCAGAACAGGCAAATCCAGAGACAGAAAACGGAGGAGTGGTTTCCCGAGGTTGGGGTCAGGGGGACATTGGGAGGGATAGGGTTTCTTTTTGGGGTGATGGAAACGTTCCATAATTAAACCTTTTTTTTTTTTTAAGTGATTTCTACACCCAACATGGGGCTTGAACTCAAACTCCAAAGTCACATGCTCTTCTGAATGAACCAACCAGGTGCCCCAAGAAATGTTCTGTAATTAGATAGTGGCGATGATAATACAACATTGTGAAGGTACTAGAAACCATTGAATTGTGTACTTTAAGGTGATTAAAATGGTGAATTTGCTGTGAATTTTATCTCAAGAAAATTTCAAGGGTAAATTTTACGGTATGTGAATTATACCTCAAAAGACAAATTTTAGTGAACAAAATAGTTTTAATGTATGATATTTTATAGAGAAAAATACAGATATAAACAGCCATGTTAGTAAGTATATTTTCTAATGCTGGAGTTAAAATACTTCTTTTAAACTTCAAGTATAAGGTGCTGTCCTTTGTATCCTGGATCATTTAAAATAAATTCAGCAACCCATGCACCCATCAGGTGTAACTGATACATTGCAGTGAATTAAACCAAGCGGTAGGGAGAGAAAAGTGGGAACTAGATAAGCAAAAAAATGTCAGCCGAGGATAATACTGGGTAAATACAGAAAGCATGAAATGAGATTTGCAATGAGGAACACAGAAGATGCTTTTTAAAAAGTACAGATTCCTGATCTGTGTCAGATAGAACCAAACTTTTTCTACACTTCTGAGAGATTCCTATGTCCACACAATTTCATTAATAAATACTAAAATAAATTTTAAAATAAACTTAAAGAGAGTTCTGGCTTCCCTCTCAGGAAAAACAGGTGCTGTACCCGGGCACAGGGGAAGGCAGCCCCACTCTTCAAAAGGAGCCCCCGAGGTGACCCCTGCACCTGCAGTGAGTGTCCCGGGAGAGGTGCGGGTAAGGAGCCCACGCTCCAGGCGCTGGGACAGGACACGGGAGGGCCAACCCGAGTCACACCCCCTCAGCATTTTCACAACCTGCACACCGACCAAGATGGGATGCGTTAGGTCCCACAGGGTGTTTTCTAGACAAGACTTGAAAGCAAGGAGTTTAGCGCTGAACAGATGTGTGCAGGGCGAGGGACAGGCCAGCCTCCTCCCAGCCACGGTCAGCCCTCCCTGCCCCTTAACTGCTGCTCGGAGAACGGCTGATAGCCACGAGGGATTCCTCATTACTTAAACGTCTGGAAGTCCCTACCTGTCAGGGCAGTGGCTTCCCTGGGTTGGCAGACTGACCCCTTCCTTGCCCGCAGCCCACGAGGGTTCCCATTCAGCCTCACCCCCTCCAGGTTCACCGTCTGGAGAACGCGGACAGGGAATCTGCACCAGAAGACGGCGTCCTGATGGGCACAGGGACCCGATTTCTCACCCGCTGGCGTTCTGATGCTCCAAAGGCGACGAAAGAGATCTGGTCTTTCTAAGAGGATGCTGAGCAAGCCGCACGTGAAAAGAGCAGGCACTTTGAGGAAGCTCGTGAGTCAGGAGGAAAGTGCAGGAAAAACACCGCAATGCTGGCTCCAGATGCGAACAGACAGCTGTACCCGGAAGCTGTTTCCCACCGGAGCCCGAAGGGGCCGTGGTGACACTAACTGCCTCACAAGCCCCCAGCGGACCCCCCCCAGAAGACAGGCTGAGTGGTAAAGCCTTCCCTCAACTGTCACACCCCCACCCCACATGCCCCACACACTACACGCTTCAGCCACACCAGATCACCTCCCTACCCTCACCCAGGCAGCCCCTCCCCCAAGGCCAGCTCAGACAGACCCAAGCCCCCCCCCATCACCAGCCTCATCACCACATCTGTCTTCACTTTCCCCCCTGACCCCAGTCCTCTGTCCCCCAGCCCCCTCCTTGTCCCCAGCCTCCCTCTCTGTCTCCCAGTCCCCCCTCTGTCCCCAGCCCCCTGTCTCTACTGGCCTCCCCTGAGGCAGGAGATCAGGTTAGAGAAGGCTTCCCAGGGACTGACTCTAACCACCATCCATCAAGTGTGGTGTGAGAAGGCACAGAAGCTATTTTTTACAGCCGAGGGCTCCGGAATTAGAGTCAGTTCTGTTCTGACTGAGGGAGTGGACTCCCTCCGCAGCCCGGATGGTCACCCTGATGATGGAAGCATCGCCTTGGCCGAGGTGACCACAGCTGGCCCAGAGTCACTGCAGGAGCCTGCCCCGTGCAGTGGCCACACGAGCCGCAGACAGTACGAGAGGTGGAAGGAATCCCCCAGCTCCTTTTCCCCTCTGCTGACCCTGAACCCGTGAAGTTTTCCAAAGAGCAAACTCTAGCCCTTTCTACCGACCCCTTCCTCTTCCTCACCAGGCAAGTCCTTTACACGGGTGCCCTCTCCTCGCCACGGCCCCCCGGGCAGGCCTACAGACCTGGCCACGTCCCCAGGGAACAGCCAGGGTCGCGCAGAGCCAGCTCCAGTGAAAAGGTGTTCCGGGGAGGAGCCCCTGCTGCTGGGGCCACGGCCAGTCCCTCACAAGTGCTGACACCACGCCAGCATCGGGCATGCACACACCCCAGCTGTGTGACCTTGAGACGAGGGCCTAACCTCACAGCGCCTCAGGATGCCACGCCGCCCCATGAGGTCACGCCGTCTGGTAATTAAGACCCACGGGCACAGAACGAGCTCGGCCCACCCTCGGCAGCCCTCGTGGTGAAGCCACCCACACGCCTTCTTCCCGAGACATGCACACAGGTGCTCGGCCAGGAGGCCGCGGTCTCAGAGGGACCCAGGGGGCCCTGGGCACCGGCACAGGTGTGTGTGCGGTATGGCACCTCATCTCCCTCACCACAGGGTCCAGTGGGCCCAGCACAAGGACGAGGAGGCCGGTCAGTGTCCTTCTGGCCCTGGGCCCTCTGACCCACCACATGGGAATTACAGTCCCTCGAGCTGGATGGGACCCCAAGAACCTCGAATCCCAACACTTCACTGGCCGATAGAAGCAGGAGTTGCCCCGATGCTCCTCCAACGACGAGAAACCAGGAACAGCATCTGGCTCCCACGGTCTACACTCCCCAGGGGCAGACACGGCTCACGGCACACGGGAGGGGCAGGCGCCAGGGACCACCCCCACCGACCAAACAAAACCCCCTTCTAGTGCCCCCAGCGACTACCCTGATGGGCATGCGCACCTAGAAGGGAGCATTTTCTTGTATGTAAACTGTACATGGAGACGTTTTTTAAATAACAGACCCCCTTCTTCAACCTCCATGCATTAAGTCTACTCTCAGATCACAAAGACACATTTCACAGAGAAAAGGAGGTTGTTACAGCTGCCGTGGGAGTTCCCACTGAACAAACTGCGGGGGGGGGGGCTCCTCTGCGTCCCCACCAGGGCAGGGGGCCCCTCCTCTGCACCCCCGTTGGGGCAGGGGACCCTCCTCTGCATCCCCACTGGGGCAGGGGACTCTCCTCTGCGCCCCCACCAGGGCAGGGGGCCCCTCCTCTGCATCCCCGTCAGGGCAGGGGACCCCTCCTCTGCACCCCCACTGGGGCAGGGGACCCTCCTCTGTATCCCCACTGGGGCAGGGGGCCCCTCCTCTGCACCCCCACTGGGGCAGGGGACCCTCCTCTGTATCCCCACTGGGGCAGGGGGCCCCTCCTCTGTGTCCCGGCGGGGCAGGGGGCCCCTCCTCTGCACCCCCACTGGGGCAGGGGGCCCCTCCTCTGTGCCCCGGTGGGGCAGGGGCAGCCACCGGCCTCCGCATGGCTGAGGGACTCCACGGTGGCCCAGAGACCGCGTGCTGTCACGGGATCCTGCCAATGCAGCTTCACCTCCTGTCTCTCAGCCAAGGGCTGAGGAAAGCCAGCGTGCCACCGAGGGAGCCGGGTGCCCCTCCACACAGCCCCGGGCCTCGTGGGGTCACAGAGCGCCTGGCCAGGCAGGGACCAAGGCCAAGTGCAGCCCCGCAGCTTGTGGCCTGACCCCAGGGAGGCAGCTGGTGGTCAGGCTGCTGAGAGAACCAGTGCCTCATCAGCTGTCTCATTCCACCCCAGGGAACGAGAGCAGCAGAGACCCCAGCCTTCCCTGAGGAGGAGACCCCCGCCCTCTCGGGTCATCTCTTAGGGCTCCATCGCAGACCCCATTAATGACGGAACAGTTACGTAACCTGGAGCAGTCCCTGCGCCTCCCAGACCTCGAAGCCCGCCAGCACCCCCGTGTGGCCTGTCCCCGCCGGTGCAGGCAAAGTCCTTCCTGCTGGAAAAACACTGCAAGAGACCATGGGGGCCCAAGGTTCAGGCCTGGGCGCCGCAGGTGGAGGGAGGCCCAGCACCAGAGGCCACAACCACAACCAGAAGCTGTTGGAGAAAGTCTTGCGAACCACACAGCCACGGGCTCTCCACACGAGCCACGTTCAAAAGACCCCCACGTGCCCCGAGCGGCACGGGCAGTGCTGGGGGCTCTCGCCACCGTGGCCGGTCCCGGACCCCAGCTCCCGGCCTCCCCGGCCCCTGCCCCCAGATGCCCACAAACCAAGGGGAGGCTGTGAATGGAGGGCTGCCCTCCAGGGGACAGGGGCGCTCCCAGGGTCCGCGACACACACGGTGACAAAGTAAAGCGGGCCAGCCAGGGCTAAGCTGCTGGGCGGGCCGGGGCTGCTAGCTCTGTCCTACAGGACAGGACACCCTGATCCCGCGTGGCAGGCAGCTACAGAGCGAGCAGGGCCATTGCCCAAGGGGGGAAGGCAGGTTCCCAGAGGGCCTCGTACAGCAGCCACAGAGACAACACGCTGCACGCGGTGGGCGCCAGGAACAGAGCCGAGCGCCCCACTTGTCGCGGTCACTCTGTGGGCCCTCACACTGCCTGGTCCATCGGTGTCCCCCGCGCCTGGGCACACAACCCCCCGCCCCCATCCCGCAGACAGGCTGTGGCTCCACACTGTACGGCTTCTGCCCCGGTGTGTGTGGCAGGCCGGGGTCCACAGGCTGGGGTCCCCACGGGAGCGGGAAGGGGGTACAGCTGGCAGGAGAACCACCAAGGGCAGAAGTAACATGCAGACGGGGGGGAGGGGGGGGGTTGCACCTATGGTGAGAGCCCACCCATCGGAGAGTGCAGGGCCCCAGGGTGACCCAGGAGCAAACACACACAAGGCTGCCAGCGAAGGGGGGGGGGGGGGACGGACGCGTGGTCCTGCTGTGAACATGGCTCTGGGGCCCCAGCCCGCCTCTTACTGCTGTGTGCCTTCCTGGCTAGCGATCCAACCTCTCTGTGCCTGTAAAATGGGGGAATCACAGCACACTGTGCATAGGCCAGCATGAAAATTAAAGGACCGATTTCCCGTAAAAGACTTAAAACAGCGTCTGGCACCTACTGAGCACTGAACATCAGCTACGTTTAAAAACAAAGTCTACCAAACAAAATCCCCGCGGCCAGGGGCCACTTCCCAGGCAGCAGGTGGCCTTCACCCCTCGTGGCTCCATCCAATGGCAGTCGTGCTGTGCTGCTTCCTGAGGTTAAAAGCTCGCCAACCCCCCACCCCACCGAGCCCAGCAGGGGACCTGCCCATCCCCCGTTTCTGATGAAGAGAACAGAAACTGGTGGGGCTCGGGGCCAGCCCAGGCCTCTCCCTGCACTCAGGTCCCCGCTCCCTCCCAGCCGGCTCCCCACTAGCAGAGTCCAGGTCACCGGACACACCGCGGCACCCTGAGGTGACGGGACGTGGGGACCCAGCAGCAGGCCAACCAGACACGGGGTTTGGCCAGTGAATGAGGCACAAGGCCATGCGTCCCTGTCGTGGCCGTCACACACGGGAACAGGATGAAAGACTGAGGGGGAACGGGCTCTTTACATCCTTTCAAAGTGTCCCCCAACGGGTACAAACCACCCGCAGAGGCGTGGGGGCCGGCGGAACGGCGCCGTGTGGCCCCCAGCACTGGAAGCACGGGGGACGACCTTCAGCCAAGCTGCCCCAGGACCCCCAGGACAAAGGTCCGGAACTGAGCCCTGGGAGCGGACGGCCAACGGCGAGGGCAGCTCTGGCGTGGTGAGGCCGCAGGCGCCAGGCTCGCGGGACCAGGCCGCGCTGTGGCCGTGGAGGCACAGGTCCTGCCTTCCAGAGGGAACACTGGAGGACGTGGGTGTCACCAAGCACCGAGTCAGCAACTTGTTCTCCAACAGCTCGAAAACACACTACCAGATTCCCACCTTAACTCTACGGTCTCTCAAAAAAGTTTTAAATATTTAAAAATCAACTCTCCGTGAAAACAAAACCACCCCGGGTCAAAGTGACACTCAGCTCTCACCACACTGTTCCCCTGGAAGCTCCCCGTCCCCCGCCCCTGCCCAAGCACCTGTGCTTGTCTCTGTGACCCTGCCGAGTGTCCGCTCAATCCAGGGACACAGGGACACAGCCCTGACCTACGACCCCACGTCCCCGAGCTCACACTCCAACAAGGAATAGGGGGACGCCAGGCTCTGGGGGGGGGCATGTGGCGCCTGTGGGGCCACCAGAGAAAGCTCAGGACAGGGGCTGTGGGGCTCCTGCTGTGCAGGAGGGAAGCCACAGGGCAGGGGAGGAGGTGGCTTGCAACCACTCTGCCCGGACAGGGAAACAGGGTTAGAGAGACAACAGCGCCATCTGGCTGTAGGACTGCAAACGCCCTCGTCAGCCTTCAGAGCCGGGGTTCACTGTACCGAGCCACCTTTGCCCCATCCGCCCACACCCACCCCCACCAGGCGGGCCAGGGGACCAGCGGGCCGCTGCTGTGAGACACAGATTCAGGGATCCAGAGGCCCCAACCCACCCGAGGGACTGAGCACGACTGAGCAGTGAGCCGGAGCACCGGCCCTCACTGAAAAATGCTCTCAGAGAGTAAGCCCATCACGTCCTCGTGGCTGACCCCCCAGCAGAGGTGAGCCCGTCTTGGGTTCCGTGACGGGCTGGCCTTTCTGGCACCCCTCAACTGCAGCAGCCTTTTCCTTTTATCCCACTGCATTTCTGGCTCTTTCTTTTGCTGCTAATTTCTGGTTAGTGGGCATCCTACACTGGACAAGAGGCCACAGGCTGAGGCCCCGTGCCCTGCACCAACAGTCCAGCAGGAGGCCGGTCACCCCGGCCAACAGTCCCGCAGACAAGTGCTTGAGCAGTGACTCTCCACACAAGCACCCTGGACTCGGCGGAAAGAGCAAGGGAGGCCTTGACACAGAGGGACGGGGACGTAGTTTTACCCCAAGTCAAAACAGCACCCTCACTTACAATTACAGTTTGAAGGCTACCTCTAAAAACTCAACGGAGGACATGTCCTATTCACATGAACACGAAACCAACCAAGAAGCGGCCAGGCCCCGAGTCCAGCCTTCAGGGAAGCTCCAAATAAAAACAGACCGTGCTCTCCTGGCCCGAAACATCCCGTGTAATCCCGGCTGCCAGGGCTCCAGTCGGGTAACCCAGTGAATGGGACAGAGTGGCGACGTGAGGGTCTCTGCAGACGCTCTCCCCGGCAGAATAAGAGAACCGCTGTGAACTCTAAAACACCACCATTGACAATCTCTGGAAAGTGTCCTATGGCCGTACAGCAACGAAGAAACATCTACTTAAGAAAAGAGGGTTTGAGACACGACCCCGCGTGACGAAAGCTCCACCCCGGGTGGGGCGGCCAGAGCTCCCAGTGCGGGCACAGACACTTCTCACCTCTGGCTGGGCTCCCGCTCTCCTCCTGGCAAGAAGGGCAGACAAGTCAGGGCTCCCTGCCCACCGGGACGGACACTCCACCCCGGGCGCAGCCAGCAGAGAGCACCGTCCTGACCCAGCTCACGGGGCTTACGGGTCCCACGGTGGGAGGAGCAGCACGCCGCCCCAGCACGGGCGCCAGAGCAGGGGTTCAGAGGTTCTGTCCCGGAAGCAGGGGGTGTGACAACAGCCAGTTCTGCAGCTCTCCCGAAAGGGAGAACCTCTGCTCAGAACACAGTATGAACAAGTTCAAGCCTCAGGGCGCTGACGGAACAGTGAGGAATCTGGTACCTGAGCAATTACAGGAAGCTGGAAGCTCCACTATGGCAACAAGGGAAACAGAGACCCGGTCGACGTTTACCAGACACGAACAGCCAAGGAGGGTCGTCCTGGGGACACAGCAGTTCTCAAAGACTGCCCTCAAGACGCCCCCTGACCCCCTGCCTGGCCTCAACTGGACCAGACCTGTGCACGCCCCAGCGTGTCATCAAAACCAACAGAGCAATCAGCTAGCCATTAGAGGAGCTAACAGGTGAGTGTGACAGCAGTGGAGGCAGATCACCCAGGGGCTTGGACGGGACCAAGTGCATCAACCAACCACAGCCTCACCTGGGGGAGGAGAGGTGCAGAGACAGCGCTCATCCAGCCAGGTCACTAAAAAATTAGCCAACAAGCCTCCCCGCAGCCAGGGTCAGAGATCAGTAACTAGAGTTGCTACAGTATTTTGCAATACAGTTTTCAACAAAACATTGAGAAATGCAAAGAAATGGGAAAGTGGCCCGCACACAGAAGAAAAATAAAAATAAAATAAAAAACAAAATTGCTTTTGAAAGGGAACAGCTACCAGACTTAGCAGAATTGACTTCAAAACAGTTATTATGAATATGTTCAAAGAACTAAAGGAAATCAATCGTAAAGGATAAAGGAGGGCAGGGGTGCCTGGGTGGCTAGGTCAGTTGAGCGTCCAACTCTTGATTTCAGCTCAGGTCATGATCTCACAGTTCATGGGATTGAGCCCCATGTCGGGCTCTGTGCTGACAGTGAGGAACCTTCTTGGGATTCTCTCTCTCTCTCTGTCTCTCTCTGTCTCTCTGCACGCCCCCCACCAAATAAATAAATAAACTTAAAAAAATTAAAACTAGAACTCCACATGACCCAGCAATTCCACTACTAGGTATTTATCCAAAGAAAACAAGAACAATAATTCAAAACGATGTGTGCACCCCTGTGTTTACAGCAGCATTATTTACGGTAGCCTAGATGTGGGTGCAGCCCAAGCGTCCACCAACAGGTGAATGGATAAAGAAGATGTGGTGTGGGGGCGCCTGGGTGGCTCAGTCGGTTAAGAAGATGTGATGTAAATATGTACGGTGGAATATTATTCGGCCAGAAAAAAGAAGGAAGTTCTGCCACTGGAACAAGGAGGGACCTTGAGGGCATTGTCAGTGAAAGAAGTCAGACAGAAAAAGACAAAAATACCATATGAGCTTATTTATATGTGGAACTCTAACAACAACAACAACAAAACAAAGCCACGATAAGCCCACGGACGCAGAGAACAGACCGGCGGTTGCCAGAGGTGGGGGGTTCAGGATGGTAAAATGGGCGAAGGTGGTCAAAAGGTACAAGCTTCCAGTTACAAAATAAGTAGGCCATGGGGATGTAATTTACAGAAATGTGCCTACAGTTAACGATACTGTGGGGCGCCTGGGGGGCTCAGTCGGCTAAGCATCCAACTTCGGCTCAGGTCGCGATCTCGCGGTCCGTGAGTTCGAGTCCCGCGTCGGGCTCTGTGCTGACCGCTCAGAGCCTGGAGCCTGTTTCAGATTCTGTGTCTCCCTCTCTCTCTGACCCTCCCCCGTTCATGCTCTGTCTCTCTCTGTCTCAAAAATAAATAAACATTAAAAAAAAAACAAACAAAAAACAATACTGTGTTGCACATTTGAAAGTGGCTTAGCGAGAGTAGATCTTAAAAGTCCTCATCCTGGGGCGCCTGGGTGGCGCAGTCGGTTAAGCATCCGACTTCAGCCAGGTCACGATCTCGCGGTCCGTGAGTTCGAGCCCCGCGTCGGGCTCTGGGCTGATGGCTCGGAGCCTGGAGCCTGTTTCCGATTCTGTGTCTCCCTCTCTCTCTGCCCCTCCCCCGTTCATGCTCTGTCTCTCTCTGTCCCAAAAATAAAATAAAACGTTGAAAAAAAAAATTAAAAAAAAAAAAAAAAGTCTTCATCCTAAGAAGAAAATATCTTGTAACCATGTCAGATGACTGACGTCAACTAGACTCACTATGTACAACACACGCATTTCACAATGTACTTCACCACATATGCAGTACATACGAACGTCCAATAACATACACCTGAAAGTGATGTCATGTATCGATTACACCTCAAAAAACTTTAATTAATAAAGAATTGGTACCAATTTTTCACAACTGAAAATGGAAGAGGAGGGAACACTTCCCATCCCCAACCTGCCTTACGAGGCCAGTACTGTCCTGATATTAAAACCACAGTCATCACACACACACACACACACACACACGCACACCAATATCTCTTGTGAACATGGACACAAAAATCTTTAACACAATACTAGCAAACAGAATCCAGCATCTTATAAAAAGGGTTACACATCATGGTCAGGTGGGACGTATCCCAAGAATGCAATGTTGGTTCAACATACAAAAATCAGTCAATGTAGAATAAAGGACAAAAACCACATGATCATCTCAACAGACACAGAAAAGCAGTAGACAAACTTCAACGTTGTTTCAGGACTACAACAAACAAACGAAACAACAAACTCAGAACAGAAAGGTTCTTGCTTCCGCTAATCTGAGGCATCTGTGAGAACCCACGGTTGACATCACACGTAATGGCGAAGGGATGCCGTCTCGCTCAACTCGGGAGCAAGACCAGCTCGGCCAGGCTCACCGTTGTAGCCATTTCGGACTCTAGGGTAATTAGGCAAGAAAAAGAAAAAGTATCCAGACTGGGAAGGAACAAGTAAGCGTATCTCTATTTGCGGAGGATGTAATCTTACATACAGAAGTCCTAAAGTATCCACTAAAAAGCCAACAGCACCAATAAACAAGACGCACGAAGCTGCAGGATACGAGATCGACGTATGAAAATCTATTTTATTTCTAGGAGATAGCCACATGCAATGCGAAATGAAATCAAGAAAACAATTCTGTTCGCCACGGCAGCAAAAAGAACAGACTTAAAAGCGTTCGGAAACCTGAACTCCGACCACCTCCTTGTCCCCGCCTCTCTCCTACCCTCCCTCCCTCTTTCTCTCACACTCACACACACACAATGGGCAGGTTTCTAGGAACTAGTTCACGCTTAACAGTAGCAGGCCATGTGTTGGTTAGTTTGCTGGGGACGTGGGCGCGCTGGTACCATGAGGCGCACGCGCGGGGCAGGCATGGCCGTGAGGGCTGAGCGGGGACAGAGCCGCACAGAATGAACGAAGCAGGGGCTCCAGCGGGCGGGCAGCCTCGTGCGGTGTGGTACGTACCCAGATATGACCGCCGGGGCGGGGGCTTGATTGCTTCATCCTGGGTATCCGCAGCTACATTTAAAAAGAGAGAAAAACAGAAAGGAGGAAGAGAAGAGAAAAACAGACCGATTTTAACACGGGCAAGCGGCTGTGTCTCCCAGTCCATTTTGCATTTCCTTTTTTAAGAAACACCGGAAAAGAAGGACAAGATCTTGGTGTCTGAGTTTGAGGAAGTTTACTTTCTGAGTGATTTTCCTCCAAACCTACCCTCTTCCAATGTAAGTCCCCGGGGAAGGAGGAGGAAATCTCGGGCCAAAACGAAAAGTCACCACATTTTCACTGAATTTCTAAGGTCAGAGATGGCATAAAGCCCACGGCTTGCCTGCTCTGCTGACAGAGACAGCAGTCGGTACCCCCATTGCCCCTAAGAGCTCGTCCATACACAAGCTCTGACTGCAAGACAGCCGTCCCAGGTCAAAGCTCTTCAGAAGGCTGCCTGATAAAGCCGTTTTCAGAGGACACTCAACAAAATGCCCTCTGGGAACAGGGAGCTAGTGCAGCATGTGAACTGGCCAAGCGTGCGGCTCAGAGGCGACGGCCCGTTACATCGGGGGTACCGCGGTACCCTGACCGCTCCCTGAGCCCCGCCACAGCACCCAAGACAAGCACGCGAGGCCTCCGTTCGGAGGGAGCCCAGCCCCACCCGAGTCCCCCCCCCTGCTCCGCACTGCCCAGGACGCAGCCAGAGTCCCTCCACGGTGGGAAGAGTGAGACTCAGGCAGGCACTGGACCTGGCCACAGAACGGGGGGGGGGGGCAGGTGTGTGTCATCCGCCCCAGGCGAGGCAGGCTCCGCCTACAAATGGACATTTTGCAAGTAAACGGCTACAAGAAAATACCAGACTGGCTATGTGGGCTTGGGGACGGCACATGCCCACAGACCCTGCTGACCAGGAGTCGCTGCCCCTCCCACCTGAGGGTTTCTTGACCCAGCAGCACCACCTCCGGGAACCGCTGGGCTCTGAATAGCCAGACTCAGCTGGACTTCCTCAGCTTCCTGCATCTGTTTCTTGGTTGAGGCCAAGTTTACTGCTCACCGACACTTCCTCTAAAGATCAGGGTCCCAAAGTGGAAGGGGAGGGAAGGAAGGGGATGCGGGAGGGACGCTCATCGTGGCTCCGGTGCAGTTCAGACACACCCATGCCGTCTCCCCTCTCGCCTCGGTCCCGATCGTGCCCGGCACACAAGCTGGAAACATGCCAGGCAGCAGGGCAAGGCCAGGGTGGAGGCCCGGAGAGTGCGGCCAGGGGCCTCTCGGGTCACAATGATGGGGGAAGGAAAGGCAGCAGCTGGTAGGGGGTGTGGGTCAGGATGGGAGGTCTGCCCTGTGTCAGACTTTCCGGAGGACAGAGTCAAGCCACCTAAGGTTTCTCGGCTAGAAAGCAGCGAGATCAGGCCTACACCTTAGAGAATCATCTCTGCGCAGGACAGACGGGAGGAGGGCCAGTCCCCAGGCTGAGAGACCAGGGGGCATCGTCCACAATCGCATACTTCCAGGCATCTGTGAACACCCACTCCAGGCACCGAGGTCCAGAAACAGCCTCAGCAACGTGTCCACATCGTCCCCATCGGAGGCGGCGTGCATGTCCTCGCCCCTTGATTACGGGGGGCCTGTGACCACTCCATCCTGCAGAAGCGACGCATGCTTCCCAAGACCAGAGCACAGACACGGCTTCCACCTGGTTCCTTCTCACGCTCCCCTTGCGACCTGGTTGCCATGCCACGAGGAAGCTAGGAAGCTTAGGCCACAAGAGAAAGCCACGTGAAGATCTCCCAGCAGACCCCCAACACGGGAGCAACTGAGAGAAAGGGAGGGACCTAGAGGGTGAAAGACACAGAAAGAGGAAGGGAGGCAGGGCCCCGGCAAATGGCCAACCACACTGTCGCTGTCCAGCCAGACTCGTGAGCGTCACTGCGTCCTTGCAAATCACCAAGCCTGGGGTTACTTGTGGAGTAGCCACAGAGACTGGAACAGAACCTGACGGGACAGAAGTCTGGGACGAGCTCAGACAGAAGTGGCCGTCCTGGATGCCACGGGACAGCAGGAGGGAGGGCCGGTGAGCTGACCAGAGGCCAGACCGTCAACCGCTCCCAGGGGCTTCTGGGCTTTGTCACAGTGTGAGAGCCGCTGCAGTGCGCGAGGGTTGGGGGGGGCGATGGCCACAGGTGGCTCACACGATGCCCTAGAGACCAGGGGACCGGGCGGAGGTCCAGGCAAGGAGAGACAAGACCTACATCAGGGTCGTGGCTGTGGACAAGGCAGCTCAGGATTTGTAGCCTCACGTCCAAGGACATCAATGAGCCCTCGAAAACACAGACTGGTTTACAGACAAACATTGTACTGAGTGGGGGTGGGAGTCCTCAGCTTTCATTGTCGGAATGGAATGTGACCCTCCCCGCCCAAGTTTTTGGTTTAATGCAGACATAACCACATATCATGAAGGATTCACTCGTTGAACGTGTACAATCAAGTGGTTTTTAGCACGTTCGGACCTGTACGACCACCACCGCAGTCTTGGAACACTTCCGCCCCCCACAACAGAGCCCCGTCTCCGTGAGCAGCACCCCCCGTGCCCCCACCCGCCTCCCCAGCCACCTCCATTCTGGAAGCGGACTGTTGAGACTTGGGGCAAACGTCGAGTGAATGTGACTGAGGCGCAGACAATTGCTCTCTCTTGAAGAAGGAACAAGTGAGCCCATGTGTGCCGCTGGTGGTACCGTTCCCAGAGCCGATAAGCCACGTCATCTGGCGGTAAGAACATGTCATCCCGGGACCCCCGACAAAACAGCGTTCCAGGAGCCTCCTCACCGAGACCCCTGCGAGCAGGGACAAAGCAAGTGGCTCTTTCATTCTCGGCCCGTGGAAGATCAGAGCCACGACCAAAGAGCTCGGTGAAGGGTCACAGGGCGCGTCAGCACGCACACCTGAACTATTTCGTCTGCCACGAATCTCCCAGCTCCACCCACTGAAAAAGCCAAAACCCACCCCCAATCCACAGCTGTCCCAGGGGCCAGACCATGGTCTCCACATGCCACAGCCCAGTGCCACAAGCGCTCCTGGGAGAAACGGCCGAGTCCAGGTCTGGGGCAGGAACAGAAGATGACGCGCCCAGAGCACCCTGTCACACCAGGGACACGGCTCCGAGGGACCACTCGTCTCTGCCAAAAAGTCAAGAGCTGACTGGAGAGGCTCCCGCTGGCAGATGGGTGGGTCCGCGGGGCCTTGAAGGGACACGACAATGGCAATCAGGCGAACACATCAAATATGTTCACATCCACACACTCGGAAGAGTGGAAAAACAAACGTGAATGCAGCTGCAGGATGTGAGGGACCAATTCTGAGAACTGGCAGATAAAGAGAAGGAAGCAATTACCTGCCTTTAATTTATAAATTACACCCTGGATAACTGCACTGCTAGGACAGCATTTCCAGGGAAGTTCCTCTTCGGAGAAGCCCGTGGCTAACAGCCGAGCGAAGGCTGACGGGGCATCGGTGTTCTGCAGCCCCACGACTGATGGGTTTAGGCACGGGGCACCCTCCACCACCCACATCCAAAGTCAGCCAAGGTGACGGGATGTGCCCCTTGTGGAAGAAACAACAGTCCGGCAAAAAGGAGCCAGACCTAGATCTGACCAGACCTCTGGATCCAATTAGCTTCTCAAAACGTGTTTCACAGGGCGTCCCGGAGACAGGAAGCCTCGACGCACCACCACGGGGTGTGGCAGAAGCCAGGCGGGGCCGCCTCCGTGCAGCCGCGGGAGTCTAGTCTGGTCCACACGCAGGCGTGGCTTGGCGGCAGGGCCGGGGTCTCAATTCCGCATCCCCACACTCGCCGCGTGTACCGCTCAGGCCACAGACGGAGGGCTGGTGCACAGCAGGCACCACGTGCAGGGCAGACAGCAGACACGTTTCGAGGAACAAGGGACGTCAGGGAGAACCTGAGGCTGACCTCGGCGTGCCGCCTCGACTGCGGCCCGCGGACAGAAACCAGCCCCGAATCGGGAAGTGAGGAGGAAGCCGCACACTTACACAAATACTGGGTCTTTGACAATTAAGGGATTACTTTTTTACGGCTGAAAATGGTATCATGGATACTTTTTCAAGTCCTTATCTATTAGAGATCCGTTATGAACTATATACAGACTATGTCTGGAATTTGCTTCAAAAACTGCAGGCAGGCGATGTGAACAGGGTCTCGGGACAGCTGGAGGCGGGTGTGATTACTGGGGGGGGGGGGGCTCAGACAGGCTCTCCCCGACTCCATGTGTGTTCGAGGTTCTCCACGAAAAAACACGAGGGACGAAAAGGAAACATACAGCACACGCAAGCCACTTTGGACCTCACGCCCTCTGTGCGGCCACACGGAGAGTCCACAGCAGCTTCTGGAGATCTCCCCCTGAAGCCTGTGGGCCCGGCCCCCTCGGACCCACAGCCCAGTCTGACCTCCCCCGGGTATGAGCGAGGGCACGGAAGGAACCCCCGATGTCACCTCTGGACGGCTGGGTGGAAAGCTCTTTGCTTTTACTTCACGTTCCTCTCGTCCCCAAAATGTCGACAATGACCAGGTACTGCTCTTCATAATCAGATAACAGATCACGTGTTAATTTGATAAGCAACCGGCTTTTTCTCCTTTAATTCCAGTTGTTTCTTTAACCTTAACTTCTGAGCTGAACTGACGACCTTCAAAATTAAAAACCTTTAGGGGTGCCTGGGTGGCGCAGTCGGTTAAGCGTCCGACTTCAGCCAGGTCACGATCTCGCGGTCCGTGAGTTCGAGCCCCGCGTCAGGCTCTGGGCTGATGGCTCGGAGTCTGGAGCCTGTTTCCGATTCTGTGTCTCCCTCTCTCTCTGACCCTCCCCCGTTCATGCTCTCTCTCTGTCCCAAAAATAAATAAAAAACGTTGAAAAAAAATTAAAAAAAAAAAATAATAATAAATAAATAAATAAATAAAAACCTTTATAAAAGACAGCTGTAAAACATTTAAGCTTTTATTTTATTTTATTTTTTAGACTGACTGTCCTGTGGAAACCCTGAAATACGGCTGTTGAACGTGTCTTCGTAAGTTACTTGACTGTGTCTGCTCGGTGTGCCTCCAGCACCCTCCCCAACGCCCCACTGACAGCCTCCAGGAAGCGGGGACCGCAGGCCTTCCCCAGCAAGGCCCAGGGCGCAGCCGCTCCTGCGATCTCAGGGCTTCCCAGCCCAAACTGGTTGGTGTTTTCATACCCTACCCTCCCACTTCCGGCAGAGGAGAGGAAATAAACCCACAGGTTCCTTAAAAGCTTCCTGATGAGTGTGCTGTGTACCTCACACACGGTAGACGCAAATATATGGAACCCTAATTCCATTCGAGAATTAAGTAGGGGCGCCTGGGTGGCTCAGTCGGTTGCGCTTCCGACTTCGGCTCAGGTCACGATCTCACAGTCTGTGAGTTCGAGCCCCGCATCGGGCTCTGTGCTGACAGCTCAGAGCCTGGAGCCTGTTTCAGATTCTGTGTCTCCCTCTCTCTCTGACCCTCCCCCACTCATGCTCTGTCTCTCTCTGTCTCAAAAATAAACATTAAAAAAAATAAAAAAAAAACCAATTAAGTATGAATCTCAAGATCTCTCAAACACTGTATCCCGGATCCCAGGATACGATCCCAGGATGCGGAGTTTAGGGTAGATTCTCCCCCTGAGGCCGTCTGGGGCCCAGCAGAGAGCCCAGGGGTCAGGAGCCTGGTCCTCCGTACCCCACCAGAGCCCCGGCAAAGTGGAGGCCGGCAAGGCAGGCCAACTGCCCCCACAGTCCTGGCCGCCACCAGCAGACCGCTGCTCCCGCTGCAAGGTCAAAGCCCCTGCAGCCCCGCCCACCTGTACGTCTGCGGATTTCCAGCCAGCCCTTTGGCCAGCTGCCAACGCCCGCCAACAGACACCCGCCAGACGCTGCAGACCTCACAGCTGCCATAACAGGTTACCCCAAACTCGGCGGCCGACAACACAGACTTATCACCTCACTATTTGGGAGACCAGAAGTCTGACGTGGGTCTCACTGGGCTAAAGTCAGGGCATATTCCTTCTGAAGTTTCCAGGCAAGAACCCAGGTCCTCCCGTGCATCCAACCTGTTGGCAGAATTTGGATCCTGGAGGCTGAGGCCCCCATGTCCCTGCTGGCCGGAAGATGAAGGCTGTTCCAGCCTCAAAGGCCTGCTGTGCTTTTGGCCCCTAGCCCTTCCCCCACGTCCAAAGCCAGAACCACGTCCTCTTGACGTCCACCCCTGACGGGCTCTCCTCTTCCACTCCACGGGCCCGGCGGACCCTGGGTCCACCCAGACAGTCCAGGCCAACCTCCCCCCGCCTCCGAGGCCTCACACTCACCTTGCCTGCAGCCCCTGTGCCCCGCGAGGTGGCACCAGGGTTGCCAAGTGTGGGCGAAGCGGGCTCCATTAATTGGCTCATCACAGAGAGGGTTACTTGCCAAAATTCAGATGGCAGCCCTATCCCTGGAAACCGGGATTCACGGTCTTAACCCAACCCGTTCTAGTTAACCAGAAGAGAAATGCTGCTTTTGGAAGAATCTACATAGAGCACTGGAAGTCAATACAGAACGAACCCCCGGGACAGGAGAAGAGAGGCCCGGCTTCCCGCTGACAAGGTCGGCCCCCGCCTCACCCTCACTGTACCTACGTTCCCGTATTTCAGCAAGGTCACGTAAATGTTAAACTCCAGGACTGTCCAGGGCCCGGACGCTCGCACACCTGCAGGATATCTGGCACCCTACTTCATCCGAGCTTACACCCCATTTCGCACAGGATCACAAAACCCAGGCTCATGATTCAAAGCCTGAGGCTCAGGACACCAAGCAACTGTGGGCACCGCGTGCCCGCTCCCGGCGCTCCTCTGTCCCTGGGGCAGGAGGACCGTTACTGACGCCCCCCCCCACACCGGCGCTCTGCAGCCGGCCTTGAGACCCTGCGCACACGAAAGGTGGGGTTCCCAGATCACAGACAGAAGCGGGCGGGAGCTGTGCCAGCAGAGAAAACTGCTAGGTAAGAGCAAGTAAAGGGCCCAGCCCCTCACCTCTTAAGGGACCGGCCGGACACGCCCGCTCTCAAGGAAGGACCAGCGATACAAGCAGCCCCGCCTCCGGTGCGATTTCCCAGGTCACAAGAGGGAGAGACGAGAAAGAACAAACACACAACAGAAGCACACGGTGCTGATCTCTACAGCTGACGTGACACTAATCGGTCCAGGCCACCCGTCAGAGCTGGAGGCTGACCTATTTTCTACAAAGACTGAAATTAGCATACCTTCGTCTCTAAAGACAGAAGCTACAGGGGGAAAGGGTCCGCTCAAACGGAAAGAAAATCACCGTCAGGAATAAAATTCAGGGGCGAGACCTCGAGTCCACAGGAGTCCCCAAAGTAAACAAACTAGCAAAAACGCTTCTCTGAGCAACAGTGGAGATAAACACACGCTATTTCAGACAAAATCAAAGCGAGAGCTGTCTTCAATTTAGTAACTAGAAGAAAACCAGAAGTAAGGCATTAACCCCCTGCGTGTTCAAACACAGAACATCAGCTGAGGAAGAGCTTTTTCAAAGGAAAAGGCAAAAACGCGAAGAATTTTCTCTTTGCTGAGCCACAGTCACGGAGCAGCGCGGGCCGAGCATGTAACCCGTCCTGCCCACGCCCCAGGGGACACCCCACCTGCCCCCACAGCAGCATGACTCTGGGTGAATGTTCAGAGAGGTGTGTGAGAAGATCCCCGCTACCCCGGCCACAGGTAAATGGTACAAGTGAAGGGCGTGTCTCATGTACAAGCCACACACAGAGATAAAACTGCCTCCTCAGACAGCATCTTTCTGTGACCTGATCCTGTCCCAATTCAGAATCCCCTCGTAATCATCACAGAGGAGGCTGGCACACTGAGATTAGTCAGTAAACATTTAACGTGCTGAAAACACGAACATCGGTTACACACAACCGAGCATTTGGTGGATTCAAAGCTGCTCAGGTAACACTAACGCGGCTCCCTACTTCACCCACGAGCACAGGATGACTTTGCTTGCTGATTTAGTGCTTTATTCCCAAAGTTGCAGATCACCAACCTGCAAAGAAACGGCGTTTTACGTTCAGCTCATTTGTCACGCGGACTTCGGTGCAGAGTTTCAACATCAGTAACATGGTCAAGATCATGACTATGCTTTGCCAGAGGAGCGGCGACTCAAAATGCCTTCCAAACCTGGGGAGGTAAAGAGACCACGGCATCAGGAGGGCCCCCGCACACCAGGGGCCTCACCGCCTCTCCCTGCCCAGGTCCCGACCAAGGCCCCCACGGCCACATCCTGAGCAGCCCCCAGAGGGTCTCTCACATCCGTCACAGCCTCCGGCACCGACTGCCTCGGCCTCGGGCTCCACGGTGCACAGAGCTGGGTGAGCAGGGACACTCCTGGACGGCTGGGCGCGGGGACACCTCTCAGAATCATGTGCACGGCTCCTCAAAAGCCACACTCACCTCCCCAGGAGCCGCTGATGAGGGTGTGGACGGGACTCCCCGCTCCCTCGCCGCACAGCCAGGTGCCCAACACCCCACCTGCAGAGGCACCTGCAGAGGCACCTAGACCACCTGATGCCCTGGGAGGATGCATTCCGGAGTCCAGGAATGACAGGAAGCCCTGCCCCCTGACGAAGACGAGTGGGGTCAGCAGGCCAGAGCAGCCCACGCTGTGAGCAGACCAGTGAAGGGGGCCAGGGCACCCCCCCACCCCCCCACCCCAGAGAGGAGAAGGCAGCTGAAGGCACAACCCCCTCCCGACCTGAGGCCCTGACCCCCCCCCCCCCCCTGACCCAGGCCTCTCTGTCCAATCTCCCTCCCCACCCAGGTCTCGCTGACCCCCAGCCGAGGCCTGGTGGCTCGCGCTCTTCTCTGGGCCCCGACCCCGCCCGGCTCTCACATCCTCCCTGCTGGTTTTCCCTCCAGGGGCAGAACTTCTCACCAACTCGGCCACAAGCTCGAGGAGGTGAGACCGCAATCTAGTGACTAGCACAGGCTGGGCCTGTCGGCAGAACCCGAACCCCAGGGGCTGAGAACAGCCCGGCCCTTCGGGGGGCAGCTCGGGATCTCCGCCACGGCCACCAGAACCACCAGAGCCGTGACCTGTTGGTCGGGCCACGCAGGCCTGCGGGACTACCATCGACAAGGCCAGGGCACAGCACCGTGCTCTTTCAAGGCCCAGCCCCAATTCTAGCCCAGCTGCTCTGGAGAAGGAACCCCGCTAGGTCTGCCTACAACATGGCCTGAAGGGTATTCCCAAAACTGGGGCTGGCGGTCAGCACCTCTAAGTCAGGAGAGCCTGCAGTCTGATTTCCCAGCTGCTCCCGAAAACAAGAAAACACAGAGACCACCACCCGGGCCCCACCTCCCACGTCCTCTCACTCCCTCGGGCCTGAGCCTACACCCAGCTCCCCCTGCAGAGAGGGCTCACCGGGGGCCGACCACGCCCACAACACAGAGCTGGGGCAGAGCTCCCTGAAGGGCCACCCCTGGGACTGCACCAAATCAATGAGAAATAGGGACAAAAACTCAGCGGCCGGGCTCGTGGTAAAGGATGAGACCAGAGGCAGCCCCTCCCCGCCGGCCAGGGCATGTCTTTGGAAGCTGTGCCTATGCTAACAAGTCTTACCTACAAGGTAAAGAAACAGCGATGTCCCCAAGGTAGAGACACTGACCCCTGCACCCGCTCCAGGGCCGACTCGGCGTCTTCAAGCCCACGTCTGTGAGCACCTCACCGCCAAGCTCGGATCACCTGCCTCTCAGGAGAGAGCAGACAGCACCTCCGATGAGGATTTGCCACGACCACAGCCACGGCCACAGCCACGGTGAGCCGGCCCAGCAGGTGAGAATGTGCCACCTGGAGGGGAGCCACACCAGCTGAGGCTCCCACAGGAGGTCAAGCAACCAGGAAAAAACAGACGTTCCCTGCGGAGTGGGGGTTCCAGACACCGGTTCCAGGACCGGCATTCTGCACTGGTTCCTGACGCCAAGGCCCATGTCCTCTGAGCAAAGGACAGAGCAGGCCTGAGGTCACAGAGGCTCAGGCCCATGCCACCTGGGTCCAGGAAGGGCAGAGGGGCCAGGACACAGCAGACGGCTCCATGACCACCAGCTTCTTCCTGCCTCCCCAGGAGATGTCACTTCGGCTCACCTGGGACCCTGCTGCTTCGTCAGGCCTCTCCTGAGGTGCCTCAGGAATTGCAAAGGAAATGCTAAGTGACTGGAGCAAGAAAGGGTTGATGAGCCAGGCCTGGGTGAAGAGAAGGTACGAGAAGAAAGAGGTGACAGTGCCCTGGGGCTTTCTAGGTCAGAGGCACAGGCTGGGGGCGCTTCCGTAGGCTCACACGGGCTCCAGGCCCTTGGCACCCGTGAGCCACTGCCCCTGCACCTCGTCTCTGCTGTAGAGTGCGACTATAACACCGGGGACTATCTAAGGACGTTTCTAGTCATTTCTAGGAACTGGATCCCACGGTTACCCAGCTGACCCCAGGGGTCAACTCATCTACAGATGAAGGTCAGACAAGGGGCCAGCAGAAGCTAGATGTCAGCCTACTAAGACTGGAGATGCCTCCTTCCCAAGCAGGCCGGGAAGAACCACAATAAATAAGCTGCTCTGGGGCCTCTCACACCAAGCTCATCATGCGAGAAAGGCCACTTTCATGTTTTAAATACTCAACAGAAACAATGACTGGAAAAACTGGGCAAAGAAATCAAGATTTGCACTTCTCCTTAAACCACACACCTAAAGAGGCGCCTGGGTGCCTCAGTGGGTTAAACGTCCGACTTGGGCTCAGGTCATGATCTCATGGTTTGAGAGTTCAAGCCCCACATCAGGCTTGCTGCTGTCAGCACAGGCCTGCTTGGGATCCTCTGTCCCCCTCTCGCTGCCCCTCCCCCGTCGCACATGCTCTCTCTCTCTCTCTCTCAAAAGTAAACAAACATCAAAAAAAAAAAAAAAAACCCCCACCAAAAATCGAATCCAGATGAACTCAATATTTATAGCAAAAACAAGACCATTTAAAGTGAAGTGAGAGGGAGCAGAGGTGAGTACTTAGGGTGAAGACAGGCTGAGACACAAAATTTCAAAAAGCACAACTTTCCACAAAAGATATACAAGAGACAAAATAAATATGAAACAAGGTTCAATATCATTAGTAATTTCATAAACTAATTAAAATACAAAGATACCATTTTTTACTTGTCAAATTAGTTAAGCTTTTCTTCCTTTGATGCTAATAATCTGTACTGACGGGGATGTCGTGACAGCACTTTTCCCTCTCCTGTCCCTGACAATATGGGTTGGCACAACTTTTTCTTAGAACAAATGATGGGACAGCCTACCAGACAGGTGAAGGGCCTGCCGCTCACGCAGCCACTCTGAAAGGGTTCGGGGCGCCTGGGAGCCTGGGAGGCTCAGTCAGCGAAGCATCCGACTTCGGCTCAGGCCATGATCTCACGGCCGGAGTTCGAGCCCCATGTCAGGCTCTCTGCTGTCAGCACGGAGCCCACTTCAGTTCCTGTCGCCCTCTCTCTCTGCCCCTCCCCAACTCATGTCTCAAAAGCAAATAAAAACATCAAAAAAAATTTTTTTAACTAAAAAAAAAAATACAGTAAAATAAAAAAAGTTCTCCCTTAACTGCAGTGTCCCTAGGTCTCACCCCCCAGGAAGGTACACACCGAAGAGGGGACAGGCAACATTTCACCCAAAGTTTCCACAGAGATCACCTTCTCCGGGTCTTCAAAGTTCCAGAGTAAAGCTCAAGCCGAAAGAAGTTGTGTATCTACTTCCCTGTGTCACGCCAACTGCTACACCCTTAGCAAAATGTAACTACGTCCTCAACGGTGTGGTATCTCTGGCAGTGTTCCTGTATCTCCCATCCAGTGTCAGGCCGCATGTCCAAATACAGTGTTACCACACCTCGGAAACAGCTTACGGCGTCGCTGACACAACGTTGCCGTATCCAGTGCAGCGCTAAGGCAGGTCTCCAATGCGGTGTTATCACGTCTCAGTTACTTTGTTTACTGCACGTCTGATACAGTGTTAATACATCTCCAGTACAGCCCTGCTACATCTCTGATAGATGATGCTATGTTACCACATCTGATACGGTGTCACTACATGGCTGAAGTGTGCCCACGTTCCTGATACAACGTCACTGCATCCAATACAATGTTATTACGCATCTGATCCAACATTACCGTGTCTCTGATGCAGTGTGTTCATCCAATACAAATGGAGCTTGAGAACTACCTCTACCAAAGCACAAAGTTCTGGGGGGGGCCTGGCAACATCATCCGTGCACCGTGGCCCCTCCCTCCTCGTCCCTTCTACAAAATCACAAGCCTGCAAATATGAGCTACGAGGCATCATTTAGCCTTTCTCTTGGCTTCTCCTGACACCACAGAGGCAAAATCCTATACATCAGCATTTTATAGAATATAATCTGCTGAATGCTAGTTTTGCAAAAGGATGATAAGAATCGCAAGAAATCAGGGCGCCTGCGTGGCTCAGTCCGCTGAGCGTCCGACTTCAGCTCAGGTCATGATCTCACGGTTCATGAGTTCGAGCCCCGCGTTGGGCTCTCTGCTGTCAGCACAGAGCTGGCTTCAGAAACTCTGTACCCCTCTCTCTGCCCTTCCCCTGCTCACTCTCTCTCTCTTCTCAAAAACAAATAAACATAAAAAAAAGAATTGTAAGAAATAAAGCGCTAGGGTCTCACGAGTTTCAGGAACCTGGGGTTTACAAGCTCCGCTGGCCTCCCTGGGCGGCAGGGCCACCCACGAGCTCATTCCACGAGTCTGCAGGGGGCTTCCCAGCCTAGAGCTCTGAGGACCACGCTCTCAGCCAGCTCTAGGAAACACACTCTTCAGTTCTAACTTCACCACTGTTCCAGTGTAGACCCTGCTTCCCCCTCAGGGGGCGCCCGCCATGACCCGTATGTGTGTAAATGGTACGTTCCACACAATGCTTCTGCTGAAGCGTAAACCCTGTGGTATCTACAGCGTCTGGAACATGGGAAACCCTCTAAAACCTATTAAATCATGTGGGCCACTAACCCATGAAGCCTGGAGGAGGCCCAGGAGTGGGGTCTTAGGACTAGGTGGGCAGAGAGGTACATGTTAGTCACAAGCCACAGACGGAGCCCAGCCTGCCTGCTGGGGTTCACCCCGTGAAATCCAAGTACTGCCCTATGTGAGAAGCACATGCCCAGGCCAGAGAGACTCCTGAGGAGGGACCAGTGCCCTCTGCCAGCCCCCCTTCATCCCAGAATACTGCCTGAAGGCAGCACTGGGGCTCACACGGTAGCCACAGGACCCCTGAAGTGACCCAGGACGGTTCAGGGTGCAGACTCCGGGGAAGGACCAATCGGATGCACAGAAATACGCTGGCCCGTGGACAAAACTGAGAATCACTAAAGGCCCCCTGTGCTGAATTAGGAGAGAGCACACACTCGTTCTCAAAGTCCCAGGCCCGGCAGTGAAGGGAGAACTTCTAGTCCAAACGCATTAAATGCCAGTTAAATCCAGAGGCCCTGGTGACTTGGCTTTCAAGAAATTAGTTTAACTTCTGCCTTCTCCAAACCAGGTATTTGGACATAGATTAGATACCCTATTCTCTTCTCTGCAATCGTAAAGGATAAGTACTCTTTTTTTTTTTTATGTTTATTTATTTCTGAGACAGAGAGAGAGTATGAATGGGGCAGGGACAGAGAGAAAGGGAGACACGGAATCCGAAGCAGGTTCCAGGCTCTGAACTGTCAACACAGAGCCCGACACAGGGCTCGAACTCACAGACCGCGAGATCACGACCTGAGCCGAAGTCAGTCCCTCAACCAACTGAGCCACCCAGGTGCCCCGAAGGATGAGTATTCTTAAGGAAAAGACGTCTCAACTGCTCTCTATCCCGCCCCCCCCCCCTTCCCATAAGGGAAGCCAGTCTCAGGCACTTCCCCTCCGCTGCCAGAGAAAACTCACTCCAGCGCCTAATGAAGTGCCCTTCCTGGCCAACGCTGTGACACCAGGCAGGTGGCAGGCCAGGGGCTCCCTGAGCGCCCTCCAGTGCGCTCAGGGTTAACAACCATGTCAGAGGCAACTGCATTTTGGGACCTGCTTCCGTTCAACCTTAGACTGGATTAAGGCCATTTTAGAAAAGGGAAGCCACGTGTCACCCTGGAGTGAGTGAGCTCTGTCCCCAAAGGAGAAAGAGGAATCTTCAAAATGGGGTTCTTCAACTTGTGCCAAAGAAAAAACTACGCACCCACTGGCCCTCCTTTCAAAGCAGCCTGGCCCAGAGACAAACCTGGCGGTGTGACACATTCTCCGGGGAGGAGCTAACTTACCAGCTCACCTTTTAAAAGCCCCGGACGAGGGCAAAACTAACACACAGTGGACACAAATCAAAGGCATGGGGCCACGGCTGGATGGAACACAGAGGAGAGAACTTCGGGACTCAGAACAGTCATCTCTCGGTTGTGATGGTGACAGGAAGGGGGCGTTGTCAAAACTCATCGAACTGTACGCTTACAACGGATGCTTTTATTCCACGAAAATCGTACCTCCGTAAGGCGGACTCAAACATGAATTAGCTGGGGAGCCAGGGTGGCTCAGTCGGTTAAGAGTCTGACTTTTGATTTCAGCTCAGGTCATGACCTCACAGTTTGTGAGTTCAAGCCCCGCACCAGGCTCTGAGCCGACAGTGTGGAACCTGCTTAGGACTCTCTCTCTCTCTCTCTCCCTCTCTCTGCCTCTCCCCTGATGGCTCTCTTTCTCTCTCTCTCTCAAAATAAATAATAAACTTAAGAAAAAGAACTAGCAAAAAACATGATTACTCAGTAATGAACAAGTCAGAAGGAAGGGCCAGAAGCAGAGCTCTGGACACCCCCGCCTGGTGCCCTTATCCGGCCTCCACACCCACCCACCCTCCGGAGCAACTTTCCTCACTATCTGTGCTCACAGAGGGTCCGGGCGCCACCAAGTAGAAAGGAAAGTTCCAGACCTTTTTAGTCTTAGAATGAGGCTCCAAGATCTCATTTCATTTCCTCTAAAAACTCCCCCTCCCAAACATGTCTCGCTTTAGCAACTGTTAAAATTAATTTCCGGTTCCTTACCCGAATGCAAATGATAATAAGAGGAAGCTGGGCTGGGAGGTGCAAGAAAAAATAGTCTCTTAAGTATTATCCAGAAAGTTGACTTTCCTATTAAAACAAAACAAAACAAAACCGTACACACAACAGGAAAGCTGAGGGGACCACCGTCCCTGTACATGACCCCTGAACGCTCTTTCCTGTCAGGCTGTGATGTCCCCTTCCTACAGCTCATCCCTTTTTCTTCATCTTAATCACTTACTCATTCCTTGTTTTCTCTTTCCCACTCCCATGCAAATTCTAAGGACAGGGACCCAGGTCTAGGACCTTATCCAGCACACAGAAGTCCGTGGGAAAATATGTGACAACGTAAGAAGGACAGAAAATGAAGACGCGGACGTGAGACTACAGTAAGTTTCTCCACTCCAATCCCACCATTTTCCCCGGGGAACAGCCCCGCCCACTTCACCAGCTCCCTCCTAGGAAGTACAGCCGCCTGCACCACCACCCCACTCCGAAACCCCAGAAAGAGAAAGCCATCACCCTGGAAGTACCCCCACAGAAAGCTCCCAACTTACCAGAAAAGGATCCGCAAAATGTTAGCCACCAGGAGCACCAGACACACGTAGGTAGAGAAGCCCTCAGCATTCTGAGTCCTCCGGATGTCCCTGTACTGGGGGATATAGGGCACGACCCCTCCGAACACCATGGCCCCGGCTGCCCCCCAGGACACCAGCTGGTGCAAGGGGACCAAAAGCCAATCCAAGCCTTCTGCTTCCATCCCGACTGACGTCCACCTGGCCCGGGGGCCCTCCGCTCTCACGGTCCTGGAACGCGCGCTGACGGTCACCCCCACATCGCCGCCGCTACCTTGTGCAGTCCTCCACCATCGGGGCCTGGCGAGAGAGGAAGGGAGGTGAACTCCGGCGCAGGGCCCTGGAGGCAAAGTGAGGGGCGCGCTCCCAGGGCGCTCGCGGAAGCCCGCGGAGGCTCACGGCGGCGGCACCACCCCCTCCTCAGACACCGGCGCCTCCGGGTGCCCTGCGCACGCGAACCGGCACCCGCGGGGGGAAAGAGGCGCGGGGCGCACGGCGGCGGACGCGGGCCTGGGAAGCACACTCAGTCCGGGGGCGGGCGATGGCTGCGTCCCAGCGGGAACACGCGGCCGGGGTGGGGCGGAGCGCGCTCAGTCCCGGGGGCGCGCTCAGCCCCGGTGGGGCGCTCAGTCCTGGGGGCGCGCTCAGTCCCGGGGGCGCGCTCAGCCCTGGTGGGGCGCTCGGCCCCGGGGGCGCGCTCAGCCCTGGGGACGCGCTCGGCCCCGGGGCGCGCTCAGCCCTGCGGTCGCGCTCGGCCCCGGGGGCGCGCTCAGGCCCGGGGGGCGCGCTCAGGCCCGGGGGGCGCGCCCAGCAGGAGAGTGGGGTGGCTCGGTCTGGGGTGGGACGCACGGCCCGGGGGTGGGGAGACACACTCAGTCCTGGGACCCACCGCCCACCCCGAGCCCCGAGCCCCGAGCCAGGGGAGGGCGGTCCCCGCGCCGCGCCCGCGTCCACACGCGGCCTGCGGATCCGGGGCCCGGCCCTTACCCTCCGCGCCCGCACCCGCGCCCGCGCCGGCCCCGCCCGGTCTGTTCTGCGTGCACCTTCCGTCTGTCCGTCCCAGCGCCGCAGCCCCGCCTCCGAGTGACGTCACAATGCAGGGGACCCGCCCACCCAGGCGGCAGGCCGAGAGGCGCTGGGTCCTAGAGCGCACCTGTCTGTCAGGGAGGGGTCGGAGCTAGACCGAGAACGAAGTCGTGGGTTGGGGGTCGCGGCGGCGATGCTGCTCCGCCGGCCCGGCCCGGCCCGCCCCTCCCCGGTTAGGAAACACCTGCGTGGCGAGACCGCGCCTCGAGAGCCAGGGACGCACCAGACGCGTCCCCCGACCTGTGCCTGGGCGAGGGGCCGTGTGGACGCGGTGCGCCGCCACGAAGAGCAGAGGACAGGGTGCCGTCCACGGCCGAGGTCTGCGCGAGGGGAGGCCCGGGTTGGGTCTGCCCTCCCCCCGCCCCCGGTGATGCCGGCGGTCCCTCCGCACCTTCGTTTTCCGACGACCTGGGGAGTCGGGGGGTGGGGGGGTGGGGGGGCTGCCCGTCCCGATGCGGGCGGGGCCCTGAGGAGCAGGGTGCAGAGGTGAGCCGTGTCAGGAACCTCACCTGGTCTCCGGTGAGGCGGAAACAGGCCCACCGTGTGCCCGAAGCCTCCGCAGGCCCGCCTTCCGCTCCCACCGCAGGTACCCCAGGCCCAGGGCGGCAGCCGGGACTTCTGGTCGGGGCGCAGTCTCTCAGACACATCGTGACCGAAGGACCGAAGGACGTGCTGGACATGCCGCTCCCTGACTTGCCAAGTGCTTCCCAGCCTCGGCCCATTCACAGAGCTCTTCCCCGACCGAGGTGAGCCCCCAGGGGCCCTAGCAGGTGCACCGCGCCTGCATGCCGGCGGTCTGGGTGTGCATGGAGCCCTATGCCCGGTGGGATGGTGAGCCGTGAGGACCCTTGTGAGAAGCCAGCGAGCCCTGTGTGCCCAGGCCTCTTGCAGGAGGGACTCAGGGCAGAGAACTGCAGGGCCTCAGCGTTCTGCTCCCATCTCAGTGCGGTGGGACCTGAAACACCCCAAAAGGGAAGGCCCGGTGGATGAGAGCAGGTGGCCCTGGGGGCACACACCCGGCCGGCCAGCTTTCCCGCCCGCAGGTCTGACCTGGTCTCCTGCTTCCTACCGGGAAGATTTTGTGAGAAATCATGGGAACAGCACGGACCTCACTGAGACTAAGTCCCAAACAAGCCTGGTGTGATGAGAAGGGCCTCCTTAAAGCACAGGGTCATGCTTACTTCCCCCCAGTGTCCCAGGCTGTTGTTAGGTTTTCTGAGTCACAGCCGCTCAGAGGATCCACAGGGAACAACTGAGAACACAGCAGCAGGAATGTGCAGGGAAATGAAAATACACACACAGAGAGGGAAGTGGCGGCAAGACTGGGAGAAAAGAAGTAGGTGTTCCTACTTAACCGCCTCTCCTGAACTCTGCAGGCCCGAGAGCGTTCCACTCCGTCCTGGAGGCTGGGGTGGAGTGACAGGCTCCCCTCCTACCCTCACTGGATCACGTGGGGTCACGTCCACTGGTCCTGTTCATGCTGGCAAAGGCGGGCAGATTGCTCCCCGGCCCCCAGCCGCCCACTCCCCTGGATCCATCAGGGCGCGTCTCAGAGCCTGCTAAGTGGATACAATCCTGCGTTCTTGGCCCAGGACTTCACCCCGAAAGTGAGCTGAGGACTGAGAGTGGGCTTGTAATCGTTTTAAACACCAACTGTCTGGAATCCGAGTGGCACTCTCTGGTCTGGAACCGTCGGTCAGTCGGGAGAAGGAAGGACAGCTCATCTGAGATGGTGAACGTGTCACATGACTTCCCGCAAACAAAAGAAGCCAAATTGTGCTAGGCCAGAAAACGGCCCCCAAGTATATCATCCTAATCCCCAGAAACCTGTGAGTGTTACCTTATTAAAAAAGAAGAAGAAGAAGGAGAAGGAGAAGGACAAGAAATGCAGGGCACTGGCTGGCTCAGTTGGTGGAGTGTGTGACTCTTGATCTCAGGGTTGAGGAGTCTGAGCCCCATGTTGGGTGTAGAGATTACTCAAAAAATGAAACCTTTTAAAAAATAAAAATAAATAAAATTTTTTGAATATTTTTTAACATTTATTCATTTTTGAGAAAGGAGACACACACGCGCGCGCGCGCACACACACACACACACACACACACACAGATCATGAGCAGGGGAGGGGCAGAGAGAGAGGGAGACACAGAATCGGAAGCAGGTTTCAGGCTCCCACCTGTCAGCACAGAGCCCGACGCGGGGCTCGAGCTCAAGAATCTTGAGATCATGACCTGAGCTGAAGTTGGACACTTAAACGACTGAGCCACCCAGGCATCCCAAAATAAACTATTTTTTAAAAATACAGATGTGATTACATTAAGGATCTTGAGACAGCAGGGCGCCTGCGTGGCTCAGTTGGTTAAGCATCTGACTCTTGATTTCAGCTCAGGTCACGGTGTCATGGTCCGTGACATCAAGCATTGTGTTGGGCTCTGTGCTGACAGCACGGAGCCTGCCTGGGATTCTCTCTCTCCCTCTCTCTCTGCCCCTCCCCACTCATGCTCTCTCTCTCTCTCTCAAAATAAATAATTTTTTTCTTTTGCAAAAAGGATGTTGAGGTAGGGAGATCACCCTAGATTACCCAGGTGGGCTCTAAATGCCATCTCCTGCGTCTCTACAAGAAGAAGGCGGGAGACAAGACAAAGGAGCAGAGGCCACCACAGGCCAAGGGACACAGGCAGCTCACAGAGGCTGGAGGCACCGGAGGGACTGTCCCCAGGAGCCTCCGGAAGGAGCACAGCCCTGCCAGGACCCTGACCTGGGCCTGTAAAACGGATTTTGGACTTCCAGCCTTCAAAACTGCGAGAGAACACATGTCTGCTTTTTCCGCCAGGCAGTGTATGGTGACAGCCACCACCGGAAGCGAAGCTAGAAGTCCCCAGGGAGTGACTAACAAGATGGTCAGCGTCACGGGCAGAGAAGAGGCGGGGCCGCCCCCCTCCGCTGCTGTGCCTGCCCCCGTGTCCAGGAAACCTGCAAGGAGACAGATCGGAGGCTTCGCTCAAGGAACTTGGGTTGTAAAGTTCCGGAACATGGACTTCCAGCGCCAGCCCCAGAGCACTTGGTGCTGGTCCCCCGATGACTCTCACCCCCACCCCGGCTTTCTTCGTCGACCCAGCCGTAGCCCTCGCCTGGTGGAGTGGGGCAAAGAACGTCTGTGTGCCCGTGCTCTGAGCTCAGCCTTTCCTTCGGGCAGCTCACCACCCGTGGCCGAGGCTGGGCCCACCACCGGCCTCTGTGTCCTCACCCTGCACTGGTGCCGAGTGGCCGAGCTCTAGCCAATGAGGGTAGGGGCACTGACTCACCCCACCTGCAGGCCTGACCCCTTGGGCCTCCACCGGACCCTCCTTGCTTGCCTTCACCTGCTGACCAGGTGCAAACAAGACAGTGGAGAATCCACCGGGATGTGGCCTAGGATGTGGCTCCCGGCTAGATGGGACGTGACGCTTGACTGACAACATGAGGCAGAGCCCCCATGTCGGACTGTGACATCGATGAGTTTCACTGGGCTCAACCACTGGAATCTGGGATTGTTCATTACAGGTGAGCATTACTTCCTGTAACATACAATCGAATTCTGAAATGTCCACCACCTTACCACTTCCCAAATGGCACTTAACCACACTCACACACACTGCACAAAGCCCCGGACTGAGGACTCCTAAAAACCCAGTTGAGCCCACTTCTAATCTTTCAAACCGACACCCATATTGTTACGTAAAGGAGCCACTGTGAGCCCTGCAGTGTCTGCCCAGCCCGACGTGGACCAAACGCAGCTCCCACCTGGTTGGCACCTCCCACTAAGACTCCACCAGCAGAGCAGCTCTGCAACGATTTTAAATTTCATAAACGATGGCTCTTTTTTTTTAAGTTTGTTTCTTTTTGAGAAAGCCAGCATGAGTGGGGGAGGGGCAGACAGAGAATCCCAAGCAGGCTCCCCACCCGCCAGAGCAGAGCCCGCTGCAGGGCTCAAACCCACCAAACTGCGAGGTCATGACCTGAGCTGGAACCCAGAGTTTCGCCTAATGGACCAAGCCCTCCAGGCACCCCTAAAAGATGGCTCTTAAAATGCAGATCGCCTACGGGGAGGACAGAACCACACTCCAGCACCACAGACCTACTGCCTGTCCCGTTTCCCTGGGCCGTGGGAACGGTGGTCCGACCTTCCAGGCCTTCTCTGGCCTCTTCTGGACTCAGGAAAGGCCCCTGGCATCCAGAGGTCAAGGGTGTTACCACCCTTCTCAGCCCTACTTCTGCCTTTGAGAGCCTTGAGTTTGCAAGGACCTGCTCAGCCATTGGGGCAGGAATGTCCAGGTGGCTGACAGAGTGCTGAGACCCCACGCAGGAACATTGTTACCGCTTTAGTTTTGAACATCAAAATCATGAAAATAGATAAAAGGATAACAAAAGGGAGGAAATATTCAGGAAAACAGGAAAGAAAAGGGGTGGGCCCTAAGAGGTGCCCCGATCAGCTCCTGCTCATGAAGCTGCATGGCTTTTCCTGGTGAGAAGGCGCTAACCCAGTCCAGGCAGAGCCACCAGCCCATGACAAGTATTTCCCCTTCCCCCAAATCCGTGAGAACAGTAGCAGAAATGGAAAGTCCTCCTGCAGTGAGACCAGGAGAAAGCGGGAGCTCCGAGCTGCTGGGGTGTGGAGACAGGCCACCTGCACGGGCCATAGAGAGGAGGAAGTGAGGACCCAGGTCCAGAGAGAGCCAGGGGAACACCAGCTGCGGGGCATCTGAGCTGCAAAAATGAAACCCCTAACTTGCAGCAGGGGAACAAGGTTGACAGGCTGCTGCTAGGAACATTCCAGAACTAGTCAACAAAGAGAAAATAGAGAACAACAGCCCAAAACAGTGTAGGAGATCTTCATGAATCCTACTTCGGAAGCATCTGTGAGCCTCACCGGGGAGGAGAGCAGAGGTGCCCGGTGACGCCCCACGGGGCTCAGGCCAGAGCCTGGTTTTCATGAAGCACCTGGGAGCTTGACAGCCACCACCGCCTTGTTGGGACCCGAGCGCCTCGCCACCTTTCTTACGCAAACCTAACTGTCCCGAGAGTGTGACAGATCAGTGACCGGGCAGCAGAGGGTGTGTGTTGTTTTAAAATATCTTCAGGGGCGCCTGGGGGGCTCCCTCGGTTAAGCCTCCGACTTTGGATCAGGTCACGATCTCCCGGTCCGTGGGTTTGAGCCCCACGTCAGGCTCTGTGCTGACAGTGGAAGCCTGGAGCCTGCTTCGGATTCGGTGTCTCCCTCTCCCTCTGCCCCTCTCCTGCTCCTTCCCTGTCTCTCTCAAAAATAAATAAACACTAAAATAGGTGAAATATTTCAGAGAAATACATGCAATTCTTAAAATTTGTCAGATGATGATAGTATATAAAGTGGAAGGGAGGGAGGGAAGGAGGGAAGTCTGGATGAAGTGTGCAGTGTAGCTGACAGCAGTGCCCCATGTCCTGGTGTCCTGGGTCCCTGGTGGTGACAGCACCCTGTGGTTGTGGAAGATGTTTTTAGGGGAGGCTGGGTGAAGGACACGGGAACTGTCTACCCAACAAGGCACTCTCTGAGAAAGAGGCTGGGCTCAAGGGTGTAACTGCAGTTTGAAGAAACTAAACTTATGCGGGTGGGCAATCTGCTAGAGAAAAGCTCGAGGGAGGTCTACGGAATGATTATAAATTTTTTCAAGGAATTCTTTTATGAAACATTCAGAGAGAAAAATAACCCCTTATGAAATTAAACTGAGAGAAGACAGTCAGAATTTGACCGAATCTAAAAAGACCAGAATGAGCGGGCACAGTTATCCGCAGAAGCTGAGTCCAGACACGGGACGTGCGGAGCTCGAAGCACCGGTGAGCTCATATCAGGAGTCCCAAGACTGGGGCGCCCAGCTGGCTCAGTCAGTGGGGTATGTGACTCTGGATACTGGGGTCGTGAGTTTGCGCCCCATGTGAGGTGTAGAGATTACTTTAAAAAAAAAATTCTCAAAGACCTAGAAAGGGCTTTACTTACTTTTCAAAAAGTGAAATGGAAATTCTGCGTCATTGGCTTGTCCTGCTGCCTGGCTGAGGGTCATCAGCAGGAAGGATAAGAGAGAGGAGAAGATATACCAGGCCGTCTCGCGAGCAAAACTCTTGGTTAAATAACTGGAATAGAGACCATTTCAAACAAAAACTGGGTAATAAGATGGCAGCCACACATGAGACGAGCAAATAAAGAAATTGTAACATGACTCTCATTTACGGTCTTTGGCTAAGAATCCACTGGAAAATGAATGTGAGATCTTGTACCAAAAAAAAAAAAAAAAGATGTCCCATGAGCTTATTTAGCAGAAATATGGGACTCTGCAAAGGGAGCTGTTTCGGGACAGTAGGGATGACAACAGAATGAGCCCAAGGCATTAGCAGCGAAGGAAACGAGAAGTCACAGAGCAGTCAAGAAAGGGAGGAAGGTGTGCGGAAGCCGACCGGTCCGTGCAGACTCCGTGTGACCGAGGGAAGCTCCCTGGGCCGGAAGAGCCCCTGCTGGGGAGAAGCAGCGCGCCCGGGGGAGACACGACCAGAGCGAACCGAGGAAGCCAGTGCCTGTCCAAGCCACGTACACGCGCACGCGTGCACACGCACGCGTGCACACCACGCACAAGGGGCTTTCTAGCTCTAGAAGCACGCGGTTTTGCTTACGAACCTTCCCCTTTTCTTTTTAAATTGAGGCACAATTCGTGCGACACAGAATCGTCACTGTTAAAGCACACAGTTCGGTGGCAGCCGGCGCAGTCACGCTGCTCTGCCCGCACATTTCTGTCCAGTTCCCACACATTTCATCGCCACAAAGTAAAACCTCGCTCCTCCCCAAGCCCCTCCCTCCAGCCCCTGGAAACCACCAATCTGCTCTCTGTTTCTGGGGATTTACCTTTTCTGGCTATTTCCCATGAACGGAATCATACGACATGTGACCTTTGTTATGTGGCCTCTCGCACGGGGGTCATGTGACCGCTGAAACCTGCGGGAGCAGGACCGCCGCCCGCTGCCCAGGGAAGCCCAGCTCCAGCCCCCTGAGAGCCTCCCTCCTACTCGCCTTCCTGGGTGGGCTCCAGGAAAGCTTCAGGCAGCTTTAGTTTTCTGTTTTTATTCACACGCCTTAAAGTATTTTAAATCCTATGATCTTGGTCTGAGCAGTGACAAAAAGTAGCACAATTCTTACGTTTGCAAAACCATTCAGGAAAGGAAAATAAATTGAACTGAAGAGAATATTTTAATACAAATGCACATCGACTGGCTACCAAGTCCCCGAGACTCTTCCTTCTTACAGGTTTCTCTCCCTCCCTCCCACTCGGTGTGCTAGAGCCGTTCCTGGGGTCCCCGTGCTCTGCCCGGAACTGGCACCCCAGCCTCCCGGGAGCTGAACACGGGCCCTCCGGCCCCAGCCCGTGTGATTGCTTCCTTGGCTCTCCTCATTAAGACTGTGACTTGATGAATTGTTCATCTGAAAGAAAAGAACTGTTTTCCTCAGGTTTGGGGTTTTGTTCCCAAGACACTTGTGACCCACGGACAGGGAGCAGGTACTTACGGGGAGAGGGACTGATGGCCAAGAGCCAGGCCAAAGTCCAGAGTTTCCACCTAAAGAGATTGATGGGAAGACACTGGTTTTTCTTTCTTAAGCTTATTTATTTTGAGAGATACAGGGAGTAAGGGAGGAGCAGAAAGAGAAGGAGAGAGAGAGAGAAAGAGAGAGAGAGAGAGAGAGAATCCCGAGCAGGCTGTCAGAGCAGAGCCCAATGCAGGGCTCAAACCCACGAAACCCCGAGATTATGACCTGAACCGAAACCAAGAGTTGGACGCTTAACTGACTAAGTCCCCAGGCGCTTCGACTAACCCCCAGGCACCCCGAGATGCTGAGTTTCCTGAGCACCGTGTCACCGTGTTTGATCCACAGAAACAGCAGAACTGATTTTATTTCTACTCTACGCAGAATGCAACTTTTTAGGGGCGCCTGGGTGGCTCAGCCGGTTAAGCGTCCGACTTCGGCCCAGGTCGTGATCTCACGGTTCGTGGGTTCAGGCCCCGCATCCAGCTCCGTGCTGACAGCTGAGGGCCTGGAGCCTGCTTTGGCTTCTGTATCTCCCTCTCCCTCTGCCCCGCCCCCACTCATGCTCTGTCTCTCTCTCAAAAATAAATAAACATTACAAAAAAAAACAAGAGTGTTGGGGCGCCTGGGTGGCGCAGTCGGTTAAGCGTCCGACTTCAGCCAGGTCACGATCTCGCGGTCCGGGAGTTCGAGCCCCGCGTCAGGCTCTGGGCTGATGGCTCAGAGCCTGGAGCCTGTTTCCGATTCTGTGTCTCCCTCTCTCTCTGCCCCTCCCCCGTTCATGCTCTGTCTCTCTCTGTCCCAAAAATAAATAAACGTTCAAAAAAAACAAGAGTGCTACTTTTTTATTGTATTCTCCTCGGGGTGGGTTTTGAGAGGAGACTGCAGCCACACTGGTGATGCCCAGTCCAGAATTAAAACCAGACACAAGGCCGGTCAAGGTGCGAAATGAGGAAGCCTTTGTCGGGGCCATTTGGAATTATGTATCGCACTCTTTTTAAGGTGCTTATAACCTTGGAGAGGATTCAGGGAAGACGGCAGAGCAGGGGCCCCGGGAATCTCTCCCCCCCAGATGACAACAGCAGGGGTGGAACCTGTGTGATGGGACTGCTTTGGAACTCTGGACTCTGCCCGAGGCCTGCCACGTGTCCGGGAGAAGTAGTCGATTTTGGTCCATTCCAGCTCGCAGCACAGCAGCACCTACCCGTCCCGCGCCCCAGCCATGTGGCAGGCAGCCGGGCACGTGTTTCTGGAGCAGCCCGCAGAAGCCAGGTGGACGAAAAGGACCCCGTCCCCCAAACGGCAGGAGGCCATGCTCTGACCACACAGGTGCGGACTCAGAGGCTGGCGGCCATTGCTGTCACCCCTCCAGCTCCAGCTCGAGTGACTTCAGGGGGATAAGTGCCCTCTTATCCCCCTTTTGTTTTCCACTTTTCCCCTTTTGGGAGCCACACGTTAAAGACTAGGACATTGAAAAACAGCTGCCTATTTGGGGGAAGTTAGGAAGCGACGGCACATGTCCAAGGAAAGGCTCAGAAAAGACCGGGGAAGACATTAAATGGACACCTCAGGTTGACCCCCGGCACAGAGCCTGCAACCAAGAAAAGAACGACGACAACGAAACAGCAAACCTTGGGGAAGGGGGAGAATCTGATTTCCAGAGTAACCGCATCATGAGATTCGAATGTCCAGCGCTCAGCAAATCACAAGGTACACAAAGAAACAGGGGACTTTGGCCCATTGAAAGGAAAAAGATAATTCAACAGAATCTGTCCCTAAAAAGGACCCGGTGTCAGATCTACTAGAGAGACTTTAAAGCAACTGTCTTAAAGATGCTCAAAGAGCTGGAGAGTGACAAAGTCAAGAAGACAGTGTGTGAACTACTGACAACAAGAAAGAAAACCTAACACCAAAAGAAATTCTGGAGCTGAAATTACAGCACCTGAAATGAAAAATTCACCAGATAAATCAAAGGCGGATTTGAGCACACAAAGGAGACAATATTTTGAAAATCTGTCCTGTTTCAAATTGTAGACAACTCACAGTGGCTCATTAGTCTGTATCCAAATCAGAGACAGTGAAGGTCTTTTTGCTTGGGGGGGCGGGGGCAGGGCTTAAACTCAATTCCTTCTCTCCTGTTTCCCCAGGTCTTTGCTCACTCACAGCTTTTGCACACTCGGTCACACACTGAAACCCTGGAGGCTTTACAGCCACCCCAGGGGCACCCGGGGGCTTAGTCTGTTAAGCATCGACTCTTGGTTTCCACCCAGGTCATGATCTCAACGTTGTGGGATGGAGCCCCGTGTCAGGCTCTGGGCTGACGGTGCGGAGCCTGCTTAGGATTCTCTCTCTCCCTCTCTCTCTGCCCCTCCCCTGCTCACGCGCGTGCTCGATCTCTCTCTCAAAAAAAAACAAAAAAACAAAAAACATTTAAAGCCACCCCAGAGCACTGACAAATAGGACAGTGCTGACTCTGGTCACCGTGCAGCCAGGTTTGAGAGCCACTCTTTTCAAATTCACACCCAGTGCAGGAAGTCCTCATGGCTTAGGAGAATCGCTTCCAGGAGAGGACACTTAAACAAAGGGGGCCAGATGGCACAGTAAATAATTAGTGGATTACAAAATAGTGGATAATGTTGCATTAAAACATGAAAAAGTTATGAAACTAAAATAATTATAAACAGTATTCAAAATTAGGAAAATGTTGCCGCTATTTTAGAATAAAAAGCAAGAAACCTTCTACTCAAATCTGTGTATCCAAATCTGTACCCCGAAAGAACCCCTTTTCTAACAGATTTTATAAATGAGAATCTGCAAACATATCAAAGGTAGAGACGGGAGACTGGGAGCCCCATATCCCGCGTTCTGCATCGGTACCTATAAGAGAGCCCTTTTAGCGAACACGAGACAAGGACGAAAGAGAGCACCCTGACCTGTCCTGACGCAGCAGCTGCAGGCGCCTGGGTCCGCAGCGTGCACGGGTGAGGCCCTGCGGGGAAGGCCCCACATGGAGCTGGGGGCACCCGAGCCTTCCCTGGCGTTGACGCTTCGGGCACAGAACTGCCTCTCACGTTTGGTCAGACAGTGGTGCTCTCATCTCTCGAAATTTTAGTTTCCAATTGAGATGAAGCTTTGCTTCCTTTTTAGCTTGTAAAGGAAGCTAAATGGACGCGTCCTTGGTTTCATAAGTATGTTCTGCCTCTTTTCTTTTCCGATCCATCCAGCCTTGGACCAGCGAGACGTCACCCACAGCATCTGATGTCTGCGGTTTCCTGGCGCATTTCAGTGTTCTCATGTTGTGGATGCCCCACCTCAGCTACATTAGAGGATTCTTCTCCCCAAACCTAGTTCCTTAAATGTAATATTCCTAAAGTGGGTCTCTATTAAGTGATGCTTGCTTCCATATTAATGAATTTGTCTCACATGGATGCAGGAGGAAGACTTTGCTCCCTAACTAACCGGTATAGGTGAAAACCACCCAGGTGCTAGATGTAGAAGGACAGATCCTATATCTCCGGCGGGAGGGGGGTGGTTCTCAGAGACTTTCTGAGTAGGTTCTCACTGGA
Source organism: Lynx rufus (assembly GCF_022079265.1). Classification (NCBI taxonomy): domain Eukaryota; kingdom Metazoa; phylum Chordata; class Mammalia; order Carnivora; family Felidae; genus Lynx; species Lynx rufus. The sequence continues at coordinate 348,614 of NW_025814835.1, read as the reverse complement.
CCAGAGAGATCACACTTCAGAAACATAAAACGTGTGTTTAAAAACACAAAGGCGAAAGAGAATCACAGGTTTCCCAGGTCCTGCAATTCTTTTTTTTTTTTTTTAAGTTGAAACTGTATGTTTTTTTGTTTGTTCATTTTGGTCCTGGAATTGTTAGCCTAGAGTTTGAAGCTGGAAAAAATGTACTTTAAACAACTTTTTTTTTTTTTTATTAAACTTTTTGAGAGAGAGAGAGCAGGGGAGGGGCGGAGAGAGAGAGAGAGAGAGAGAGAGAGAGAGAGAAAGAATCCCATGCAGGCTCTACAATCAGCACAGAGCCGATGCAGGGCTCGATCCCACGACACTGGGATCATGATCTAAGCTGAAATCAAAAGTCAGATGCTGGGGTGCCTGGGTGGCTCAGTTGGTTAAGCAGCCGACCTTGGCTCAGGTCATGATCTCGCGGTCCGTGAGTTCGAGCCCCACGTCGGGCTCTGGGCTGACGGCTCAGAGCCTGGAGCCTGTTTCAGATTCTGTGTCTCCCTCTCTCTCTGACCCTCCCCCGTTCATGCTCTGTCTCTCTCTGTCTCAAAAATAAATAAGCGTTAAAAAAAATTTTTTTTTAAATCAGATGCTTAACCCACTGAGCCCCCAGGCACCCCCCCACCCCGTTTTCACTTTGGGGGGCATATGCCCAGAAGTGGAGTCGCTGATTCATATGGTGATTCTATTTGTAATTTTTTGAGGACCGGCTGCCTCACCGTCCACAACAACGGCTCCATTTTAAGTTCTGGCCAGCAATACACCCGAGTTCCGGTTTCTCCACATCCTCACCCACACCTGTTGTTTCTGTGTTTCTGATAATAACCGTCATCATGAGTGTGAAAGGGCATCTCACTGTGGTTTGGATTTGCATGTCCCTGGTGACCAGTGACGTTGAGCATCCTTTCACGTGCTTGTTGGCCACTCGTACGTCTTCTTTGGAGAGATGTCTGTTCGAGTCCTTTGCCCATTTTTAATCAGGTTGTTTATTTTTTGTTGTTGTTGAGTTTTAGGAATTCTCTATATATTCTGGTATCAATTCCTTATCTGATATATGACTTGGAAATATTTTCGCCCATTCTGAAGGTCGCCTTTTCATTCTGTTGATAGTATCCTTTGATAGACTTTCTCGGTGCTACACCCCACTCCTGGCCCTGTACTGTAATCTCAAACAACTTAGTGAAGTTTAGGGCCCCGTGTGTGAAGTGGTAAGGCAATAATATTTGCCTTGCGTGTGTTATTGTGGAGATGAATGAGAAAGTGGAAATAAAGAGTATTAGCCCCTCTTCCAGAAATAGCGTTTGGGTATTCCCCTTTCTATAACACTTTTCCTACCCTTCCCAGTCAGCTGACACACCTTGTCTGTCTCCCAGTTCCGTACCCCTAGAGTACCCGGGAACTTGGAAGTGCTTGCAACCCCAAACACGGGACTAAGCCTTTCTTTTCCTCTCCCCTAAAGTCATCGAGCTCACTTTCACTCTGGCCCAACGCTATCAAGCATCATGGGTGAGCAAAGGTGTTACGTGATGTGCTTGTCCCAATGCAGATTCTTGGGGTGGCTCAGTCGCTTGAACATCCGACTCTTGATTTTGCCTCAGGTCATGATCCCAGGGTCACGGGATTGAGCCCTACAACAGGCTGCTCAAGATTCTCTCTCCCTCTGCCCCCCTCACCTGAACATGGGTTCTCTCTTTCTCTCTCTGTCTCAAACTGAAAAAAAAGTAGATTCTTGGGCTCAGGAAGGGCACCGAGTGACGCGGATGCTGTGGCTTGAGAACCACGCTAGGATGCGCCGTTTTAACCACCCAGACCCTGAACATCCCACCTCCGGTGACTTCTGCCTCCGTTCCAGGACAACCACCTATTTCCACGACCACATCAAGGTCTTTGCCACCTGGTCCCCTAACAGCTGGACTTCTAGAATCCTCCCACATACCTTACAGGTTCTCTTTCTTGGTGACCGCATGAGCCCTCACATCACGCTGCCTCTGCTTTCTTATCATTCCCAGCTGAGTGAGGGAACTGGGCCTGAGCCCCCTCCCTTCTTAGGGAGCCCCCAGGCCTCAGACTCTGGTGGGAGTTTCAGAGGCTCTGTCCCCTCAAGGGTAGTGCCGGGCCGCCTCTACCAGATCTACCTGGAGAGAACCCCATCACCCACCCAGACCTCCAGCCACCCTCTGAGCTGGGGGCCTGTCTTTGTTTTCTCAGACTCATGTCCCAGTGGCCTGCTGGGCGCAGCGGGTTCCAATTGCCTTGGTCAGGCTGTTCTGGAAGCTCGGGCTGAAGACCACTCGAGGCCAGGCTGGGCAGCCTCACAGAGGCTCCTTGGAGGAGAGAAACACAGGCAGATGAGAGGCCCGTGGCCCCAGAGACAAGAGCCTCTGCTCTTCTGTGCGTCTAGTTCCAGGCTCCCGTGGGCCAGGCCGTGCTCCCTGCCTGCTGTCTACTGTCTGTAATTAAAAACAAGGAAGGCACAGCCCGCGCGGGGTGTGAGCGTGCACATTAACGCGGCCCTCCAGCTAGGACCAGCTGTTAGCACCGGGAGTCCTCCCGGGAATCCGTGCTTCCCAGGGTGCTCCCAAGGCCCGCCCCAGCCTAGCTCTGCACAGAACGTCAGAAGTGGCCAGCACCACGCAGCCCTGCCCTGTGTGAAGGAGCTCTGCTGCCACAAGGGAACCTGCCCTTGCAGACAAGGTGGGTCCTGTCGTGAGAGAATCCGGGCTGGGCCCTCTTGCCGAGCAGGTTTTCCCCGAGTCCTTAGTGGCTGAGGGAGAACCCGGAGATCACCCAGCGTGAGGCCTCTCCACCTCCACATCCTTCAAAGAGAAACCAGAAGCCATAGGACAGGATTCCTCACCTGGGAACCATCCGTGGAGAGGAGACTGAAGCTCAGGGCTTAGCCAGTGCACCTCCTGCCACCCCCCTCTCCCTGGGCCAAGGTCCCTACTGCAAGGCTTCCTCCTCAGGCCCTGAAAGATCCTTAAAAAGACACGAAAAGTGGCAACACGGCCATGCTTTAAAAAAGCTACTAAGTTTATTTATTTTGAGAGACAGAGAGAGAGAGAGAGAGAACGCGCACACCCGTGTTTAAGTGGGGGAAGGGGCAGAGAGAGGGAGAGGGAGAGAATCCCTGCTGGGGACCCTCAGCATCGCAGAGCCAGACGTGGCTCCAACCCACAAACTGTGAGGTCACGACCTGAGCCGAAGCATTTAACCGACTGAGCCACAGGCACCCTTAAAAAGGTATTTTAACAGCTTTATTGAGACATAATTCACATACCACAAATCTGCCCCTTAAAGCATACAATTCAATGATTTTTACTTTATTCACAGGGTCGTGCACCCATCATCATAACCTAATTTTTGACTATTTTGCCCCCCCAAAGAAACCCCTAACTATTGAGCAGTCTCTCCCCATGCCCTTCCTCCCACAACACCCAGCAACCACCACTCTGCTTTCCTCCTCTATGGATTCGCCAATTCTGGACGTTTCACGTAACTGGAAGCCAGTCACAATATGTGGAGTTTTGTGACTGGCTTCCCTCTCTTAGCATGAAGTTCCCAAGTTCACCCACGTCATAGCGCCCCTCAGTGCTTCCTTCCTTCCTTATGGCTGAGTAACGTTCCACCGGATGGATGGACCACATTTTCTTTGTGCATTCGTCTATTGGTGGCCTCCTGGGCTGTTTCCACCCCTTAGCTATTGTTACCGGTGCTGCCGTGAACATCTGTGTCGCGTGTATGCTGTCACTTCTCTCGTGTCTATGCCTGGAGGTAGAACTAAGGCTATATGGCGACTTTATGTGTAGCTTTCCGTGGAGTTGCCGGAAGGTTCTCCATGCTGGCTGGGCCACGTTACATCCCACCAGCAGTGTGTAAGAGCTCTAACTTTGCCGCACCCTTGCCAACACTCTCATTGTCTGTCTTTTGCTTCTAGCCATCATAGTGGGTGTGAGGTAGGATCTCATTGCGGTTTTGGTGTGCATTCTCCTGATGAGGCTGGGCCCTGGGACACGGGGGTGACCCAGACAGACACAGCCCCGCCCCACAGAGCTCTGAGCCCAGAAGGGTACAGACACATAGCCAAAACAGGTACCTGCTAAAAACAGGGTCCTGGGCGTCACCATGAAGTGACCCACGAGCCACAATCCAGACAGGCCTGAAGGGTGCCAGGAGAGAAATGGGTTATGAGACCTTCCTTCCGGGGCTTCAGTAAAATCAGAACAGGGACACAAGTGTTGGCGGTGTGCCAGGACTTGGTCATGTCCTTAGGTTTAAAGTTGGCCGTAGAAATGGCGGGGATTTAAAGAGCTGGCTGGCTGGTGGGCCCAGGACGGGGGTGCACAAGAGGCCACGTGCAGGCTGCAGCTAAGTCACCCAGGGTCTCCGTGATCTCACTAGAGAAGTGACCACACTGCATAAAAACGGAGGAAACCTAAAGGCAGGAGGCAGGACAATGGGTGCCAGGGGCTGGGGAGGGGCTGTGCAGGTGCGTGCTGGTGACACAACGTGAGGTGCTCCCTGCCCCTGCACCCTGCACATGGTTATGGGCTAAGATGATAAATGTCAGGGGCGCCTGGGGGGCTCAGTTGGTGAAGCGTCAGACTCTTGATTTCAGCTCAGGTCATGATCTCACGGGTTTTGTGGGTTTGGCCCCTCGTGGGGCTCTGTTGACAGAGGGGAGTCTGCTGGGGATTCTCTCTCTTCCCCTCCCCTGCTCGCACTCTCTCTCTCAAAGTAAAAAATTAAAAGACGGTAAATTTTATACTGTGTATACTTTGTCATAATAGTAAAAAGATGATGCTCACTCTCTAGCTACCCTCTTCCGTCTCTGACGCAACGAAAACAAAGCAAACCAGTCCTGCGCAGGGGAAGCCGTCAAACTGGACGAGCTACCTTTTCCCTGCACGGGGTCTCCCCTCCCTCCCTCCCCCGGGGGTGGGGGCTGACTGCCGGGCTGGAGCGGCCACCTCCCCAAGCCCTCACCTCCCCGGGCCTCCTCCCAGGACCTGACGCCGGTACCCAGGGTGCCCGGCGCGGACAGCCACGCCCTGCTCAGGGATTCCCTTCTGGGCCCTTTTCCAGCGTCCGGGGGTCAGGAGTACGAACATCCAGGCTCTTCCAGTATTTGCCTCCGAAGCCCGAGCATCTCTGCAGCCGCCGCCGTCATCGCTGCCGGGATCTGTGTGGGTGAGGTGCGGCCCATCCGCCACAGCCACCTTCCCCCCCCCCCCGCCACCCCCCCACCCACCTGGACCACCTGCCCCCCCCTCCCCACGACCCACCTGGGCCACCTGCCCCCCCCCTCCCCTCGACCCACCTGGGCCACCTGCCCCCACCCCGACCCACCTGGACCACCTGCCCCCCTCCCCCCCACGACCCACCTGGACCACCTGCCCCCCTCCCCCCCACGACCCACCTGGACCACCGGGACGCCGACCCACCTGGACCACCCGGATCACCCGACATGGACGCGCGGGGCCCCAAAGCCCCGGGCGGGGACGCGCTGCGGGACGCGGTGAGTGGGCCCCCCCTCCCCTCTTCCGCGTCCCTCCTCACCCTCCTCACCGTCTGGGCGCCGCACCTCCTCCCGGACTGTGCGTCCCCCACCCCCCATGGGGCGCAAACCCTTCGCGCCCCACCCCTTCCCGCTTCCGGTTCGCCGGGAGGAGCTCCCGGAGCAGGAGCGCCAGGTTGCGGGTCAGGAAGCGACTTCAAACGCTAGTCTGTCTTCTTGAAAAGAATTTGTTAGACGTTATACATTCTTGAGGCTACATTTTCTTGACAAAAGTGAAACAGAAACACCAAACCCTCTGAAGGGAAACTGCACCCGATAGAGGCCGCAGCACCTTCATACGCACGTGCGGGTTGCACACTGATACCCGTCTCTGTATTCTCATCTCCAAAATGGGGACAGAGACAGGTGCGGGGAGGCAATTATCCCTGGTTCCAGATTTCACTTGGTAAGCCACAAGGAGGCAATATGCAAACGTCACCAACAATACCGATACTCGCGTATGGCCTGGTCAACAAATCCTGCCATCCCACCCCAGCTGGTTAACTACCCCAGAGTGCAGGGGAGACGTGAGGCCCACGTGTGCTCCGGATGGCTGGTTCAGCTCTACTTAGGAATTCTTTGAGGGACTCAAGGTTATTAAGGCATTCTCCTATACTTTCTCTCCGACATTTGATAGTTTCAGTGCTTACATGCAGGTGTATGATGATTTGGAGTTAATTTTGGGGTATGGTGTGAAGTACCTCTGCTTATTTAGTTAGTTATGTGTTTGGCTATCTCATTGTCCCAGCACTGTTTTCAAAAGATTTTCCTTCGCCTTTGAATAGAAAGCTCTGGGCACCTTGTCCAAAATCTAACTAATTAACTAACTAACTAACTAACTAACTATATATTTATATGGAGGTTCTATTCCATGATGCTAAAATGCCCTACATCAAGAGTAAATATTTATTCAATTGTCTTATGGTTCATTTTTTTCAGGCAGAAAACCTATTTCAGGAACTTCAAGAACATTTTCAAGCTCTAACTGCAACTCTGAACCTCAGAAATATCCTTTCTATCTTATAACAAATACTATAATGCTTTTGAACTGTAATATTATCAAGGAATATCTTTTGTCTGCTATTAGTGGATAATTGTTGACCTACGATGTCCTGGTGTTTACATTGTGCCTTTCCATGATATCCTGGTGTATTAACTACCACCCACAGGTCATTACTTCCTGCTTGGCCAGCCATCAGGGCATTTTGTATGAGAGCAATACGATACAAGGACGCAATGCACGATACTACCCAGTGGGGCTTTCTGAGCCTACAGACTACTAAATCTGAGTAGTCTGCTGAATAACATCTATGCACTTCCACGGAATCAGAAATTTGCAAACATCACATGGAGTGTCTCCAACCGAGGATACTATATATGGCTCTCCTGACCTTTGTTTTGTTTTGTTTTGCAACTTCAGCAGCCGTTTTAAGACATGAATTCAAACAGAATTAGAGTAAAATGTTTGTTTCCAGTTTGAGCAAATCCAGATAAGCTGTAATATCGGTCCTAAGACTTAGAGCGCTAGAGCTCACTTTACTAATTGAATTCGTTCCATAGAAATTGTTTAAAAAAGGGGCGCCTGGGTGGCTCAGTCGGTTCAGCATCCGCTTGAGGCTCAGGTCATGATCTCACGTCTGTAGGTTCAAGCCCCCTGTGGGGCTCTGTGCTGACAGCTCGGAGCCTGGAGCCTGCTTCGGATTCTGTATCTCCCTCTCTCTCTTTCAAAAATAAACATTTTAAAAAATTAAAAAAGAAAAAAGAACTGAGCTTACAATTCAGAGGTTAAAGACACACTCCAAAAACCTCAGGGGAATAGTTAATTTGCACTGACCTTAAGGTATTAGTACGCGTAGTCTTTGAATCCCTCGTTTTAAGTGTTGCACTGCCAGGGCATTTTATCAATAGGCTTGATGAGTAGCTGCAATCTGAAGGATCTCTCAGGACTTTCTGGCTGGTGCTCTGTACCCTGTGTAAAATTCTCCTTAACATTGTACTGGAAGAAATGGGAAATCGCATTGAAGATTTACAGAAGAATGTGAATGACTTAATGGTGCAAGCTGGGATTGAAAATTCTATTAAAGAACAAATGGTAAGGCCATTATTAGGAAACTAAATATGTTTGTCTTTTGCATATCTTTTGATTGCTTTCATCTTGAAAAATACAATCCCGTATTTGTTCACTGTGGGGACTATTGCCTCTGTACTTCATGGAAAATCTTCAGGAATAATAAGACATTTACAAATGCTCTTTTCTAAATAGACTAAGAGAAACACTCCTTGTCATAGTTCCTTAAAAAGTGTACAGTTTATTTATTTAAAAAAAATTTTTTAATGTTTATCTATTCTTGAGAGATAGAGACAGAGCACAAGCAGGGGACGGGCAAAGAAAGACACAGAACCTGAAGCAGGCTCCAGGCTCGGAGCCATCAGCACAGAGCCCAACGCAGGGCTCGAACCCACAGACTGCAAGATCATGACCTGAGCCGAAGTCAGACACCCAACTGACTGAGTCACCCAGGCGCCCCAAAAAGTGTACAGTTTATTTATTTATTTTTTAATTTTTTTTTTAACGTTTATTTATTTTTGAGACAGAGAGAGACAGAGCATGAATGGGGGAGGGTCAGAGAGAGGGAGACACAGAATCGGAAACAGGCTCCAGGCTCCGAGCTGTCAGCATAGAGCCCGACGCGGGGCTCGAACTCACAGACCGTGAGATCGTGACCTGAGCCGAAGTCGGCCGCTCAACCGACTGAGCCACCCAGGCGCCCCAAAAGTGTACAGTTTAAATGACAAGCTCTACTATTTAAAAAATGGATGTTATTAAAGTGCTTTTCACAACCACCCCTCAAATTAGTCTTCTATCAAAACACAAATCATGATGAATTGGAGACTGGGGATTATAACGTGGTTTCTGTTTCAGACAATATATTTATATAACCATTTGAAGAAGACATACGGGCATTAAGCCCTCAACCCGTTTCTCAGTGGTTCATGGGCCGTCCATCCTGGCCTCCCACAATGCAAACCTTTCCAGTGGAATGTTGCATTTAATCTTGAAGATCCGAGTAAATGCTTGGCTTCAGGTCTCAGACTGGATCTGTATACATGTGCTATATGTGGAGGTTCACAACTTCATTAAGATACTTATGTCTATTTTATTCTGATAGATAAGAATAATAGATTATTCTCATTGAACGATTAGGTGTCTTTGTTTCCCTTGTTTTACTGTCTCTTTTATAATTATCCTAAGTCAGCTGGCAAATGATCCCCACTTAATCCTGCTAAATCAGGGCCAGTTCACCTATCAGCGACTTACAAATACCCACATCTCGTATCCTGGTAACAAAGGTAATCGTAACCTGCGTCCTGCTGCCACCATAAAACGCTGCAGAGGACGCTCTGTCTCTGAGGTGAAGACATAGCTTCAATCAGGCTCCCTCGACGGGGCCCACCAGTCCTGAGGCGGGGCGAGCAAGCCCTCCCCCGCCCCCCTGCAGGGCTGACTGAGTGAGAAGAGGAGAGCCTCAGGGCAGGAAGCCCTGTGCCCAGAAGAGATCTGGCACACTGCAGGCATGGGATGGCAGCCAGGTGACCAGGTCCCTGCCCTCCATCACTCAGATCTAGCTGCTGTTTTAAATTTGGTCGAAACCACTAAATATTAGGCATCAAGTTAAGTGATCAAGTAGGTGTGGAAACCTCACTACGTGATGTGCACGCAGCCTGAGAGAAGGTCAGACCTCCAAGTGTGTTTAAAAGTGGTACTGCCTTCTAAATGAAAAGACCTAAACAAACTGAGATGTTTGCACAAATCTGTACTTGTTGGTTGTGCTTGGTCGCACTAGGTCAGGGTTAACACAGGGCTGGCTTGTGCTGTAAATCTCAGGGGATTGTGCACACCCCTCAAACCTGTGTTCCAGTTGTGGGGAACCCAAGATGTTAAAAACTACTGTTCTATATTCCGATAGATCTGGTACTTTGTCGGTCTCCCCATTAAATGACGTTGTAACACCTTTCCCGCAATTACTTAGGCACAGGTAGGCGGTGAGTGTGTGGGTGGAGGGAGCAGGGCGCTTCCCTCTGGGGTACTGTGTGCTCAGTCACCGCGGTGGAATACTGATGCAGGAGTCACGTTTCGGTAAGAGAACGTGCCGTTTATTCACCTGCAGTTGTGAACCCATACTGACTCCATCCGTCAAACATGAAAAATTTGTGGTTTTCTATACACTCAATTTTTCCTATCCACAAAATGTTTTAATAATTAAGGGAAATCGGGGCACCTGGGTGGCTCAGTCAGTTGAGCCCCTGACTTCGGCTCAGATCATGATCTCACAGTTTGAGCCCCATGCGGGTCTCTGTGCTGACAGCTCAGAGCCTGGAGCCTGCTTCGGATTCTGTGTCTCCCTCTCTCTCTGCCTCTCCCCTACTTGTGCTCTCTCTGTCTCTCTCTCTGTTTCTCTCTCTCAAAAATAAATAAACATTAAAATTTTTTTTTAAATTACAGGAAATTAAGGTATTTTACTGAAAGCTTTGGATTCCAGGTTATTTAACTGTGCATTAATTGGTATATAAATCAACCATTACCTCTTTCAAATTTTTTCTTACAGACCTGAAGACTTGAAAATATGATAAAGTCAAAGTTGTACTTTTTGAATGACAATTTGCATAGTATGTGTTCTGGTTTTTACTATTTAACTTAAAAATTCATTTTAATGAAGTGAAAGATTAAAAGAACAATGCAATAAGAACATAGTTTAGAAGGTGATTAACCACTTGACCCAGATGGTTCTAAAATGGCAGAACATCTTTCAACGCATACCTAGTATTTACAAGTCATGGGAGGGAAGCTTAAGCTATATCAGGTCAGCTCTTTTTCCTGAATTAAGTTCTAGATAGATCTTTTTAAAAAATCATAAGCTGTTTTGTGATTGAGATTTCTTTTTCAATACCTGCATTCCAACTCAGCTTTTCCAGTCATATGGTTCTCTGCCTAGTCCAAACACATTCTGATAGCAATGTTCTCCAAACCAAACAAAACCCAGGAAAACAGCCCGCCTCGTCCCAGGTCACCCTTGCCCACTCTGCTCCTAAGGAGGTGGTCACCAAGAAGAAGCACAAAGATCACAGTTCAGCTTATTCTGTAGGTTATATAGAGACGTTTTCAAATAATTATCCAATTTGCCTCTCTGAGCCAAAGTAAAGCAGAACAGGGTCGGTAATAGGCTCTCATTGTAAAAATAACACGATTCCTGCATATGAGATAGATTTTATTCTTCATACAAAAGTCAAAACCACCCATAATTCTACAATTTAAATTGAATTAGCCACTTAAACATTTTTCTGTACATACAATTCTATATATGGTTGATGATGTTGTTTATAATCTCATATCCTGTTCTCTTCATATCATAAACATTTTTCCATCTGAAAATTTCACACGCTTCTTATATTTTTTTTTATGGCTGACTACTATTCTATCATATGGATGTAATAATTTAACCATTTCCTTGACTGTTCCTTGGACATTGACGGTATTTCCCACCATCTTGCTACTATAAATAATGCTGTAAGGAACACTGTTACCATGAATTCTCTGCATGTTTCATTAGGGTCAGAAGTGTGACTGAAGACCGAGTACATTAGTCAAATGCATTTAAGAAATGAAGCATCATTTTATACTCCCAACAGTGGTGTATGTCTTTCCTTTTTTAATCCAAAGTTTTAAAATGGCATCATTTATATTCAGTATTCTGGGGCGCCTGGGTGGCTGTCGGTTAAGCGTCCGACTTCAGCTCAGGTCATGATCTCACGGTTCGTGGGTTTGAGCCCCACGTCGGGCTCTGTGCTGACAGCTCAGAGCCTGGAGCCCATTTCAGATTCTATGTCTCCTTCTCTCTCTGCCCCTCCCCACTCGCGCTCTGTCTCCCTCTGTCTCAAAAATAAATAAACATTTAAAAAAAAATTTTAATTGAGTATTCTTGGGGACTTAAAATCATGATAGTTCTATTGGATTATGTGAAAAATCTCAAAGCATTTTAGCTGCTATTATAATTTTAGCAGAAACTAAAGTATATATTTGAAGTAAACCAAACAGATTTGAGTCCTCATTAATAACATAGATCACAATTCAAAATCCAGGATTTTTAAGAGATTAAAGTAGGTAGAAAAGAAAACTTCTGTTAGTTATTAACTAAATAAAAACACTAGGGGCACCTGACTGGCTCAGTTGGTGAAGCGTGTGACTCTTGACCTCGAGGTCGTGAGTTCAAGCTCTACATTGGGCATGGAGCCTACTTAAAAAATAAAATAAAAACAGTAATACTGTCCAAAAAATACTAACTTCTTTGTGGATCCTCTTTAACAGTCTGACATTAAACATCTCAATGATTCATTCAAACCTTTAGAGAGATTATTTGACATTTTAGAAAATCATACCTGTTTCAACATGTTCCTAACATTTTTATAAAGGATTGCTATTCTTCAGCACCCTGTTACATATATTTAAAAGAAATCAAATGCTTCCATAAGGAGAAAGGGGGACGTAGCACATGGGTTTACACGTGCTTAACCATGCTTATTCCAATCTAAACTTGATTGATACGGAACTTTAGTAGCAAGCAGTTTATTCATAGAATACTTAAGTGAAATGTTGCGAATTCAGTATCAAATGCTATATTCATATACTTGCAATTTAAAACTCATTTAACATAAAATTTTTGAACTTATGAGAACACCAAGCTTAATAACAAAGGGCTAACTTTGTAAGGCAGCATTTCTGGATGCAATTGTCTGAAGGTTTAATTCTCACATTTAATTTCCTTTTTGTTTTTTAAAGTTTATTTACTTATTTTTGAGAGAGAGAAAGCACAAGTGGGGGAGGGGCAGAGAGGGAGGAAGAGAGACAATCCCAAGCAGGCTCTCTGCTGTCAGCACTGAGGTGGATTCAGGGCTCAAACACACAAACCATGTGATCATGACCTGACCCAAAGTCAGAAGCTGAACTCACCGAGCCACCCAGGCGCCCCTAATTTCCTTTCTTTACAACTATGGTCTCTTGCCTGACCTATCACCATAGACTTTTTTAAAATATATTTTTAAAATTTTTATTTATTTTTGAGAGATAGAGCAGAGTCGGGGAGGGGCAGAGAGAGGGAAACACAGAATCTGAAGCAGGCTCCAGGCTCTGAGCTGTCAGCACAGAGCCGGATGCGGGGCCTGAACCCACGAACTGTGAGATCATGACCTGAGCTGAAGTTGGACGCTTAACCGACTGAGCTACCCAGGCGCCCCTAAATATTTTTTAAAATGTTTATATTTGAGAGAGAGCACAGAAGGGGGGGAGACAGAGGGACTCAGAGGATCTGAAAAAGGCTCTGTCTCTCTCAAAAATAAACAGACATTAAAAAAAATTAAAAAAAAAGAAAAGAAACCTGGTGAGGCCACGAACACATCCTATATTTTAACTGAGCAGCTTGAGAAACGACATTTAGGGTGCAGATTTTAGAAATATCAGTGGTGTGGTTTTAGAGTAGTTGTAGCTTTGATTTTGTCAGTGCTCTGAGCAACTCCTCTCTCCTCTGCATAGGATCAGAAGTTAGAAAAAGGCAGTCTAGGGACCCGCACGTAACAATCTACCGCAAACACACAAGGTTGCCGGTTGTTTTAATGTTTCGGATCTTTGTTTGGAATGTCTGAGGACTGTATGTAAATGACATCATACCATAGTATCCTGCGCCCAGCTTCTCCAGTCAGTAGTTTCAAATTCATCTATGTTGATGTGTGTAGCTCTACTTGAGTCACTAACTGCTGTGTAATAGCCTTCTGAATTGTTTCGCACTGGACTAATACTGTTTCCAAATTATACTGCAATAAACACTCTTGCGTATCTCCTCTGTGTCAGTTTCCCTGGGGTACTTGATTACTTACTGGGTCCCTGAATATATTCTGTACCTTCTAGGCTTGTTGCCTCTGTGTCAGCTGCCACGACTAATTCCTGGACTTTGCACAAAAGCCATCCTGGGGAGGATGGGAAACAGAAATCATTCAGATTCAGAGAACCAAGGGTACTGGTATACTTTCTGCACTAGCTAATTTCTTTTTTTTTTTAATTTTTTTTTTCAACGTTTATTTATTTTTGGGACAGAGAGAGACAGAGCATGAACGGGGGAGGGGCAGCGAGAGAAGGAGACACAGAATTGGAAACAGGCTCCAGGCTCCGAGCCATCAGCTCAGAGCCTGACGCGGGGCTCGAACTCACGGACCGCGAGATCGTGACCTGGCTGAAGTCGGACGCTTAACCGACTGCGCCACACAGGCGCCCCTGCACTAGCTAATTTCAACTTGAATAAAACAACCTGGTGCAGTGATGAGGCACGTTTCGGTAGCCATGCAGATCTAGGTTTGAATTCACGCCCTGTGTAAGGAGTTGTAACTTTGGGCAACCTAAGCTTTAATTTCCTTCTGTACAAACTATCCACCTCGCAGGTGGTTGGCAAATGGTTTGCAAATCACTTAGTTCTGGGCAAGGTAAACAGTAGGTACATAATGATAAGATATAAACTTGGAATGAAGAGGCCAAACTATTATAAATTCAACTATATTGCAGTCACAAAGCACTTCCAGTGAAAAAGATAGTTATTAAAGTCAAATGTGAATGAACTTATTACAACTTATAAATACAAGTTTACAGCAAGTACAGAGTAAGTTTACAAATGTGGAGTGTAATTTTTTTGCTTATTTTTTTGTTAATAGCAATAAAGCTTTATCAATAAGACATAATTCACATGTTATGCAATTCACCCAGTCAACACACACACTTCATTGGTTTTGGTATATTCACAGATGTGTACAAACATCACAGTTTTAGAACGCTTTCATCATCTCAAGAAGAAACCCCATTCCCATTAGCTACCACCGCACCCCCTCCCCTCCTCCTAGTCTCAAGCAACCACTAATCTACTCTCTGTCCCTACGCCTAGTCTGGATATTTCCTATGAATGGAATCACACAATACGTAGCATCTAGCCTCTTTCCCTTACCCTGACGTTTTCAGGGTTCACCATGTTGTAGCCCACATCAGTAGTTTACTTGTGACCAACTAATACTCCATTGCATGGCTGTGCCATATTTTGTCTATCCATTCTTCAGTTGATGGCCACACAAGTTGTTTCCCCATTTTGGCGATCATGAATAACGCTGCCACCAATGTTCTGTCCAAGGTCCTGTGTGGACATACGTGTTCGTTCTCTTGGGCATATAGGCAAGACTGATATTTCTGGGTCAAATGGTAATTCCCGATTTTATTGGGGAACTGTCAAACTGGTTTCCAAAGTGGCTGCAGCGTTCCACCTCTCCACCAGCAGTGCACGAGGGCTCCAACGCCTCCATGTCCTTGACCTTGAATCTACTCGTCCTTGACCACACATGTAGTAATCTGACCCTTTGAATCTACTCACAGCCATCCTAGTGGGCGTGAAGTGGCATCTCCTGGCTTTGATTTGCATTTCCTTGATGAGTAATGACAGCGAGCTCTTCCTAGGATTGTTGGCTGTTCTATCTTGGATACACGTCCGAAGTAGAATACTGTCTATTATGTCAGGTACTTGGGGTCGTGCTGATGTTCCCAATAGCCCCTCGTTTGATATGGGATCATACACCCTATTCTGCAAATGGGCAAGTTTAGGCTGGAGGAATGAAGCTGAGGATTTGCATTTGAGTTTTTTTTTTTTTAATTTTTTTTTTCAACGTTTATTTATTTTTGGGACAGAGAAAGACAGAGCATGAACGGGGGAGGGGCAGAGAGAGAGGGAGACACAGAATCGGAAACAGGCTCCAGGCTCTGAGCCATCAGCCCAGAGCCTGACGCGGGGCTCGAACTCCCGGACCGCGAGATCGTGACCTGGCTGAAGTCGGACGCTTAACCGACTGCGCCACCCAGGCGCCCCTGCATTTGAGTTTTAAATCCATTTAAAGCACACCTCCTTTGTACTTGTGTTCCAACCACAGTCAATCTGGTCACAGCAGTGAGGGCCCAGCAGGCACCATCCAAAGACACTATTCCAAGACATGGGACAGCAGACACTACCACCCCCACACTCCAGAGACAACGAACGGAGCTCCAGGAGGCCACTTGCCACGGTAAGCGGCAGAGCCTGGCGGTGAAACCAGACAGGGCTGCAGGGTGTGGCCCTGGCTCCCCACAAGATGTTCCTGGGAAGATCCTAACCACCCACCCATCAACATGCTGCTGGGGTGAGAGACACTCAACACTGTGATAAGGAAACCAGCTGCATGTACTGAAGAGCTGTGGTTTCTACAGAAAATACAGCCTGCTTAAGTTCGTTAGATACGATGTTTGGAGGAATAAGAAACGACTTCTTGGGGCGCCTGGGTGGCTCAGTCGGTTGGGCGTCCGACTTCGGCTCAGGTCATGATCTCACGATCCGTGAGTTCAAGCCCCGCGTCGGGCTCTGTGCTGACCGCTCACAGCCTGGAGCCCGTTTCAGATTTTGTGTCTCCCTCTCTCTCTGCCCCTCCCCTGTTCATGCTCTGTCTCTCTCTGTCTCAAAAATAAAAATGTTAAAAAAAAAATTAAAAAAAAAAAGAAACGACTTCTTACTCTTTATATTTAAAAGGAAAATAAGACTCATTATTTTATTGCACTGCTTTTATAGCCAGAAGACTAAAAAATACTTTTTCCCCCAAGTGTCTATTCTTTCTGAACTCAAGCCTTTGGATTCTGTTGTGGGTTGAATTGTGACCCCCATAAATTCCTATGAGTTCTACCCCCAGTACAATGTGCCCTTAGTTGCAGATGGGGTCATCACAGGTGTAATTAGTTAAGATGAGGTCATGCTGTGGAAGGGTGGCCCTCATCCAATGACCAGTGTCCCTGTAAGAAGGGGAAATCTGGACACAGACCCGCACACAGGAAGGAGGCCCCGTGAAGATCCGGGTGAAGCGTCAAGCCAAAGATTGCCAGAAACTACAGAATCTGGGGGAGGGGCAGGGAACAGATTCTCCATCACAGCCCCAAAGACCCCAGCCCGAGCACGCCTGGATCTGGAGTCCTAGCCGGCAGGATGTGCGAGCCCACTCACTTCCGTTGTCACCCCGCCTGCGTACTTTGTTACAGCAGGCTTCAGAGACGCCCACGGCCAGGCGTATAAAACACGGCGGCCCCATGGGACATGCGCCCGAATTCCACTCCGAATGGTAAAGATTACGATTAATTTCTGACTACCGAGATCAGTGATCTGTATGTCAAGTTTCTCAAGAAAGAAGCAATCGTGGCTTTCCATCACTGCGTATTTTATTTATCTCAGCTAGGTATTTACAGATATTTGCTAATATAAAAATACAATGGCCCGGCAGCCGGAAAGTTGAGGCCATGCAACCCTTACTTCTTCGTGTCCAAATGCTCTAAGGCTTTAAATAGTTCAAGGTATTTCCACATGAAAAGGACTCCACAACATTTATATGCACAGAGAATGGGCTGAGAGCTCAGTATCTGTATTTTGTGGAGTAGTCCTTTGGAGACACCACCAGGCCCCGACCCTTCCGGGCGCCTCGGTACACGGTCTCGATTATGTCTATCATTTCCTGCTTGTCTTCCATGGCCCAGTTGATCTTGTTGTTGTTCCCAGTACCCAGGTCAATCATGATGTGCTTGTTCCTGCAAAGAGGAAACAGGGGGGTCAATGCTCACAAAAAGCCTTCTAAAAAAGAGTTCCATGAAGAGGCCTTCTGTTTGGCACCTTTACAAACTCTCGTTAAACATCATTTAAGAGAAGAACACACAGTCAAGAGGATCCACCATGATTCAGGAGAAGATGAAAACAACCTAAATGCTATTTAAAAACACACAGCTTGCGTGGGGAGCAAGCTCTTTCTGTACTCTTCTCTGTCTCCTTAGGACAAATACCCTACAGGGTAGTCGAAAGCTCAAAGGACACAGTTTTTGTCACTTGGACCCAGAGGGTTGTACTAATTTACTCAGGAAACACAATGGATGAGCTTTCATGGTGCTCTTGTGAGCACCTAGTGTACATTTCATTAAAAATCCTACTAACTGTGAAATTAATAATGTTTTGGATTTTTATGATTAGAGACATAGACAATTCTTTACAAATGTATTTCTTAAGAGGCTACTTTTAACAATGATTTTTATGCGCACTTTATAGAAGATAGTAACCCTGGTTGTCCCTGATGCACTAATTTTTCCAGGTTTGCTGAAGGCTGATTAGTTTTCATTACTTTAACTTCTCACTTCCCTAAGAATGAAGTGCTCCATCCACCCTGCAGTCTTTGGTCTGGCCACCTTTTAACCAGAGTGAGCCTCCAAAAGGCAAATCCGACGTTCCTTTTCTGCCACAAAATTTCACTTCTAGGATAACATTCCACATCCTCACTCTGGCCCAGGAATCTGGGGGTCTGGACCCTGCCCCTCCCCCTCCCTGGCGGGGGGGATCTGGGTGTCTGGACCCTTCCCTCCCGCCCCCGCCCCCACCCCCACCCCCACCAGTCTCCCACC
The DNA here is from genome assembly GCF_022079265.1 of Lynx rufus. Taxonomy (NCBI): domain Eukaryota; kingdom Metazoa; phylum Chordata; class Mammalia; order Carnivora; family Felidae; genus Lynx; species Lynx rufus. The sequence goes on along the minus strand of NW_025814835.1, from coordinate 330,504 downwards.
ATCACCCACCAGCCACTCCGTGTCCTCTCGGGCTCCCAAACATAGCATGAAGCTCGTGCCGTGTGCCCATCCCCCAGAAGGCTGGAGCTCATCCCAAACCTACCTCAGCTGCCACTTAGCTCCCGCCACCCTGACTCAGTATTTGTGTGCCTATAAATACCCGCCCTCTGGCACCTGTTTCCCTCTGCTAATTTACTCAGCTGTTCCCAACCTACGAAGTTCCCTGATGGCAGGATCCGCGTCCCAGCACTAGACCACAAAACCTGGCAGGACTCAGTATATATACATTTAGTGAAAACATTAACTGAAGTGCCACCACGCCTCGTCTTAGAACTCTGGGTGGCAGAAAGAGACGTTCTGTCTTCTCTGGTGCAGCCTCCGTCCTAAAACACCCATGTGCACAGACGGCGGGGGGCTTCTTTTTTTCAGCCTCACTCCCACCTGAAGGGCTAGGGGAGAATTTCGAAGAGCACGACAGAAAAGGCCTAGACTGCCTCCAAGAGCCCGTGAGAAGAAACACGGACTTGGAGAGCACAGCTGGTGCCGGCTCCAAAGGAAGGGAGGACCTCGCGTTGCTGGGGGTGGAGGAAAGGGACCCCGCTACTTGGCAGGACATCGCGATGGGATCCTGCGGTTCTGTGGGAAGGACTTGCAATGACTGATGCCCTCGGATATTCAACTGAAGGAAAGCCAAGCAAAGTCTTGAAGGTGCTGTCTGGTTTCTCCCTGGTGCTCACAGCAAAACGAGAGAGACAACCTAGTGTGAGAATTGCGAACAAAGACTCAATTCTCAGCCTCTCCAGATGGCAGAAGGTGCTGAAATCCAGAAACGGCCGCAGAATGGGGGGTACAGGGAAAAGGAAGCCACACGACCTACTGCTGAAGCCCAGGAAAGCCCTAAAGGCCAAAACGTTCAGTCACAAGAGAGGGAGGTGTGCCTCACGGATCTTCCCCGATGCCCAGGCCAGGGACTCGGCTGCAAGGGACAGAGGGTACAGCGAAAGGAGGTGACAGAACCCAATGTGCTGCTGGCTGAAGGAGGCTGGAAAATGGCCCAGCTGCGAATGCCTTTCATGAAAAAGGGAGGAAAATCCAGGCAAGCACCCTCCCAGGGCTGGGGCGTCGGCCCCCTTCCTCCTCACGTCCCCTTGGGAAACCAGACCTGTTTCCTATGCTGTCCCACACTGTGTGCTGGGAGAGCTGGGGCCACCGACAAGTGGTGTCCAGGAGCCTAAGAAGCCTTGGCCATACCTGATTTTGCATATGAGAAGGATGTGAGTTTTCGGAGCCAGAGGGCAGACTGGTAGGCAAAATCCTACATTAAACCCTGTGAATTTCCTGCCCGATCCCCTGGGACTGTGATATGATGGGGCATAAAGACTCTGACAGATGTCCCAAAAGTTTCTGATCGATTGACTTTAAAATAAGGAGATAATCCTGGATTATCTGGATGAGTCTATTCCAATCACAGCCCTTAAAAGCAGAACAGGAAATCGCAGAGACTGTGCAGACTTCAAAGGCGGAAGGGCCTCCAGGAGCAGGGAGGGGTCCCAGCGTACAGCCAGCAAGGAGTCAGAGACCTCGGACCCGTGAGCACCAGGAACTGCATTCAGCCAACAACCCAAGTGAGCCAAGTGGCTTCTTCCCAGGCTGACGGTCCAGGTGAGGGCCCAGCCCCTGATTCTGACTTGGTGAGACCCTGAGCGGGAACCCACTGAGCCTGCCCAAACCTTGACACAGCACTGAGCTCATAAGTGGTGCTGTGTTAGCTACTCAACTTGTGCTCATTTGTTACACAGACTATAAAGCTAATCCACACCCTATACCATCCACGCAAACATTCCTTGCCAGCCAGGGAGCTCTACTTTCGGAGCATGGTCTGAGGCTTAACACTGCTATTTACCAACTTCTGTATTAACAATAAACAGTAAGAAATTTTGACCAAACATCAAATGGTGATTCCTTTCTAAATTAAATCTCCACGACAGAACTTTTTTAAAATTCACGATGTTACTTGACTTTACTACCTAAATACCATCAAATATAAAGATCTCCTGATTACGTCAAACTTCCAGACCAACAATATTCAACTGAAATGACAAGTTTAAGAGAACATACCTGAAGAAAAACATGACGGTGCATGGATCGTATAACTCATACATTTTGTTGAAGTCAGGCACTTCTGTAATATCCACAAGATAGATAACTGCAAAATTTTTCACCTAGGAGAGATTGAAACAACCCTGTACAGTAACACACCATTTTTTTATTCTACAAAAGCACGTTAAAAACAAACACGAGAATTTGTACATAAGCGGACAATTTTCAAACCAAGTCCCCAACATTCTTTCCCAGCAGAGCTAGTACACAGGGAGATGATTCAGCACGTTCGGGCTCCTGACAACTGGCTGCTTACACCTCACTTTACCATTTCACAACAGCAAGTGATGAGAGTCCCACAGAAAACGTCCACAGGTACGTTATTCATGCTGATCTAGTAATAACCTATCTCAACTTTTCCAGATTTGTACTTCTACAAATACTTAATTGCACACAGGAAACCACTATTTTAAAACCCACTGCTAGAATCTGCTGCACACCTGCCTTTTTGATTCAGGGGTGCACACATGCAGATACTAAGACTACTACTCCAAATAATACTATACACAACAAATTTTCTTTCATTTTTTTCTCTAATTGCAGATTCATCATAGCAGATTTAGAAAACTCAGAAAACTGTAAATAAGACAGAATCACCTCCAGTCCCAACCACCAGAATTGCTACAAATGTATTTTTTTTTTAATGTTTATTATTGAGAGAGAGTGTGTGTGTGCAAGTGGGGGACCGGCAGAGAGAGGCAGACAGAAATCTGAAGCAGGCTCCAGGCTCTGAGCTGTCAGCACAAAGCCCAATGTGGGGTGTGAACCCACGAACCATGCGATTATGACCTGAGTTAAGTCAGACACTCAATGCACTGAGCCACCCAGGCGCCCTGCTACAAATATATTTTTGGTAAACTCTTTCCCATTTTTTCTGGCATACACACACACACATATATATCTGTTTATACTGTTTTAACAAAATGTGATCATTCCATGCCACAGTGTTTTATATCTTGCTTTAATTATGAGCATTCTCTTATACAAATTACATACTTTCCCAAAGCACAATTTTCAGGGCTACATAATACTTCATCAAACAGCTATGTCATTAGTTTATCATTCTTCCATTATTTTCTGATTTTTCCTGAAAATAAATAATACAGATTTTTCATTAGTACCAATTATTCACCTGTGAACATTCTTACCTTTAAATCTATGTACATATGTCATTATTTCCAAAGAACAAATTCCCAAAATAGAATCTCTCCAACAAAAGACATGACATTTTAATGGCCCCTATAGGGGCGCCTGGGTGGCTCAGTTGGTTGAGGGTCCGACTCTTGCTTTCAGCTCAGGTCATGAGCTCATGGTTCATGTGTTTAGGGTGACAGCGTGGAGCCTGCTTCGGATTCATTCTCTCTCTCTCTCTCTCTCTCTCTCTCTCTCTCTCTCTCAAAATAAACAGTGCAAGACGGCGCAGGGCTGAGGTCTGACCAACAGAAGGCATTAAATATGGACATGTCCCACAAAGAGCCTGGCTGCGAAAGGAGGGAAGTTACTGAGGGACCCAGGCATGGAGCTGGGGCCCCTCCTGGCCACCCCCCAATTCCCTCTTTCCTGGTGACAGAGACAAGGCAGCTGTGGAATCGAGTGTGCCACACACCGCGTGTCCAGATGGCCTCTGTGGCAAGTGTTCTTTTCATACTGCCGCGGCCCTCAGACAGCAGGGCCGGAGCACAGCACACGCCTCTGCAGAGCTTTCCGGCAAAAGGGACCCTGTGCATCCGTAGGTGCTGCCTACCCCTACGTTTCGCTCTATCATTATTGCGTTATTACTTTCCATGTAATACAACAGAGCTATCACAACTTACACTGACAGATGTTAACCTCACAGTAAAACCAAACAAACACGTCCACTTGTCCCCTAAAGCGTAAACTGCCAATGCAGTGAGAGCCCAAGATGCCTTTCGGATTCAATGTGAATTATTTAGCCAGTTGGCTCCAGTTCCTAGAACCTCCACATCTCCCAAGTTAAAGCAGAAACTGACACAAGAAACCACGTCCTCTTAAAGTGATCAAAATATACCACCTGTTTTATACATGAAGATATTCAATTACCCAAACTCAACGATATGATCTTCACTATAAACGTTGGTTTTTACAGCGAGACTTTGAGAGCAGGCCCTACTTCCCTTTGCCTTCAATGAGGAGGAAGAAAACGGTAGCTCGTTCAGAAGTAAAACAACTAACGACAGCACAGTACTTCATTCTTCTCTTCCCCTCTATGTACAGTACACTATGGTTCTCCAGATAAATCTAAGGCTTCCCGAGGGCTAGGAACCACGTCTGTTCTCTTTACTGATGTGTCCTCAGAGCCAAGCAGTACCTGACTCATACACGGGACCAGTAAATGCTTATCGAGTGAAATTTGAACAATAAGCTTGTATTCTGAAATACAAGAAACACATTAATGTCATTAAAAATGTGTTTTTGGACAGTGTGAGCTTAATCACGTAACGCTGAGTTCAAACAGACCTGCCCTCAGGGTTGGTGGGGTGCCACTTCTGTCTGACGGGAGGCTCTCAAGCTCCTGCAGCTCAAACACCGGCAGAAAGCAAGGGGCTGCTCACCCATCTGGGCGGCCAGATGAGAACCGCACGCGGCACCAAGGGGCCTTCCTAGAAACCTGTGCAACCTACCCAGTCTTTCCCCTGGAAAAGCTACCATTTATCCAAGCTGCTTCTAATGCGGGTTACATGAATTGTCGTGATGCTTTCCACATGGTCTGAACGTTTCACACCGACTGACGAGCCTACAGTTAACTAAAACTCTGTGTATGTTTTATAAAAGTCAAATGAAGCTAGGAGTCTACTGTATTTTCTCCATTTAAAAAAATGTTCAGGGGCGCCTGGGTGGCTCAGTCGGTTAAGCGTCCGACTTCAGCTCAGGTCACGATCTCACGGTCCGTGGGTTAGAGCCCCGCGTCGGGTTCTGGGCTGATGGCTCAGAGCCTGGAGCCTGCTTCGGATTCTGTGTCTCCCTCTCTCTCTGCCCCTCCCCCGTTCATGCTCTGTCTCTCTCTGTCTCAAAAATAAATAAAACATTAAAAAAAAATTTTTTTTTTAAATGTTCATTTTGGGGTGTCTGGGTGCTTCAGCAGGTTAAGTGTCCGACTTTGGCTCAGGTGGTGGTCTTGAGGTTTGTGGGTTGGAGACCCGCGTCGGGCCCTATGCTCTCAGCACTGAGCCTGCTTCAGATCCTCTGTCTCCCTCTCTCTCTGCTCCTCCCTCACTCCCACTCTCTCAAAAATAAAATACACATAAACAAATAATGTTCATTTTGAAAATATAGAAATGGAATGGAAAAACCACTACTGGGGCGCCTGGGTGGCTCAGTCGGTTGGACGTCCGACTTTGGCTCAGGTCATGATCTTGCGGTCTGTGGGTTCGAGCCCCGCGTCGGGCTCTGTGCTGACAGCTCAGAGCCTGGAGCCCGCTTTGGATTCTGTGTCTCCCTCTCTCTTTCTGCCCCTCCCCTGCCCACACCCTGTCTCTCTCCCTCTCAAAAATAAATAAACATTAAAAAAATTAAAAAAAAAAAAGAAAAAAAAGAGAAACTACTACTATGTGTCCAGCCCCGTATTCTTAAGCAAACTCTACCCCAAATGTGGGCCTTGAACTCATAACCCTGAGATCAACAGTTGCATCCTCTTCGCACTGAGCCAGCCAGATGCCCTTAAGTTATACAACTTGTTTAAAAAACACTGGGCTGGAGCACATGGCTGGCTCAGTCAGAACAGCGTGCAACTCTTAATCTTGAGGGTGGGAGTTCAGGCCCATGTGGGGTATACAGGCTACCTAAAAGGAAAAAAAACCCAAAACTTAAAAATATAGGACCGTCAAATAAAATCAATAGTATGGGTGTCTTAAAGCAAAAAGTGTTTCCGTTTCCCCAGACCCACAAGCTCACTTGTGAGGAAATCATATACATTCTGCTTTCTCCAGCTGACGTCATTAACTGATGCCCATGTTATTGAAGAAGCTCTTAGAAGATAACTTCTAACAGCCACATAACATTCCATCCCGTGAACAGGATATTCCCAGTTTAAATCCCAACCGTCTGTTTCTGAGCCTGGACAAACTACGTGCCAGCACCTACCTCTGGGAGCCATCGTGAGGACCACAGAACAGGTCTGTTTCCCACCTGGCAACAGGATGCGTCTCAGGGTTCAAACGCTAGAGCTCACGGTCATCACCATGTTCTCCTATCATGAGACACTGCTGTTGTTTCCAGGTATGACAGAAGTTATAGCAAAGGTCTTGTGGAGCATAAAACTTCATCTATTGAAGACGCGGGGTTACTGGGCATAAGGTATGACTATTCTCAAGGCTTTTTATACGATGCCAAACTGCCTCCTGCAAGGAGATCCGTTCTACAGGTACCTCAATATTAACTTTCACCTTTTTAGCTCTGCTATATCTAAGAAACGATAGCACACTATTTTAATGTGTGTGTCTCTGAAGTTTCCTTAACCATGAGAATTTCCTCTTTTTTAGGTTCCTTGCCTCTCTACCCACAGGATTTATTTATTTATTTCATTTTCTAGGAGTCACCTTTTTAAATGGCACTTTAAACTTATTCGCCTAAGTCTACTATGTCTAAAATAGTATTTTGCCTGCTATATTTGCAGTAATTTTAATTGGCTGTTCGACAGTATCTTTTAAGAACCAACGACTCTATGTACAAATTTCATTTCTATTATCAAGTTGTTTCTTAACGTAGATATTCTTTTGATTGTCTACAACAGTAACTATGATTTCCAACCCGACTGCCTACACGTTTTATAAGCACCCCTCCTTCTTCGTCACCAAGTCGCTGATTAAACTGTTCGGTAGTCCTTCTACAAGCCGCTCAATTTGCCTCCAAAAAGTAACTCCTGCACATCACTGAGACTGAGGCTGGCACATGACCCCAACCACCACTCCACCCTCTTGTATGGGACTCCTCCTCTGGCTAAGAACCCACCTAAAATGCTGGAAAAAATCTTATGGGCTGCCAACTGGCACTATGTATTTTATTTATAACTCAATTTTTAGATAATTCATGTCAAAGCCATCAAAAAACTGCACGATAACTTTATTTTCCCCCACTACTATTTGCCTGATTAGCTCAACAATAACTCTCGAAAACTCTGCGATGTGAGTGGTAACGATACTAACAACAGTGGCTAAGAATTATGGAACATACTGCTTACTATGAGACAAGAAGTGTTCTGGAAGTCTTTTATATTAATTCTATCCTCATGACTGCCCTCTGGGTTAGGCACTACCATCCCTTTCCCACAGATGAGTAAAATGAGGCACACAGACAAGTTATTTAAGGTCATACGGGTAGTAAGCAGCAGAAACAAGCTTGGTCTCTACCCTTACTGCCCCTCATAGCTTGCTCCTAGCTGCAAGACTGTTATTTCCAGAAACACAAACCCAGAGCAAACATACACATTTTGTTGGCTCTTATGAGAACATCAACTTCCAGTAGAGTTCAACTTACTTTATGCGAGGTTTAAGAATGATCCCCCTAAGGGTGCCTGGGGGGCTCAGTCGGTTGAGCGGCTGACTTTGGCTCGGGTCATGATCTCGTGGTTCGTGGGTTCGAGCCCCGCGTCGGGCTCTGTGCTGCCAGCTCAGAGCCTGGAGCCTGCTTCAGATTCTCTGTCTCCCTTGCTCTCTGCCCCTCCCCCGCTCATGCTCTCTCTCAAAAATAAACATTAAAAAAAAATGCTCTTCTCTAAAGTCATTTCTAAAATGTTCCATACATATATTTGTCTTATATACAATTTAATGAGAATGCATGCTCATGAGTCAATGATATCATTGAAGTTTTGCATATTTTAAACTACTTATTTGGGCTTTTAACACACAAAAATTAAATGTCCCGTTTATTCTTCCCCATTATAGGATTTCGGTAACAGCGAGCTGTCACAAACTTCCTACAAAACGGCAAGACAGCTCAAGACAGCTCAGAGATACACCAGTCTCTCTTTGAAGCTGTGTATAAAATCAGCTGTTAATCAGGAAGCTTTGCTATTACCACTCCAGCAAGCTCCAGACATCTGTCAAATCGTTCAGCACATCTCTTAACGTCTTCACAGCAGCTCCAGACTACTCCAGCATGAGGTGGGGTCGGGAGGTCGGCAACGTCAAAGCATCAAGTCAACACACTACATTCCAGGAGAACGATCTAATCAAGTCCAGCCTAAACGGCGCAACTTTTACTCACTTTAAAACAGCTGGGGTATCCAAACAGGGCTCGTAACAAGATGAGGAAGATCCCCCACTATCTGCCATTTCTGCAGAGGGAGATTTTTAAATAGAGAGTTAAGTTGTTCTTTATACTAAGACTTTAAATTTCAAATATTCCTGTTGAGATTCCCCAAAAAGGGCTTCCAGAATTATAAACTCATATTTTGCCTTTATACCAAGAAAAAAATAAAACAATAATCTTGTGATGCATTTCAAGTTTGCATTTTTAATAACTATACTACAACATTATATTAAAAGTTTATTAGGACAGAAATACAAATTTTGGGACAAAACAAAAAATACCTTAAAAAAAAACAAAGAAAAATACTCAAAATGAGCCTAATTAAGCCATTCTTATCAACAGGTTCAATACCAGGAAGAGGACGTCCACCAGCGACAGTGATTCCGTCTGTAACTGACAGAAACGGATGAGAAAAGAACAGCTCTGGTAAAAGTCCCTAAAAACTTACATTCACACACAAAATCTGTCTCTTAGCTAAAAGCATTTTGCTCGGTTTTGCTCAGATATGAGAAGCCAAACGAGCCTCACATCTCTAATTACCGTACCCTCGCACTGAGGGCGGCGAGAGCTGGACGTCGCCTGGTGTTCACACGGTCGCCTGCAACACAGAATTCGGGGCACACACCCGAAGTTATTTCAAAGTCATCAGAGCGACACTTTGCTTCTCAGAAAAGTGCCCTTAGGCAATTCTCGACTCAACTGGCTAGTATCTGCCCCTGACCACCATAGCCTAAGCGAGGCGTGACCCCCTGGCACCACCTCATTTATGCCCTCTGACCCCAAATGGGAGGACCCCCAGCGTCAGAAAACTGCCGCTCTCCTGAGTTCCCCAGGCACCTCCTCAAGCTCCTTGGGGAAGAGGAGGGGAATGACTGCTAATCACAGCACCCATATTCTGATCCTGGCCTCTGTTGAGGGGTTTTTGAAAGTCACATCAGAATTCCCAGGGGAGCTGGGCCTGTTTCTGGACCTCACCCCAGATCAAAAGAATCAGAATATCTGAGATGCACTTGGGGAAGTATCCCAAGTGACACTTATGATGACTGACACACACGAATGGTCCCTAACGTCCCCAATGCCATCACCCCATCTCACTTTGCCTCTCTTACCAAATAGGAAACAGTAAAAATTAGCAATAGAAGATCAGATAGTTTTTTTTTAATGTTTATTTATTTTTGAGAGAGAGAGAAAGACAGAGTGTGAGTGGGGGAGGGGCAGAGAGAGAGGGAGACACAGAATCCGAAGCAGCTCCAGGCTCTGAGCTGTCAGCACAGAGCCCAACGCGGGGCTCGAACCCACAGACCGCAAGATCATGACCTGAGCCAAAGTCAGCCGCTCAAACCACTGAACCACCCAGGTGCCCCCAGATAGTCGTTTTTGTTTTTTTTTTTTAAGTAAACTATACCCAATTGTGAGCTCGAACTAATGACCCCAAGATCAAGAGTTGCATGCTCTACTGAGCCAGCCAGGCGTTCTGAAGGTCAGATAGTTTTTCCTTTCCTAAATACAAAATACATCCTCACATCTTTGCTATCTACTAAAAGGTGCTGTTTTAACCCCTTATCCCTAAGAAAAGATGGCTTCAACGCTTCCATTACTTTTACTCTCAGTTGGCAGTTGGCGGGGAGCCCCACGATGGGCTCTGTGCTGACAGCTCAGAGCCTGGAACTGCTTCGGATTCTGTCTCCCTCTCTCTCTGCTCCTCCCCCGCTCACACTCGGTCTCTCTCTCTCTCTCTCTCTCTCTCTCTCTCAAAAATAAACATACATTTAAAAAAAATCGCCATGCGGAAATTTAGAAAAGCGCTCAGCCCCCCGTTATACAATAGTGCCAATGACTGCACTTCTGTTATCAAGCAAGACTGACTAGCCAGGGGACTAACACTAAACATCAGGAAAACTAGTACCACAAAGCACAATTCTATTCTCTCCTAACATCTCCAGCAAATGAATCACTCTAAGCTATAAATCAAGTAACTTACAAAGAGCATCTTGGAGTAAAGGGGAAAAAAGACTAGAAGAAAACCAGATTAACATGAAAGTTCTGCTTTACGAGTACAATAAACAAGGTAGCAAAAATGGACAACCCTTTAAACTAAACTATTTAAGTAAACTCGATCGTTCTTGCCAAAACCTGTAGGCGTTTGTTCATGGCACTATAGAGAAGGAATCATGAATCATTTTTAAAATTTGAAAATCTGCGGAAACTTCTCCCAGAAAAACCACAGGACCTATCCTGTATAGTTTCAGGACCACAGCCTCCCACCACAAGGTAAGAATCCGTGTGCTAATCTAGCGAATGTGCTGCATGCACTCCAGGAATAAAGGCACGAGGAAGGAACACTGGACGGATTCTAACCTCACTTTTAAATTCTACCGCCAAACAGACAAGCAAAAGCAATGCCGGTGAAATGAGCAAGCTGATCACGGAACGCAACACGAAGCGGCGGAGCTGCGTTACCTTTTCGGCTATACTGTACAGGACCTCGTCCATCTTCATGCAAGTGGGGTCCCAGTCGTGTCCAAACCGGATGACGACCACCCGGTCTTCCTCCGAAAGGATGGCCTGGTCCACCTGCCAGCCGTTGTGCAAGTGCGGGAGCATGTACGACATCTTCAGGGCCGCTCGGGTACCTGCGGGACAGGAATTCCACGCACCCGCTCCTTCCCGCCAGACCGCACTGCCGGCAGGGGGGCCACGCGTCGCCCCCGCCCTCACCCCTCGGTCCCGCCGCGGGGAGGGCGCAAGGGCCAGCACGAGACCCTCGGAAGGGGGCCTGGACCGAGGGGACGCCCGGCGGGCCACTGCCCGGGAGCGGGGCCCCGAGGGGGTCTCCCCCCACCTCAGTTCCCCACCCCCTGCCTCCCCGGACCCCCGTCCACTCCCGCTCCAACCGCACGCACCTCTGACACCTAGAGAGTCCCGCGCTGCGGTCCTTCCGGGCGTGGACCCGCGCCGGACAGTGCGTGCGCGCCGACGTGAGCGTGCGCGTGCCCGCCGACGTGCGGCGCGCGTCCGGCGCAGCTGGGCGCGACGTCCGGAGCCGGGGGGGGGGGGGGGCTGGAGTCTGCGCGCTGGCGGTGCGCGGGCGGGTAGGTGGTCTCTGCGTGGGCCGCGCGAGCGGGGTTTTCCCGGGGAGCCGCCGCGGTCGAGAGGAGCCCGTCTTTACCAGACCTGCTGTCGGTCCCAGTCGGGCCCGTCAGAGACCCAACTTCACCGCGCCGCCACGGTGACCCCGGGGGTGGGAGGGGGCCGACCGGACCAATGAGAAGGGTTCGGGTCTGGACGGAGAGGACGCCCGCTACGCTGAGGGGGGGGGGGGGGCAGGGGGGACTGAACTGAGGATCCCCGTGACTGCGGGGGAGGGACTGGACAGAGAGGACCACTTGACCTGAGGTGTGGGAATGGGAGCTGGACTGAGGACCCCCGTGACTCGGGAGGGGGAACGGGGTGGACAGAGATGACCCCCGTGACTGGGGGTTGGAGGACCGCTGGACACAGAGGATGACATCGGGAGAAAGGCTTGTCCTGTTCATTCCCACACCAGGTCCCCAAATTAATCAGGGCGATCCTGCTTTCTGGACATAAATGCAGTTGATTGAGGTGTGAAACCGATGTGTTCAGAAGAGCACTCCCCGTGGAGGGTCAGATCCTTCAGTGAGATAGAGCCAACGTGGAAGTTACCCTTCCGACCGCACCACCTGAGCTGAGCTTGTAGCTCGGCGTCACTAAGCCCCTTCCTGTTGTGGTGCAATATCCACCTCCAGATAACAATTCTTTGTTAACAAATTCTGCTGCAATCTCATTTGCATGCTACAAGATTTCATTCATTCAAGTTAAGGTGGTTTTTCTCCAGAGTTGTGGAACCTTGAGGCCTGGGTGGCTCAGCCGGTGGAACGTGGAACCTGGAACCTTGGACTCTTGATTTTGGCTTAGGTCATGACCCCAGATCATGGGATTCAGCCCTGTGTGGGGGCTCCCTGCTGAGTATGGAGCCTGCTTGGGATTCTCATTCTCTGTCTCTCTCTCAAAAAAATAAAAAAGTGTGGGACCAACATTATGATCTATTTTTAGAACTTTTTCATCATCCTGAAAAAAATCTTGTACCCATTTGGCATCATTGCCATTTCCCTCATGACCACTAACCTGTTTCCATCTCTGCAGATTTGCCTATTCTAGACATCTCAAGGGATCAAATGGAAATGTATGTAGTCTTTAATTAAAAAAAATTTTTTAATGTTTGTTTTTGAGAGGGAGACGGAGCACAAGCAGGGGAGGGGCGGAGAGAGGGAGACACAGAATCGGAAGCAGGCTCCAGGCCCCAAGATGTCAGCACAGCTGAACCCCTGAGCACTCGAACCCAGGAACCATGAGATCATGACCTGAATCGAAGTGGGGTGATTAACTGAGCCACCCAGGCGCCCCCGTGACTGCTTTCATTTAGCATAATGATCTTAAGGTTCATATTGTAGCAGGCGTCAGGATTTAGTTCCTTTTTATTGATGGTTAACATTCCATTGTATGGATACACTGCATTTTATTTATCAGCTAATTAACATTTGGATTGTTTCCATTTCTTGGTTATTATGAATAATGCTGCTATGAACAATGTGTATAAATTTTTGTATGGATATAAGTTTTATTTCTCTGACTATATATGAGTGGAATCGTTTTGTCTTATAGTAAGTACGTTTAACATTTTGTGGCATTGCAAGTTGTTTTCAAAAGTGGCTGCACCTTTTAACATTTCCAACAGCAATGTGTGAGGGGTTTGATGTCTCCACATCTTTACCTACACTTGTTATTTGTGTATTTTTTATTATGACATCCTGGTAGATATGAAGTGATACTGTTGTTTGACTTGCATTTCCCTGATGGTTAGCAATATAGAGAGCATTTTTCATGTACTTTTTCTCCATTTGGAGAAATGTCTGTTCATATCCTTTGCCCAATAAAAAATATGGATTACTTATGTTTATTATTGAGTTTTTTAAAGTTTATTTATTTTGTGAGAGAGAGGGGGAGACGGGCACACAGAGAGAATCCCAGGGAGACTGTGTGCACTCAGTGCAGATCCCAACAAGGGGCTCCACCTCTCATGAACTATGAGATCATGACCTGAGTTGAAACCAAGAGTCACAGGCTTAACAGACCGAGCCTCCCTTATTATTGAGTTTTAAGAGTTTCATTAGGTATATGATTTAAAAATATTTCTTCCCATTCTATTGATTGACTTCACTTTTTATTGCTATCATTTGCAGCACAAAAGTTTTAAATTTTCATGAGGTCCAATTCATCTATTTAGTTGTTTGTGCATTTGGTATCATCTAAGAAACCATTGCCTCACTTAAGGTTGTGAACATTTCCTCCTGCATTCTTCTGAGAGTTTTATAATTTTAACTTTTTTTTTTAAGTAAGCTCTAGGTCAATGTGGAACTTGAACTCGAGACCTGGAGATCAAGGGTTGTATGCTCCACAGACTGAGCCAGCTAGGTGCCCCCGTTAACTTTTACATGTAGGTCTATGATCACTTTGAGTTAACTTTTATGTATAAGGTGTCCAACTTCATTCTTTTGCATGTGGCCATCCAGTTGTTCTGGTACCATTTTTTGGAAAGATTATTCTTTCCCTATGAAATTGCTTTGGCACCCTTACTGAAAATCAATTGACTTTATTGTTTTATATTATTTTTAAATTTTTAAATATTTTTATTTTCCATGCTAACAAATACAATATGATGTGCCAGGCACTCTTCACAGTACTCTATAGGGGAACTCTGTGTGGGAACATGGAACCCACACAACAGCCCTATAAGATAATTGTGCTATGGTTATCATCCCCAGATGAAATGACTGCATGGAGAAACCAAACCCCCAAGTGTTTCCGTATCTTTTTCAAGATAACCAGCTAGTAAATGGCAAAGCAGGTTTGAACCTCTATGCTGTTTTAAAAATTTCCATTGTTTTCTTTATTTGAGTATGAACCATGTTCATAGGTTTTAAGCTTGATCATCAAAATTTTCATTTGCCACCACCAGTGGGTGGCCCTAATTGAAAATAGTTTTAAATTTTATATTTTTTCTTCAAATTTTTACTTAAATTCTGGTTAATTAACATATGGTGTAATACTGTTTTCAATAGTATAATTTAGTGATTTGTCACTTACATGTAACACCCACTGCTCAACATGACAAGTGCCCTCCTTAATGCCAATCACTCATCTCGCCCATCCCCCACCCATGTCCCTCCAGCAATCCTGTTTGTTCTATTTAAGAGTCTCTTATGGTTTGTTTCCTTCTCTTTTCTTCCCCCTTCCCATATGTTCATCTGTTTTGTTTCTTAAATTGCACATATGAGTTAAATCATGGTATTAGTGTTTCTCTGACTTATTTCACTTAGCATAATACACTCTAGCTCCATCCACATCATTGCAAATGGCAAGATTTCATTCCTTTTGACAGCTGAGTAATATTCTACTGTATATACATACATGACGTCTTTTTTTTTTTTTATTTCACTTAGAGCATGCACACACATGCATATGTATGACTAGAGGAAGGGCAGAGAGAGGGGGAGAGAGAATCCCAAGGAGGCTCCACACTGTCAACATGGAGCCCAACGTGGGGTTCAGTCTCATGAACCTTGAGATGCATCCCACCACATCTTTATCCGTTCATCAGTTGATAGACATTTGGGCTCCTTCCATAGTTTGGCTATTGTTAATAATGCTGCTATAAACATTGAGGTGCATGTGTCTTCTTCGAATCATCATTTTTGTATCCTTTGGGTAAATACCTAGTAGTGCAATTGCTGGGTCATGGGGTAGTTCTATTTTTAACTTTTTGAGGACCCTCCGTACTGTTCTCCAGAGCGGCTGCACCAGTTTGCATTCCCACCAACAGTGCAAGAGGGTTCCCCTTTCTCTGCATCCCTACCAACATCTGTTGTGCCTTGTGTTGTTAATTTTAGCCATTCTGACAGGTGTGATGTGAACATCTTTTCATGTGTCTGTTAGCCATCTGGATGTCTTCTTTGGAAAAAAAGTCTATTTGTGTCTTCTGCCCATTTCTTAACTGGATTGTTTGTTTTTTGGGTTTTAAGTTTGATATGGTTTTTTTTTTTTTAGTATTTTTTTCAATGCTTATTTATTTTTGAGAAAGAGACAGAGACAGCATGAGCAGGGGTGGGGTAGAGAGGGAGGGAGACACAGAATCCAAAGCAGGCTGCAGGCTCTGAGCTGTGAGCACAGAGCCTGACGTGGGGCTCGAACTCACAAGCCATGAGATCATGACCTGAGCTGAAGCTGGACACCTAACCAACTGAGCCACCCAGGTGCCCTGAGTTTGATAAGTTCTTTATATATTTTGGATACTAACCCTTTATCAGATATGTCATTTGCAAATATCTGGTCTCATTCCATAGGCTGCCTTTTAGTTTTGTTGTTTCCTTTGCTGTGCAAAAGCTTTTTATCTTGATGAGGTCCCAATAGTTCATTTTTGCTTTGGTTTCCCTTGCCTCTGTCGATGTGTCTAGAAAGAAGTTGCTCTGGCTGAGGTCACAAAGATTTTTGCCTGTTTCCTCCTCTAGGATTTTGATGGTCTCCTGTCTCACATTTAGGTCTTTCTTCCATTTTGAATTTACTTTCGTGTATGGTGTAAGAAAGTGGTACTGTTTTGGAAACTGGTCTGGATCACCCGGCAGAAGAACCAAGCAGCACTCGGAGATCTTGGAAGGCAGGAGGTTTAGTTTACACCGGTGGGCTCAGAGGAGATCATTCTCCAGAGGTCTGAGCCCAGAGCATCAGCAGCCGGATGATTTATAGTCTGTTGGAGTGTGGCAAGTGGGATGGGAAGAAAAACCCGGAAGGGGAGTCTTTAGGCAGGGATTGGAATCCCCCTGTCCTGTCAGCCGTCTTATAACAGACTTCTCCCTATCAGTACAGTTTCATTCTTCTGCATGTTGCTGTCCAGTTTTCCCATTTCCATTTGCCGAAGAGATGTCTTTTTTCCATTAGATACTCTCCTGCTTTGTCAAAGATTGATTGACCATACTGTTGTGGGTCCATTTCTGGGTTTTTTGTTCCATTCCAGAATATCAATTGACTTTAAATGTAAGGATATATTTCTGGATTCTCAGTTCTATTCCATTGGTTTGTATGTCTAGCCTTATGTCAGTACCACACTGTCTTGATTAGTGTAGCTTTGTGGTAAGTCTTGAAATTAGGACATGTGAGTCCTCCAACTTTATTCCTTTTCATGATTGGTTTGGCTGTTCTGGGTCCCTTGCATTTCCATATGAACTTTAGGATTAGCTTGTCAATTTCTGCAAAAAAAAGGTACCTAGGATTTTGACAGGGATTGTGCTAACTCTGTACACCATTTAGAGAATACCATATTACCATCCTAACGATGTTAAGTCTTCCATGGCTATAGGATGTCTTTCCATTTATGTAGGTCTTCTTTATTTCTATAACTTTTATATTTTCCAGTGTTCACATCTTGCACTTTTTTTTAGGAGGAGGTAAAATTTATCCCTAAGTATTCTTTTTTGATGATATTTAAATGGAATTGTTATTTTAAATATTTTCAGATTATTCATGACTAGTGTATAGAAATACAATTTATTATTATTATTTTCTCCTGTTTATTTTTGAGAAAGAGCTCGCATGTGCTTGAGAGCAGGGAAGGGGCAGAGAGACGGGTACAGAGGATCCAAAGTGGGCTCTGTGCTGAAAGCAGAGAGCCCGATGTGGGGCTGGAACTCAAGAATCGTGAGGTCATGACCTGAGCTGAAGTCGGGGGCTTAACCAACTGAACCACCCAGGCGCCCCAGAAATACGATTGGTTTTTGTATACTGATCTTGCATTCTGCAATCTTGGTGAACCATTCATTACTTGGAAAAGTTCTTTATTTGCATTCCTTAGGATTTTCCCTATATAAGATCTTGCCATCTGGAGATAAGCACAGTTTTACTTCTTGTTTTTCAGTCTGGATGTTTTTTTTTTTTCATTGCCTAACTGCCCTGGCTGGGACGTGCAGTACAATGTTGAATAGAAGTGGCGACAGCAAGCATCTCTTGTTCCTGATTTTAGGGGGAAAGCATTGAGACTTTCACTATTAAGTATGAGGCTTGCTACGGGTTTTTCACACATGCCATTTATGAGGTTGAGGAAATTCTGTTCTTATTTTGTTGAGAGTTTTTTGTCTTGTTTCTTATGAAAAGTTGTTAGGTTTTGTGAAATGCTTTTTATGCCTCTGTTGAGATGATCATGTGGGTTTTGTCTTTTATTCCCTTAATATGGAGTATTCCATTGACTTTTGTATGTTAAATCAAATTTGCATTCCTGGAAAAATCCTATTAGGTCACATTAACTTTTAACAATATATTGCTGGAATAAGTTTGCTAGTGTTGTTTGAAGATTTTGTGTCTAATTCATAAGACATATCAGTGTGTAGTTTTCTTGTTGTCTTTGTTTGATTTTGCTGATAGTGGCCCCATAGACTGAATTGAAAAGCCAACAATATAGGCAAGAAAAATTGGTTATTTGGCCAAAGCTCCTCATCTTTCCTTCCATTCATTCACAACATATCCGATCATCTAGAAAATGGAAATAAGTAGGCTAAATCATTCTGAGTGAATCAGACTGCTTGAATTACATCTTATCGTTAGAAATTGAATTCTTCATTTAAAAAATGACTAAACATAAGCATTAAGTATTGCTTTCTGGAATTCTCAAGAGCAAGACAGATATTTGGAAGGAGCAGGTGTCCCTGTGTGTTGAATTGTGAAAGGATACGTGTGTCTAAACAGAGTGCCCCTTCCTTCAGAGCAACTGGCCTGAGTTAAGTTGAGGAAGAGAGCAATTTGACTGAACTAATTGTTACTGATGAAAAGTGACTGGAGAGCCGTATAATCCTCCCAGAGGAATTTGCATTTTTAAAAGAAAAAATGTTTTAAGTCAGATGTAAGACAATGTTAAAGTGAGACTTTCCTCTCTCTCAAATTTCAGCAGAGGCCCCAAACTGAAAATAAATGATTTAAAATGCTTACACGTTTCAGGGGCGCCTTGGTGGCTCAGTCGGCTGAGCATCTGACTCTTGATTTCGGCTCAGGTCATGATCCTACAGTCTGTGGGTTCCAGCCCCACATCAGGCTCTTCACTGACAGCGTGGAGCCTGCTTGGGGTTCTCTCTGCCACTCCCCCTTGTGCTTTCTCTCTCAAAATAAATAAACTTAAAATTTTTTTAAATAAAATAAAATGCTTACATGTTTCAGAGCAAGAGGCCACACTGGCTTTCTCCAGATCTTGCAGAGGAAAGAATAATTTGCATATCGTTTGTCCATCACTCCTTAGGATACATAAGAGGAAGTGCAAAAATGTTTTGGGGAACAGTGTGACATCATTTCTTTGGAGGAAGCTGTGCACATGTGTATTTCCATGTGCATTCTCTTCCCTTTGGAAAAGAAAGGGGTATTCCACCCCACCTCAAGCCAAGCAAAGGAGCTCCAAAAGAATCCCTCACTTTAAAAAAAATTTTTAATGTTTATTTTTCTTGAGAGAGGGAAGGAGCAGGGGAGGGGCAGAGAGAGACACACACAGAATCCAAAGCAGGCTCCAGGCTCTGAGCTGTCAGCACAGAGCCTGACGCGGGGCTCAAACTCACCAATAGCAAGATTATGACCTGAGCCGAAGTCAGACGCTCAACCAACTGAGCCACCCAGGTGCCCCTCTAAAGCTTTTATTTACTTATTTTTGAGAGAAAGAGAGAATTGGGGAGGGACAGAGAGAGAGAGGGAGACAGAGGATCTGAAGCGGGCTCTGTGCTACAGCAGAGAGCCCAACGCAGGGCTCGAACTCAGGAACTGTGAGGTCATGACCCGAGCTGAAGGCAGACGCTTAACCTACTGAGCCACGCAGGTGCCCCAAGACCTCCTCACTTTGGGTAGGAGATGGTCAGGAGGGAAAGAACCTGTCACCTAGTAGTGAAAGTTTGCTTAGCTGTAGAAATCTCTATGTCCAGACCTGCTGAAGGGACCCGAGTTGAACTCTTGGGAGAAACTCTCCAATTTATAGAGTATGTTCTCTATGAAAGTGGCCAATGCTCAACCTTATACTAAGAGAAATGTAATTATCCCATTGCAGGAAAATGGATAAACTGAGGTGTACTTATTGGCACATATAGCTGTAAAGAGGAATGAGTGTACCTCCACATATAAACAGGCATGAATCTCACAGACTAATAAACTTAGAAGAAGCAGATCACCAAAGACTACACAAGGTGTAATTCCGTGAACATAAAATGCAAAAATATGCCAAACCAAGCCACATGTTGTTTAGGCTACTTTTACCTCTCTCTCTTATCTATCTGGAGGCACACTCGTTTTACTGCACTTCACAGATGCTGCATTTTGTACACATGGAAGGTCTGTGGCAAGTCTGTCGGTGCCACTTTTCCCACAGCGTTTGCTCACTTCCGTCTTTCGTGTTTTGGTAATTCTCGCAGTAGTCCAGATTGTTTCATTATTGTATTTGTCGTGGTGATCTGTGATTAGTGATCTTTGATGTTACTTTTGTAATGTTTTGGAGCACCGTGATCTGTGCCCGTATTGAAACCAGTAACCAAAGGGAGACTGCGGATAATCCGCACAGCGGCAACTTTGCGCCCAGACCTTTTTGTGTGCCTTTACAGGTCTCCGACCCCTCCTTTGGGGAGACGGACGGGGAGGTTGTCCTCCACGTCTTTGCTTGGCTGCCCCTCCGGCAAACTCTTTCCTGGCTGCATACTTGGTGTCTCAGTGTCTGTGTCTGCTGTGTGCGGGGCAGACACGTGGGTTCCATTACAGTATAAGGTGGTGAACTTCGTTGGCGAAAGTGTGTACCCTGACTCTCCCGCCCTCTGGCCATTCCCCATTTCTCTCCCTCTCGACCGGCCTCCCTATTCCCTGAGACACCACAATATTGAGCTTAGGCCCGTTAATAACACTCTGGCCTCTCAGTGTTCAAGTGAAAGGAAGAGTCGCACGACTCTCACTTTAAATCAAAAGTTAGAGATGACTAAGGTTAGTGAGGAAGGCGTTTCGAAAGCTGAGGTAGACCAAAAGTTAGGCGTCTTTGTGCCAAACAGTCCAGTTGTGAATGCAAAGGAAGGTTTTTGAAGGAAGTTAAAAAGTTCTGCTCCAGTGAACTCACAAATGTTAAGAAAGCAGAACAGGTCTGGATAGAAGTGAAACCAGCCGTGACATTCCCTTAAGCCAAAGCCTAATCCAGAGCAGGGTCCTAACTCTTGTCAGTTCTATGGAGGCTGAGAGAGGTGAGGAAGCTGCGGAAGAAAAACTTGGAGCTAGCAGAGGCTGGCTCTGAGGCTTAAGGAAAGAAGCCATCTCGATAACATACAAGTATAAGGTGAAGCAGCGAGTGCTGATGTAGAAGCTGCAGAAAATCCTCCAGAAGATCTAGTGAAGATAATTTACAAAGGTGGCTACTAACCAACAGATTTTCAGTGCAGATGAAGCAGTCGTCTGTTGGAAGAACATGCCATCTAGGACTTTAAGCTGGAGAGGAGAAGTCAATGCCTGGCTTCACACTCCAAAAGGCAGACTCGCTCTCCTGTTAGGGGCTAAAGTCCCCGGTGACTTTTAAGTTGAAGCC
Organism: Lynx rufus; assembly: GCF_022079265.1. NCBI lineage: Eukaryota > Metazoa > Chordata > Mammalia > Carnivora > Felidae > Lynx > Lynx rufus. The sequence goes on along the minus strand of NW_025814835.1, from coordinate 309,428 downwards.
AGTGCTCATTGTCCTTTCCGAAAATCATTAAGTATTATGCTGTATGTACTCTGCCTGCTCTAGAAATGCAACAACAAAGCCTGGATGACAGCACACCTGTTTACAACATGGTTCACTAAATAGTTTAAATCCACTGTTGAGACCTACCGCTCAGAAAAAAAAGATTCCTTCTAAAACATTGCTGCTCATTGACAATGCACCTGGTCACCCAAGAGCCCTGATGGCTATGTGCGATGAGATTAGTGTTGTTTTCCTGACTGCGAACACAACATCCATTCTGTAGACCACGGATCAAGGATAATTTCAACTTTCAGATCTTTTTAAGAAATACATTTTGGGGCGCCTGGGTGGCTCAGTCAGTTGGGCGTCCGACTTCGGCTGAGGTCATGATCTCGCGGTCCGTGAGTTCGAGCCTCGCGTCGGGGTCTGTGCTGACAGCTTGGAGCCTGGAGCCTGTTTCGGATTCTGTGTCTCCCTCTCTCTCTGACCCTCCCCTGCTCATGCTCTGTCTCTCTCTGTCTCAAAAATAAATAAATGTTAAAAAAAAAAAAGAAATACATTTTGTATGGCTATACCTGCCATAGATAGTGATTCTTCTGATGGATGTGGGCAAAGTAGATAGAAAACCTTCTGGAAAGGATTTAATATTCTAGATGCCATTGAGAACATTTATGATTCGGGGCACCTGGGTGGCTTAATCCGTTGAACTTCCAACTCCGGCTTAGGTCACCATCTCACAGACGATGAGTTCGAGCCCCACATTGGTCTTGCTGCTGTCAGCAAAGAGCCCACCTCAAATCCTCTGTCTCCCTCTCTCTGTCCCTCCCCTGCTTGCACTCTCTCAAAACTGAATAAAAAATTAAAAAAAATTCGTGTCCCCCCCCCAATAAAATACCTAGGAATAAACTTATCCTAAGAGGTGAAAGACCTGTACTCTGAAAACTATAGAACATTGATAAAAGAAATTGAAGATGATGCATAAGAAATAGACATTTTGTGCTTGTGGATTGGAAGAACAAATATTGTTAAATGTCTACACTGCCTAAAGCAATCTACAAATCTAAATCAATCCCTACCAAAATACCAACAGCATGTTTCACAGAACTAGAACAAACAATCCTAAAATTTGTATGGAACCACAAAAGACTCTGAATAGATAGCCAAAGCAATCTTGAAAAAGAAAAACTGGAGGTATCAAAACTCCAGGCTTCAAGTTATATGACAAAGCTGTAGTAATCAAAACAGCATGTTACCGACACAAAAATAGACACATAGATCAATGGAACAGAATAGGAAGTCCAGAAGTAAGCCCACATTTATATGGTCAATTAATCTTCAACAAAGGAGGAAAGAATATGCAATGGGAAAAAAGACAGTCTCTTCTTTGGTGTTGGAAAATGGTGCTGGGAAAACTGGACCACTTTCTTACACCATACACGAATATAAACTCAATATGGATTAAAGACCTAAATGTGAGACCTGAAACTATAAAAATCGTAGAAGAGAACACAGGCAGTAATTTCTCCAATATTGGTCATAGCAACATCTTTCTAGATACGTTTCCGGAGGCGAGGGAAACAAAAGCAAAAATAAACTGTTGGGATTACATCAAAACAAAAAGCTTCTGCACAGCAAAGGAAACAACCAACAAAACTAAAAGACAACCTACTGAATGGGAGAAGATATTTGCAAATGACATGTCCAATAAAGGGTTAGTATCCAAAATATATAAGGAACTCACACAAAACTCAACACCCAAAAAACAATCCAATTAAAAAATGAGAAGACATAAACTGACATTTCTCCAAAGAAGATATCCAGATGGCCAACACACACATGAAAAGAGGCTTAACATCACTCATTATTAGGGAAATGCAAATCAGAACCACAATGAGGTATCACCTCATACCTGTCAGAATGACTAGGTCAAAAACAAGACTTAACAACAGGTATTGGTGAGGAGGTGGAGAAAAAGGAACCCTCGTGCACTGTTGGTGAGAATGCAAACTGGTGCAGCCACTAGGGAAGACAGAATGGAGGTTCCTCAAAAAATTAATTACTGAAACCTTATGATTCAGGAATTGCTCTAGTGGGTATTTGCCCAAAGAATACAAAAACACTAATTCAAAGGGATTTGTCCTATGTTTATTGCAACATTATGTACAATAGCCAAACTATGAAAGCAACCCAAGTGTCCAAGTGTCCGTTGATAAGTGAATGGATAAAGAAGATATGATATATATATATATATATATATATATATATATATATATATATATATATAATATATCACATATTCATATATATATGAATATTTTTCAGCCATTAAGAAGAACAAAATGTTGCCATTTGCAACAACATGGATGGATCTAGAAAGTATAATGCTAAGTGAAATAAGTCAGAGAAACACAAATACCATATAATAATTTCACTCAAATGTGGAACTTTAGAAACAAAACAAATGAACAAAGGGAAAACAAGACAAACCAAAATACTCCTTTTTAAAAAAAAGTTAAAAAAAGTTTGTCTGTTTAAGTAGTCTCTACACCCAACATGGAGCTCAAACTCAGAACCCCGATATCAAGCGTCACATGCTCTTTCAACTGAACCAGCCAGGTGCCCCAAACACTCTTAACTATAGAGAACATGCTGGTGGTGACCAGAGAGGAGTTGGATGGGGTGATGGGTGAAATAGGTGAAGGGGATAAAAACACTTGATGAGCACTGAGTACTGTATGGAACCGTTGGATCACTATATTGTACACCTGAAACTGATAGACCACTGTATGTTAACTACACTGGAATTAGCATTTTTAAAAAATCCATAATTCATGAAAGAGGTCAAAATATCAACATTAACAGGGGTTTGGAAGCCGTTGACTCCAGCTCTCATGGATGACACTGAGAGGTCCAGGACTTCAGTGGAGGAAGTAACTGCAGATGTGGTGGAAATAGCATTAGAACCGGAAGTAGAGCCTGAAGACGGGACTGCTGCCATCTCATGGTAAAACTTGAACCAGTGGAGAGTTGCTTCTTACAGATGAGCAAAGACGTTGGTTTTTCAAGATGGAATCTACTGCTGGTGAAGGTGCTGTGAAAATTGTTGAAATGACAACAAAGGATTTAGAATATGATGACATACCTTTAGTTGATAGGGCAGTAGCAGGATTTGAGAGGATTAGCTCCAATTTTGAAAGAAGTTCTACTGTGGGTAAAATGCTATCAAATAGCATTGTAGGCTACAAAGAAATCGTTTGTGAAAGGAAGAGTCAGGTGGTGTGGCAAACTTCACTGCTGTCTCGTTTTAAGAAATTGTCGTGGTTGTCTCAGTCTTCAGCAACCACCACCCTGATCAGTCAGCAGCCGTCAACGCCGAGGCAAGACCCTCCACCAGCAAAAAGATGATGACTCACAGAAAGCTCAGTGATGGTTAACATTTTTTAGCAATAAGCTTTTCAAATTGAGGCATGAACTTTTTTTAGACATAATGCTCTTGCGTACTTAATAGGCTACAGTATAGCGTAAACATAATTTTTATATGCACTGGGAAATAAAAATCACTTGACTTGCTGTATTGCGATATTCACTTTATTGGAACCAGACGTGCAGTATCTCCAAGGTGTGCTTGCAGATCATTAAATTCCAAGTAGGGGATACCTCTTGAGCAGCAGGGAGTGGTAATGGTAGTGGTACACTTATTAAGCTTGGCGGCACTTAATGGGCTCATTTGATTATTATTTTTATAACTTGCATGTGTTATAAATAATTAAATAAAATAACATTTATAACTTAAATGTGTTATAAATTTAATTAAAAATTAAATCCAGTTTTATCAAATTCTTATTTTTTTACTACAGTAACTTCCAACTGAATACAGCAGGGATTCTGGCAATTTGGATTCTTGCTGGGCTGAATTTGATAGAGCACCCTGGGTAGGTTGGACAGTAATAAAACTGAAAATAATTTGTGACTACTGGTAATACTCACTTTTTGCAAGTCAGTGGTTAAGAGCTTTTTTATGCTCTTGAGGTAGAAGTAGTGAAACTTGGGGCATCTGTGTGGCTTAGTCAGTGAAGCATTTGACTTCAGTTCAGGTCACGATCTCATGGTTCGTGAGTTTGAGCCCCGTGTCGGGCTCTGTGCTGACAGCTGAGAGCCTGGAGCCCGCTTCAAATTCTGTGTCTCCCTCTCTGCCCCTCCCACACACCCGCTCTGTCTCTCTCTGCCTCTCAAAACTAAAGAAAACTAATAAAAATAAAATAGTCATCTTAATAAAAATAAATAAAACCTTTAGTCCATTTTGCAGACAATAACATATATCTTTTACTTTCACAGTAAAAAATGGCCAATTTTGTTAGTTATTGCTGCATACATAACAAATTTTCCTAAATTCCAGTGGCTGTAAAAACAAACTCTATGACCTCCCAGGTTTTTGGCTCAGGAATCCAGGAGTAGCTTGTCCAGGTGGTTCTGCCCAGGACCTTATGAAACTTTAATTGAGGGTTGGCCAGGGCTGTGGTCACCTCAGGGCTCGCCAGGCTGGTGTCAGGCCTCTTCAGATCAGCTTCCAAGCTCATTCATGTGGGCCTCTGCACAGGGAAGCCTCCGGCCTGGCGCTGGCTCCCCCCTGGAGAGGGAGGAAGAGAGCCCAAGCTGTGACCTCCCGTGGCTTCTGCCGTATTCTCTTCACTAGAAGCACCGGGGTTGGGGTCCCACAAAGGTGTGATTAACAGGAGGAGCACTTTGGAGGCCACCTGAGAGGCTGCCATCACAGCTGAAGGGCAGAAATAAAGACTCAGGCAGAATAGGGAGGAAAGTGGGTGTGATGGAGACATTGGTAACTTCAGAGGGGTGGGTCTATTGTCCTTCAGGTTTTTTAGGGACTTGTCCAGGAAATAAAATGAATCCCAGTGTTGATGTAATTTAGAAAATCTAGAGTAACTTCAATATAATGATTTATGAGAAATACATATTTCATCGTTCAGAGGACCAAACTACTTCTCAGATATATTTGGTCTTCATCCATAGTTCCTGGGAACACTTCAGAGCCAGAAAGGTGACAAGGATGTCTTAATGAAGGAGACTTCTGGACCCCACTCAAGGGCGGGGCTATTGCCAGGACGACCAAGCAGGTGATCAGAGGGTTGGAACTTCCGGCACAACCCCCCACCCCTGCGGAGAGGGGAGGGGCTGGAGGCTGAATTGGCCAATGGGAACTTCCAGACCCACCCCAGACGCCTGCATAGAGGGGAGGGGCTGGAGGCTGAATCGACCAATGGAAACTTCCGGCCCCACCCCCGACCTCCTGGAGAGGGGAGGGGCTAGAGGCTGAATCGGCCAATGGCCAGTGATTTAACAAATGGTGGGTATACAAAGAAGCCTCTATAAAAGCCTTTTCTGGAGACGGCCCACACTTAGGCACCCGAACTCTTCCGTGTGCCGGTGGGCCGGGCCCCAGGCTCCATGAGGACAGAAACTCGAGTTGGGCACCTCGCTCTGTGGATCTCTCCCATCTGCGTGTTGCTACACACTCTTTGTATCTTTAAGGAACCGGTAAGCACAGGTCAGCCTTCCCCTGAGCTCTGTGAGACTCTCGACAAGTTAACAGAATCGAAGGATTCTGCAGAATCGGCTGCCGGTTGGTCAGAGGCACAGGTACCTGGTACCTGTGACTAGAGTCTGAAGGTGGGGGCTGGGAGGGGGCACCTTATAGGACAGAGTCCTTAACCCGTAGGATGTGATGGTGTCTCTGGTAGACAGTGTCAGAATTGAATTGAATTCTAGGACACGCTGCTGGGATCCTGAGAACTGCTTGGAGTTGCGGGTGGGGGACTTGGAAATTGGGTGCTCAGAACCTTAAAAGAGCAACAGAGGAGCACACTGATTGTCTCTTAAAGACTGTCTTTGACAGCAGAAATTGTGCTTCTCTTCCTGCAGGCCATGGGGGATCAGGACCTACCTGGCGTTTTGGTGTCTGGATTGGAAGGACCTCATGGTATATGTGAGGATCACATTGGAGATCTGCAGAAACACTTTACTCTCATTACTCTGCAAGAATTTTTGGAAAATAACACACGATTCGGTCCAAAGGTCCAAGCTGTATACATCTGGGGCGGAAAGCCAGCCGTTACCCAGGAGCTCCTGCAGAGTCTGCCCTCCTTGAAGATAATTGCCAGTGCAGGAGCAGGTCTAGATCACCTGGACCTGAAGCTCATTGCCAGCTGTGGTGTGAAGGTGGCCAACACACCACAGGCGGTTTCCAGTCCCACAGCAGACATGGGGATGGCCTTACTGCTGGCCGCAGCTCGCAGAGTCGTGGAAGGTACCCAGGCCTTGGAGATGCTGGTTTTCCAAAGACAGCAGATGACAGATACTTAACGCAGATGATTACATAATGTCATCTTCAAACTACAGGTCTTTCCTGGGCCCTGATTTCTTCCAGGACTTTGTTGCACTTGAGAATTGGAGTCACTTTCAGTCGTTTGCCGCGTACTTAGTGCCTGAGCCCAGCTTCCCAGCACATATCGGCCATTTTCTCCCCCACCAGATTCCTCTCATTCACAGGCAGTAAACGTGTGTGTGGAGTAATTTCAACATCGAAATTACTATGGAAATGCCCTTGGGGTGATTCTTTGGTCAGTCAGCATGCTACTCTTGGTTAAAGACCCACGAGCGAATAGGCAGAATCTGACCTCTCCACACAGGAGAGGGAATATCTGGGAATATCCCTAGGAAAGGCAGGGCAGCAGTTCCACACCCCTCAGTCCCCCAATCCTCCTGATGGAGCTCTGAGCAAAGAGGAAGGTGAAGCTTTGACGAGGAGGCTTGAGGAAAGAGGAGACAGGAATCAGGCTCTGGTTCGGATTCTGGTTGTGGGTTCACGCACATGCACACACACCAACATACCAACACCGGCAAGTTTTAACCAGAAATCCTGCCGTAATGTAAAAGAAGTTGGTATTTCAAAGCTTTGCACCAGGACGCTCTGGTTTTGTTATGAGGAAACTGTCTTTGTCCCTTTCCTTCACCCCTCGCAGAAACGCTTGTCTTCTGTCAAGAGATGCATGAGTGCTGTGTCTGCCACAGGCACCCTCTAACTCACTGCTCTGCCCCAGTAAGGTTGTGGATTTCTGTGTCTGGTGACATCCGCTCTGACCACTCTGTCCCTTGTATATTTTAGGTCATAGGTTGGCTATTGCACCGGATACAGAGAACTTTTCTACAAACTGGATGGGTCAAGAAGTTACAGGGGCCACTCTGGGGATCATCGGCATGGGCAGCATTGGCTATAAGATTGCTCAGAGGGCCAGAGCATTCGAAATGAAGATTCTGTATCACAATAGGAAACGCAGGTAAACATTCGGAAAATGGACTTGAAATTGACTGAGCAGAACGTATACCATCACTGCCTTAAAGTGGCTTGGATGTAGGAGCCCTCTGTTTTTCATAAGACTCTCCTACTCTTTCTCTCCAAAAAATAGGACTGATTGTCAAGAAAGGGATTGTGATATTTTTATAATTACCTAGGAATGTGGCTTGACTTTTTTATTGAAAATTTTCACCAAAAAAGAGATTTTAACTCACAGCTTTGTTTTTTGTTTTTTTAATTTCTAAAGTGTTTTTGTTCAAGGAAGCTTTCCATACCCACTGAGCAATTTGGTTCCTTTATGTGCACTTCCTCCCTCAGCCTGACACCCGGTCTTACTGATTCTGTCTCCAAACAGCCTTCAGACCTGCCTGTTCTCTCTCACCTCATCGATGCCACTGGGCTCAGGCCCCGTCCTTTCTCACCTGAAATACATATTCTCCTAACAGTCTGCTCACATCTGCTCTTGAACCTCCCACTCTCCTTGCAAACCAGCCAGATGATGGCCATTGTTTACAACCTTTACTGGCTTCCCACTGCACATGGAACACATTTCCGGCTGGTGAGCAGTTTGTGGATGTACGGGGAGCTGAGAGATTGTGCATTAGAACTGTGCCCGTTTTTCAGTCACTGTTTGCACCATGGGCAGTGGAGGGACTTAGGTAGATGTGACGACTTTCCTTGTGATGAACACGCAGGCACAGAGGCCAGGGTTCTCCCAGGACAAGGTGTGTGGTGTGGGCAACGTATTCATCTTTCCTTTGGGCTGTCCCCTGACCCAAACATGTGTTTTGTATTCCATATATGTATTCCATATTTGCATAGCAGTGGAGGTTACCCGGCATGCTGTGGCCTCCGGGATCTTGGAATTTTTGTTGAATAATCAGTTGTTTGGGATGGCCAGAGCAGGAGTTAAACAAATCCTGCCTGCATCGGACCCTTGGGTCTTTGCTTTCCGTTTCATAGGCAACGTTCCAAGGCCCTCTCCTGTTTGTTTGTTTTCTAGAGACTGTGATGTGTTTGCTGCACTCAGCAATGCTCTGTGGTCACAGAAGTACACACTCCTGCTCTTACTTGGGAGTGGGACCCACTTCCTGCCAGTAATGTTCTGTCGTTGCTGAGTGCATGTCCGATGCACAGTCAGGCTCACACCTGTCTCTGGGGGCTCAAATGAGAAGAAGCTCCTGGCCGCAAGGAGCTTCAATGTGGGGTGCAATTCTGCAGACCCAGAGGCCTCGCCTCAGAGGTCCCGAGGGGCCCCCAGTGTTTCCATGGTGGGGGAGGATCCTGGACCCAGCAGCAACAGGCCCAGTCTTTGGCTCCCCTCAGAAACTCCTTCCTGAGGTGCCGTGATGAATTCCTGACTGGAGAACATGGTGTTTCTTCCTTGTCCCCTTCGTAGGAAATTAGACGAGGAGGAGGCTGTTGGGGCCACTTACTGTGAGAGTCTGGATGACCTGCTTCAGCGATCGGACTTTGTGCTGCTGGCCGTGAGCCTGACGCCCCAGACCCAGAGGCTGATTGGGAAGAGGGAGCTGAATCTGATGAAGCCCACTGCCATTCTCGTCAACATCGGCAGAGGTACTTGCCTGCGCCACGGTCTGTGCGGAGGCCCGCGGGGCTGCAAAGTCTGCAAAGTCGGCCCAGCTCGACTTTCTCCTGGACAGCTGTGGGTCCAGAGAGTCGGTGCGCACTGGCGGGTGATGAGCTCAAGGGAGTTTCTATTTAGAAATATTTCTGATTTTTGTTTTCACATCATTTCGAGCCTCAAATTAGTAACAAAAAGGATGAGAATAGTACAGTATGGGGTTTTCACATCCCAATTAGGGCATCTACTTTGGGGCATCACAGTTTGGTCTTCTAGGTGTGATTAAGCAAAATTTATGGGGATACATTTTCTGAGCCTTCACTTTAAAAAAATTTCTTTTAAGTGTGAGAACGAGGCGGGGAGGGGCAGAGAGAGGGAGAGAGAAAACCCCAAGCAGGATTTGCACTGTCAGCGTGAAGCCCAGTGTGGCCTGAGCCAAAACCAATAGTCAGATGCTTAACCAACTGAGTCACCCCGGTACCCCTTCACTTTTGTTTTTAAGTTTATTATTTAGAGAGAGAGCGAGAGCGAGAACACATAAGCAAGGGAGGGACAGGGAGAGAGAGAGAGAGGGAGAGAGAAAAACCCAAACGGCTCCACACTGTTAGCACAAGCATAGAGCCCGACTCGGGGCTGGAACTCAGGAACTGAGAAATCATGACCTGAGCTGAAATCAAGAGTTGGACGCTTAACCAACTGATCCACCCAGGCGCCTCTCTGATACTTTACTTTAAAAAATAAGTAAGTGTTAGTTTGGTTATTTGGCATTTATGTAGTGCTTTGTTTTTACAGGCAAGAGGGAGTTGGCCCTGTGCTGATACCAAATATTGTGGGCTGGTGTGACATTCATAAAGAGTAGAGGATCAGTGCTGACATCAGACATCCAGGCCACTCACCTTTGTGGGGTGGGGGGCCAGAGTACATATGACTAACAACAGCCACCCGTGTATCATCTGTAAAACAAGGAAAACAATGCTTGCCACATGACATAGTGTAATTTGTAAGAAATACATATTTGGTCATTCAGTTGTGGTTTTCATCCATAATTCCTGGCTCTTTCCTCACCAAATTGACTAAGTGTTGAGAGTGATAAAGGTGTCTTTTGTTAATGGAGACGGCTGGACCCCACTCAAGGGCGGGGCTGTTGCCAGGACGACCAACCATGTGATCAGAAGGTTGGCCCTTCCAGCCCCACCCCCGACCTCTGTGGAGAGGGGAGGGGCTGGAGGCTGAATCAGCCAATGGAAACTTCCGGTCACACCCCCGACCTCCCCGGGAGGGAGGGGCTGGAAGCTGAATCAGCCAATGGGAATTTCCGGTCACACCCCCCGACTCCCAGGGAGGGGAGGGGCTGGAGGCTGAATCAGCCAATGGCCAAAGATCTAATCAACTGTGGCTATACAAAGAAGCCTCGGTACAAATGCCAAAGGACCGGGTTCAGAAGCTTCTGGAGATTGGGAAGAGTGCTGTGCGGGGAGGGATGGGAGCCCCACAGCCCTTCCCCAGACCTGTCCCTATGATCTCTTCCTCTGGCGGTTGATTCTTAGCCTTTGTCACCTCCTTGAGCCACCAGGTGAGCGGCAGTGTTCCCCTGAGTCCTGTGAGCCGCGGCCGCAAATTGCCAGTTGGTCAGAAGCACGAGTAACAAACAGCCTGGGACTTCCGACCGGTGTCCGAAGTCGGGGTGGGGGCATCTTACAGGACTGAGCCCTCACTGCGCAGGATCTGATGCTGCCTCCGGGTGGACAGTGTCAGAATCCGCAGGCACCCTGCAGGTGTCCCGAGAGCTGCCTGAGCTTGTGTGTGTGGGACCCTCCCTACCCCAACTTTGGAACCGGGTCCAAGAACTCTAAAACAATTGTTGAAAGACCAAAAACCCTCATGGGACCGAGATAATATGCTTCAGAGTTCTCTGAAAATTCAGACCGTCTAGGTGAGCAGGAAGGACCAGTGCGTATTCGGTACCTTCAGGAATGTCAGAGGCTGGCGAGCACACTAAATATTCTGGAGAAGCAAACGCCCCAGGAAAGCCTCTGGGACTGGGCTTCTCCCCCAGCAGCACCAGCATACCAGGGCTGTGTCCCGACCGGAGGGCCGGCCGCTCCCAGCCCGTCAGCAGAAAGGAGGCACCCTCAGTCTTTGGGCCCCTTGCAGGGCTCTGCTGGAAAGGGCTTTCTTCTCAGCTTCTACTCAAACATGTCCTGCTTTTCTGTATTTGAAATGACAGTTACAGGATCGTGCTTGTGGCTTAGTTTTTCCGTGTGCATATACAGCTATCTGGGGGCTGTGTCCTCAGCCTGAACTCCTAGGTGGTGCTGCGAGGTGGTGTAATAAAATGAGACGGGCCCCGGCTTGAGGTCAAACAAACCTGGGCTCAGATCTGAGTCTATATGTTAGAAGCTGTGTGACTTTGGGTGCTTGTAACCTAAGGGCCTCAGTTTCCTCAAGTATAAAATGAATATTGACTTTGCCAGGTTAGTGGAGGATTCGGTGAAGGCCTGAGTGCGCTGCCTAGTATGCGGTGGGCTCACAATGTCTGATGATGAACTGGCAGAATGACACTCACGTGCTCTTTGTCAGACCTTTGACAAGATCAGGATGTGTTTGGAATAGCGGCTAATGTGACCAAAGCATCTATCCCATGTACTCTTAATGGTAGCGACTGCAGAGGAACTGTCTTGTTGACGCAGGTCTGTTAGTCGATCAGGACGCCCTGGTGCAGGCTCTTCAGACTGGGGTTATTAAAGGAGCAGCACTGGACGTGACGCACCCGGAGCCCCTGCCCAGGTAAGAAAGCTGCACAGAATCTACATCCTCTGGTCCACGTAGGACTGTCCTCAGTGGTCATTCCTCCTGGTCCACGCAGGGCAGTCCCCAACGGTCAATACTCCTGGTCCACATAGGGTGTCCTCAAATAGTCACTGCTTTGGGCTTTTTCAGATGTGTTGTCACAGACCTGTAGTCGAGTCTTGGCCATGCAGAGGCCTGAGAAGGCCTCTGGTGGCCTGTCCAGTCCTGCAGATCGTCAGATGTCTGTTTCAACACCTCCATGGACAGGGAGCTCCAGGCCCGCAGGCAGCAGTCCCCATGGATGGAGACTGTACAGAATATTCTTGCTCAGATCAAACCAAAATAGTCCTTCCCTTACCCACTGACTCCAGTTTGCCCCTGATCATTCTCCTCTCTTACAAACCTTATGTGTTTTAAGACAACCACTGTGTTTCATCTTACTTTAAAAACAATTTTTTTTTAACGTTTCTTTATTTTTGAGAGAGAGAAACAGACTGTGAGCAGGGAAGGGGCAGAGAGAGAGGGAGACCCAAAATATGCAGCAGACTCCAGGCTGTCAGCACAGAGCCCAGCACGGGGCTCATACCCATGAATCGTGAGATCATGAGCTGAGCTGAAGTCAGATGGCTAACTGACTGAGCCACCCTGGTGCCCCTGTTTCTTCTTACTTTTATTTCCCCCTAAATATCCTTCAATCACAGCCTAAGTGATAGCATTTCCAGACACCTGGTCATTATTGTTGCCTTCTGGCACTGCTGTTTTAAAGGGCCTTTGAAAATGTGCTCTCAGGAACGGAGCATAGTGTCCACATTGTGGCCTGACCACGCAGAAAACTTGCTCAGAAGTTGTATCAGCAGCCTCATTGCACCCTTAGTTCATTACGTTTTTAGTCAGCAAGAACTTAAACTATTCTTGCAATTGTTCTTTAAGTACATGTGTGGAGCTTTACACTTCTGTGCATTTAATGCCATTTGCTTGTGTGTTTTGACCCATTGATCCAGCCCATTAGGACTACAGTCTTGATTCTGTCATTCGTTAAGCTAGCGATTCCCAGGTTGGATTCCTCCAGCTTTGATTTGTCTGGTAAACAAATTACTGTCTGAATGTTTGCCATTACAACCAAATTTAATATCTAAGTTTATCAAGATTGACCATAGAACTTACATTTCTGAGAAAAACAATAGTTTATCTAGAACAGCCTTTCTCAAAACATGGTCTGGAGACCCTTTCAAGGGGTCAAAATTATTATTATGTGAAGTCAAAATTATTTTCACAATATTGTAAGATGTTATTTACCTTTTCACTCATGTTTCGGTACATCGTACAGTGGAGTTTTCCAGAGACTAATGACATGTGATTATCACTCTGACAACTAATGAAATGTGTGCTTCAAGGTTATTGTATTAAAATTTTTTTAGTTTTAGTCTCTAACATAGTGAATGTTGATAGATACAACCCGCGTAAACAAATGTTCTTTGTGGTTCTCAATTTTAAGAGTGTAAAGAGGTCCTAAGACCAAATGTTTGGGAACCACTAACGTAGAATAGAAATTTTTTTCAATGTAAATTAAGAAACTTGAGCATTTTAGACAGTTGTCAACTTAGAAACCTAGAAGTCTAATGCTCACCTGTTGGCTAGTCTGCCAAGATGAGATTTTATTAGCTTCATTCACTAGTTTTCAGTTTTATTATATAACAAATCAGTGACAGTTACAGAGGTATTTGCTACGCCTTCTCAACAGAGTTGGCTCTTGCCTATACACCTCATATTATGGACAGGTGTTGTTACAATTGGCCATGATTCAGTTATTTCTGAGTTCCAAGTCAGTTGAGAGACAAAACCAGTCACCCTGTCTCAATTCACTGTGTCATACTGAGACTGGTTTCCAATATGTGCTGTTATAGTAGGGCCCACCTCCTTCCTATTAGGAGGACACAAGTGTTTTTTTTCAGAATAGCTCCTATCCTTGCTGTGTTATAGGCTGTATCTTAATTTCAATCAATTCTGGGGGCAAGGACAGAGTGTTGGTATAAATTACAAGTGCCCCAAAGAACTTCCACAGGTTTGGGGTAAGTCCCAGAGGTGTGCTCCTTGAGCCTCAGGTAGGATTAAGGGTTACTGCTGCCTGTCTGCTTTGGCCTTTGTATTAAAAGTCAAGAGGTCCTGTTTGGGCAGGTGACTGCCCTTTCATCATGCTGGTTTCTAGCGTTTTCCATCGTTTCAGTCTGCTGGATCACTTCACTAACACTTCCTTATTTTCCCAGGCTGACTCCCATCCTCTCCCTTCTTCCTGGGAGAGAACTCCCTCTCATCTAATTCTAGGTCATAAATATTTTCCCTCTGAATGCCACCACTCACTAAAGGCACATTCAGCTTATCGCATGATGCCTAGACTAGCACCCATATCCCCAGGAGCCTTTTCATTTTTGTGGACCAGTGTTGTCTAAACCACCACATATGTGGTGCTATTGTGTGCTAATGGCCAGGGTGCCATTAGGATACATGTTTTGCACCCAAAAAATGCTGGGCCCCCCATAGTGGTGGTCATACCTAGGTATAATTTAGAATATGCCATAAGGCCCCTTCTCAGCGTGGGGCTAGAAACCCAGACTATGGAATTAGAGCAGACAATGTGGAATAGTTTTCATCAATTAATCTGCATTTCAGAGATCATCCTTTATTGAAGTTGGAGAACGTCACTCTGACACCTCACGCTGGGAGTGCTACTCATCAAGCCAGGCGACAGATGATGGAAAATTTGGTTGCAAGCATCCTGGCTTCTCTCCATGGCCTTCCCATTCCTAATGAAGTGCGACTTAACTGGGATAATTCCGTGGCATGACACGTGGCAGATTAAATGAAAAAAAAAAAATCTAGTTTTGTGTATCTACGTTAAAGCCCATCATGCAGATTAATACTCTTTTGGGCGAAAAGTCCTAAGAACAGCGGTAACATTTGTTGAGAACTTGGCAGGCGCTTCTCTTCCATTCCCGCCGCAGCCTCCAGGCCGCTCTGAGCGAAGTCCCCCCGTTTTCATAATGAAGCACAGAGAATTCCCTGTCTGAGGTCCCGGCAGCCTGCAAATACTCGGTCTTGGATGAAAACCCTGGGCCAGGTCTGCGCGTTTCCCAGTGGGCCACGCTGCCTTCCGTCCCGTTAAACTCTCGTAGCTCCTCGGACCCCAGTACCCGTGACACTTGGAGCCCGAACCCCTCGTTTCTTTCCGTTATTCCACCGGCGGTTTTTGAGCACCGTCTGCGTGCCGCGCGCGCGTGCTGTTCGAAGCTCCGGGGCTTCCGCGGGAACGGCGTCCCGGAATGGGGGGCTGGCCCGCTGGTGGGGGCGACAGGAGCGCGGGGCACCGAGCCGGGGTCTGCGGGCAGGCCCCAGAATGGGCGCGCCTCCTTTCTGGAGCGGAGGGGAGACCGGCGAGGCGGCAGGGGCTCCACTGCCGGCGCCCGAGACCGCTCAAGCCGCCCCCCTGCCTTCCTCACGCGACGGGGCGGGGAAGGGCCTTGCGATGCGCCCTCCCCAGCTCCGTGAGGGAGCGTGAACCGCGCTCCGGGCCCGCCCTAGTGCTCACCACCACGAACGCCGCCAGCCGCGCTCGGGGGCGGGGCGTCGCCTCACAGCGCCTCTCCCCGGCCTCTAGACCCCGCCCCGCTTTGCACGCAGACCGCGCTCCCCTAGTGTCCCCGGAGGCGCGTCGCCCCGCCCAATGTCGCTCTACAAGCGGGTCGCCCCCTCCAGGTGACACGGCGTTCCCAAACTCGCCACACTCAGCTCGCTTCCGCTCAGACCCACGCGCGCCCCACGTCGCCCCGCCCCACGTCGCCCCGCCCCACGTCGCCCCGCCCCACGTCGCCCCGCCCCACGTCGCCCCGCCCCACGTCGCCCCGCCCCACGTCGCCCCGCCCCACGTCGCCCCGCCCCACGTCGCCCCGCCCCACGTCGCCCCGCCCCACGTCGCCCCGCCCCGGCGCTCTCCCGGCAGCCATGTGGGCTTCGGCCCTCCGAGTGTGGGGGCTTCGCGAGAGGTTTCGGGCGCCGCTCGGCGGACGGCAAGCGGCTCTCCTTCCGGGCGGTGTCCGAGGCGTGCACAGCTCGCCAGTCCCGTGTGGCAAGAACCTACTCAAGAAGTTTGCTTCGAAAACCAAGTAATGCGCACCGAGTCTGGGTGAGGGGCTCCGGGGTGGGGGCGGTGCCCATGCAGCCGAGGCGACGCTCTCGAGTCAGGGGCAGGGGGCAATGTCTACGGGGGGGGGGGGAGTCCCTGGGGTGGGTAGGGGGCGGGGGGGGGCCGACAGGGCGGAGTCGGTGCCCACGGGGATGGGTCAGTGGGGCGGGGGTTGGTGCCCACGGAGATGGGTCCACGGGGCGGGGCTTCACGCACAGGCCTTGCCCTGGGGCCCTCGCTGCGGTCTGCCCGTTAGACCGATGCTTACGGAAGACTCGCAGGCAGTCGCACTCACTGGTTAGCATTTGCTCGTGTCCCCACTCAGCCCGCTTCCGTAGTGGACGTCATAACCTGACGGTACGTCAGGAACGTACGAAGCAAAGTGGTGCGGACATTTCTGGTGGTTCTTGTAGATTCATCAGAGGGAAGGAAGAAAGCGCGCGCGTTTTCTTCCCATGTTACTGCTTCCTTTGTTGGCCTAATTTGAGGATAGTTTTCTTACCGTGAGAGAAGTAGAATACAGTGTGTTGGTTTTCGTCGCACACTTTCAGTTCTGACTATGGTAGATAGGGTTGTGTGCTTGTTTTATTTTAATAGATTAATTTTTAAAAACATTTGCAGAAAACTTGGCAGAGTACAGTTAGTTCCCGCGTAACCACACCCCACGTCTCTTACGTTAACATGTTAGCGGGGCACATTTGTCACCTTAAGGAGCCAGAACTGATACGTGATTATTAACTGAAGCATATGCCTTGTTCCAGTTAACTTTTTTGTTTTTAATTTTGTAATGTTTATTTTTGAGAGAGAGAGAGAGAGCGCGCGCGCATGAGCGGGGGAGGGGCAGAGAGAGGGGGAGACACAGAATCGGAAGCAGGCTCCAGGCTCGGAGCCGGCAGCACAGAGCCCGACGCGGGGCTCGAACCCACGAACCGCGAGATCGTGACCTGAACCAAAGTTGGGTGCTGAACCGACTGAGCCACCTGGGTGCCCCTCAGTTTCCTTAGTAAAAACACCCTTTTTCTGTCCCAGGAGCCTATCCAAGGCCCCCATTACGTTTAGCCACTGCTCTTGACTGTCTGTTTTGTGACCTTGATGGGTTCAAGGAGTTACGGTTAGATATTTTCTACATATTTCTAGATATTTTCTGCTCCTCTCTTTGGATTTGTGTGATTTTTTTTCTTCTAACGATTATGTTGGCATTGTGGGTTCTTGGGCGGAAGACCGTAGAAGGAAGGACCTACTCCCCATTCCATACTATTGTTTTTTTCAGTGTTTGTTCATTTCTGAGGGGGGCAGGCAGAGGATCCAAAGCAGGCTCCAGGCTGAGAGCAGAACCCGACGTGGGGCTCGGACTCACAAACCGTGAAATCATGACCTGAGCTGAAGTCAGATGTTCAACCGAGTCACCCAGGTGTCCCCCCCCATATTATTTTCTTTAGGGGGACCCCATCGTGTGCAACCCACACCTCAGGAGGGGGAGTCATACTCTTGAATTGTTTGGAATTCTGTGAGAGATGCGTTTCTTGTCCTGCGTTTACTAATTTATGTCAGTGTGGACTTAACAGGTGTTAACTAATACTACTTTATTTTGCTCAGATTGTTTTAGCTCTTTCATTTAGACACACTCATCATTGTGGGTTGTGTGGTGGGTTTAAAAAAAAAGTTTTCTTTTGTGCACTTTTTTCCTGGCACATCCTTTCTGGGCCCAAGAATCAGCCATTGCTCCAAGGGGCTCTGGTTGCTGTTATTGCAGAATGCCATCAGAAACGATGGTTTGAGAGCTGGCCTGTCTATTAGACTTTTTCAGCTGACAAAGGAGAACGTACGTTAACTTTAACTCTGTATATACGCTTGCCTGTAAACGTTGCTGTACGTGACCACCGTGTTGGTACACAGAGAGACGAGCCCATACTGATGTCCACATGGCTCATCCAGCGCCCTTTCCTTGCTTATCTGTAACCTCCCCCTTCAGCAGGTGGCTGGCCTCCCCTCCACCACCCTGTTACACGTCCAACCCCAGCACGTGCATGGCCGCGCGGCCCTGGGAAACTGCTTTCTCAAGTGTGGTACGGGGCTCAGTGCAGCTTGGTAGACATTCTTTTAAGATTCTCTTTCTGCACCTTCAGGATTGGAAGTAGACCTTAAGTAAACATCAGAAGGTTGAATGAAAACTGTCTTGTCTCCCCTACAACCCTTGTTGATTAGATTCTAAATTCCTTAGCATCCCAGTGACATAATTTCTGTGCCCAAGTTTAGCCCCTTAAAAAGAATTTTGGTATTGGGGCGCCTGGGTGGCTCGGTCGATTAAGCATCTGACTTCAGCTTAGGTCATGATCTCACGGTTCGTGGGTTTGAGCCCCATGTTGGGCACTGTGCTGACAGCTCAGAGCCTGGAGCTGCTTCTGATTCTGTGTCTCCCTCTTTCTCTGCCCCTCCTCCGCTCGTGCTCTGTCTCTTTCTCTCTCTCAAAAATATATAAACATTAAAAAAATATAAAAAAAGAATTTTTGTATCATAGTATTGAGTTGGTGTGTATAATATTTTTTTCTTTCATTTGCCTTCAGTGTTATAGTTCTTACTTTCTCCCCACAGAAAGAAGTTTTGGTATGAAGGTCCTTCCTTGGGCTCTCACTTGGTAAGTCCAGAGTAGCAGCTGCTGTAGACTCTGGTGGGCGTGAGGTTCCAGAAGTCGGCAAAACTCCAGCCTGGCCGTCCTTCCATTTCCAAGTTTGAATGCACAAGGTCTGCAGGCTGGGACTAGATACACTGGTAGAGTGAATTTTGACTTAAAAAAAAAAAAAAAGTCATACTAAAGTTTTCTGGAATGTTGTCTCTGTTATCAAATACTAACAGTGGTTTTTAGTGTGTGTGCATGACACGTGTAGATGTGCTGTAAAAGTTTATATACTAAATGGTTCTTGTTAGAAAAATTACATTGTGTGTTAAAAACCACTGAATTGTGTATCTTTAGAGAGGGAGATTTTATGGTATGTGGATTATGTTTCAGTGAGATTTTGGGGAGGAAAAAATATATACTGACAGTACTTTTAATTTTGGAGGGGCGCTAGGTAAAATCTATGAAGGATCCAGGTCTGTAAATTGTATCTTAATGAATCAAGCTGAGATGGTTGAGGGTAACGTTGGTTTTTGTTTTTCAAGGTGCTAAGTCCTTCCCAGCTCCCTTTTTGTAGATTAGGACAAGTTTAACATACAGTTGTAACGTTGGCCTTTCTGTCTGTTCTTCTTGATGGAGATGTACAAGCCGTCCCAGTTGGAGTTCCTAACGAAGACCACCTCAAAGAAAACCAGGAAGGACGACCAGGTGCGCCTGAGGGCCCTGAACGGCCTCCTCTACAAAGCGCTGACTGATCTGCTGTGCACCCCTGAAGTGAGCCAGGAGGTCTGTGACCTGAATGTGCAGCTCTCCAAGGTAGACTGGGCCCGGGTGGGAGGAATCGGGGTGACGCCTGCAGGCCTGCGTCTAGTGGTTAGAAAGAAGGCGCCATGCTGCATCCAGTCTGGTCTAGTGGTTAGAAAGAAGACGCCGTGCTAGACTCAGGGTCTTTGAAGTTCTGTAGTGATGCTAAGTGGGACCATTCGAGTTGTGAAGATGGAGGGTACGTGTGCACATGTGTGTGTGGTGTGCAAGCACTGAGGGCGTTGTCAGATGCCCAGGAAGCACGATGGGTGGACGCGTGTGCGTTTGTGTTGGTGAGAAGACAGCAGGTGCCTCCCTGCAGTCTCCCTGTCCCTAGAGCGAGCTGAGCTGGAGGGAAATGGGAAAATAAGTGGTAGTTCCGGCGGTTCCGATGTGCGCTGTGGGCTTGGGGTCAGGGACGATGAGGGTTTGGATTCCGGGCCCAGCTTCACCCCTTGTGAGTGTGTGGCCGGAGATGGTGGCCTGTCGCGGTGCCCGCGGGAGCGCCTGCTTCTGGGTGGTGGGTGCCTGGAGCTGAAGACTGCCGATGAGCTGGTCTTCAGCCGCGGCCTGTGGTCCGCGGAAGCCCATGGAAGCGGACAGTGACTTGAGGCTGGGGTGGGTGGGACTCAGGTGTCTCTGACTTCAGACTTCTCAGCCTGCCGTGTGTACTGGAGGACGACCGTCTCGGCCGAGCAGAACGCGCACACAGAGGCCGTCCTGCGGAGGAGCGCCGCGCACATGAGGTGACCGCGCTCTTCGTGTCTGCTTCCGCACGCACCTTGTGTTTCCCTCTTGTTGCGTTAAGTTTTTTTGCTTTGAAGGAAAATTTTGGACGCATTTTCTTAAATTTCAAGATGTAGTTTACATCTGCACGTGAGACGTCATCTTGGACAGCGGTTCTCACAGTGTGGCCCCAGACTTCTGGGGACTGCTGACACCCAGGTGTCCCTGTGGTCATTGTAGCTTCATGCCATGTGCTCCCAGTAAAACACAATGCCACTTCGGTTTAAGGATCTCTGTGATGGGGCGCCTGGGTGGCTCATTCGGTTGAGCCTCCGACTTCGGCTCAGGTCATGATCTCACGGTCTGTGAGCGTCGGGCTCTGTGCTGACAGCCTGGAGCCTGCTTCGGATTCTGTGTCTCTCTCTCTGCCCCTCCCCTGTTCATGCTCTGTCTCTCTCTGTCTCAAAAATAGATAAACATTAAAAAAAAAAAAAAACTATCCATGATGAATAAGCAAAAGTTACTAATTTTATTAAATCCTAACTCTTGGGTACCTGTCGTTGTAATGTTCTGTGTGGTGGGAAGGAAGGCTAAAATAACCTGTGCTGATGTGGTTGTCTGGGAAACACACAGTTGATTGTGAGCTGAAATAGACACTGTTCACTGGAAATGACAAGTGAACCACAAGCTGTGGTTTTTTCAGATTTGGGTATTTGACACATTTTCTCTAAAATGAGCAAAGTGGGGCGCCTGGGTGGCGCAGTCGGTTAAGCGTCCGACTTCAGCCAGGTCACGATCTCGCGGTCCAGGAGTTCGAGCCCCGCGTCAGGCTCTGGGCTGATGGCTCGGAGCCTGGAGCCTGCTTCCGAGTCTGTGTCTCCCTCTCTCTCTGCCCCTCCCCCGTTCATGCTCTGTCTCTCTCTGTCCCAAAAATAAATAGACGTTGAAAAAAAAAATTTAAAAAAAAAAATAAATAAAATAAAATGAGCAAAGTGAACCTGTCCCTTCAGGGAAAACAACTGACTATACTTGTTGCCAGTGATAAAATTCAAGCTTTCAAGTGAAAATTGATTTTAGAAAACCTGTATCCACCACCGTGATTTTGGTAGCTTTCTGATACTGAAAGACTCTCGATGAGAACGTTGGTCATGTTGACAAATGCAGTGTCATACTGTTCAGTGTGTCAACATTCTGCAAATCTGGGTAATTTGGTGAGCCAGTGTTTTCCAAATGACTAACGCCTGAAGCTACAAACTCAAGCATAGAGAAAGAGCCATTCGAGGTCAAGATACACCAGTGGATTTTAATATGACAGTGACACTCATTGATCTGGTTTCAGATTCCACGCTGCAACTAACTTTAACAGTATCCTTTGTTGAGTTTTGTGGAGTGTCGGAGAAGATCCATTCTTTTCTGGAGTGGTGTTCATTTGCTCCTTTTCCAGTTACAGGGCAGTGTGAGGCCGGATCTTCCAGTCCAGCCAGAATAACAGAGCAGCTTGGGTGCAGCGGGGAGAACGTCTCCCATTAAGCTGGGCATTAGAGAGATTTGTGACTATGTAAACAAGGCCACGTTTCTCAATCATTTTTTTGGGAATAATTATCTTCAATGGTTTAGTTATTTTTCATTAAAAATCCCACGTAAACATTTAATAGGTTTGTTATCTTGAATGAACGAATGTCTGTTTTTCAAATTCTCACTTTTAATTTATAGTGTAGTAGATACAGATAGATACAACACTCATCAACGAAAGCTCTTGGGTGTGCTCAGTAAGCTTTAAGAGTATAAAGAGGTCTTGAGACTAAAAAGTTGAGAACTACCGAGGTGGGTGCTAGGAAAGGAGTTACTGTGCTTTCTCCCCAGTCTTAAGAAATGCAGAAACCTAACCAAGCAGCACTCAGAACTGGATTCCCTCCTTCCCGCTTCCTTCCTCTCTCTGTTCCTCTCGCCTCTCCCTTGTACCTCACACTTCACTTTTAGGAGAGGGGGATGGAATCCTATGTGGAACTAGGGTTTGCACATACCGTCTGCTTCAGCTCGGCTGACATCATTCCCAGGAGGCCCTAGGAGTCTCTTTAGAGGAGAGTATGAATTGTGTATCAAGGAGTGCTCAGTTAATTTCATTTTTCTCTTGTTAACAGAAACAAGAAAAAGATTTCTGACAAGTGTTGTACTAACAGCATTGCTTTCTGATGAGTTTTTGGGTAATCAGAAAATCCAACCGAACAGACCGTCCCTTTCCGCAGCTCTTCTGCTCACCTGAGGTTTGGTGTAGAGGCTGTCCTGTAATCACGGGCCAGGACCTGCTGTCGCTGTGTGCAGAGAGGCTGTGCTCACCAGTGTTTTTGCCGCGGACTGGCTGCAGCCAGTTCACCTTAGTCTGCTTGTATCAGTGACCGATGCAGAGAATGACATGTGCCTGAGAATGGCTGAGGACCTCGGTGCACTTGTGTGGCCTTGGTGCCAGTGGATGTCCACTGGAACGAAGCCGAGGCGGGTTGTCGGTGCCCAGACCACGCAGCCCACTGCCACGGTGCTGCCCGGGAGGCGTCTAAGCGAAGATCAGGTTATTCGTTAGGATCTCAAGAGTTGCATTTAGGCAGCTAAAAATAGTTGTGATGATGTGTTTTGTATCCCTTTTGTGATGTGGCGGTTGCCTGCGGAAGACTTTCCTGGGCTGACGTGTTGGTGTCTTGAGTAACGTGATAAGCAAATCTTCTGTCTTACCTCTCCGTGAGGTTACTGTATATTTTTCTGTCCGCTAAGTGTCACCTGCAACGCACAGTGTGCCTTGTCTCTCTCCAGGCACATTTTGATGTCCCAGCAGACCCTGAGGAACGTGCCGCCGATAGTGTTTCTTCAGGACAAAGGAAATGCGGCTCTAGCTGAGGTAAGGCTAAGTGACTTTCCATAATGAGCTTTTATATGAGTAAGATTTTATATTTAATTTTGAGAGATTCAGATGATGTGTACAGTTAAAGGAAGCAACCCTTGGCGGGTACAAATGAAAAGTGAGGCTCCCATGCCTCTGCCCCGGCCAGACTCCCCAGAAGGAACCGCTCTTCAGGCTTTAAATTTTAACTGCTTACCACTGTATCTCTCACCAGGACACCAAATCTCTGTTTCTTGTCTTACAAAGTTGATGCAGGCAAAGCTGCCTCCCTCCCTGGATCTGACCGTCTGCAGTTACTTTACACCAGAGGTTACTTCTGTAACCGTTTTGTATAATTTCCCTTACTTTAAATACTGTTAATTATGAGGTCTAAAACCTGTGTGTAAATATATGTGTGTATATATTTGTATCTGTGTGGTGTTACCTGGTGGTCATTAAGATACGTCACACTTTTAAAAAGTTTACAAAACCCCCGGTAAGTAGCACTTATGATTATAATTAGGTAGCTGTTATTCACTGCAGGACTAGGTAGTTTTTAGAGCCACAGAGGAAAACAAGTCTAGTCGGACATTTTTATCTTTGTTGTTCATTATACAAGCAACACTGAAAACCTTATACAAACAATAACCTTGACAGGTAGGGGCTTTTCCTAGCGACAAAAGGAGACGGAGGAGTGAAGTGACCAGTGCCAGCTTTAGAGAACCCAGGAGAGCATAGGTTAGGCGTTTGCCGGGGAGAGTGCAGCAGGGAGCTCACGCGTGCATGTCCGGTTGAGTTGGTGGAAGGAAGTACCTCTGCTCTCACCATCCCAGGCTTGTCCCTCTCTCGCCAGCGAGGTCCTACCTGGCTCCGTGGGCTCCTTTCTAGAAAAAGTGATTGGAAGGAGGGAGGCGCAGACAGTGCTCAAAGCATCCTGGAGCGGTTCTTTCTCCAGAGATGCTGCTGCTGGGTATTCGCGGTGGGGGCCCCGCGTCTGTCCTCTGTGCCCTTCCTGTGCCGGGGGCAGAGTTAGGCTTCTGCCTGGCTCGCTGTCACTGTAGTTAGAAGCAAGCAGGGGCCCGACCGAGGGGTCTCTGAGGGGGGCAGGTGGCTAGCCGAGTGCACAGTCATCATGGTCATTGTTGGCTGGCTCTTGCGGAAGTCAGTGCGGTGGTTTTGAGACCCTTATGTCTGTTTGTAAGAGAGTTGAAGTCAGCCAGTGGCAAAGTAATCTGGATAGACACGCGGATTTGAAGTTGGGGTTTGTGGGTGAAACTTGGAGTCTCGTACCCTCAGCGTACGTGTGTGTCGTGTGGGCTGCACGCGTGGAGGCGTCGCGGGTGGTGGGAAGTGGTAGCGGCCAGCGGTGGTCGCAGCGCGTACTTTGCGGTGTCAGGAAGCAGAGCGGCTCCAGCTCCGTCCAGGCCGAGCCCCGAGGGGCACTTGGCTTCGCTGCCGTCACTGCCGGTAGGCCCCGACGTCACTGGTGTCAGGAAGAAAGCGGGAACGGAAACCACAGGGAGGTACGGCACGTGCCCTTCCCCCGCAGCGGTTGACATTAAACGGTGACCACACCGAGCGTGGAGGAATCACGGGGCTGCGGCCCCGCCACCCTGTGGTCCCGTGGAAGCCGCGCATGCACATCCTGTGACCCAGAGCTCCCGCGGGGGGGCCCACGGAAACGCGTGTCCGCCAGAGGTGTGCAGGTGCTGGTGTTGGGGTTTCTTGTAGGTGCCTAGCTCTGATTCAGCCGTGGAGGGGTGAACGCAGAGCCCCAGGCGAGGCCGTGGTCCCTGTGATTCTGTCTGTGGGACGTGCAGGGACACGTGCGACCGGTCTGTGGTGACGGAAGTCAATAGTGCCTGTCTTTGGGCAGGGAGTGGGCAGGAGGGGCTCGAAGTTTCCTGGGGTTCGTCTCCTTAAACGTCAGGGGGATGTCCACAGGCACAGTCCCTTTGTGACATGTCATTGAGCCGTATGCCTTGATGTCCTTGCGCTTTTCCCGTGTATTACATTTCAGTCAAAGGGTTTGTACAATGTCGATTTTGTCATAATCACAAAGGGCAAAAAATAGATTTTTAAAGAAAATACATAAAGTGTGTTCCCAGCATTGGGATTTATTACACATTTGCTGGTCTCCCCGCTTCTGAGAGCAGGCGTGGCTGGGCCGTGCTCGCCTCGCCCCACGGGCCTCATGCTAGAGCCTGGACTTCTCCTTGGGGTGGGCACTGAGCCGCTTCAATCCTCGCCCGAGGTTCTGTGCATGCGGAGTTCGGCTGGGACTCGGCCCTGCAGCCTGTGTTGACGTGTTAGGGTTTGGTGGTGTCTGCATTGGTTCTTTGTTAAGACTTTTAACGAAAGCTTTGGTGCGGCAGGATTTACCCAGAGGCCCGCCCCGTCCTCACCCTTCCCACCACCCATCTTTTTTTTTTTTTTTTTTAAGTTCTATATCTCTACACCCAACGTGGGACTTGAACTCGTGACCCTGAGGTCAGGAGTCGGATGCTCTTCCGACCCAGCCAACCGGGTGCCCCAAGTTTTCCTTGTTAGATTTCTGCAATTTCACACCTAGAACGTTGTCTTGGCACCTGGCAGCTTTTGCTCAGCACTGTTTTTGAGATTCACGTTGTTTCAGTGTGAGTGGTTCCTTTTTTCTTGGTAAGTGGGGTCATTATACGAATACGCTACGTTTCATTTGTTCACCTTCTCACGGACGTTTGTCTGTCTTTCTAATTCTCAGTTGCTCTGAGTGAACCTGTTGTGAACATGTGTGTACACGTTTTTGTGTGGACGGACGTTTCTGTGTCTCTTAAGTCCGCACGTAGGAGTGGCAAGTGTCTGTAATTGTGAGGAAGCCGCCGGTTGCAGGTGAGCGGGGCGCCATGGCGTGGCTCACGTGTGTCTTCTCGATGACTAGTCGAGCACCTTCCCCTGTGCCTGGTGGCCTTTCCTTGTTTCGTCAGGTCCCACCAGGTCTTTTGCCCAGTCTTGTGAGTTGTGCTCAGGGTGGACCTTCACAGGACGGCCACGCGTCCTGTCCTTGTTGGGTGCGAGCACACGTTCTCCCAGCCAGCTTGGGAGACCCACACTTGGTCCTCGTGTTGTGGCATCATTAGTGCTGTTTCTGGTATTTTCTGTGGACTGACTTTTCCCTCGGTTCTGCCGTTGGTTTGCGATGATGCAGTCTGTTGCTGCAGAACGCCGGGCCCTGGTCCCGGATCTGGGCCGTCCTGGGCCGGCACTGTGGCCAGGTAGGGTCCAGGTGTGTGTCCTGGGCACGCAGGTAGAGGTGGGAGCCGCCCCTGGTATCCGGGGAGCAGGGGCCTGTGTAGCGCCCTGGGCTCAGCAGTGGTGTGCGTGCCCCCACCGAGGGGAGCTCTTGTTTCCAGATTGGGCCCCTCAGACACCTTGGAGCTGGATTCGCATGCCACGCCCCTGACTGTGGCTTTGTTGCTATGCCAGGAGGCTTTCTTTTCCCAAACACACAAGTTCTGTGGCAAAGTTCAGTTTAAGTGATTTATACAACTTCATTCGGAATCAGGAAACGTTACTTAATTGAGCTAATAGTTAACTGGTTTCTTCATAAATTTGACTGAAGTTTACAAGTTTTAAGTGTAGTTTTAGGAAAGCCTCAGTTCGTTATTAGAGAAAATGTGATTGTTAAGTAACAGGTGTTTGAAAGCACAGACTGGTGAATGGCCTCATCCCTGGGGGATGTCACCGGAGGGGCACGGAGGACAGTTGGAAGGCCTGTGTCTGAGCTGGGCCGTGGTGCAGGTGGCACAGAGGTGTGGCTTACTGAATTGCTCTCTATGCCCCTTTCCAGGTTGATTGGTTACTGGCAAATGCTGATTTTGGGCCCCCAGAGGAAAGAGAAGACCGTGTGCAAAGTGATGCCAGGTACATGTGGACATGGTTTTGATTGTCCTGGGCAAATGCCCTGGTGTGATTCCCACGGCAGCTGCCCATTCTGCACCCCTGGCCGTGCACTGCCCCAGCAGCCTGGCAGTGACCTGTGGCGGGTCCTGGGGGCAGTCTGCAGTGGTTCTGAGTACTCAGCAAGGCTGCTCGGAGTGCCTCGGTGGTCAATCCGACAGTGCTGGAGCCCATGGCATCTGCCATCGCTGTGGTAACTCCTGGAGAGGGGACAGGTGTCTCTCCCTCGCCCTGTTTTTCCACTCGGCACATTTTTACTGAGCATGTCCTGTGGCTCTGTTCTAGCATGTACAATACGTATGTGAATAGAACAGACATTGGGGTCTTTGGAGCTTGCATTTTGCTGGCGGAGACCCACAGGGAGCAGTGAATCCACAGATGATTGTGTGTCAAGAAGGGCATGTAGGACACCCCTTCCGGTGGGGGGGGGGTGTCAGGAGGTGGGGGCGGTGCTGCAGCTGAGAAAGACACGTGAGCTGTATGTGGAGGGGCCCCGTTCCGGGTTCCGGAAGAGCTTCAGCAGGTCCTGAGCCTGTGTTCTCAGAGCAGGCGCGTCAGCGTCAGGGGCGGCACTGTCAGGACTTGGGTGGGGCCCCCAGCGACCTGCTTGCCAGGGGAGGGGACGCTGCGCCCCGAGGGCTCCAGGCAGCAGTGAGTGCCCACATCCCGGACCAGCAGGGAGTTGAGCCTTCCGTAGCTGAGCAGGAGGGGGGTCAGAGGCAGGACACGGCCATGTTTGGGTTCTGACAAGTACCCTGAGTGGCACATGTACAGGACCATACCCATAATTCTGCCTGACGGGCCTAGCACGCTGGCTGTATTTGGGGAAAAGCAACTGAGAGGGCATCTGACGGGAGGGCTGTGTCCAAGCTGTCCTGGGCTGCACCACACACGGGGGCGGAGCCCCTTCCCCGTGCCGTATCCCCCAGCCTCCCTCAGACGTCAGTAGGTCCACCAGGAGGTGGCCAGGAGCCCCCACACCACCCGGCTTCACCCACGCTTCACCTGACGTCTCTTCTCCCCTCCAGGGGCTGTGGGGCCCTGGACGCCCCTTCACGCAGCACCCAGGGCCCTGCCGCCTGCTCAAGTCTGTGTGGGATTGATCACGAGGCGCTCAACAAACAGATCATGGAATATAAGAGGAGGAAAGAGCGAGGGTGCAGGAGCGAGAGCCCCGCGGAGTCTCCACTGACACACACACGAGAGGGAAACGTGGCAGCCACACCCTGCGCAGATGGCGACCTCTCCCGCGAGAACCACCTGTCGGGGGCAGCGAGTGGCCACCCGGACCCTGACCTGGATGGCTCCCGAGGGGCGGCAGGAAGGGCGGAGGTGACTGAGGGGCGGAGAGGGGGTGAGGTGTGAGGCTCTGCTGGGCGGAACCACGGTCCCACCGCCCGGGCAGCCTTGTGCCTTAGCCTGAGAAGGAAGGGAGCCTGTGGGGACAGTCAGGCCTCTTTGTCCCGCTTTTCACCCCTCGCGGGCTCCCAGCAAGCAAGGCAGAGCGTCGCCTTGTGTGTGATCCCGCTCATTCCCTAAGCACTGTCCTCCTGGCGGACTTGGAATGGCCCCACGTCTAGTTTTCCCCCGGGCAGGACCGCTGCCATGCAGGGAGTGTGGGTCAGGGGCGTCACAGCACTGTTGGAAGGAAGTGAAAGAAACCCTGCTCCATGTGTGACCTAGAGCAGCTGCTCCCGGGCGAGGGGCACCTCCGTTTCCCGAGTGCCATCAGTGTCGAGATGCTGAGGACGGCATCAGCGCGGCTTGGATGATGAGACGGGTGCTAGTGAGGTGGAGCAAGGAGGCTCGGGACTTGGCTTTTGTAAACAGTGCCAGGAAGGAAGCACTGCTGTCCCCTGGGCACCTTCTGGCATCTGGTACCAGGGCCGGTGCCCAGCAGGCAGGCGGCACCGGCAATGCCGCCTTTGTGGGCACAGCAGCCCCTGTTGAAGGGACCTGTCATGGGACACGGGCGGACCACTGGGAAGCTCTAGGCACGTAGCTGCCCAGGTGGCACTCAGGTGATCCCGTCTGCCCCGGAAGGTGCTCGTAGCTGCGTGTGTGGAGCATTTCACCTGGGAGTGCGGTTGCTGGCGTGCAGACTGTCAGCTTGTGAAAATGTACGTGCTTTGCTCTAACCAGGAGTGGGAAGACACACCTTGAGCCTGCTGTCCGGAAAGGGGAGTTCATTCGCCACATTCTCGGGAGGTGGGGACACGCCGTGCAGGGCCACTCGGGGAAGCTCCAGGGTCGGTCAGGAGGCTGAGGGAGAGGAGAACGTGTGGCTTCTGCAGGAATGAATGGCCGAGGCTGGATAGTGTGAGTAGTTTCAGCAGGCTCTGGGCTATAGGAGTGCTTTCTGCGTGTTGAGTCCTGGCCCTGGGGGATGTGCGGCAGAGGAAGTACTGGCTGGTGTGCAAGAGCCAGATAAAGGAGGTGGTTGGGAGTGTGGGCTCTGGATCTGTGGGTCTGTACATAAAATGTGAGTTTACAGGGGAATGGTTCACTGTCTGTAGGAATTAGCCCTGGGAGGGGCAGTGTCTCCGCAGCCAGCAAGGCCCCCGTGATGTTATAACATCACAAATACACGGTATAAAAACCCTGACTGATACGGGACCCTGCGGCACCAGGCAGCCTGTTCTGCTGACCGTAGATCTGGTCTCCACTGCCAAAGGTGTCCAGACGTCCGTGCGGAGCAGCGGGAACAAGCCTGGATTCCTGGATTGTGAGCTCAGTGTGCCGTGGACGGGGACGTGCCCGTCTGTGTTGTGTGTCAAGTAACGGGCACTGGGAGAGGCCGGTGCAGGGTGCTGGCCTACTCTTTTCTTTCCTCTTTTCCACCTGTGCTTCCAAAAGTCAACAAATGGCAGGAAAAAGATGTGTTTTCAGACCGGGAAATTCTGTGCTCCGTACTCCTACCGATTGTCTTAGGTTCTCCCTGTAAGTACAGTTGGAGACCAGAAACGGGGCCAAGACTAGAGCGGAGACCGAGGGGCTGCCTGGTGGTGTGGACTGGTTTTACAGGGTTAAAGGTCACGCTAACAGCATCTCTGTTAGCTGCTGGCATTTGGTACTCTGCACCTTTGTAAGGGTTCATCTTCTCTTTGGGGTGGAAAGAACCCTCATTAAGCACAGGACCTCTGAGTGCAGAGAGTGCTTCCTACTTCACCTTGGCGTTTGTTAGAAGGACTTGGAACTTCAGGTACAGCATGTTCACGGAGCTTCTGGGTTGTGCGTGTGGAGGTTTGGGGGTGGGCCTGGCAGCTCTGTGCCTTCCTGGCGCCTTCTTCTGCCTTGTCCCAGGCCACTCCCTCTCGTACAAGCCGGGCGTCCACGGGGGAGCTTCAGCTGGCAGCCAGCAGTCCCACCCTGGAAAGGACTGAGTAGCCTGAGAACAGAACTGAAAATAACCACATATCAAGCAGCTGAAACACCGAACAGGACAGAAAATTTGACAGGCTTCCATGGGAAGACTGCCCGAAGACCATCGTTTTCAGTCTTTGAACACTCACTTCATGTTCAGAAGGGTTTCCTCCCTCGAGTCTTCCCTCTGACGTCTTGGCCTTTTAGGTCCTATCAGTAAAGTTCAGGAAATCTCCAACTTTTTAAAAAAATTTTTTTAATGTTTATTTACTTTTGAGAGAGACAGAGACAGAGCATGAGCAGGGGAGGGGCAGAGAGAGGGAGACGCAGAATTGGAAGCAGGCTCCAGGCTCCGAGCCGTGAGCACAGAGCCCGACGTGGCGCTTGAACCCACGAATGGCAAGATCATGACCTGAGCTGAAGTCAGATGCTCAACCGACTGAGCCAGCCAGGCGCCCCGAGGATATCTCCAACTTTTTTACGTCACCTTTTCTGTTCAAGAGTTTGTGATACATGCATTGTTTTTTTGAAACTGAAAAGTGCTTAGAATAAAGCATATTCAACGCGCCCGAGTTAAATCTATGACACATGTAAGCTCTAGAGTGAAATAAATGATCCATTTGCTCCCTATCACCCGTGGGAGGGAGAAAAGCCTGTGCTACTCCGGCCCTTACTTCCCTTGTGTTCCGCGCCCTCCTGTTGAGGTGTGGAGACCTGTTTCTGAAATCCCGTGTCCCAGGATTTGCTCAGTTCTTACTTAAAGGCTATCGAAATTACATAAAGTGTAGAACTGGGAAGAATGTGTCACGTGACAAAATAGAACTCACAATTGCCTTTCGGTAGGTTGAGATGTAGAACCAAAGTTAATCAAGTGAAGCTTGATAGGGCTATATGTAAATTCTTGTGATTAAGATTTAAAATACTATTCAACTGCAGCATTGCACCGTCAGTGAAAGCAGTCTGGTGGTTGCAGCATGTGTCCTAACCAGTCTGTGGCCAGTGTGGCTGCGGAGGCAGGGGGGAGGTGGTGGAGGGGGGAGGAGGGAGGTGGTGGCAGGAGGCCATGGAGGGAGGCCGGCCCTGCCTTGTACTCGTCTACACAGTCTACACAGCTGTCGTCTAATGTTCAGTTCCTGGAACGTAGGACTTCCGTAGTGGGAAGGGCCAGAGGGGAGGGGGAGGGGGAGGCAGCCTCCAGAAGTGGTGCGGTGATCCCGTAGCAGCGGGGCACCCCGGCCAGGACCCGACAGCAGACACTAAGTACGAGGCAGATTCAAAGTGCCCTCAACCCTGAACTCCCAGCCTGGACACCACCCGCACCCCACCGCCGCCCCCCCAAGTCAGAGTCGGCCTTGCGTCTGTAGGTTTGCCTTGGGAGTCAGAGCTTCTTGCTAAGCATCCTTCCACTTTCACACTTAAGCCCTTTTCCCCTGCAGTCATGAGCCCAGCCCCCACCCACACCAGCCTCCGGGCTCGCTTCTCTCAGGACCCTGGTGGCATCACTTGTAACAGAGCCTCACTTGGCACCACCCGTCACCTGCCCCCCGTTCCTGTGACGTCATGTTTGCACGTGCTCTTCCCCCCCTTTCTGCCTCACCTTGGGGAGGGGGCCACCTTTGGGGAGCCTTCTGTGAATGCCCAATTTTGGTTGCGGTGCCCTAAATTCCCATAGCTACGACCTCACTGCACTGATTGCTGAGTCAGCGTCTTGTCTGTCTCTTGCATGAGGTTTCCCAGGCCAGAGTATAGTACGTGTTGATCGACTAATAGACCGGCGGGGTCTGCTTCGAGTCGGGGGTAGGTGTTAGCGCTGGCTCAGAGGAGAACGTGGGCAGTAGATGCAGGCGTGGCCTGAGGCCCTTTTTCACCCTGGGCCTGAGAAAAGCTGAGGCAAAGCAGAACATACGGCCTAAAGGAAGACTGAGAAAGAGCCACCTGTGACCAGATTGCAGCAGAAAACCAGGGCTTCGGGTTAAAAGAAACAGGAAGAAGGCAAGGTGCAGCTTTTGTATATTCAGGGAGAACAGATGCCGGCCTCGTGCTGCAGGGAAGGACTTTCCGTCCGCTTGGCTCTGAAGCCTGCCGCTCTGGGCTCAGTACTCAGTCCGCCAACAGTGACCTCCGTGCTCAGCACCCTCGGTGTCCGTGGGGAGAACGGCATCCGCTTCAAAGGTCAGCGAGGGTGTACTGAAATGCGTGAACGCGGACTTAGTGGAGCCTGGCACGTGCTTTGTATTCCTCTTCTGCTCAGGAGCTTGGTTTTATTGACGAGCAAAGGGATCGAGGGGAAGCGTTCATTCAGTGTCTGGTGGAGGGTGTGCACGGCCTACCTCACGAGGACGCACGGAGCACCGTGTACACGTGCTCGCACTGGAGGCCCGGCGGCCCTCTGCATTGTGGCCCCACGGACACGGCTAGGTTTTCACGTCTTGGTGACATGCCAAGATGATAGGAGAGCAAAGTCTGTCCTATTGGAAGTCACATGTGTCTGCCAGCAACAAACACAGAGCTTCATAGGTGAAGACGTCCCTCCAGGACCCTAAAATCCTGTTGTGAGAACAGAGGCTCAGCGTTCCGGCCTCAGGTTTATCTTGAAGAATGTGAGCACGCGCCTGTGCGACTTGTTAGCATTAATTTGAATACTGTACAGCTCTAGGAAGTTGAGTTTGAGGAACAGAAAGAAAAAAAAAAGTTAAAGTTAATGGGACCTAAGGGACCTGTGGGATCCCACCAAGCAGACCAACGTATGCATTGTGGGCGTCCCAGAAGGAGACGAGAGAGAGAGAGAGAGAGAGAGAGAAAGTATTGGAAGAAACAATGGCTGAACGTTTCCCAAGTTTGAGGAAACACCCAGGAAGCTCAGTGAACTCTCAAGATGAACTCAGAGACCCACACTAAAACACATAAACTTTTTGTTTTTTAATTTTTTTAAAATGTTTATTTTGGAGAGAGACAGAGTGTGAGTGAGGGACGGGCAGAGAGAGAGAGGGAGACACAATCCAAAACAGGCTCCGAGCTGTCAGCACAGAGCCTGACGTGGGGCTCAAACCCACAGACTGTGAGATCATGACCTGAGCTGAAGTCAGATGCTTAACCGACTGAGCCACCCAGGAGTGCCCCCCCCCCCTTTTTTAAGTTTATTTGAGAGAGGCAGACAGCATTAGTGGGGAAGGGGCAGTCAGAAAAGGGGAGAGAGAGAGTCCCAAGCAGGTGCTGTGCTGCCAGCCCAGAGCCGGGTCACGACCTGAGCAGAAATCAAGAGTCAGACACTTAACCGACTGAGCCTCCCAGGTGCCCCAGACACAAACATGCGAAAAGCCAAACAAAGCATCTTGAAGCAGCAAGAGAGAAGTAAATCAATACATATAAGGGAATCCCAGATAAGATTAACAGATTTCCATCAGAAACCAGAGGTCAGGAGGCAGTGGGTTGATATACGCAGAATGCTGAAAAGAAAAACTTTCAACCAGGAATTCTGTATTCAGCAAATGTCCTTCAAAGGTGAGGGAGAAATTAAGACATTTTTAGGTAAATAAAAGCTGAGGGAGTGCCATTACTATTAGACCTGCCCTTGAAGCGATGCTCAAGTCCTGCAGGTGAAATGAAAGACAGTGGAGCGTAACTTAAAGCTGTATGGAGAAATAAAGATCTCAGTAAAGAAAAATATATGGCCAATGATAAAAACTAGTATTTTTAGGACAGTTTGTAACTCCACATTTTGATTTCTACGTAATTTAAGAGACTAGTGTGTTCGGAATACCTGTTAATTTATGTTTTGTGACAACAACTGAGAGGGCTGGGGGACAGAGACGTTAAAGGAGAGTGTGTGTGTGTTACCGAAATCAAGCTGGTGTAAATACAGGGTGTCAAATGTAATCCTCACGGTAACCACAAAGGAGACAGCTGTAGTGTATATATACAAAAGGAAATGGGAAAGGAATTTAAATGTTTCACTACTAAACAACGGCAATAACAAACTAAACACAAAAGAAGACAGTAATGCAGGGAATGAGGGACAAAAAGAAGCTGAAGGCACATAACAAATAGAAAAATGACAAAAGTCCTTCTCTGTAGTTATCTTACATGTGGATTACAAGTGGATTAAACTCTTCAATGTAAAGACAGAGATTGCCAGAATGGATAAAAAGCCATCATCCAAATAACATGCTGTCTCCAAGAGACTCTAGATCCAAAGCTATAAATAGTGAAAAGCGAGAGGATGTGAAAAGATGTTCCATGCAAATAATAACCAATGATAGCAGGAGTGGCTACACTAATATCAGATAAAAATGTTTAAATTTTCAAAAATTACAAGAGATAAGGGAGGGCACTATAAATACAAATTTCAGTGAAACAATACATAACAATTATAAACATTTACACATCTAATGATAGGCCACTGAAATGCGTGAAGCAAAACTTGACACAACTGAATGGAGAAACAGTTCTACAATGATAGTCGGAGACCTTAATACTCCTCTCATAACCGTGGGCACATAAACCAGACAGAAGCAGGGAAATCGAGGACTTAACACGATAAGCCAACTAGAGCGAACACGTACCAAACACCAGCCAACAAGAGCACGTGCGTTGCTCTCAGGTGCACGTGGGACATTTTCCGTATGTCAGGCCACAGATTAAGTTTCAAGAATTTAAAAACAAGGCTGTCCTCGGGGCGCCTGGGTGGCGCAGTCGGTTGGGCGTCCGACTTCAGCCAGGTCACGATCTCACGGTCCGTGAGTTCGAGCCCCGCGTCAGGCTCTGGGCTGATGGCTCAGAGCCTGGAGCCTGTTTCCGATTCTGTGTCTCCCTCTCTCTCTGCCCCTCCCCCGTTCATGCTCTGTCTCTCTGTGTCCCCAAAAAATAAATAAACGTTAAAAAAAAAATAAAGTTTAAAAACAAGGCTGTCCTGCAATCTATCACCATAATGGGATGAAGTTCAAAATCAGTAACAAATAAAATTGGAAATTACACCAACACAGTCTTAAATAACCAACAGAGAAGTCATCACAGGGAGATTAAAAAATACTTTGAGATGAATGAAAATGAAAACAACACATCAAAACTTACGGGATGCGGCAAAAGCAGTGCTAAAGGGATGGTTATAGGTATAAATGCTGATGTTAAAAAAGTCAAGATTGCAGAAAATCAACCACCTAACTTTACAATTTAAGGACGTGCAGAAAAAACCCAAAGCTAGGAGAAGGAAGGAAATGAAGTCTAGAGCGGTGACAAATGAAGTAGAGAATACCAATAAATGTTAGTTCTTCGAAAAGATAACAAAACTGACAAAACTTTATTTCTAAAGTAGGCTTCACACCCAGCACGGAGCCCAATGTAGGGCTTGAACTCAGGACCCTGAGCTCAAGAGACGCTTAAGTGAGCCACCCAGGCCCCCTCAAAACTCTAGATGAACAAAAGAAGACTGAAATTTCTAAAATCAGAAATGAAAATGGAGAAATTATCAGTTCTAAAGAAAAGAAAAAGGATTATTAAGAGTACTATTGTTATGCCCAGAATTCGTGATCCCCAAAGACCACCAGGGAGCCGAGTCCGATGCAAAAGCAAAAGAGCTTTTATTCGAGCTAGCTCGAGCTCAGTCCCCTACCTGCACCGCCTGCACCGACGCAGCGGTGAGATACCGGGGAGAGAGAGCGAGTTTCAAAAGCACAAAGGTTTTTATAGGGGTCTAGGGGCAGCCAATTGGCTGGGGAAGGGTCGTGGCCTCGGCCGATTGGCTGGGGAAGGGTCAGAGTCCTGTTACGCAGGTCGCTGGGCGTGTTTTGATCAGGAAGTTTGAACGGGTGAGCGGGAGGTTACTCAAGGGGAGGAGGCGCGATCTGAGGTTTCTGCGATTTTCCCGGAAAAGGGGTCATGTCGGGGACATAGTCACTCAAGGTGGAGAACACAGAACAAGATGGAGTCGGCCAGCGTAGGCCCGCCCTTTCATTCCCCCCTTGTCATGTAGCTTACGGACCCAATCATGGGACCGGCTGCATTTATGGTGACAAGGGGAACAGAGTTTGGAGGTTTACGCTAAGTTCTGGGAAGCATGTGTCCCTGGGGTGGCTCTGGGAGGTCTGATTAAGTATTGTCCCCGAGCTGGTGTCTATGATCTGCCAGGTGATGTTTTGGGGGGCGTGGGGACTCCCGGCAGCATGAGCAATGACAAGCAGAGTTAACAGAGTTACCAATATTAGGTGGATCGAATGCGCTGTAGCTTGAGCTTGAGCGGGTTGTGTTCGCATGACGAAGTCCTTCCGGATCGAGGAGGGGTCCGCTGGCTGAGGGGTCCGCTGGACCCAGGTCGCGATGCCGTCTACTTTGAAAGCGGTGGGGGTTGTCAGCACCACGATGTAGGGTCCCTTCCAGCGTGGCTCGAGGGTCTCTCGGTGGTGCCTCTTGACATAGACCCAGTCTCCCGGCCTGTACTGATGAGGTATCGGGGTCGGGCCAGCCTCGTAGATGGCAAGGAGGCGCGGCCAAATGTCCTCATGCGCCCTCTGGAGCCCTCTCAAGGAAAGAAAAAGTTCTTAATCTTTAAACTCGGCAATAAGTTCAGCTCGAAGGCTGGGAATAACAGGGGGTGGCCTGCCAAACATGATCTCGTAGGGAGTAAAACCCAGAGTGTAAGGAGTGTTTCTAACCCGGTAAAGGGCGTACGGTAGGAGAGTCACCCAGTCCCCTCCAGTCTCCATGGTTATTTTGGTAAGGGTCTCTTTTAGGGTTCTATTCATTCTTTCTACCTGTCCTGAGCTCTGGGGCCTATAAGCACAATGTAATTTCCAGTTTGCCCCCACCGCCTTGGCTACTGCCTGTGTTACCTGCGAGATAAAAGCTGGTCCATTGTCTGATCCTACCATGGCAGGAAAACCATACCTGGGTAAGATGTCTTCTAGTAGCTTCTTAGCCACCAGCCAGAGAAGGTTTCTGTAAATACTAAAAGATATTTATAACCATACTTTCCTGGTTTGACTTCAGTGAAGTTGACTTCCCATTGGGCTCCCGGTCTGGTGCCTCTGAGCCTGGTTCCTTTTTTATTTGATGTGGCTCTCGCGTTGGTGAGTTGGCAGGTCTTGCAGGCAGATACAACTTGCTCTATTTTGGTGTCCTGTTGGTGAATCTTCATTCCGGCATGTCGGATTAAGTCTTTTAATTTTCGGGCCCCCATGTGAGTAGACCGATGCATGTGCTCTAATATTGAGACTCCGAGCTGGTCTGGCAGCACGAGCTCCTTGTTAGGTATATACCACCATCCCTTTATCTCCTGGGCCATGGGGAGTTTCTTGATCCGCTGTAACTCCTCCTGGGAGTACTTGGGCTGGTCTGGTAAAACTGGGTCTCCCGGGTCCGGGTCCGGTAGTTGTATGGTCATGGTGGGGACTGGAGTAAGGGCTACTGCCTTGGCTGCCTGGTCAGCCTTTTTTCAACGTTTTTATTTATTTTTGGGACAGAGAGAGACAGAGCATGAACGGGGGAGGGGCAGAGAGAGAGGGAGACACAGAATCAGAAACAGGCTCCAGGCTCCGAGCCATCCGCCCAGAGCCTGACGCGGGGCTTGAACTCACGGACCGCGAGATCGTGACCTGGCTGAAGTCGGACGCTTAACCGACTGCGCCACCCAGGCGCCCCTGGTCAGCCTTTTTGATTACCTCTAGCTACTGGGTTATCAGCTTTTTGGTGCCCTTGGCAGTGGATAATGGCTAGCTTGGCAGGAAGCCATAAGGCCGTAAGCAGGTTAAGTATCTCCTGCTTATTTTTTATAGTCCGTCCTTCTGCCGTCAGTAACCCCCTCTCCTGATAAATTGCCCCATGAATATGAGCTGTGGCAAATGCATAACGGCTGTCTGTGTAGATGTTAAGCCGTTTTCCAGCTCCCAGAATCAGCGCCTTGGTGAGGGCTATGAGCTCTGCTCGCTGGGCTGACGTTCCGGAGGGTAGAGCCTCCGCCCATACGGTGTCCGTTTCGGTGACCACGCTGCACCCGCGTACCTGTGTCCATCTTGCACAAAGCTGTTGCCATCAGTGAACCAAGTAGCCTCGGCATCGGGGAGGCGCCGGTCGGTCAGGTCCGTCCGGAATCCATGTACTTGTTCGAGGATTCCCGCACAGTCATGTAGTGGAGCATCTAGTTTGGGGTCAGGCAGCAGGGTTGCAGGATTGAGGGCCGCAAAGGGGTGGAACCGCACCCGTGGAGGGTTGAGTAGGAGGCTCTGGTAATGAGTCATATGTGTGTTGCTCATCCATCTATCCGGAGGCTGTTTCAGGACCCCTTCAATGGCGTGTGGGGTCGTGATCCAGATCTCCTGTCCTAGGGTCAGTTTGTCTGCATCCTTGACTAGGAGTGCTGTCGCCACAATAATTCTTAGGCATGGCGGCCAGCCGGCAGCCACTGGGTCTAGTTTCTTAGACAGGTAAGCCACTGGGTGGTTCCAGGGGCCTAAGGCTTGAGTTAGAACCCCTTTTGCTATTCCCTTATGTTCGTCTACAAAGAGGTGGAAGGGTTTCGTAATGTCTGGTAGGCCCAGGGCTGGGGCATTTAAGAGGGCCTTTTTTAACTGATTAAAGGCAATTTCTTCTTTTTAGTCCATTTAAATGTTTTCCCCTCTTTGGTGGCTTCATATAGGGGCTTGGCAATCTCAGCAAAACCTGGAACCCAGAGGCGGCAGTAGCCGGCTGATCCTAGGAATTCCCTCACTTCTCTTCGGGAGGTGGGAGTAGGGATCTTTAGGACAGTTTCTTTTCTGGCATCTGATAACCACCGCTGTCTGCCCTCCAGGATATATCCCAGGTAACTTACCCTCTCCCTGCATATCTGAGCCTTCTTCGCGGATGCCCAGTACCCTAAGGCCCCCAGGGTAGCCAGCAGGTCCTGGGTCCCTCGCTCAGTCTTTGGCCGTGTCGGCAGCAATCAGGGTGTCATCTATGTACTGTAGGAGGGTGAGGCCAGGGTGCTCCCTTCTGTACTCACCCAGGTCCTCGTGTAGTGCCTCGTCGAAGATGGTGGGTGAATTTTTGAATCCCTGAGGTAGCCGTGTCCAGGTGAGTTGCCCACTGTAGCCCTCCTCCGGATCATGCCACTCAAAGGCGAACAAGGGTTGGCTCTGGGGTTCCAGCGGCAGACTGAAGAAGGCGTCCTTTAAATCTAGTACAGTATACCAGACCCTGGAGGGTGCCAAGGAGCTCAAGAGAGTATATGGGTTGGGAACAGTTGGGTGTATGTCCGCGACCCTCTTATTTACTTCCCGGAGGTCTTGTACCGGTCGATAGTCATTTGTGTGAGGCTTTTTGACCGGCAGTAGGGGGGTGTTCCAGGCAGACTGGCAAGGAACTAGTACCCCTAGGCTTCGTAGTCTCCGGATGTGTGGCTGGATCCCCTTCCGGGCCTCCTGAGACATGGGGTATTGTTTGATCCTTACTGGACTCTCTCCTGGCTTGAGCTCTACCAGGACTGGGGTCCTGTGAGCGGCTAGTCCCATCCCCCCCGTCTCTGCCCAAACCAAGAGGAATTCTTGTAGCCATCTGTCTATATTATCCTCTCTCGGGAGCGCCTCCTGGTGGAGGCGGTATTCATCCTCCAGTTTCATGGTCAGGACCTGGATGGGGTGGCCCTTGCCATCGGTGACCTGAGGCCCCCTTGTCTGAAAGTTATCTGAGCTCCAATCTTGGTAAGTCCTGTCCTAACAGCGGGTAGGGGCATTCTGGTATTACCATAAAGGAGTGGGATACCCGTCCCGTCCCCAAATCTGTTCTTCGGGTAGTCCATGAATACTGGCTCATACCAGTTGCCCCTTGCACCCAGGACTTCTTGTTGGCTAGTTTTCCTTGTGGGGTGCGGAGGACCGAATGTTGTGCTCCGGTGTCGACAAGGAAGTCAATAGGGGTCCCCTCCACTTTCAGTTACCCTGGGTTCGGGGAGAGGGTCCGAACCCCGACTCCCCTAATCACTCAGTTCATCTAGCTCTAGGACTTTTACTCGATCAGTCTTGCCTCCCTTCCCGCCAGCCCTTTTCGGACAATCTCGGGCCCAATGCCCTATCTCCTTGCAGTATGCACACTGATCTTTCTGCAGCCTCTGCTTCCCCCCCTTGGTGGTTCCTTTACCTCCTCTTGAGTCGCCCACCGGCTGCCGGAGATGGTGGTCTCATTCCTCGGGGGAATCAGCAGTGATAGCTAGTAGTATTCTGGCCAGGTCTCGAGTCTGCTTACTGCTGGCAGTCGCCATGACGCGAGCCTGCTTGTCCTCTGGAGGCTCCCGGTTATTATATACCTTTTCGGCTACCACCAGTAAGTCCTGCAGACTTTTTTCTCCTAGTCTATTTTCTGTAATTTTCTCCTAATGTCTATGGCCGATTGGTTTACAAAGGCCATGATAACAGCTGCCTTGCTTTCTGGAGCCCCTGGATCCATGGGGGTATAGGTATGGAATGCCTCCATGATCCGTTCTAAAACGGCAGCCGGAGATTCATCTTTTCCCTGTTGTACATTTCCTACCTTGGCCAAATTGGTTGGCTTTCTAGCAGCCATTCGGAGACCCCCCATTAGAGTCTGGCGGTAGACCCGGAGCCTCTCCTTAGCTTCTGCCGTGTTGAAATCCCACTGGGGCCGAGTTAAGGGGGGGAAGGAGGCATCTATCTGAGCCTGGTTGGTGGTGGGATTCCCGTCTGCACCCGGAACTAGTTTTCGGGCCTCATTGAGGATTCTTTCTCTTTCTTCGGTCGTGAACAGGACCTGCAAAAGCTGCTGGCAATCGTCCCACGTGGGCTGATGGGTAAAAAGAACAGAGTCTAATAAACCAATAAGCCCTGCCGGTTTCTCGGAAAACTTAGGATTCCGAGCTTTCCAATTGTAGAGGTCACTACTGGCGAAAGGCCAATAGTGATGGGGCTGATTCCCCTCTGCATCTGGGGTCCGGCGGCTCGCAGGGGCAGAAGAGTGGAGTCGGCGGCGGAGGCGGATTGCTCCCTCTGAGCCCTTTGTCTGGTAAAGGGTGGGCTTCCCCCTGGAGCGTTTCCGCCTCCCGCTCTCGGAACAGTGTCTGCCTCCCCCGGAGGGGGAGGATGGCGTTCTTCCAGCATCCTAGAGGGGTTATACGGGGGAGGAAAAATTAATTCTTCTTCAGTACCCCCCTGTAAGACAGGGTAGAGGGGTGCTGAAGGCTGGATAAGACTTTTCTTCTTCTTTGTCCCCTGCAAAGCAAGAATGGGCTTTGGTTCTGGAGGGAGCGGGGCTAGGAAGGGCTTAAGCCAAGAGGGTGGGTAGAGGCGTAGTCTGAGTCTGTCCCATAACGTCCGTCCAGTAAGTCCACAGAGCAAAACAGAGAAACACAAAAACAGACAAACAGAGGGCCTCTAGAAAGTCTTCCAACTCCATGGAAGCAAAACTGAAAGCTAGCTTTTGAGGGGATTCCACATCCCTCCAAAACCGATGAGGGGATTCCACGTCCCTCCAAAACCGAAAGCTAAGACGACGGCCTCACGCCGACCAGCGGGAGCGACCCGCCTCGTCTCAGACCTTTGAGGGGATTCCACGTCCCTCCAGAAGGGAGAATCGGAACGTCTTCCGAAACTCCCGGCCCGTGGTCCTCCAGTGCGTCCACTTAGACCGCGTCGGGCACTACCAGAATTCCAGAAATGAGCTCACACAGAAAAGACAGAACAAACGGACAGACACTAACCGTGGCCAGTCAGGCTCTCCGGGTCGGGGGTCCCTCGGGGATCTTGGGGCTCCCGGGCCGAGCCCCCAAATGTTATGCCCAGAATTCATGATCCCCAAAGACCACCAGGGAGCCGAGTCCGATGCAAAAGCAAAAGAGCCTTTATTCGAGCTAGCTCGAGCTCAGTCCCCTACCTGCACCGACGCAGCGGTGAGATACCGGGGAGAGAGAGCGAGTTTCAAAAGCACAAAGGTTTTTATAGGGGTCTAGGGGCAGCCGATTGGCTGGGGAAGGGTCGTGGCTTCAGCCGATTGGCTGGGGAAGGGTCGTGGCCTCGGCCGATTGGCTGGGGAAGGGTCGTGGCCTCGGCCGATTGGCTGGGGAAGGGTCGTGGCCTCGGCCGATTGGCTGGGGAAGGGTCAGAGTCCTG
This sequence comes from Lynx rufus, assembly GCF_022079265.1. NCBI lineage: Eukaryota > Metazoa > Chordata > Mammalia > Carnivora > Felidae > Lynx > Lynx rufus. The sequence goes on along the minus strand of NW_025814835.1, from coordinate 267,106 downwards.
TTACGCAGGTCGCTGGGCGTGTTTTGATCAGGAAGTTTGAACGGGTGAGTGGGAGGTTACTCAAGGGGAGGAGGCGCGATCTGAGGTTTCTGCGATTGTCCCGGAAAAGGGGTCATGTCGGGGACATAGTCACTCAAGGTGGAGAACACAGAACAAGATGGAGTCGGCCGGCGTAGGCCCGCCCTTTCACTATGAGCATTTGTACACCAATAAATTGGATGACCTAGGTGAAATGGACAAATTCCTAGAGACACAAACCTGTTAAGACTAAGTTACAAAAAATTAGAAAATCTGAGTAGACTTAAATAAGATTGAATCAGTAACCAAAAATCTCTACAGAGAAAAGCCCTGTCCCTGATGGTTTTATTGATGAGCGAGTGACTTTTGGTCTTGGGGTCGTGAGTTCTAGCTCCACATTGGAGGTACAGTTTACTCAAAACAAAAAACAAAAAACTGCACCCATACAATAGAAAACTCATACATGTTAGAAAAAGTGGTGTTAGGTCTGGGCGCCTGGGTGGCTCAGTCGGTTAAGTGACCAACTTCGGCTCAGGACATGATCTCACGGCTTGTGGGTTTGAGCCCTGCGTCGGGCTCTGTGCTGACAGCTCAGAGTCTGGAGCCTGCTTTAGATTCTGTGTCTCCTCTCCCTGCCTCTCCCCTGCTCGTGCTCTGTCTCACTGTCTCTCAAAAATAAATAAATGTAATAAAAAACTTTTTAAAATGGCACCAGGTCATTTGGAACCATAGTTTCTGCTAAATGTGATAAAATACAGGTTATTTTTTTTTTAATTAAAAAATAAATCCAAGTATTGGCAAGGATACGGCCATGTTAAGTGAAATAAGCCAGTCACAAAAACACATATCCTAGAGAATTCCACTTACACTGGGTGTTTAGAGCAGTCGCCGTCATACCTGTGGTGGTGCCAGGGGCTGGGGGAGCCGGGAGCTAGTGTCAGTGGGCAGAGAGGTTCAGTTTTCCAAGACGGAAGCGATTCCAGGGGCGGATGGATGGTGGTCACAGCTGCACGTCAGTCCGTTACACTGAAATGTATGTTTCCATGGTTTAGACAGTGAAGTTTCTGTTGTATTTTACTACGATTAAAAAATCAGAAGAAAATGAAATGGGGAAAAAAGTACAAATATCGCTCAAAGATTCAAGAAAGAGGTAAAGTTTTATCTTATTTACATTTGTAATACTTGTGAAAAACATACACAGGTCTGCAAACCCTTACCTGAAATCCTTAGGGTCTGAAGCAGCACATTGTATCAAAAACATTGTTAAACGTTTAAACGTTCACATTGAGTAGCTTCACCAGAGGAAGGACTTTGGGGGAAAAGGAGGTAATTAATGATAATCGTGATAGTTGACATTCACCACACGCTGACTGAAGGCCCGAATGGTGCAAACCGTGCTTTGTGTGGACACAGCCGCCTGCGGGTGCCGGCAGCCCGTGGTACAGAGGAAGATGCGGAGGTTCCGAGCGGCTCTGGGATCGTCCTCCAGCTCAACTGAGGCTCCACTGGTCCCGATGCCTTCCTTGGGGTTGAGGCATTACAGCAAGGCGACGATGGGGTCCCCTACCTTCTGCCCAGGCAGCCAGAATCCGGCTGAGGCAACACGTGGACCTCCTCAAAGCCAAGGCATCGAGGCGGCCCCGTCCTCGCCAGCACCAGGTTTAGAAATGGGCACTTGGCCAGTGAGAGGCGAGGGGGCAAGAGGAGAGGCCCCTTTGCCTGCCTCTGGACACTTGATCGGAGATGTGCCGGGCAGACGTGACCGCATAGGAAACCATGGCCTGGGTTTGTCTGAGCCGCGAATGAACTTCCTTCACTGTCCTGTCTCTGTCCTCCTCTTGGGCGAAATGAGAAGTATCTGTGTTGTTAAAACAAATTCACGTAGTCCTGTTAATTGCCCTTAAAAGCATCCTGATTCCCCAACTGAAATGGAATTGTGGCCGGGAAGGGCTGTGGGCCAGCCCATATTTCGCCATTAACACCTCAGTGCTAATGAGTCACTTGGGCAACCACCTGCCATCTTGAAGAGCAAAGATGAGCCTATGGCGCCAGAGGATTGGCAACGACAAAGTCCAACGCTCCGTGTGTTCTGCTGGCATGACTGGAAGCACTTTGTATTCATTTAATCCTGGGAGGCAGAGGCGACGTGACCCATCACAGAGCCAGAGTCAGCCTGCAGCTGCGCTTCTCTGCTGCACCCCTTATTTGTGGGCAGGGGAGCCCCTCAGCGCGAGAGGCCGCGGCTCCCACACCCGCCTCCTGCCAGGGTAGAGGGAGCTTGGCCACCGGGCCAGCCCCACTGGGATGGGGCGAGGGCTCCCGGCAAGGGGGCGAGCCCAGGCCGTGGTCGGAACTGTGCAACCTTGCATCCGATATGCACTTAGCCCACAGGCCAGCCGGTTACTACATTCTGGCAATTTTCTGGTTGCCGAAAGAGGTCATCGCCCTCGTGTTTTCTCAGAGGTCCCCTCCAGTATGTGACAGGCTCAGTGTGTCCGGGGTAGTGGGGACACTGGGGGAAAGACAAAAGGGGGCGGGGGGGATGATGGGGGGAGGCACAAAGGCGCCCTGGCCGGCGAGCCCCAGGCCACTCGCCATGCCGGGGTGCGGGCTTGCAAGACCGGTGCTCGTCTTACGAACACGGAAACTGAGGCCCAGGCAGAGGTGAGCTCGCCGGGCGCCCAGGTCAGAGCCCGTGCCCGTAACAGTGGATCCCGGTGCCTCCAAAAAGACAACGCACGGCACGTTTCAGAGAAAGTTTCCCTAGACCCTCGCCGCTCGCAGGGTGGCCCCAGTAGAAGCGCGGGAGCTAGAGCCCCATTCCCAGGGCGAGTCCACACCTGGGGGTCCTCCAGGCTCCACAGATGCCTCACGCGCACGTCCCGCACCAGGAGGCTGGGAAGCACTGACCCAGCGAAACCCTCACACCAGCCTCGTGAGCAGGCTAATGAGCTCGTCCGCATTCTGACTTCCTACAGCTGCCTTTGGGGGTGAGGCTGCCGCTCTGCGGGCGCTCGCTTTGCTCAGTGCAATCCGACGGACTCGCCTGTCTCGCCACCCGTGACTTTGTTGGGGCAGGGCAGGTTGTCCAGCTTCAGTGCACGTCTCCGGGGGGGCTTCTAAACCAGACCCTGGCCCGCCCCGGCCTTCCCGATTCAGCGGCCGCGAGCTGCGCGGCTGCCTTTCCGTTGCCCTGGTGGTGCCCACGCTGCCAGCTCAGGAAGCACGCTGTGCAAACCACGAGGGCACCTCGAGGGAGAGGAGGGGAGCTTCGCTGTCCTCTGGACGCGCCCACAAGAAGGGAAGCCACGGCCAACAGCGATCTTCAACCAGGCCCCCAGGGTGCTTGCCGAAGACCCCTGTCCCGGGCCCCTCCCACACCAGTGCATCTGCAGCGTGGGGCCAGGTCCTGCCTGGGCAAAGGTCCTAGTGGCTCGAGTGAGAGGCTGGCGTGGAGAGTCCCTGCTCTGTGGGTGACTTCCCTTGGCCAAGTCTTCCAGTGTCCCGTGTGGTACAGTCGCTAGCTCCTCCAAGGACCCGGACCCCCTCGAAGGAACAGAAGTCTAGCTTTGTAGCTTACTCTCATGTCCAGGAAGGAAAGTCTAAGTGTTAGATGAGAAATCACAGGTCCATGGGCGCCTGGGTGGCTCAGTCAGTTAAGTGTCCAACTTCGGCTCAGGTCATGATCTCCCGGTTCATGGGTTCAAGCCCCGGGTCGGGCTCTATGCTGACAGCGCAGAGACTGGAGCCTGCTTCGGATTCTGGGTCTCCCTCTCTATCTTCCCCTCCCCTACCTGTGTGCTCTCTCTCTCAAAGACAAAAAAAAAAAAAAAAAAAAAAATCACAGGTCCTTTTAAAGCTGTCCGCTGCCTTGAAAGGGAGGGGGCACAGGTGTATTTACGTCAATGAATGAGGGGCAATTACCTGGGACAAGGGGTAAGAATAGGGACAGAAATACAGGATCAGGAGGAGGGGTTTGAGGAGGAAGGCACAGATGCCCACACAGGTCCACGTAAGGGAGCAGAGGCCTCCCAGGGCTGGTTCAAAGCATGAGGGGGCCTTGAGATCCTGCGGCCTTGCCCGTGGCACTCCCACCTCAGACCTGATCAGGGGAGTTTCCAAGTTTTCCTATTTGTGGGACCTGCTCCTGGGCTCCCAGAGAAGCTACACTGTAACATTTACCAAGGTCAGAAAGACTTGGCAAAACCTCAGATTTGTGGCTGTATTTCTGCCCTGGGCACACACTGCACGCGTGCTTCGTTATCAAAATAGCATCCGACATAAAGTAAATAAGAGGAAAAAAACCTCCTTGGTTCCCGTGAGATTAAAATCACACAGCCCTGCACATAGTGCACATAGTAAAAACCTGTCTGTAACTTTCCAGAATGTCCTTCTTCCTGATGATTTGGAACTCTTTATGTAAAACACACGTATGACCCTGCAGCAAACGTTCCTTCCCCGGAGCACTCACTGGCTTCTCGGTGGAGACTGTATGTCCCCGGGAGCTGTCCTCACCTGGGCTCCAATAAAACTTTTTGTTTTTGTTTTTTTTTAATTTTAAAAAAGGCTTGTTCGTTTTGCATCCATAAACCCCTTTCCCCCTGTTCATGGCCTGCTAAAATGGCATCCAGACCACAGATGCCAGTTTCTCGTGGATTTTTCTGGATATGGTAACTCACTGTTTCTCAGCTGCTGTCCTGGGGGCCTGGGGCTGGACCACCTCCCGCACAGCCTGCCGACACCCCCACCCCCACCCCCTCTGGGGATTTAGCTCCTGACAAACAAAACAGGTCCCTCCTCCTCCCAAGATCCTCCGGCATAAGGGGTTTACTGCTAATTATTATGGGAAAACAAGGAATTAATACTTGTAAATGTGAGGAATTAGAAAACCGTAAAGCCCTGAGAGTCTTGTACTCTGGTTCCATATCTGTTTTCCTCGAGAGTGTGGAAGACAGCCCCATTCTCTCTCCCTCTTCACGGTTCTTGTTGTGGGTGGGCTCACCCACCCTCCCCTTCAGACCCAACCTAAAAGGAAGGGCGCCCTGACCCTTCCCAGCCCCAGATCGCGGCCCCTGGCGTCAGGCGAAACTCGAGCCTGTGAGGACTGATGTCTACACCCGTCGGATGTTACTCTCACCCGGCTTCAGCTCACGGCAAAGATCCACATGAGGCATTCCTCGCAACACACAGTTTTCACCTGGATACGCGGCCTCACCATTTCAGGGGATACGGGAGTAAAGCCAAGCAAAGGGCTCCTGGCTTTTACAGCTCAGACCAGAGCGTACAGTGGATGGTTTGGATTCACAATCGCCAGTTCAGAAAAGCCCACCCTGGCTGGTCCTCTGGGGCCTGCCTTCCTTGCTTGTGATACCAGCCCTTTTAAAGGGCTTCTTCAGGAATCAGGTCAGAGAACCAAAACGAAGTTCCCTTCCTCCCTCCCTCCCTCTCCTCCCCTCCTGCCTCCCTCCCTCCCCTTCCCTCTTCCCGCCCCTCGTTCCTCCCTCCCTCCCTTCCTAATATTTATTTTATTCTGAGACGGAGAACCCTAGCAGGCTCCGAGCTGTCAGCGCAGAGCCCGATGCAAGGCTTCAGCTCAGGAATCTTGAGATCACGACCTGAGCCACCCAGGCGCCCCCAGAACGAGGTTGTCCCGCAGCGGCTTCCAGTCCCACCCCCTTTGCTGACGTTTACAAAAGGCAGGAGAAAACGATTCAGTAGCAAGAAACTCCCGTGTTTCCATCACCCTCACGCCCACGTTGTGCCCCACGAGCTGCGGAGGGACGTTTACTGACGTTTTCCTACCTGGAGCCCCCGGAGCCGGGCGTGCGCAACCCCGGGGTCGGGACATTCCGGACCACCGTCCCCTCCGGCCGCCCTCGCTGCCCTTGGGTCCGAGAAGACTCCATCCGACCCCAGTCACCCAAGTCCGCGCACCGGCTGCGAAAAGCTGGAACCTCGGGGCAACGCCCACCACCCCCCCCCCCCAAGGCCGCCCCGGCCCGCGTGAGCTTCGGGCGGGCGCTGCGGACGCCCAGGGGCTGAGGTGAAGGTCGTCCGCTCGGCTCCGCTGTTTGGGACCCCCCCAGTCCACTTGGGAGCAGGTGTGGCTTTGGGGTTCCAGCCGTTTGTTTCAAAATTGCAGAGCGACCCCGGCCCGGGGCGCGGGAGGGGGAGGAAGAGCCGGGGTCGGTCGCTGGGGCGGCCGGAGGGGCGGGGGATGTGAGCCCTGGACGCGGACGGGGCGGGGGAGGGGCGGGGGAGGGGCGGGGTCGGTGGGGGCGGCCCGAGGGGCGGGGGTGTGGGCCCGGGACGTGAAAGGGGGCGGACGGAGGGGGGTGGGTAGGGGTTCGGGTGTGGGCGCGGACGGGGCGGGGAAGGGGCGGGGTCGCTGTGGGTGGCCAGGGGGCGGGGGATGCCGAGCAGGGGCTTGGGAAGCGGGGGAAGGGCCGGGGTCAGTGGCGGCGGCCGGAGAGGCGGAGGTGCAGGCCTGGGGCGCAGGGCTGCGCTCTCCCGGGGCTGGTTGTTCCGGCCACACCGCGAGTCCTGGAAGACGCTGGGGGGTTCCCGCGGTCCCGCAGCCTCGGCCGTGCGGGTCCGTGCGGGCCCGGGCTAGTCCCCGCGACACCAGCCAGAGCTGGAGGTTCCACAGGGTAAGGGGCTCGCCCCAGGTCAGGTCAGCGAGCCCTGAGCCTGCCTGTTCAGATCGCGGGTGCCGCTCGGTCCCTTGGCAGAGGCCCTGCGGGGGCGGCCTGGGTCGCCCACCGTGCGCGCGTCCACGCTCGACCCTGCCGGGGGCGGGGGGCGGTGCCTCTGCTCGCGCCAGCTTTGTGCGTGGGTGGCTGATCTCTGTGGGGTCTCAGGGTTCTTACCCCGCGGTGTGGGGGCCATTCCTCAGAGGGCCTCACCTTCCAGCTCCCTGATGCCGTGCTTGGACTCCCGGTGAGGCTCCCCCCCCCCCCCCCCCCAGGCCAGGGCGGGACCCAGTAGACTAAGGCTTTTTCCTTCTTCCTTCTGCTAGGCGCCCTCCCACCCTGCATTGGGGATTGAAATCCACCTGGAGAATTCCCGGTTAGGAATTTACATTGAGATAGAAACTTCCAGAAAATATCTTCTAAATTATATAGAAGACACTTTTATAGAAAATGTCTTCATCTGGGGCGCCTGGGTGGCTCAGTCGGTTGAGCGTCCGACTTCGGCTGGGGCGTGATCTCGTGGTTTGTGAGTTCGAGCCCCGCGTCGGGCTCTGTGCCTGGAGCCTCCTTCAGATTCTGTGTCTGCCTTTCCCCTGCTCGTGCTCTCTCTCTCTCAATAATAAATAAACATTAAAAAAACTAAAAAAAATAATAAATAAACATTAAAAAAACTAAGAAAACGAAAACTAAAAAAAACTAAAAAAAAAACACCATCAAGGATAATAAATAAGTGGTTTCACTAACTCAACATAAAGCCTTTTCCAATTACACAATGATCTCACTGTAGCTTTTATTAAAATTTTAGCTGATGGTTGAAAGATGCTTCCCTAATACTCCAGGAGGACCTCTCCCCAGGGTAGGAATAGGCACCTCAACACCGGCGTACCCCAGATTACCTCACAGCTCCTCCCCCGGGGTAAGTGGCAGTTCCATTCTTGCGGAAAACGTCATGGGACATGCGGCTTACTGTGTGTGAGCCCTAAAGGTGGGCGGGCCCCCTGATCTTGGCCCCTCATGAGTGCTTCCGGGATGTTTTAAGGGGATTCCTCAGGTTGTGTTTATGTCTGGGTGCTTGTTGGGATTAGGGAAATAGTGGTCACATACTCCCTTACCACCAACTTTCATGGCCTCCTGATGCATTAGTGGATTTGTGCAATTCTCACCCCCTAGATATCATGGAGACCCATCCTCCCTCACCTGGAGCCCAGACCCAGGTGCATTTTAGACTTTGGAATGTTTTGGACTTTAAAACAGGGATGTGCACATAGACTGGACATTATGTAGCAGGCTCCAGGCGAACCCGTTATCAAACGTGATACAATTTCTGTAGCACAACACGAAGAGACTCTTGAACGTATAAATAAGAACACTGGTTTCTCGCTGGGACGTGTCTTGCTGTCAGTTAAGGACTTGCGGTTTCCAGAGCTTTCTGCAGTTTGGATTTGTGGATTAGAGACCCTGAACGCATCAGTGCATTCCCTTAATTAGAGGAGCTTCAAGTGTTTGCTGAATGCTTCCATTTCTAGTTTCCAGATTTGCCTTGGACAAGTAGGTCCCGGACGTGAGCCTCACTCACATCCGTATTTCTGATCCTTGAAAAAGATGGTGGCCGTCCCTGTGTTCCGGAACTTCTCCTTCAGTTTCATGTCTTTCTGCCAACTCCTCAGTACTGGCAGGCAGTCAAACCTCTTCCCGGCCCTCTCCTGCTAACCGTTCTTCCTCAACACCCTCTGGACCTTGGTCACCTTTGGTGATTCCTGTGTGGGGCCTCCAGGCCCTGGGGTTCTGGTGAATTGGCACAGAACTGGTTGCTGGTCTGCAGTTCTGACAGCCTGTTGGAGAAAATGGAGCACCCCCCCCCCCGCCCCCCGAGCTTGCCTGTTAGCATTCTACCATCGGCACCAAGTCTTTGAGTAAACTGGCTGCGATCCCTGTGTGGGAGCAAGCCGAAGCCAGCTCGTCCGTGTCCGTCATCAGCACTGTGACGCTGACGGGAGCAAGCCGGCCACTGTCCTCATAGGCGTCACCTTGCACGCGGTGCGGTCCTTTCTTCTCCCTGCTGGTCAGCACAGACCGCAAGCATGATCTGGGTTCCGTGGACCCTGTTGCACTTGAACTGGCACGGGAGGGACGCATAAAATGAGAGGGCTCCAAGCTTCCTAAACTCAATCCTTATTTTTTTAGTTTGGGAAAATCATGGTATTGGCATCTGTGCATATTTTAGTTTTGTGGTTTTCTAATGGGATGAGGGGATGAGAATTGCGCACCTTGTTTTAGGAACATGGAGTCTGAGAGGCAGCTGGGACTCATCAGCTGTTTCCCTTGTAGGGGAAACCGTGTCAGCTCGGCAACATTTTAACATATAACGTGTCCCAACCCGCAGACGCCAAGGTAAGCGCATCAGATGAACACCCTTCGGGCCAAGAAGAGTGAGCTTGGCCCCCACCCTGGGCAGCTCTCTTCCAGGCCTTGGGACCCTGGTCGCCCGGAGCTGACAGGGCAGCAGCTCCACTGGTGGCCACTGCTGCTTTGGGAAGTCCATTAAAGTCCATTAAAGTACCCATGAAACCATCCCCTAATGAAATGAAAAAGTGGGGGGTGAAACAGTTCTCAACTTGAACGATTGCTCCCCAGTGCATCCTTTTTAAAACTCCCCAGGTTTTCTCCTTGTGCCTGGGTAACATTGTCGACTCGCCGCCCTTCTAAGAGTCTGCCTTCCTTTAACTCATCCGGTCTCTCCGTCCCAAGAGAGCCATCCAACCAGTGGGTCTCAAAGCGAGGCGTCCTGCTCTGCTCCGTGGCGCTGGTGAGGTGGTGCCCCCCCTCCCCGTCCTGCTGGATCCGAATCAGCTCTGGGGCTTGGGATGCACCTCGAGTCTGGCCTCAAGAGCACGTGGCCCCTCTGTTTTGCCCCTTCAGGGCCTCTTGCAGCTATATAAAAAGGTTTGCGGGGACGCTCTGGAGCACGTCTCCTCAGCTTCCCCAAGTGCAGCCTTTCTGTTCGAGATCCGTACCTTCTGCACAGCCCTGGGATTTCTGTGGTCCCTTCCTGGGCTTGAGGCTCAGGGTTACCCACAGCAGGTGTAGGGACCTACATAAGACCAGACACGGCTGGCAGGAAGGGCTCCCCCCAATGTCTCCTCTTCCAGCATTGTAGGGATGCTAACTCCCGGCAGGGACTGTCCTTTCCCTTCCCTCACCGGTGAAGTACTTAAAGCTTCTGGCCCCCCAGAGGGGCCCTCCAAAGGCCATGTCTAGAAGTCACCAGCTGGGGTGTGGAGGAGTTTCTGCACTGGCTCTGACAGAAGGGAGGTGTTCGTAGAACGCTCAGAAGGACAGCACTGTGTCGATGCACATTTTTATTTGGAACAATCTTTCTTTGTGATTGGAAAATGGGGAGGGCCAAGGGGTGCAGGGGTGGGTGATGCGCTTGTTACAGGGACCCAGATGGGAGGGGTGGGGCGTGGAGGGAACGAGAAGCGGTTGCACAGGGTTCCCGCTGTGTTTACTTAGCTCTGTATATTTTACCGTCCATTCTGTTTGTCATCTGACACTCGGATAAGTAGAATAGTTCAGTGGGTCCGCACCTTCCCGCCAGCAGCTTTAACTGTTAACGACTCCTGGTCACTGGTACCCACCACCTCCCCACTCCCGTGTCCCTCCCTCACCCTGACCTGCTCTGAAGCGAACCCCAGACATCATAACATTTCGCCTGCGACTTTCACAGTGAAATGATTACCGCAGTGAAGCTAATTAATGTGAAATCTCCACACGTGGTTACTTCCTAGGAGGCTTTTTTTTTTTTTTAAGACTATTTATTTAAATTCAAGTCAGTAAACACACAGTGCGGTATTGGTCTCAGGAGTAGACTCCGGTGATTCGTCACTTACGTGCCACACCCGGTGCTCATCCCAGCCTCGCCCTCCTCAGTGCCCGTCACCCATCCGGCCCCTCCCCCACCCGCCTCCCCGCCAGCCACCCTCAGTTCGTTCTCTGTAGTTAAGAGTCTCTTGTGGTTTTCCTCCCTCTCTTTTTTATCTTATTTTTCCTTCCCTTCCCCTATGTTCATCTGTTGTGTTTCTCAAATTCCACATATGAGTGAAATCATGATACTTGTCTTTCTCTGACTAATTTTGCTTAGCATAATACACTCCAGTTCCATCCACATTGTTGTAAATGGCACGATGTCATTCCTTTAGATTGCTGAATAATGTTTCATTATATATTACTGGAAAGCCCTCAAATACATGGAGGTTAAAGAACATCCTACTAAAGAATGAATAGGTTAACCAGGAAATTAAAGAAGAAATAAAAGAATACATGGAAACAAATGAAAGTGAGAACATGACAGTGCAAACACTTTGGATGCAGCAAAGGCAGTCCTAAGAGGAAAATACATTGCAATGCAGGCCGATCTCAAGAAGCAAGAAAGATCCCAAATACACAACTACCCTTTCTAGTTCCTACCTAAAGGAACTAGCAAAGGAGCAGCAAATAAAGCGTAAGCCAGCAGGAGAAGGGAAATAATAAAGATTAGAGCAGAAATAAATGATCTAGAAACAACAACAACAAAAAACAGAACAAGTCAACGAAACTAAATGCTGGCTGTCTGAAAGAATAAAGAAAATTGATAACCCCCTGGCTAGACTTAACAAAGAGAAAAGACAGAGGACCAAAATAGATAAAATTACAAATTAAAGAGGAGAGATCACAACCAACACCACAGAAATACTCCAATTCCCTATTCATAGTATTATATTCATAGTAGTATAAGAGAATACTATGAAAAATTATGTGCCAACAAACTGGGCAATCTGGAAGAAATGGACAAATTCCTAGAAACATATAAACTACCAGAATTGAAACAGGAAGAAATAGAAAATTTGAACAGGCCCGTAAGCAGCAAAGAAATGGAATCAGTTATCAAAAGTCTCCCAAAAAACGGGAGTCCTGGGCCAGATGGCTTCCCAGGGGAATTCTACCAAACATTTAAAGAAGAGTTAATACCTATTCTTCTCAAACTGTCCCAAAAAGAGAAATGGAAGGAAAACTTCCAAACTCATTCTATGAGGCCAGCATTAAAGTGATTCCAAAACCAGACAAATACCCCACTCAAAAGGAGAACTATAGGCCAATACCCCTGGACGTGGATGCAAAATTTCTCAATGAGATTGGAGCAAATCGAATTGAACACATTAAAATAATAATTCTCCATGTTAAGTGGGATTTATTCCTGGGCTGCAGGGCTGGTTCACTATTCACAAATCAATCAATGTGATACACCACATTAATACAAGAAAGGATAAGACCCATCTGATCCTGTCAATAGATGCAGAAAAAGCATTTGGCAAAATACAGCATCCTTTCTTGATAAAAACTGTCAACAAAGCAGGGATAGATGGGACATACCTCAACATCATAAAGGTCATATCTGAAAGACCCCCAGCTGACCTCATCCATTTCTCAGGAAAACCCGAGAGCTTCCCCCGTAAGGTCAGGAACATGAACAGGGATGCCCATGAGGCTTTTTAAGAAGTTTGTTTACCAGAATGAGGTCCAAAAAAGGTTCAGATATTGCAATTAGTTGATGCTTCTTAAATCTGTTAGTTTCCAGGTTCCTATTTAAAAAAAAAATTTTTTTTTACATTTATTTATTTTTGAGAGACAGAGACAGAGCACCAGTGGGGGAGGGGCAGAGAGAGAAGGAGACACAGAATCTGAAGCAGGCTCCAGGCTCCGAGCTGTCAGCACAGAGCCCAATGCGGGACTCGAACCCACAAACCACGAGATCATGACCTGAGCTGAAGTCGGATGCTCAAACGACTGAGCCACCCAGGCACCCCGGTTCCTATTTTTTTAAATGCTTTTTTTTTTTTTTTTTTTTTAATTTTGAGAGAGAGCAGGGGAGGGGCAGAGGGAGAGAGAGACAATCCCAAGCAGGCTCCGCACTGTCAGCACAGAGAATGACTTGGGGCCAGATCCATGAACCATGAGATCATGATCTGAGCCGAAATCAAGAGTCTGATGCTTAGCCAACTGAGCCCTCCAGGTGCCCCTAGGTTCCCTATTTTTTGAATTGAAATTTACTTTGAAAAGGCTGGAGATGTGGCTTCTGGAACAACCTGTCCACTGTGGACTTTCTGCACCACAGGAATGTTCTGTGTCCAGCCAGGCAGCCCCTGGCCGTATGTTGTCTCTGGACACTTGGAATATGGCTACTGTCCCTGAGGGACTGAACTTTAAGTTGTATCCCATTGAGTTAACTGGAACTCAAACAGCACTGGTAAAGCAGGCTGCCTCATCGGACAGCGCAACTCTGGGGGTTCTCGTGCCCTAGATTCTGCAGCTGGCCATCCAGGATGAACTTTGAAGCAGGACCTGTGGCTGGAGTGGGTGCCGGGTGTGACAGAACAGATGACACAGCAGGTTTCCTGTGCCTGGGAGGGCAGAGGGGCCCTTGGTTGAGACAGGGGAGGCCAGGGAGGGGCCCCACTAGGCATCTGTCTGCCCAGGACCCGGTGGGGAGGCGCAAGGCCTCCTGCAAGCGCAGCGGAGGCTCCAGTTCTGAGTCTGCGGGGCTTGGGAGGTAGGGGCCCCGGAGCCCCCTGAAGCCTGGAGCTGAGCTGGGACAGCCGCCTGCTGGGCAGTGCAGGTGACGCGGTCAGCTCCGGCCTCGGGTGCGGCAGGTGGTGTTGGTGGATGCAGGCCCCCGGCCTTGCGGGGGACACAGAGGGGCGCAGGAGGGCAGGAGGGTGGTAAGGCTCCCAGCCTGAGCTGAGGAGAAGTAGACACGGGGCCAGCTCCATGCACGCAGGGGCAGCAGTGACGGAGGGCAGAGTTGTGGACACCAGCACTTAAAGCAAAAGCCACTCACAGCTCTGCCGACATCGGATGTGTGGGACGCACCCCACCAACCAATCCTGCAGCTCTCTGACCAGCCGGCAGTCTTTCAGTTCACTTCGGAACTCACACTGACCATTGGGATTCGTGCAGACCCCACACACAGACCCTCAGGCACAAGGGGGGGGTCCCAGGTTGTCCCCCGTATTTGTGACCCACCGGCTGCGAATTGGGGTTCCATCGTTTGCTAGGGCAGGGACACTCTTGCTTACGCTGAGTGGCTTACTGTGTCATAAAGGATGTGACAGGACACAGGGGAACGGCCAGATGAAGAGCCACACGGGGTGAGGTCCCAGTGGGTCCCGAGCGTAGGAGCTTCTGTCCCCGTGGAGTTGGGAGCGGGCCACCCTGCCGGGACGTGGGTGCGTTCGCCAACCCAGGAGCTCCCCGCACCCCGCACTTTGGGGATCTTTGTGGAGGAGGCGTGATGGGTCGTGAACTCAGTCTCCGGCCCCCTCCCCTCCCTGAGGACGGGTGTGGGGCTGCAGGCCCCAGGCGTCTGCTCTGGCTGGGCTCTGGTGACCAGCCCCATCCAGAAGCCGAAGCTCTGGGCTAGGGCCAGGCGGGGTCCATTGTGTAAAGGAGGAGGAAGGGGATGGTTTGAAGTTGGGGGCAGACTTGTGGGAGGAGGTGCCCCACCCGAGGGTTCTGGACCACGGTGTCTGCCAGAGCCAGGCTGGGTACAGCTGCAGAGTTCTGAGTCTGTCTTTGGTCAGGCCCTTGGGAATGTCTTGTGAGCTGGGGTCCGCTTCTCCCAAAAGACCCATAAACACCCAGCTTCAGGGTTCCTGGACCCAGAGCACCAGGCCAAGGGGCTAGGGTGAAGCCAGGTGGGTCGTTCTGGGGTTGCAGGAGTCCAAGCCCGGCAGGAGCAACGCAGAAGGCAGAGGGGGGTGGGGGCTTGGAAGAAATCATCTTCCCAAAGCTGTTTCTTCCTGTGTCTGGCCAGCCCACATTGCGCTGACACCGGGACCCCCGCTTGTAGGTCATGTGCGTGTCCCCACGGCCCCTCCCTAGCCCTCCCGTGGCCACCCAGCTCTTAGAACTCAGTCGGCTTTTTCTCCCTCTTCCCCACTGCAGAACTCCCTCCCTCCAGGGAGGGAGAGCAGCTTCGGGAAGCCGTGGGTGGGTCTGCGCAGCAGGTGCACAACGCCCTTAGTCCCAGGCTCTCAGGTTCCTAACCCCATAGGGTTGCAGCGTGGGGGTCCCCACGGGACAGTCCTCCCCCACGGATCCCCTGCCCCCTCGTGGCGAGCTCAGGCCCGAGCTCAGACCCGGGACTTCACCCCTGCATCGTGTTCCCGCCCGGCTGCCCACGGTGCACCTGCCGAGAGAAGAGCCTCTGTTCAAGGCAGTCGTGGCACGGGCCGGGTCTTGTCGGCCTTGCCAGGCCCCGGGCCCTGGTGGTGGGAGCCGTGGCTCCCTGTGGTGGTTGACGGGGCAGTTTGGTTGCCTCGTGGAGAATAGGTTATCGGAAGTGCAAAAGCCGCCTGGCCAACCGGGAGCCGCCTGGTGTGGAGGTGGTGGGTTCCAGACACGTTGGCCGCTGGAGCTGGCGCATCCCCGGCAGAGTGCAGACGGGTGTGAGTGTGCACGGGGAGCTTGGGTGTGAGTGTGCACGGGGCGCCTGGGTGGTCCCAGCTGCGGAGGGGCTGTCCCGCTTGCCTGCGTTCGCGCTGTCAGAGCGGGCCCCCGGGCGCGGTGAGCCCCCTCCCCCCTCCCCCTAGCACCAGGAGCACCACCACCGCCACCACGGTGACCTCCAGCCCCTCGGCCACAGAGCAGACAGGGAGCCTCAGACCTGAGTTACCCTCGTCGGGAATCCTCTCCAGGGGATGCTGATTTTGAGGGAGGTTATTGCACTTCGGGAGTGACATTTTACATTTGTCCTTTACCCAGGATGATGCTTCTAGTATGTGATGCTTTTAAAATTATCTAAATCTTAGGGATGCCTGGGTGGCTAGGTCGGTTGAGTGCCTGACTCTTGATTTTGGCTCAGGTCATGATCTCATGGTTCTTCGGATGGAGCCCGCACCGGGCTCTGCGCGGACAGTGCGGAACCTGCTTGGGGTTCTCTCTCTCTCTCTCTCTCTCTCTCTCTCTCTCTCTCTTTCTCTCTGCCCCTCCCCTCCTTGTTCTCTCTCTCTTTCTCAAAAAAAATAAAAAATAAAAATAAAAAATACAATTATCTAAATCTTCAGTGAAGCATTGAAAGTGTGGGACTTTGTGCAGAAAGTTATTGGAGAGGCGACTAAACTAAGGGGACACCCTGGCTGCCAAGCGGGGGCAGGACACTGCTCTGGGCCCGGGGGAGCCGTGTTGCTGAGGGGGGGCCGGGGGCATGTACCGCCGGGGTGCTCCTTCTCTATGCCTGGCTCCTGTGTGAGGCGAGGGTCGGTGTGCTTTTGCAGCTCCCAGCCTCACCAGGTCTTCCCAGGAGCCAGAGTCTCCCCACCCCCGGCTCACACAGCTTCCCTGTGGCGGTCCCGGCCAGCGTGGGGGACGTGTTTTTCCAAGGGACATGGCAGCCTGGCAGTGTCTTCCGGACCCGTGAGTCTCTCAGGGGTCCCTCTAGCCCCCATCCCTGATGATCACCTGCGAGCTTCGTTCTCGTAACTGGTGACTTTGGAGGCCCGTCTGCAGGTGATCTCCCGGCCAGCCGGCCTCCGTGGGGCAGAAAAGGCCGTGTTTGTCTGCAGTCCTTCCTGTCCCCACACCTTGAGTTGCTGCGGGTCTGTGAACATGATCTGCTCAGTGCCTCTCGTTCAGCTGGGCCCTGACCCGGGGCCTCCATCAGCTCTGACGGACCCCGAGCCGGGGTCCTCCCCCCGTGGCCAAGGCTGCCTGCCGAGTTAGTGCCTTCTGTAGTGTGGGTGTATTGAATCACTCTGATGATAGAACTGGATTTTAAAATGCCTCAGACATGGGGAGGGCCCATGAGACAAGAGGCAGAAGGGCGTTTGTGCCTTTTGTGCGGGGACAGCAGGCCAGCAGACACATGGGCCTCGCTGTTCATGAATTCACCGGTGTCTGCAGCTCCCAAGAATTGGTCAAAGCTGGAACCTGGACGGGCACGGCTTTGAAGGGATGAACTTCACCAGCCGGAATCCCGAGGGCAGACGCTGGCGCAGGCAAGTGGGAGCCACAGAAAGTTCCGGTCCGTGCAGAACTCAGGGGCAGGCGGTACAAATCACACACCTTGGGAGGTAGGCTCAGGCGATTCTGTTTTCTCTTGTTTTTCTGACTTCGGTGATGATTCTCCATTACTTTGGAAAGGAGAGAAAGTGGTGGAGGGTAGGCCGTGAGGACTGGGCCGTGAAGGGGGCGCCCCGGGGGGCTGGACAGGAAGGACGAACTGCGAGACCGACCTGCGCTCCTGCCCCCGAGAACACAGGCCCACGGGGCCTCAGGGGTGCAGGCGGGGGTCAGCCCAGCCGAGGCCGCCCTGACCAGGATGCCAGCGCCGAGCGCCGGGCCCTGAAGGCCATGCGGAACCTGAAGGGTTTCCCAGGTGTTGGGCAGGGGGAAGACCTGGAATTCTGGGCGGCCGGGGCCAACTAGAGGGGTGGGGGTGGGGCGGGTGGGGGTGGCGGCCCCCCCTCCCCCCGCAGGCGCACACCCAGGGACCTCGGTGGCTTCTGACCCGTGGAGTCAGGCAGCCCCTCTCTTGCAGGTGGCACCGTCAGGCTTGGGGACTGTGTGGAAACAGGATGTGTTTGGTTTCCAGTTTTGCTGTGGCTGAAGTTCTGAAAGTCAACATTTTAAAGTCTGATTTTTTACATAATCCTCTTAAGATGGGAAATAGTTCCTTTTTCCTTCTCTTTTATTGTTTATTTGAAACCTATTTTGTCGTTGTGTAGCCTAGGATCTGGGAATGAGAAACCCTAGGATCTGGGAATGAGAAACCCTAGGATCTGGGAATGAGAAACCTAGGGTTACCGCAGAGCAAGCACAGCGGCCTGTGTGTTTCCTTCCGCAGCGGGAGGTGCAGGAGCGGCTTCTCTGCAGTCAGTCGGCGCCGTTGGCCTGGAAAGTGGGTGTCTGCTCGCGGGGTGCAGGAAGGTCAGAGGGAGGGGCTGCCTCAGACAGGCCCACTGAGCCCCAGCTCTTTCCCCTAGAGACACGAGGGTCCCGTGGTCCGGAGGGAGACACAGGAAGCCCCCGGGGCCTGTTTCTGGAGGAGGAGGTCGTGGAGGGTGTGGGGCAGGGGAGGTTCAAGTTCTGGAAGCTCAGAGATTAAAGTTTTCAAGAAAGTTTTTATAATGTAAAAGAGTTCCCTTTGAGGGATTAAAAAGTCAATGGGATATGGGTGCTTGGCCTTGGGTATTGTATTGTTGTTTTAAGTTAAGTTAAATACATACTCATTTAAGTAAAACTCAAATTTTTATTTTGTTTTGTTTTATTTTGTTTTATTTTATTTCCTTTCATTTTATTTATTTTGAGAGAGAGAGCGCGCGCACAAACAGGGGAGAGGGCCTGAGGGGGAGAGAGAATCCCAAGCAGGCTCCATACCCAACATGGAGCCCAACTCGGGGTTCCATCCCATGACCTGAGCCAAAATCAAGAGGCAGATGCTCAACTGACTGAGCCACCCAGGCTCCCCTAAAACCCAAATATCGAAAATATTTTCCTCCTAGCAGAACATGCCATTCAAAAAAATCCCATGCCATCACATCCCGCGACCATCAGTCGGGATACAACAATCCATCCTGACACGCTTGCGGGGAACCGAAGGGGAGGGGTCACATGTTTGCACGTTGAGTCTCCTGGCAATTGCAGGCACCCTCCTCCGTGCCAACCTCACACTCCCCCGGTGTTAAAGTGGGCAGTGTCTTCGCCGACTGATTTTTTGAGCCCCGTGCCCTTGTCCAGGTCAGAGGCTCTCTGGAGCCTGTGGGGGTGGCCCAACCCTGTGACCGTCCTGGCTGGTCCTTCAGATCCTGGGCAGCCCCCCTGCGGCCCAGAGTGATGCTCACTGAGGACCGGGAGCCAGAGAGCCCCTGGGGTGCCCGTGGGGGACTTGGTCTTCGCGAGCAAATGCTCCAGGAGGCGACTGTAGTCAAAGAAAAGGAAACGGAATTGTTTTTCTCCTGTTGGATGGGTGACGATCAAAGTGAGTGGAAGCACCTTTGTCGGTGATGTGCTCTCCCACACTGAGGTGGTCGTGGGGCGCAGGTGGGCGTCCTCACGGGGAGCAGCTCACCGGCGTCTGCTGGAGTCACAGTGCGTTCTCCGTGGCCCCCACGCCACGTGTGGCAGTGTGCCCGGCGTCTGAGTCCCAGCGTCGAGGGGCAGTGAGGAAGAGTCACCGTGGCGAGCAGCATGGTCATTGCGAAGATGAATTTCTTCAACACGGTTTTAAAATCAGTGTGTGCGCTCCGTAACATCCAAGAGTCGGCTCTAAAACCAGCATTAATGAGAGCTGATATCCAGCCAGGGCCGAATTCTCTGGGGGCCCAATACGAAGATGAATTTCTTCAACACGGTTTTAAAATCAGTGTGTGCGCTCTGTAACATCCAAGAGTCGGCTCTAAAACCAGCATTAACGAGAGCTGATATCCAGCCAGGGCCGAATTCTCTGGGGGCCCAATACGGACTTGGTTGTGTCCTTTGGACTGACGGACCCGGTACAGAAAATTCCCGGAAGAGCTTTTTCTATCAAAATGAGAAACACTCTGCTCTCAAGCTGCAAAGCAGAGCGGATGGAGGCAGGGTGGCCACACACACACACACACACACACACACACACACACACACACACAGAAGCTTTCTGGTGGCGGCTCCGTGTCCTGCGACCACTGGGTCGGGCGCGTTTGTGACACGGGGGCTAAGTCTCCTTCTGTTTTTCTTTTTGAAGGTAGAAGAGGAGGGGATGTTTATTCAGTTTCTCCGGTTATTTGTTCTGAAGAACCTGAATCACAGGTGGACTTGCCCTGATGATATTTTGAGTGGCTTCCTGTAAGTTTCACTGACTGCTTTGTACGTGGGCTCTTCATGCTGCTACCAGTTTGGCTTGACTTAAGAAAAATGCAAGGAGCACAGCACTTTTGTTTTTGTTTTCCTTTTTGCTTGGGAGTAGTTCAATAAATAAAGGGGAAGGGACAGTTTCATAGAAACAACATGCAATGACAGCTGAGGGGGTGGCGTTCCTGGTGGGTTCTCCAAAACTATGTGTGTGATCAGAAAAATTTCTGCTTTTTTGGTTTTCTAATAAGTAGGAGAGAATAAAATAGTGCTGTGTAAACTCACACCTTACAAAGATGGGTCTGAAGAAAACGATCCAGTGGCGGGGGTGGCGCCTGGGGGGCTCAGTCGATTGAGTGTCTGACTCTTGGTTTTGACTCAGGTCGTGATCTCACCATTCAGTTTGAGCCGTGCGTTGGGCTCTGTGGTGATAGTGTGGAGCCTCCTTGGGAATCTTCTCTCTCTCTCTCTCTCCCTCTCTCTGCCCCTCCCCCACCCGTGTGCACGAATGCTCTCTCTTTCAAAATGAATAAACTTCAAAATAAAAAAAATTATCAGGAGTTTCAAGAAATATGATGGTACCTAACAAGGTAACCTGGAATAAGTAAGTTTTCCTAATCTTGTGGTCATAGAAAAACTCCCAAAACCTCTAAAGAAATATCATGTTTTGAAACTAAGTTTTCTGCTTAGAGGGCTCCCATTTTGTGTTCAGTCAGAAATTAGCTGGCCAAGCAGTTGATTCTGACCAGGTAGTTTCTGTGGCTCAGGACATCTGTGGCATGACCGCTGACACAGCGTGGGCTCTGCACTTCGGATAGTGGAGGATGTGAACGTGTTTCCTACCACAAACGTGTCATGTTCTCTCTTGGCATTGCATTGAGCCAGCCCCACTATTGCGTTGAACATATGATTTTAATACTTCAAAATGGGGCACCTGGGCAGCTCAGAGGTTGAGTGTCTGACTCTTGATTTCGGCTCAGCTTGTGATCTCACAGTGTGTGAGTTCGAGCCCCTGGTCAGGGTCTGTGCTGACAGGGCAGGCCTGCTTGGGATTCTGTCTCTCTGTCCCTCCCCCCTGCTCATGGTCTCTCTCTCTCTCTCTCTCTCTCTTTCTCTCTCTGTCTGCTTTTCCCCTGCTGGTACTGTCTCTTTCTCTCTCTCAGAATAAATAAATACACATAAAAAATACTTCAAAGGGATACTTCCGAAAATGGTAAAATTTCACAAGACTAAAACTTTGTATTATGATACCATAAACATCCTAAGTCTTAAATTTAAATGAAAAAGCAAGAAGTCTGGTCTGAAACCTCTGGAAATGTATTGCTAATGGCATATGTGGAGTTGAGGGTTTGCAGTTTGATCTTTGGCCTTTGGGGAAGCAGGCCGGAGCCAGGCGCAAACCAAACATTTGCATTACACGCCATTACTTGTATGCTGGTGTTTCCTTGGGACGCGGTCTCCTTTTGGTCATGCTAGGGATCTGCAGCTGTGCAAATCGGGCCTGCGGGGCACACAGCATCTAGTGAGGCCCGGCCACCACCTCCGCAGCCCCTGAGTCAGAGAAGGAAACAATGCAGGACCGCGTTTCAGTTGCTGCTTTAAGCAGGGAGCACGTTGTTCCTACCTGTCCTTCCTCCAAGACGGGTCAGAAGTGAAAACAGCTTATGTAATTCGCCCAACCCTAGCGAACGATATCTGTTGTCAAAGAAGTGTGGGGAGATTTTGGATAGGACAGTGTTCTTTATTTTTAAGTATTCTCCAAATTTGTATTCTCTGAAGAGAATTATGTGAGTATTGAGTTTTGGGCTTTCTAAATGAAAATTTGTTCCTTAAAATCATTAGGCAGGGGTGAAATAAGTATATTTGTAAGTTTTGTGTCTGAATGCTTGGGGAGGGTATCTACAGAGATTAGACATTGTGATTTAGACTCGCTGTATACACAGGACATCGTAATGACTGTCTTCCAGTGATACAGTCAGTGCATCATGCCTTTTTTTTTTTTTTTTTTTAATCTGAGCCCCTGAGAATGGAAACATTCCTAAACTACACGTGTTTTGTTCCATCCATCGTGGCCTCACTCTGCATCGGGCTGGGTCGGCTGCTTGCATAGGGAAGGCATTTATCGCCCATACCTCTGTTGGACCAGCCGTGGGGCTCTTCTCTGCGATGGCTCCACCTCCTTTGTGATGGGATGTCCCCAGTCCTCCGGCTTAGATCCTGGCCCCACATACCTGATAATCATGTGACCCGTGACCTTCTTTACAGAGGAAAGCTTGGTAATAAGAATGTCGATGACAATTATTCTAAGGCCAAATCGATCATAGTTGGGCATCTGTCCTTTTTATTGTTTGTTTTCTGAAAAAATATGACTGTCTTTCTTTCTTTTTTTTTTAAAGTGAGCTCCAGACCCAAAGTGGGGCTTGAACTCACGACCCTGAGATCAAGATCCGTGTGCCCAACCCTGAGCCAGCCAGGCATCCCAAAATGCATGTCTTTTGACACAAACCATTACTTTTGAAATGTTCCAATCTCTATTTGGAAGGGGTCTCTTAGAGAAAACCGGAACATTTAGCATTTCAGAGATTTGCAGCAATTTTTCTCGACCCGAATGTTCTCTTTTGCTCATGAGGTGGTTTTCCTGACGTGTTGGTTTCTAGGCATTCCATACTTGCTCCCCTTGAGTGGGTGGCGTGTGTGGTTTCCCTTCTTTTTGGTTAGCAGGCGTCAAGGACTCCTTTCAGTGGCTCACCTGTGAGTGGCCTCTAGCACCGCAGTGATGGCTCCCACAGAGAGGGAGCCCGGCAGTGCAGCCCGGCCGTGGCGGGCACCCCTGATCTATGTCCGGCCTCCCTGGCACAGTGAAAGCTCAGGGCGAGGCCCGGAGCAGAGTCCACCCGCCAGGGAAGTGAGGGGTGTAGACAGCAAAGGCAACCGTGGAGGCGGACCTGGGAACCTCTTGGGGAAGGTCAGAGCACTCCGCGTTTCTTGGGGCTGTTTTGGTCCTTCTGCCCCATGGAACCAGGTAGGCCTTCCTCCACCCCTCCCCTGCCCCCGAGTTTTTATCGCCAGAGGAGATACAGTGCGTCGGCTGAACGTGCGAGCGCCCTTGTTAGCACGGGCGCCCCGCCGCGCATGCCCCGTCCGCCCCGTCCGCCCCCTGCCGTGCAGGGGTAGCGACCGCAAGCCCGGCTCTTCCCCGGTTTCCCTCGCAGATGGGACAGGTGTGTGACGGCAGGCAGCTCCGGGAGGCCTTATTTCGACCCACTGGACGCAGAGTGGAGTCGCCAGGACGGGCCCAAGAAATGGAGTGTGGGTGTCCACCCGGGGGCCCGAAGCGCCGTGAGAAGAAGGGAGGGTCCGGCGAGGGGCAGGTGCGACCCTCACACCTCGCTCGCGGCCGTCGTCTTCTGACCCCACCTTGCAGGGCCCCTCTGCATCTTCCAAGAGGACGGACTCAACGTCCAGGACAAGATCAGGTCTTACAACGGCACAGGGCAAGCTCTGACATTTTTAAAGCTGACGCTGCGTGACTGCTGTTCACGTGGTGGCGGAGCGAAGGAAAGCCCCGGGTCTTTTCCACGGTACGGGATTTGGGTCTGTCGCAGTCTGTCCATTCAGCGGCACTGTCGGATGACCTAAGACGGGACCAGCGACTCCGGCTGCCTGTTTTGTGCGCCTCCACGGCCACACCCTCAAGAGAGGACCCCTCACCGGGCACGCGGCTGCCCGTGCCTGTGCAGCTGTGTTCCAGAATGGCTAAGAATCGTGGTACAAACCCAACCTCACAAGGGGTGGACCGTGTCTGCTCATGTTTATTATTTTTTTATTTTTAAAACATGTTTACTCATTAAAAAAATTTTTTTAATGTTTCTTCATATTTGAGAGGGGGTGAGGGGCACAGAGAGACAGATAGAATCCAAAGCAGGCTCCAGGCTCTGATCTGTCAGCCCAGAGCCGGATGCGGGGTGTGAAGTCATGAGTCCTGAGATCATGACCTGAGCCGAAGTCAGACGCTCAACCGGTTGAGCCACTCAGGCGCCCCACGTCTATTCATTTTTGAGAGAGAGACAGAGACAGAGACAGAGAGACAGAGAGCGCGAGAGCGCATGAGTGGGGGAGGGGCAGAGAGAGAGAGAGAGAGAGAGAGAGAGAGAGAGGTAGGGAGAGGATCCAAAGCAGGCTCTGAGCTATGGGGCTGGAACTCATGAACTGTGAGCTTGTGACCTGAGCTGAAGTCAGACGCTTGACGACTGAGCCACCCAGGCGCCTCTCATGTTTGTTATTTTTGAGCGTTGGCCGTGTACCAGGGCAAGGCCAGAAAAAATGTTCACTTCTAATCTTATAATCTGGAGTTGGATAAAGGACAGTAAAGCCAAAAGAGAAGTGTAAGATAAAATCACTAAAAGCAAAAAGAAATGAGCGGACGTATATAAAATTGCATTGCATGGTGCAGACAGGATTATGTGTGAAATACGTAATGATGGAGACAGATACGGGAAAATGGTTTCTGTCTTAAAGGGTAAGTTTTAAGCTTGGCACCTATTTGAAGTATGTGAGCATTCTGCTTTTATAAAAGGAAAAGGAGTAAGATTTATTAAAACATGACAATTATGATAATGGACAAATTCTGAACGAGTTATTATGCAGTTTTCCATACAAAATGTTTACTTTTTGGTAAATAACTAATTTCAAAGGTTCCCGAAGGTCATTGCCCTCCTCACCGGGCGTGCACTGCAGAGCAGAAATGGATGTGGATGCATCTGGGAGTGTCTCACGTGGAAAGCCACACACTTAGCTGAGGTTCAGAGTCTGAGTTCTCAATGTGAGCCTCACCTGTATTTTATTTTAAAAGAAAATCATCAACTTTCCTCCTAAATAACTTAGAAATCCGTTTTCTTGCGTGTTTTAAAACAAATGCGGAGTATGTCCTGATGTGTAAATGGAGAGAAATCACCCCCATTTCAGCCGCCTGGAGCCAGCACTTTATGGAAGGAAAGGAAGCTGGTAGAAAAGGCAGAGAGGAGGGAGTTGGAGTATCCAGGAAGCTAAAAGTTATTGAAATTACAGAGGGTGATTTTGAAAGACTGCATCATGATGTAAAAATATATATGGCAAGGAGAGAAGAGAGCATCTTGGAGAGGGAAGAATAAGGAGAAAGGTTTTGGTGACCAAGTCCCGATGTTATTCAGTGGTGATGTGAACACACAAAACCCGGAAAATGAGGAAAAGTTAGATCCAGAGGAAGATGACGACCAAAAATGAGATCGAGAAGTCTTTAATGTGAACTTGTTGCTGTCAGGCTCAAGGTGGCTAACTGCTTGGTCGGCTCCCTCCTGCTGGTGCTGTCTGTCAGGAGTCATATCTGCACTCTGTCAGGCCGGGCTCCGTTCTGGTCCTAAAGGCCAGTGTTGAAGGGTGATTCCTGTGGAAAAATGGGAACACCAGGAGTGTGGAGTCAGATAGCCCATCTCCGCATGCCATTGCTGGTGTGGATTTAGGGACCATCCGAATCTCCCTGAGCTGCAGTTTCCTCCTCTGTAAAAGGAGACAAGAACATCTCTAAGGATGTTTTGAGAATTAAATGTTCGTTCTTTTTCCCTTCTCTACGTCATATGATGAATGTGTGTGTGTGTTTTGGTTTGGGAATCAGGCATATATTGTGTGTAAACGAAATATTTTAAGTTTATTTATTTTTTTTGAGAGAGAGAGAGAGAGAGAGAGAGCACACGTGCATGAAGAATGGAGAGGCACAGAGAAAGAGGGAGACAGAGAATCCAAGCAGGCTCTGCGTTGTCAGCACAGAGCCCAATGCGGGGCTCGATCCCACGAATGATGAGATCACGACCTGAGCTGAAATCAAGAGTTGGACGCCTGACTGAGTCACCCAGGTGCTCCTATAAACCAATTTTTAAATGATGACTTTCTCTCCCTAAAAAATATTTGTATCCCTCTTCTAAGAACACCGTAAGAATACCATTAGGAGGCCAGCAATCCAACTGTTCTGTTATTTTTCTGTTAAGGAGGTGGATCTGTTTAAAAGAGCTTGAGAGGGAACTCTGGAGAACCCTATGCAGAAGGAAATCACAGGAGGAAACACTAGAAACATTATAGAAAATGAGGTGAAACCAGTCCAGGCTTGGGACATGGCTGCTCTGTGCTTCTGCTAATAGCAGCTTGCACTATACTTGGACATCGGCTTGCGGTTTTCTCTTCCGCCAAAAGGACAGAGTGTCGTTTTGCTTCTCTCTAGAGCAAAATGGAGACGGATACACTGAGTCTTGTAACTGTGGTCCTGAGGCACTATGAAGCTGCTGCCAGCACTGAATTGGTGACTATGGACCATCGCTCTTCAGGAAATACAGTGTTAGGTTCCTACAAGCCTCTGGTCACAACATTTTCAGCAACCGATCAATACAAAACCTTGTTCTATGTGTGTGTTTGTTTAAAGACACCCTATTTAATATATATTGTTGATTCATTAACATTGAACTCACAGCCAGCAGTGCTCTAACCCATCCTGAATGAAGCCCATCTAACGCGTACGTTTCCTCCATACGGCACATCACAGCCTTCTTGCATGTAAGAACACTAAGAAAGCACTTCAGCACTATGCCTGGGGACTTTTTAAACACTGAAAACACCAAGAAAAAGCACAAAAATGCAATAGCAACAATCACAACAAAAAAATGTGGCACCAAATGGGCCACAGAAAGGACACACTTATGATAGGAGCTGAAACGAGAAAGCAGAACATTCCCTGTTCAACCTCAGCAGGGCCGGGTGCCTCAAGCACTGTGGTTGGTGTGGTGTGGCAGATGGTGGGTGCTCAGAAACTAGCCACTGGTATCACAGGGCGTGAAGTTTGCAGGTGTGTCAGATACTGAGCCAGATACTCCCTCCTGGGGACTACGTGGGGTGCTGTTCTCTGAGCTGCTGCCTGGGGTGGCCCAGGAAAGATGAGCGCTGAATATGTCACTGATAAAAATCTTCCTCAGATGATAGCATGGTTTAACTTTCTATTTGTAAGCAACACAAACCCGACAAAGTAAGGCTACAAGGAACAAGAGTGACTGCACTCTGCTTCTGTAAATTTGCTTCTTCTCTAACCCTCAAGCCTGCTCCAGGCTTTTTAAGAACTGTTCCATGCTTATTTTTGCTCATTATTTTTCACATGTTCCAGCTTATTTTTGCTGTCAGGGGTTCTTGAAAGGGGCTGAGAGGGAACCAGAGAGTACCCTGGGGAGACAGAGCCTTGCAAGTGCTAATGGGTAAAGGGGCTCCGTAGGCTAGGTAGGGATTTCCTATGCACAGAGTTCCAAGGACACCAAGTTGATTAAACTTTCATAAGCTGTTCCAGCAAGTGGGCTGGACCCCAAGCTATAAAAGAGCGCACTTCTTTGTTTGACCCAAATCTTATCTTTCAAGTTGTTTTTGTTTTTAAATTTTTTTCTAATGTTTATTTATTTTTGAGACAGAGAGAGACAGAGCATGAACAGGGGAAGGGCAGAGAGAGAGGGAGACACAGAATCTGAAACAGGCTCCAGGCTCTGAGCGGTCAGCACAGAGCCCGACGCGGGGCTCAAACTCACGGACCGTGATATCGTGACCTGAGCCGAAGTCGGACGCTTAACCGACCTAGCCACCCAGGTGCCCCTCAAGTTGTTGGCCAGGCGCCCCTCAAGCTGTTGGAGAACAATACAAGTTGACACTACAGCCTCTCCAGACATTTTACCAAAAGTTAGGACATTGACTGGGGAAACGTGGAGCCCTAAGAATTGGAATGGGGATCTTTGAGTGGATTCTGATGAATATGAGAACAATGAACTTCCATGCACTTCTGCCTCCCTGTTGCAGACTTTGTATGTTCTCACTGAGGTAATTAGTTTGCAAGAGAATGCTATTCCCATCCCACTGTGTTTTGTTGCCTCTAACCTCATTACCTGCACATGATGGAAGAAGAATACAAAGTCTAACCTAGGTAAAAAGGCATATATGAAGATTTTTTTTTGTAGTTATTGTCAGAAGAATCCTGAGTAAAATGTTTGAAAGTGATTCTATTGATAATGAGGAGTAGAGCAATGTTGGATTGAGCTGAATGTATTGATATAGAGGTACTAAGCAAATATTCTGGATTTGTTGTTAGCATGAGCAGCTGGTTGTGACTCCTACAGTTTGCTTTGTTGGTTGACTAATAGCTGGAGTAATTGGTGGCCACAATAAATGAATTTGAGATCCATAACTTCCTTGATTTAGCGTACAGGAGGAAATCTCCAGACCTAAGGAGTTAGAAATGAACAAATAGGTTGATGATAATAATGGATTGGAGTGAGATCCCTCATGCATCACCATAGTGTCAGTTCCCTAGATTCTCAAGTTCACCTCCATGTCAATAAATAAAATTAATTTTGGGGGCACCTGGGTGGCTCAGTTGGTTAAGTGTCCGGCTTCGGCTCAGGTCATGATCTCACAGTCTCTGGGTTCGGGTCCCATGTCGGGGTCTGTGCTGACAACTCAGAGCCTGGATTCTGCTTCAGATTCTGTGTCTCCCTCTCTCTGCCCCTCCCATGCTTGTGTTTTGTCTCTATCTCTAAGTAATAAATAAATGTTAACAAAAAAGAAAGTGATTTTTTCTCCTTTTCATGTGTGCAGAAGAGCTTTACCTCCTCTTAGTTATACCTGAAATGAGCACCTTCTCCAGAATTCCTGGTATTCAAGGAGAAAGCACTAACTAGGCTTGACTCTGGAATGATGGATCAGGGATGCCCACCTCATGACCTCTTTACTATGCTGGTATCAGTAAAGACAGTGGACTTGTCAAAGACTGAATTTTCACGTTCCTAATGTGAGAAGTATATCTCTCCCTCTGAAAAAGTTGGCAAGTGGGAAAACAGCAGTATAATTCTAGTTCAAATACAATGTACACTTATCAACAATCATTCTACATGATTTCATGCACATCAAGAAACTGCACACCCAAGGAAATGCTTGTTTGTGCTTGATGTTGTACTGTAGGCTGTCTTCATTGGAAGTATTGGAAATAAGGACTGCCCATAGTTACAAAGACCCAAATAAGTAATTCTATTTTTTTCTTACCAATAGCCAACTGATCAAAAGAGCAGGCATTCAATTGTTGATTTAAAATTTAATGATCCATGTACACTTCAGAATGTGTGTTTTGCTGTTGGTGAGTGGAGTAGTCTGTATATGTCTATTAGCTTTAATTGATCAAAAATTTTTTTCTTAGGGTTTATTTTTGAGAGACAGAGACAGAGCATGAGTGGGGGAGGGGCAGAGAGACAGGGAGACACAGAATCTGAAGCAGGCTCCAGGCTCTGAGCTGTCAGCACAGAGCCCGATGTGGGGCTTGAACTCACAAACTGTGAGATCATGACCGGAACTGAAGTCAGATGCTTCAGTTTTAATATCGTTCAAATTCTGTTTCCTTGTTGATCTTTTGTATAGATGGCCTATCCATTATTGAAGTGGAGCGTTGAAGTCTTCAACTGTTAATGCAGAACTGTTTATTTTACCTCCAATTCTATCAATATTTACTTATGTTTTGGGGCTCCACCTATTTAGTGCATATATGTTTATAACTGTTATCTTTCTTGATGAATTGACCCTTTTATCAATATTTAATGCCCTGTTTCTCTCTTATAACAATTTTTTAACTTAAGTCTACTTTGTCTAATATTAGTATAGCCACTTCAGCTCTTTTGGTAACTATTTGAATGGAATATCTTTCCTGATCATTTCACTTTCAACTTATTTGTCTTTGGGTCTAAATTGAGTCTCTTATATAGTTGAATCATGTTTTTAAATCCATTCTGCCAATATCTGCCTTTTAATTGGTGAGGTTAATCCATTTACATTTAAAGTGATTATGGATGATGAAGGACTTAGTTCTGTCAATTAAATTTTTTTTAATGTTTATTTTCAAGAGAGAGACAGAGAGAGAGAGAGAGAGAGAGAGAGAGAGAGACATAGTGTGAGTAGGGGAGGGCAGAGAGGGAGGTGGGGACACATAATCCAAAGCAGACTCTAGGCTCTGAGCTGTCAGCATAGAGCCCAACATGGGGCTTAAACTCACGGACTGTGATATCATGAGCTGAGCTGAAGTCAGACACTTAACCAACTGAGCCACCCAGGCACCCAAGTTCTGTCAATTTTTTGAAAAAGATTTCATTTTTAAGTAATCTCTACCCCCAACGTGGGACTTGAACTCACAACCCCGAGATCAAGTGACATGCTGTACCTACTGAGCCAGCTAGGCTCTCCAGATCTGTCCATTTGCTATTTGGTTTTCTATATTTATTATTTTTTTGTTTTTTAATTCCTCTAATGCTGTCTCCTTTTATATTAGATTGATTTTTATTTCATTTTTTTTCTATATAATTTTTTGTTATTTTTTTAGTGAAACTGGGGATTAGAGTTAAATCCTAAATTTATGACTCTAGATGGGATAGAAACAAACTTAGCTTCAACAGCATACATCAACTCTGCTCCTATCAAGCATCATCTCCCCCTTTATGCTGTCATTGTCACTAATTACATCTTTATATGTTGTGTGCCCATTATATAAATATATAATTATTGTTTTATGCCTGTGGCTTCTAAATCATTTAGGAAACAAAAAGAGGAGTTATAGCCCAATAATACAATTATACCAGCTTTTATTTATTTGTATGTTTACAGAGGTCTTATTTCTTTGTATGGCTTTGTGTTACCATCTAGGTTCCTTTTGTTTTACACTGAATTCTCTTTAGGTTTCCTTTGTAGGATGGGTCTACTAGTGATGAATTCTTTTAGCTTTTGTTTATTTGAGAATGTCTTAATTTCTCTTTCATTCTTGAAGGATAATTTTGCTGGCTATAAAGTTCTTAGCTGACATTATTTAAATGTAATCCCACTGCTTTCTGGCTTCCATGGTGTTTGATGAGAAATTGGCTGTTAGCCTTCTCAAAGATCATTTGTATGTTACAGGTTGTTTCTCTCTTGCTGCTTTCAAGATTTTCTCTTTGGTCTTTTGATAGTTTGTATATTGCATATCTCTTTCAGTTTATCCGGCTTGGAGTTCATTGAACTTCTTAGATGTGTAGATTCATGTCTTTCATCACATCTGGGAAGGTTTTGGCCTTTATTTCTTCAAATATTTTCCTCTCCCCTTCTCTCTCTGTTCTTATGGGATTCCCATAATGTGTATATTGATACATTTAATAATGTCCTGTAAGTTCCTTGACTCTGTTCTTTTTGCTTCATTCTTTTTCTTTCTGCCCCTCAGACAGGGTAGTTTCAGTTGCCCTATAGTGAAGTTTGTCAATCCTTTCAGAAAGATCTGAACAAATCTGCTGCTGGACTTCTCTCATGAATTTTTAATTTCAGCTACTATACTTTTCAGATCCAGAATTTCTATTTGGTTCCTTTTATAATTTCTATCCCTTTATTTTGATATTCCCTACTATTCATGCCTCATTCTCCTGATTGCCTTTAGTTCCTTGTTTATGGTTTCCTTCAGCTCCCTGTGAACATTTAAGACACTTAAAGTTGGGGCACCTGGGTGGCTCAGTTGGTTAAGAATCTGACTCTTAATTTTGGCTCAGGTCATGATATCACTGTTTCTGAGATCTAGCCCCATGTCGAGCTCTGTGCTGACAGCATGACCTTGCTTGGGAATTTCTCTCTTCCTCTTTCTCTGCCCCTCCCCTGCTCATGCTTGCATTGTTTCTTTGTATGCTTTGTACATTTATGTTGCGAACTGGACATTTTTAAATATTTCTAGGTGCTATGTGATATTATTATTATTATTAATTATTTTAGCAATGAAAAATAGCAGGCATAGGCGAGGGTGTGAATAAATTGGAGCTTTCATATATTGTTGTAAAATGGTATGGCTGCTATGAAAAACAGTTTGGTGGTTCCTCGAGAAGGTAAGCACATAATTACCCTATGATCCAGCAATTTCACTCTTATATACATATCCAAAAAATATGAAAACATATATCCTCATAGAAACTTGGACATGAATGTTTATAACAGCATTAGTCATAATAGCCAAAATGTGGAAACAACTCAAATGTTCATCAATGGATGAATGAATTTTTAAAAATGTGATTTAGTGCTTACTTCGGTAGCACATATACTAAAATTGGAATGACACAGAGAAGATTAGCATGGCCCCTGTGTAAGGATGACACACAAATTCATGAGGCATCCCATATTTTTCCAAAAAAAAAAAAAGATAAAATAAAAATGTAGTTTATATAGACAATGGAATATCATTCAGTTATTGAAAAGAATACATTATGATGGATGCTGTAATTTGGATGAACCTCAAAACCATTATGCTAAGTGTAAGTAGCCAGATACAAAAAATCACACAGCATATGATCCCTTTTACACGAACTGTCTGGAATAGACAAACCCATAGGCAGAAAGATTAGTGGTCAGGGGCTGGGGGAGGGGGAATGAGGAGTGATTACTTAATGGATACAGGATGTTCTCCTGGGGGGATGAAAATGTTTTGAACTGAGAGAAGTGATGGAATGTACTAAATACTGTTAAACTGTACACTTTAAAGTTATTAACTATATGTTGTGTGAGTTTCACCTCAATAAAAGAAAATGTAATCCGTAGCTCATCCTCTGTCTTCAACTGATCATTTTCACTCAAAATTATCACTTATCTTATATTTTTTAACCATAACTAAACATTGCCATGATGTATTGCTATATGTTAAAGTCTCTCCTTTCCCCTTCTCAATCTATTGTAAAGTCAAGTAACAAAGTAAATTATTGGGACTCTTTTGCCATTTTCCAATCAATAATGAGCAATTCAACTTGTCTTTATGTTACCATTCTCTACAAATAAGGCTTATAGCAACACTCAATTGATACATACCTGCAAGTGAGAGGGAGACATGACATTAAGTAAGTGCTAACTAGATTTCAGACACTATGCTCAGCTACTTATACATGATACTTCATTCCATTTCATAAAAAGTCCTGAGATAAATATTATCCCCAATTAACAAATGTGGTGACATACAGTGGAGTTCCACAGTGGCCTGAGGGCACACAGCTCATATGGAAAAACCCATATTAAGACTGAGCTCTGCGTGACCCCAAAGCCTATGTGGCTTCTCCAATGTACTATGCCATTCTAGCAACTCCAATGTACTATGCCATTCTAGCAAGTTCCTTAGAGCTCCATCAGTCACTGTGCCACCAAGGATAATTTATCTATTAAGTAAGGCAATATATGTCAATGCCATCATTTTAATATACGAGTGACCAAAAGGCAAATGATTATAGTGAAAATAGTCAAGTTAACACTTGTCAGTACATTTTTTTTGTTTTATAATTGAGTCCTCTTTGATTGTGGGAAATGCACTGGCATCCATAACTTACTCTAAATCTGTGGGTCCATCATCTTGAGAAGAGGTTCCCCCTGGGTTCTGTGGTGAGGGCAGGGTCTCTGAAGGGGTGTACCAAACCTTCATCTTCTCTCTCTCTGGCAAGCAGAGTCGGAATGTGGCAGCCAGGGTCACTAGCCATTACTGCACAGCACAGTGTCCATGACAGAAGACGCACAGTACTGCCTGGGTTCCTGGATGTTAGTGAGCAGAAAGTCAAAGGAAGACTGGAACCACCTTAGAGGGCAGGAGAAATGGCCCCTTACCTCAGATGAGCAGATCCCAAGCCATGAAGCCACCATTATCACTTCATTCTTTTGTGTTCTAGAGACTTTTCTGTGTCAGAATTCAAACACCTCAAGGAGGGGTGTGATTAGCTAACACCCGACCTCATTCACCCTAACCCCCTGCCACCTGAGCCCAGATTAGATGAGGCAAAGATCAGGAGGAGATGGATGTGGTGGTGGGTGAAAGGAGCCCCTGGGCTTGAGGGCCTTTGAGAGAAGGGAAGGGCATGTGCCTCTGGGCTTGAGGGCCTTTGAGAGAAGAAGGGAAGGGCATGTTCCCCGGGGCTTGAGGACCTTTGAGAGAGGAAGGGAAGGGCAGGGGCTCCAACGTGTGCATCTGTTTCCTGTTATTCTAGGCCCTCCACACACACACTGCTGAGATCTCACGTGGTTCTTTTAACAATGGCCGTAGATCCTGACTGGAGAATATACATGCGAATGATGGTGGCCAGAGCATATATACAGGAGGACTTGATCAGCGACTACAACTGCCCCATCTTCCACCCCTGCTTCTGACTCAGAGAAAGCTAAATTTCCTCCCTAAACCCATGGCATTGGACGCCCCACTTCCAGGAGCCACTTACAGCATGCGCAGGCTCACAGCCACTATCAGGACATACCTGAGGTGACCTTTGTTCCACTTTGAGTCTCCGAAAAACCAAGTGATGGTGGCTGAACCCTTGGTCACAGGAAGCTTTGGATAAGTGGACTGTGTTTGTTCTCATTCACGTGGTCTTCATTTCTTTCCACTGCTGTGCAGGCTCTGCCAAGGTCTAGTCTGCCCTGTCTGTCACTGCAGCCCCCCACCTCTGACCAGGTGTGGTCCCCACAGAGGCTCTCGTGGTAATTTGGCATGGGGTCTGAACTCTGCAACCTTTAAAAAAAATTTTTTTTTAACGTTTTTATTCAGTTTTGAGAGACAGAGCACCAACAGGTGAGGGGCAGAGAGAGAGCGAGACACAGAATCTGAAGCAGGCTCCAGGCTCTGAGCCATCAGCACAGAGGCTTGAACCCATGAACCGTGAGAGCATGACCCGAGCCGAAGTCGGACGCTTAACCGACTGTGCCACCCAGGCGCCCCTGAACTCTGCAATCTTTGATCGGAATATATAAGCTATCCTCAGGCTGCTGCCCAGATCTTGTTAGTTCCAGTTTGTATGGCATCCTTTCCCTCTGCTGTCTTTGCATTCTTGTTTTTTAATATTTACTATTTATTTTATATTATTATTTTATTTATTATATTATTTTATTATTTTATTTTATATTTATTGTTATTAATTGAGAGAGAGAGAGAGAGAGAGAGCTGTGCATGAGTAGGGTAGGGGCAGAGAGAGAAGGAGAGAGAGAATCCCAAGCAGGCTCCACATTCTCAGCATGGAGCCCGATGTGGGGCTTGATCTCATGAACTGTGAGATCATGACACAAGCTAAAACCAAAAGTCGATCACTTAACTGACTGGGCCACCCAGGCACCCCTCTTGTTTTTTGTTTTTTTTTTTTCTTTAAGATGTTAAAGTAATCTGTATACCCAATGTGGGGCTCGAACTCACAACCCTGAGGTCAAGAGTTGCATGCTGTACCAATTGAGCCAGCCAGGTGCCCCTACACTGCGGTTTTCTGTTGTGCTGTCTAAAAGTGTTTGGTCATAATGACAAGAATCTCAGAGTAGAACCTCAGCATAGGCCCACGAGCCTGTTGTCTGAGCCAGCCTCACAAAACTTGGGTTTGTAGTTCCCGTGGACTGGTGTCTTCTTGGACAAACTACTGTGAGTCACCAATGAAACCAGATGAGGTTGTCCTTCTGTCTCAGTCTTGTGTCCTGAGAGCCTGGCTTTGACTCAGAGAGAGCATTTTCTCTGGTGTTCCACCTGCTGGCCCACCTGCTGGGCTTTATTAGTATGCAGAGCCCTCCAAATTATATTCTGAATAGGAAATTATTTCACCAGAAGATTATCTGATGAAAGCTAATGAACAACTTAACACACTTTGGCAACAACCAGCGACTCATCCCCCTGGGATCTGCCTTGGTTGCTCTCTATACATACTTCCGTCAACTCTGCCCTCCTTCTCCCATCTTCTAGACCCCCTTCACTTTCCCCCAAATTCCCTTAAAACCCCAAATTACCAATTGCCTCTAGAGATTTTTCCTTCCATAAGTCAGATATGTGGGCAACTGTGGAATTTAACCCTTGGACCCAAGGCAAATTAAGAACTATAATTAAGGATTTCTCTGAAACCAGGTAAGGCCAACAACTATTCATTGGATTTAGAATTCTTTTGGATCCATGTGACCCAGGGTTATCTGACCTATATCAACAGAATTTCATATTCCAAATCCTGGATGGCAAAAGCCAATTGGGTTGACCTGGAAAGGGACGTACGGGATCCATCTTTCCATGATAAACCTGAGGGTCCAAAGAAAGCCAGAAAAGTAGATTGACATCTCCAAAGTCATACTTGAAACATTTCCTGTAAAAATTGACTAGACCGTAAATGCACACCACAAGGACGATTCCTTGAATCCCAGACAACTCATGTCTTCATAATCAAGTTGAGTCTGCCTTCTCCATGATATTTGATGCAGACCCTAGATATAAAGATCTTGATCCTATAGCTGACAAGTGTAAAAACTCCACGGACATGGGACATTTATACTGTAAAAGTTCAGCTAGATCCTACTAAAACATCTGAACTTCCCCCATATTCCTTGAAGCCAGAAGCAAAGGAAGAGATCAAGCCTCTAGCTGAAGGCCTCTCACCCATGGCCTTCTTGTGCCCCATACTTGCCCACATATCTTCCTGTTCTTTCAGTAAAGGAACAAAATGGGTGAGGATATCAACTTGTTCAAGACCTTAGGCATCAACACATTTGTCATTTTCCCTTCCCACTAACCCAAATACCATTTTGCCATCAATTCCTCCTGAAGCCACATACTCAGTATGGTGGATCTTTGCCCTTTTCGGTGGGCCCCTTGATAAAGACACGTGGTGCCTTTTGCCTTTACCTGGGAAGCACAAAAGTATACCTGGATGGTTATGCCCTGGGGGCTCACTGACCCTTCCTCTTATTTTGCTCAGGTCCTCAATCAAGACTGAAGGGATCTAAATTGCTCTCATGATTCAATTCTGACACTCTGTGTAGATGATTTTCTACTTCGCTCAAACAACAAATCCTGTGAAAAGAACTCCATTCACTTTCAGCCTTGGCAGAAAAGGGACATAAAGTTTCAAAAGATAAATTACAATTTTGCAAAAGCATGGTCCATTATTTAGGGCACAACCTAGCTCAGGAGGAAAAAAAATCCGCTCTTCCAGTAGACTAAAGACCAGCCTAACTTATCCCAGGTCTCTTACAAAATGGCATTTGGGAGGATTTACAGGTTTAACTGGATATTACCGAT
This sequence comes from Lynx rufus, assembly GCF_022079265.1. Taxonomy (NCBI): domain Eukaryota; kingdom Metazoa; phylum Chordata; class Mammalia; order Carnivora; family Felidae; genus Lynx; species Lynx rufus. The sequence goes on along the minus strand of NW_025814835.1, from coordinate 230,434 downwards.
AATGGAGGCCATTTTCTTCTGAGATTTTGACACCTCTTTACGAATTAACTAAGTTTTCAGGGAGGGCCTGAGGAATCTCTTGTCCTGGAGCTGAAGCCTGATCAGGCATTCTGGAACCTGAAGAAGCTCTTCACCAGCCTCCTTCCCTGGCATCCCTAACTATAAAACTCCCCATCATCTGTGTGTGGAGGGACAATCCAGATAAGCCACTGGAGTTTTAACTCGACTTCCAGCAAAGCCCATCATTTACTATAGCTGTGGGTGGAAGAGCTCCACTCTGTGAGGCCATCAGCTTGCTCTGCAGGTGTCAGGTCCACTGCCTGCTTCTGAAGATGGGCTGAAGTTTGAGGTCCCTTATGGAAATAGTCTTCCAACTGGGTGTAATTCTGGATTGCTTCTTTAGTTGTAACTCGTGAATCACGTTGTGAAATCTGACTCTCTTGAGTTTTACTGCTGGATATGATGTTAGTGATACATCTGTCCCTGGGTTGGAAGGTGAGGGGTCTTCCAATGAAGTTCAAGAGCAGTTTTCTCAGATGTCTCTTCCAATAGACAAAAGCTCCGAGTTGAAGGTCACGAAGAGGCTATTTGGAATGATGTGGCAAGGCCTCCTTCACCTGCTGGTGATGGAGGGGCTAGTACGTGAGTCCTTTGCAACATTTTCTCATGTCTGTGCGCAGCAGGGCAGGGTTTAGTCTCAGAGGGAAAGTCCCTTAATGCACAGGCCTTCCCCACTACCAGGTCATAGGGTAACTGATGTGCACTTGAGGGTGTAAACCATGTGGCTGTAAGGGCTAGTGGGGTACTTTTGGCCAAAGGAGCCCAGACTTTCTGAAAATTTTGCTAATTTAAGGATGCCTTTGGCTCTTTCAGCATTTCCAGAATGTTGCAGATGACAGAGGCAGGATAGTTTTTGAGCAAGTAGGGACACTTCATTGAGTTCTTTCATAATGGTTCCAATAGTGTGTGCCTTGATCACTTGATATAAAAGTTGGGATGCCCCTGGTTGGAAACACAAAATCAAACAGTTTTTAGCAACTATAAAGGGCTACAGCTTTTTGGCAAGGAAATACTTCAACTGATCCTGAAAATATGCATATAATAACTAAAACATATTCAAATCCCATGGAGAGTAGCAGCCAGATACAATTCATTGAAGATATTTAAAAGACCCTTGAGGCTTTGGTTCCTGGCCATGTCCCGTTGTGATGGTTAATTTTAGTATGAAGATTATGGGGTCCCCAGACCAAGCATTATTTCTGTGTGTGTCTGTGAGTGTATTTCCAGATAAGATTAGCATCTGAATTGGTGTGCTCTGTAAAGTAGACTGCTCTCCCCGATGTGTGTGGGCATCATTCAAGACACCAAGCCACTGAGGGGTTGAATAGAACAAAAGGAAGGAGGAATTACTTCACTTTTCTTCCTGCCTGGCTGCATGAGCTGGAAGGAGTCTTCTCCTGTCCTAGACCAGGGTTCATACCAACAGGATGCGGATTGGCATTGCACCACTGGCTTTCTGGGTTTTCAGCTCGCACAACAGAATGTGGGACTTCTCAGCCTCTTTAATTGTGTGAGCCAATTCCTCATCATAAATCTTCCTAACCCGTGACTTTGCTCATGTCCCTCTCTCCCAGATAAAGAATCAATTAATAAAATCTATTGATCAGACTCTAGGTAATTCTAAATTTTGATTTGATAACTCATAGAACAATGAGCAAGATACCTGCCACCTGAAAGAGACAAATAGAGACCCAAATACACAACCAGCTAAAGTAGGGCCTTAGTCTCCACCTGTGTCACAGGTAAGTCCTTTGTTCCTGGATCTCCATGTGCCCCTGCTGGATACTACTTTGGGGGCCAGGACAGTTGGTGCTGCTTGCCTCTGTGTAGCAGGATTCTCACACAGAGAGACGGGACAGCGAGGCTTTTCTGTCCAGGAAGCAACTTTGTCTTGTTGGCCCGGGCTCAGTGGATTCGCACCCAAAAAACTGAGACCCCAGCTCAGTGGGATGTAGACTTTTGTACAATTTTTGCTCCTTTGTCTCCCGTATATGGTAACATACAGTCTGAATGGGCGGTCTGTGTTACAGAGTTGTGAGGAGCGTCGCGCATGCACGCATAGCCAGGTTGCCTTCCCTTGTCTTGAGGTTTTCACCACATTCCTTAAGGAAGAGTTCTACCACATTAGACTAACACCTGATTCACTTTAGGAACAGTACTCTGAGGCGTGTCTGTCCACAGAGGCCCTAATTCTAGAGACCTCTACACTAGAAACCCTAACTCAGACATGAGCTCCAACATGAGGCTACCTTGATTATTCAGGCACTTTTTCTGGATGGATTTCTGACTCACTATAATGCCAGCAACCAGAGCAATGTTCCTAAAGGTGGGAACGCTACAAAGAGATGGAGAGTTGCTGTTTACCCTAGAGAAGCTGTGTCCCCGCTGCCCTGGGGAGCTACAGATCCGTGTAAATGCTGATGGGTGATGGGGCTTGCTCTAGAGTTCCTGCTGGCCTGTCAGGCCCATTCTATGTCACTGCTGATGCTTCTTGCTGTACTTGGATCAATGAAACAGGCAAAGGAGAACAGACCATACTTGGCTTCAAGGAAAAGTCATTTGTCTCTTTAAGGTTAATCATCATGGCCTATGGGGTACTTTTTCTTGCCTGGGTTGGGCAAATGGGGCTCCTAGTTCCAAAGCACCCTACAAGACTATGAATTGTTAGTGGTCGTGATGCTGATCTGTCACATCCTGTCTGATCTGATCTTGAATGCTTCTGGGCAGCTGCTGCTCTCAGCTCAGATGATGCAGCAACAGAAAGACCAGCTATCAGCATGTGAGTGATTGCGGACGCACCAAACAGTCCCCAAGCTGTGAAGATCTGGATCCTCAGCCTCCCGTGAACTGGTCAGCCTCTCACAAGTGACAGAATATCTGAAAGGGAGAAGAACCAGGAGACTAACTGTACAAATGGACATTTACAACCTTCTCTGTAGCCATCAGCCCAGAATGATCTGGGCTTGGTCAGTGACTGCCAGCTTCCCTATTTGTTTTCTCCTCTTCCAAATTAGGACCAGCAAGAGAAAGCCAAACATGTTCCCTGAACCTGTATCCCCCCAGACACACACTGTGACAAATCTAGTTAGCCCCCCTCCAACTTTCCTGTGCCAACAGCCTCCAATCGGAGCACCCTCTTCTGCCCCCTCTGAGACTCTACCAAACGCATGTGTTGGTGGCCGACTCACTTGTTAGAGCAAGATCTGAATAAATAACTGCTGTGTGTTCTCACTTGGGTGATCTTCATTTATTTCCACATGACAAACTGGATTAATGTAGATTATGAAACTGCCTGAAACAAACAGGTACTAAAAGTTGAAATTGGAGTGACCTTCCCAAAGCACACACTTGTTTAGGTCACCCTCTTGCTTTAAGTCTTTTCATGGCTCCCCATTGCCCTTGGAATAAATTCACTCTCTGTATCTCTGGTTTTCCAGTCCTCTCTCTTGAGCTGATAACAAAATTGACCTTTTATTCTCTGTAATGTGTCTTGCTTTCTTTTCCTTTCTGGCTTTGGGAAAGGCTATTTATTCTACCTAGAATACTCCTTCTGTTTCTCTCTTCACCTGGGTTCATCCTCAGTATAGACATCACTTCCCCTGGTCAGCTCTCCCCAGTGCCTGCCTGGGTAAGTTGCCCCTCCTATCGGCACCAGACTACACCATTATTCCACTGGTCATTGTCCCATTGATTACTTGGCTGTGTTTACCCACCATCGTAAGCTGAATTACACTGGTTATACATCTCACCAAGCTTGACCCTGTCAAACTTTCCCAAAGTGTTACAATAGTTCATGTAGATAATCTAAATGAACATATCTGAAAATTTTCTTCTGAAGAAATTACTTCTAGAATTATTATGATAGAATTCTTTTCTATCAGTATGGGATCTAATACTTTGCCAATTACATAATGACACCAACACCAACTATACAATTTACAAGTTTCCATTATCTTGTTGTCATACTAAACCTAGGAAAGTGGTTGTCTACAAAGTGATTTGTACTTTAACTTTATTATTGTATTAAAATATAGAATCACAGGGTAGAAGTGACTCCAAGAAATAACCTCCATCTAGTACATTTTTTATACTAGAACCTTTGTGTTCCATTCTTTCCTCTCTCTCATTCATGTTCAGGGCTTAATTATCGTCTATATTATGGTAACTTCAAATGTATATTTCTATGCCAGGCTCTCTTCTTAGATTCAGACCTTGTTTCCAACTATCTGTTTGATATTAACACCTAGAGGTCTCAACAGCCATGCTCAATGTGGTCAAGACCAAATCTGTGATCCCTCATTCTTTTTCTAGTGTTTCTACTATCCATTCTCAACACAATCATTTTCTTTTTCCCTCTTTCTTGAGGTTTTGCATTTTAAAAAATTATTCATTTATTTATTCTATTTGAATATAGGTGGCACACAGTGTTACATTAGTTTGGGGTATACAACAGGGATTCAACGTCTCTATATGTTATGCTATGCTCTCCACAAGTATAGCTACCACCTGTCACCACACTGTGCTACTGCACTACCACTGACTACATTCCCTATGCTGTACCTTTTCTTACTGTGATTTATTCATTTCATAACTGAAATCCTGTGCCTCCGATCCCCTTCATCCACTTTCCTCATTTCCCTATACCCCTCCCCTCTGGCAACCATTAATTTGCTCTCTGTATTTAAGGGTCTGTTTGTTCATTTGTTTTGTTTTATGGATTGGATGTATAAGTGAAATCATATAGCATATGTATTTCTGTCTGACTTATTTCCCTTTGCATACCCTCTAGGTCCACTCGTGTTGTTATAGAGGGCAAGATCTCATTCTTTTTTATGGTTGAATAATATTATATATATATATATATATGTATATGTATGTATATATATATGCCACATATATATACTATATATATACTAATATATATATATACATGCCACATTTTCTTTATCTATTCATGTATCTATGGACACTTGGACTGCTTCCATATGTTGGCTATTGTAAATAAACATAGAGGTGCATATACCTTTTTCAATTCATCATTTTCTTTGGGTAAATATCCGGTAGTGGAATTACTGGATCATATGGCATCTTTATTTTTTATTTTTTGAAGAACTTCATACTGGTTTCCACAGTGGCTGCACTAGTTTGCATTTCCCCCAATAGAAAAAGGGTTCCTTTTTCTCCACATCCTCACCAACATTTATTATTTCTTGTCTTTTTGAGTCTAGCCATTCCGATGGGTGTGAGGTGATATCTCATTGTGGTTTGTTTGTTTGTTTGTTTAATTTAAATTCAAGTTAGTTAAGGGGGGGCCTGTGTGGCTCAGTTGGTTGAGTGTCCAACTTTGGCTCAGGTCATGATCTTGCAGTTCATGAGTTCGAGCCCCACGTCGGTCTCTGTGCTGACGGCTCAGAACCTGGAGCCTGCTTCGGATTCTGTGTCTTCCTCTCTCTCTGCCCCTCCTCCACTCATGATCTCTCTCTCTCTCTCTCTCTCTCTCTCTCTCTCTCCCAAAAATAAATAAACTTGGGAATATTCAAATTCAAGTTAGTTAACATACAGGGTAGTCTTGGCTTCAGGAGTAAAACAGTGGTTTCAATTTGCATTTCCCTGATGATGAGTCATGTTGAGCATCTTTTGATATGTCTGTTGGCCATTTGGATGTCTTCTTTGGAGAAATGTCTATCCAAATCCTCTCCTCATTTTTTAATTGAATTACTTTGGGGGCTTTGGTGTTGAGTTGCTCAATGCCATCCTTCCTGATACTTCACTCACAGCAGTGTCCAAACTATCATCATGCCTTGTTCACTTCGCCTCCCAAATATCTCTTACAGCTGTCTGCTTCTCTTCATCTTCAGAGCTACTGCCGTAATCTCAACTCCACACTACCACCATCTTCCTTCTGGGCCACTCCAACAAGCTCCTAACTCTTGTTGCTATGGCCACCCTTCCTCCATCACCACTCGTGCCTTTCTGCTATAGCTAGCTATACTTTTCAAATGCAAATCTAATTCTATCAACCCACCTACTGAAAACACTGACTTGGCTTCTTCTTAAGAAGACCAAAATGACTTCATGACTTGGTCTCTAGCCTCCGTTCATAGTATTTTTCTTCCTGTGATCTGCACTTCCATCATTCTGGTCTCTTTGATCAATCTGACTACCCCATGCTCCCTCCAGTCCCAGGGCCTTTTCAGGGGTGCTCCTGCTGCCTGGAGTCACCTCCTCTTACCTCTTCTCACTGCTTTGAGCCACTAATGTTTACCTGTACTTCTGACTTCAGGTTGTTGCTTCTTTAAGACTTCTACCCATGGGGCACCTGGGTGGCTCAGTCAGTTGAGCATCCAACTTTGGTTCGAATTTGTGAGTTCAAGCCCCGCGTCAGGCTCTATGCTGACAGATCAGAGCCTGGAGCCTGCTTCAGATTCTGTGTCTTCCTCTCTCTTTGTTCCTCCCCCAGCTCGTGCTCTGTCTCTTTCTTTCAAAAAATAAATAAACATTAAAAAAAACCCAACTTCTGGGGTGTCTGGGTGGCTCAGTCGGTTAAGCATCCGACTTCAGCTCAGGTCCTGATCTCGCGGTTTATGAGTTTCAGCCCCGCATCGGGCTCTGTGCTGACAGCTCGGAGCCTGGAGCCTGCTTCGGATTCTGTGTCTCCCTCTTTCTCTGCCCCTCCCCCACTTGTGCTCTGTCTCTCTCTATCAAAAATAAATAAAATGTAAAAAAAAATTATAAAAAAAATAAAAAATAAAAACTTCTACCTTATGACTCAGTAATTGCATTACTGGGTATTTATCCAAAGGTACAAAAATGCTGATTCGAAGGGGCACATGCATCCCAATGTTTATAGCAGTGCTATCAACAATAGCCAAATTATGGAAAGAGCCCAAATGTCCATCAACTGATGAATGGATAAAGAGGATGTGCCATATATATATATATATATATATATATATATATATATATCTCCATACACACACACACACACACACACACACACACACATATATATATACATATACGTATACACATACACACAGTGGAATAATACTCGGTGATGAAAAATGAAATCTTGCCATTTGCAGCACTGTGGATGGAACTAGAGGGTATTAAGCTAAGTGAAGGAAGTCAGAGAAATATAGCATATGATTTCAGTCTTATGTGGAATTTAAGAAACACAACAGATGAACATAGGGGAAGGGAAGGAAAAATAAGATAAAAACAGAGGGAGAGGCAAACCATAAAAGACTCTTAAATACAGAGAACAAACTAAGGGTTGCTGGAGGGGGAGGTCTGTGGGGGATGGGTTAGATGGGTGATGGGCATTAAGGAGGGCTCTTGTTGGGATGAGCACTGGGTGTTATATGTAGGTGATGAATCACTGAATTCCGTCTGCTCCTGAAACCATTATTCACTGTACATTAACTAATTTGAATTAAGAAAAAGACTTCTACTCTAGATCAGGTTTCTGCATCACAGAAGTGTGGAGAGCCTACATTCTTCAGGAGTGTTTACTTCTGTTTATAATTAAACTCTCACTGTGTAGCTAGTTCACTAGTGATCTTATCCACTGGATTCTAAGCTGTTGTTTCTTGCTCATCGCTGTCTCTTTAGCACCCAATAGATACACAAAATGTGTATGCAGAACAAAGGCAAGAAAGGCATGATTACGGGGTGCCTGGGTGGCTCAGTTGGTTAAGTGTCCAACTTTGGCTCAGGTCATGATCTTGGGGTCTGTGAATTCCAGTCCTGCATCAGGCTCTGTGCTGAGCCTGGAGCCTGCTTCAGATTCCGTGTCTCCCCCGCCCCCGCCCCTCCCCCGCCCATACTCTGTCTCCCTCTCTCAAAAATAAATAAACATTTTTAAAAAAAAGGCATGATTACACGTAAGTTGTTCACAAAGAATAACTGTTCCTCTTTCCTGTAGGAATTTCAGTGGTTTTAGGTTAACCTTAGCAATTTATTTTATTGTACATGAGCACGTGTATAGTTTGTCTCTTTGTGCGTAGATCAGTCACGGCTGCCAGATGTAGCTGCAGAGTGTGCATACCCTACATGGGGACAAGCTGAGGTGGGCGGGTGGGAGCTGAAATCAAGCCCGTTCTGTTCACCCGTCTGTGTCTTGACGTGGCTTGGGGTCCGCCCAGAGGATAGGATGCTTCCCTCCCCCCACCCACTTCTTTACATATAAAGGCACTTATAATAGCACTTCTCTCTCTAAGCTAGGGCCCTCGGGGCAGCAAGAAGTCCAAAGGGCTTCCCACCCTTTAAATTTGTACAAAAGTACCTGTGGGCTGACGTGTCAGACTAGTTTAAGATTCTTCTCTGTTCTGTGGTCACCCAGATTGCTCTCTCTATGCTGGACTCACAAAGCTAATGCTGATTATGGGGTGAACTAGAGGTGAGAGTAGGAAAGATTCAGCACAGCACCTTCACTTTTAAAAACCCAACTGAACAACTAAAATCAAATCACCTGTATTTGTTCTGACACCAAGTTGGTTAAGAAAAAGCAGAACAAACTCGTGTGTGCCGTGACATGCCTCGCAGATAATTCCTCAGGTATGGCTTCTGATTTTGAATGACTGGCTGACATCTCCGCAGTGAATTTTCCCGAGTCTTTGAAAATGATCTTGATGAGTCACGCTGGGTCAGATTGCTCATTTCTTCTGTGCAGGAGAGAGAGGGACAGTCCTTTCAACATCAAAGCTGTTGATTGTAGTTTTAAACATCATTCCTTATATATCCATGCTTAGGTATGTAGGGATGTAGTGACCTGGACTGATGTCAGCAACTTTCATTGAATGCATAAAAAAAAAGGATGGATCAAGAGGTAAATGTCTGGATGGCTGGGTGATAAAACAAATAGAGCAAAATGTTAAGTGTAAGATCTCGGTGACAGTATTCACTGTAAAATTATTTCACCTTTTCAATTCGTTCAAAATTTTTCATAATAAGTAGGGGAGGGACGCCTGGGTGTCTCAGTCGGTTGGGTGTCCAACTTCAGCTCAGGTCACGATCTCACTGTCTGTGAGTTCGAGCCCCACGTCGGGCTCTGTGCTGACAGCTCAGAGCCTGGAGCCTGCTTCGGATTCTGTGTCTCCCTCTCTCTCTGCCCCTCCCATGCTCACACTCTGCTCTCTCTCTCAAAAATAAATAAACATTAAAAAAATAAAAAAGAATAAGTGGGGGAAAGCTTTTATTCAACATTTATTGAAGTTTTATTATATTTATTATAATATTTATTTACATTATATTTACTGAAGTAGCCTAGGCATCAGGGATACAGTGCTGAAGAAGGCATGGTCCCTGTTGGTCAGCACTCCTGGGGAAGGAGACACATCAGCAGATGCTGACAAAACCACACGGTGAGTGCAGTGACAGACACACACAGAATGTTCTGGAATACCAAGGAGAAGCGCCTCCCACATTCTGGGATGTTTCTGTGTCTAGTGGTTGTGGTTAGGGAGATCTTCCTGGAAGAGAGGCCAGCAGAACTCAGCCTTGGATGGCAACGGAATGAAAATTAGCTCAGGCAGTGGGGAGTAAAGGTATTCTGTGAACAAACACTGTGTGGTGTTTTCGGGAGCAGATGGGCTGGGACTGGTCAAGCGTGGGGAGCTGTGTGCCCTGTTCCCCACTGGGCTTGATGCTGGGGGGGGGGGATGTGGAAGGATGAAGACAGGAAGAGGATGACAGGGCCCAGCTTTCCTCAGCTAGGTTGGTAGAATGGCTGACTAGAGAATATACCTGAGGACCCAAAGCTGGAGATAAGGTAGGTGCTTGTGTTGGTGTTCGTCAGGAATGACGTGAGTTCCAAGGCTGCCAGTGAAAGAACCGGTTGGAGGAATGTTTAGGATGTAAAACGGGAGAACTGGAGATGGGAGAGTGAAGGACAGTTAAGCACACTGCTCACTGTCATTACGAGGAGGGCTGATGGGCTGTTTGGAACATTTTAAATCTGAGGTGCCTGTGGGAGACCCAAGTGGGGCTGCCAATTGGCAGCCAGAAAAATAAAAGTGAAGCTTAGGAAAGAGGTAGATATACTGATTGGGATTTGAAGTGGTGACATTTGAGTCTGCAATGGAGATGAAGAAGGGAGAGTATGCAGAGAAATAAAATGAGAGGGGTGGGACTTCTGATACCTACTACAGTGCCTGGCACATAGGACCTGGGTAATGAACATGGGTTGAAAATGAATGAAAGCGGGCATAGTCCTGGAGAGCCACATTTAAGGATCAGCTGAGGAAGGGAAGCTGATGGAGACGTAAGAACAGCCCGTGAGCTTGGAGATGCTAAAAGGGCACGTTTGGGAGTTGTCAGGGAGAGGAGAGCTTCAGGAAGGGAGAGTGATTACCAATGGAAGGTGAGGACTCACATCTGTTCTTGGGTCTGACAATTGCGAGGTCACGGGTGACCCAGGCATTTCTGCAGTGGTAAGGGTTGCGCGGGAGAACACGAGGACGCAGAGTCAAGGGAGCCCAGGCAACGTTGGGAGAAATGTGACAAAATGCTCTCTTTAGAGCACCTTTATCTAGATCAAGGGGGACTGGAAAGCTTTAACTTTACTGTTCATTACACTCATGATTTCTCAATGGAATATATATAGTTATATCATACCCATTTACCACTGATTCATTATCATATTAAATCATAATTCATTAATACATGTAAGGAACAAACACTTCTTCAATTATGACTTGTATCCCTGCAGGGAATTCCTGTAAAGAAGCAAACTGTGGTTATGTAATATCAGCCCTGAATTTAACACAATTTTTAAATGAATTCAGACGTTTATTTAGTGCCTGCTGTTTTTGGTCTCTGGGCTCTACTGAGTAGGAGGTACTGGTAAAGGGGAAAAAGCTGAAATTATGGGAGAGAATGGCCGAACATGAGGTGCTGGGCAGGGCAAACAAGGTCCCAGGAGTGACGGACTGGTTGTGAACAGGGGCAGACACATCCTGTGAAACTGACTCCCGGGTCGGGGTAGTTGTTGAGGAAATAGGTGTGCACGTAGCAGCTGGGAGATTGAGGCAGACAAAGTCTGATGGTCTTGGTGTTCTGGAAGGAGACATGGTCTTCTGCTGAAAATGAAGTCGAGGAAGGGCAGGTGTTGCCCAGAGAGGGTCAATGAGATGGGAAAGGGGTGGAATGGTCATTAAGGAGCAGGAATAGGACAAGGACCGGATAAGTAAAAGGAGGTGTTTGCATACACACCTGGCCTCTCATTAAAGTGCAAGATCCCTGAAGGCGGTGTGGTCCTTCTCTTCCCCCATGCAAGTTTGACTCAACGGATGGATACCCAAAGCTATTTTGAAAGCTCCTACTTCACGTGTTACCTCGTTTTGAGAAATATAGTAGTATTGCTTCACAATTAAAATCTGGGCAAAAGTGAACTTTTAGGGCAGTTAAGAGTTTTTACAAATGTATGCAATTAACCTCTTCCCTACACAACATATAGTGTGACTCTAACTTAAAAATCAGAATTCTCAAGAAAAAGTGTGACAGTTTTCTCAGAAAAGAATGATGAGTTCAAGAGACCCCATCCAGCCAGTTCACCAAGATGTGTCAATTTCAAGGGCACACTTGTCGAAGTTCTGATAGCCCAAGTTCTGTTCTCCAATGGCAGGGCAAGATTGTCCTCACGCCCGGTTTCCTATTGGCTCTGAGATGTGGGCGGGGTCACCCATTCCTGCTACTGCCACTAGCTCCACCCCCATTCCATGCAAATGAAGTCAAAGCTCTGGTGAGCCCACGTGACCGGTCACGTGGTCGACGCCACCCTCGCTCCACCCCTCCTTTAATGACGTCATCACCCCCTCAAACTCTCTCGAGAGTTTGCAGAGATGCTAGTGAGAGGCTGGCAGGCCAGCCCACTGTGGCAGGAAGGGGGGGAGGGGCGGGGGCTCCAACAGGGGACCCCCCACTCTCACTCCTGAGCCTCCAGTCCAGCTTTAGGCAGGGGCCCCAAGGGTCCTGTGGGGCAGTGTCCAGGGGTCCCAGGCACACTCTCCTCCCATTGGCTGGCTGTATTGGCATGCAAATGAGGGCACGCGTCACTTCCGGAGGCAAATCGAGCGCCATTTTCTCTTTCTGGCCGTGCTGGGAGGAGGGGACGGGGTCGCGCGGGGGTGGGCGCGCGCCGAGGCGGGGGTCCCGCCGCTCGGGGCGGAGGCGGGCGCGGGCGCGGGGCCCCGGCGGGCCGCGGCGGCGCGGCGAGAGGCGGCGGGGGACGCGGCGGCGCTCCTGGCGCCCAGCGGTAGGTACGACCCCGGCCCAGCCCCGCGGCGACGCCCCCGGCCCTGCCCGGCCCAGGCCCGCGAAGTCCCGACGGCGGCCGAGACCGCGGCCCCGCCCCGCCCCGCCCACAGCCCGCGGCCCGCGGCCGCCTCACGAATCCCGCGACGTCCTCTGGGCGCGGGGTTCGCGGCCCGGACGGCGCCCGTCATCCCTCCGCGTCACGTGGGGGTCGGGGGTGGTCGGCGGGGGGCGGGCGCGGGCGGCGGGGGCGTGAGGGGCGGGCCGGGCGGAGCGGAGCCGAGGGACGCGCGGGCCGGGGCGAGGTGAGGGCGGTCTCCGCGGGGCGCGCCTCCCGCCGCGCCGAGCCCCCCGAGCTTCGCCCCGGAGCCTGTTCTCGGAGCAGCCGGGGGCGGCCGCTAACGTCGACCGGGCGGGCACGGCCGCCCCGAGGTTTGCCCGGGGGCGCTTGTCCTCCGGCGGAGAGGGACCGTTGGAGCAGCTCCGGACCGCGACAGCCACTCCGGAGCTGTTGACGTGAATGGCGACGATGGATATGCAGATGTTGACATTAAAATTGTAACTTGCCGTGTGCCTCCGCTGCCTGCGCCGGCAGAGATGGTGTTTGCGAGTTTCCTGCGAACGTTGGGCTTTGGGACGTCCAAAATGCTACCTGCCAGTTCGAGGAGTGCGCAGTTGCCTGCTGATAGTTAACTGTTTGAAGTGTTTTCTCTGCGTTTGAGTGGAAGGCTTGCTAGAATGCGGTTAACGCTGGTTCTGATGGAATCGAACGAGCGGCCCCGGGCCCTGGCGCCACGAGGCGCCCGCGGCGGGAGCTGGGCCGGTGGGCCGCACAGGTCTGATGGGGGCTGCGCACGGCTGGGGGTGGGGGGGACCGCGAGCAAAAGTGGAGGTGACGAGAGCAGGCTCCGCTCTGGTCCGAGGTAGGTGATGGAGGCGTGACTGGCGGTTTTGGGAACGAACTTTGAGAATTCGGTTGGAGCTGGGACCGCCGAGCCGCTGGTCTTCACGCGTGGCACCACGGATCTGTACGGGGAAGGGGAAGGGGTGCCGCTTGCGAGACGGCCAGGAGTGGGGGACCCGTTGACTTGTGTGACCGAGGGGGGGTGGCTGGATGTTGATTGGTTACGCGAGACGGAGGCCGACTTGTGGCCGGGCTGTCACCTGGAGCGGCCCCGGGGCACCTGTGAGCTTTGTGCGCGTGTGCTCCTGCTGCGCGTGTGCTCTCGATGCGCGTGTGCGCGGCCGCATTTCTGCCCTGCCCTCGGCTGGCTGCCGCCCTGTGCCAGGCAGTGTGTCCCGGTGAGCAGGCGGCCGGGGGCCTTCGAATTGTGCTCTCACGTAGGGCACGGGCATTACGTGTTTCTTAAGTTGCTTGAAAAGCAAGTCCTGCATCATTCCAGTGGCCGGGACGTTTCATTAGGATTTTGAAGTTAGACGATAGCAAGCACAGGGCTTGTGCCTTTCTTGTATTCACTCACTCATCCTCACCAACTGCTTCCGAGGTTGTGCGCTCCTGTTTTACGGTCACCTGGGGCCCTGGGATTAAGTAATTTGCCAGATTTTTACAGCTTATAAATTGTGGAGTTGATTTGAACCCAGGAAGTACGGTTAAAGAATATACGTGTGTTTTTAAATGTTTGTTTGTTTATTTTGGGAGAACAAGTGAGCAGGGGAGGGGCCGAGGGAGGGAGAGCAAGCGAGTCCCACGCGGGCTGTACACCGTTAGCGCAGAGCCCGAGCGGGGCTCAGACCCATGGACGGTGAGATCGTGACCTGAGCTGAAATCCAGCCGGAGGCTTCCCTGACTCAGCCACCAGGTGCCCCCCAGTTCCGGAGTCTTTGCCGGGGAGACTAGTGTGTGTGTAGTGTTGCCTCTCACGTGAGACCCTTTTGGAACTTAGATTTCACAAGAACAAGGGTTCTCTGGCTTGAAAAGTTTCGCCTATTACCCGAACGGCTATTTTTTGAAGTGTTATTTTTTCCAGAATGGAATGTTCTTAAATGATCAAGATGCTAAAAAACAACAAAGGAAACCCTACACATGCCCCTTTGGGAAATACTATTGTGCACATCAGTGGGATTTTTGGTGATGAGCGAACTGAGGCTGATGGAGGAGTGCAGCTGCATTAGTCTCCTGTTTCGTGGCGGAGAAGGATTTAATGTACTTGTTTTGGGGGGGGGGCGCCTTAGCAATGGTGTGGGAATGGGGGCACCTCTGTCTGAAAATGAAAAGTGCCTATTCTCCAGATTCAAGGAAGAAGACTGACAGTTCCTGGCCCTACTCCCAAGCCTTGAACAAGTAGCTGTAGGGCCAGCTAGCAGTCCGCTGCAGCCTCCAGGAAGCAGCCTGTGACAGTAGGCCAGCCCCTAAGCTAGTGCTGCTGAAAGGCCACCAGTACCTGTACGCGGTGCTTGTGAAAACCCTGTAGGACCAGTGCTTACTATGTAAAGCCATACTTCTTTGCAAGTGACAAAGTTAGCTTCCTTGTTTCAGGTACATGTGGGTGGTGGCTTTAATCTTGGACACTTCTAACCAGCAGCTGGCTCTGGGCAAGAAGAGCCCCAAAGGCAGAGAGGGTGATGGAACTCTAGGGGGGAAGCGAAGGCAAGTCTGGTGGAGCTGAGTGGAAAGCATCTAATGACTGTTGTTGAGCCTTGCTCTGGCCGTAGGAGCCAGTGTGGGCTTGACAGTGGCCTTGGGTTTAGTTTTTAGGGACACCATCGCGAGGCTCCCGACAGCTCCTCTGTGAGGTGAGGCTTCTGAAAGCTAGAACCCAATTCGGTGCATTTCATTTCCAACAATTTTAGTATTTTACTTTATTTCCTGTGACTTGATATCCTTCAGTTATAAAGTACTGCATGATCCTTCAGTCTCTCCTTTGGAGCCTGAGATACACTTCTGACCTAGATAATGGGGTTTGGAAAACTCATTTCAGGATAGCTTCTGAGGAACTTTGCGTTTCCTTTGTACCCACCCTGAGACTCTCCCTCTTACATGTTAACCCCTCTTCCCCCCAAACCGGCTCATTTGATTCTAGGCTGCCTTTTTGGTTTTACTTACCTTTTGCCAAATACATTGACTTTTCCTTTACCTCAATCGGTTTTTGATGCTGGTCTGTTCACTTAGACTGTCTTGGGCTCCAGCTCTAATCCTCCATAACCTTTTTGAACCTTTGTCTGCATGTCTTATGATTCTTAGCCTGTTTTATTTAATTTCTTGTTCATTTACTGTGAACACTTGCTGTATATTACACTCAGTGACAGGCCCCAGACATGCAAATAAAACATGATTCCTACTCTGAGAAGTTCAGTCGAGTAGGAGAAATGGATATATAAATAGATAATTGCAACCTGGTGCGTGCAAGAAGTGTGAACTTGGAGGGGCACCAGGTTTATGCTGGGGGAGGAGGGGTTACAAGAGGGGTGTGAAAGTGGAATTGCTGACTCACAGAAATTGTCATTTAAAATCTTTGGCTATATGGGCGCCTGGGTGGCTCAGTTGGTTGAGCGTCTGACTTCGGCTTAGGTCCCCGTCAGTGGGTTCGAGCCCCGCATCGGGCTCTGTGCTGACACCTCAGAGCCTGGAACCTGCTTTGGATTCTGTGTCTCCCTCTCTGCCCCTCCCCTGCTTGCGCGCTCTCTCTCTCTCTCTCTCTCTCTCTCTCTCTCTCTCAAATAAATCAATATAATAGTTGAATAAAATGTTAAAAAATTTTTTTTAAATCTTGAGATATGGCCAAATTACCCTCTAAACATGTAGAAATTATGATTTGTGTACTTACTTTCACTATCAATAGATATTATCAATCTTTAAAAGTTATTTTGATAAAAAATTGGCATTCATTATTTTACCTGGTGTTCTTTAACTTGAATTTGACTTTTTTAGCTTTGATAGCTTATACATCAAAAAAAAAAACCCTTTTTTTAAATTATTTTTTTTTAGGTTTGTTTATTTATTTATTTTTGAGCGACAGAGAGGGAGACAGAATCCCAAGCAGGCTCTGCACTGTGAGTGCAGAGCTGGACGCAGGGCTTGATCTATAAACTGTGTGAGATCATGACCTGAACCAAAATTAAGAGTCTGATGCTTAACTGACTGAGCTACCCAGGCGCCACCAAAAAGCTTTTTGAAAGTGTTGCAGATTTATACAAAGTTGCAAGTATAATACAAAGAACTTTTCCCCCTGAAATATTTGAAAGTAAGTTGCCAAACAAGATGCCACATTACCCCCAATGCCGTTTAGCACAAGGGAAGCGTCCTGCGTATCCAGAGTACAGCCGAGTCAGGAAATAAATACATGATTACCATGGAACCCTCAGATCCCACGAAGTCTTGCCAGCTCCAATAACATTTCTAGTAAAAGAATCCAGTTAGACTGGCCCATTGTATTTACTTATTTTTAGTATCTTTCAGTGGGAACTGTTTCAGTGGGAAATGGTCTTTAGTTTTTCTTCATGATTTTTTTAATTTTTATTTTTTATATAATTTATTGTCAAGTTGGTTTCTATACAACACCCAGTGCTCATCCCCACAGGTGCCCTCCTCGATGCCCATCACCCCCTCCCCCCCCCATCCTCTCAGTTCTCAGTATTTAAGAGTCTCTTACATTTGCCTCCTTCCCTCTCTGTAACTTTTTTTTTCTTCATGATCTTTTTTTATAAGTGTATAATTCATATAGAGTTGTATGACTATCACCACGTCTAATGATACAACGTTTCTGGCACACTCCAATAACCTGTTCCCACTCCCAGCTGACAGCTACCTACCTTCTATCTCTAGAGTTGTCTTGTAAATATTTCACGTACATGGAGTCAGACAGTGAGGACTTTTGCGTCTGCCTTCTTTCATTTAGCATGTTTTTGAGATTCATTCCTGTTGTGACATGCATCAGTGCCTAGTTTTTAATGCCAAGTAGCATTGTGTTGTATGGGTGTACCACGTTTTGTTTATCCATTTACCATTCTGTGGACACTTAAATTGTTTCCATCTTTTGGCTGTTATGAGTAGTGCTACCTTGTATGGTCTGGGCACTGGATAAATATAGGCTATTTTGTACAGGGTCTCTTAATTTGGGCTAAGAAGTCTACCAGACTTCTGTGAATTACTCTTGGTTATTATTAAGTAACGTTTAGGGAGCCGCTTGGAAATCATGTACATATCCCATTCCTGATCAGAGTTTCAGTGTATTTGTTTAAATCACCATGGACTTAAATTTATGTTCTGGCGGATTATATTTTAGTCACTGTTGCTATATACCAAAGCACCTCAAAACTTCATAGAATAAAACATTTTCTGAAACTCTAATTCTTTGAATCCAGAGTTCAGGCAGGAGCAGGGGAGATGACTTGTTTGATTCCTCATCCGGGAAGACTCTAAGGCCGAGGTGACATGATAGGCAGGTGTCTAGAAGTGTCTTCGTTCACGTGTCTGGTGGTTGATGTTGGAGCATTTCCATGTAGTCTCTCCACGTGGGCCAGTTAGGTTTCCTCACGATGTGGTGTCTGGATTTCAAGAGTGAAGGTTCCTAGACAGGCAGAAGTGTGTGGCATTTTGGTGCTCTAGTCTGGTAAGTCACGTGGCATTGCTTCTGCCATACTTCGTTGGTTGAGGCAGCCACAAAAGTTCTGCCCAGGTCCAAGGGCATCTGTGCCCCACCTTTGAGGAGGCCTGTCGAGATCATGTTTTAAAACGGCACGTGGAATGGGAGATATTGTCGCGTTGTCTTTGGAAAATTCGTTGGCACAGGTTGTAATCTATTGGATGCCCAAATTGTCCCATATTTGGGTTGTGGGAACTTCTTTAACCTGGCTTCTTTTGAGTCCTTTTGATGTGTCTCTTCATTCTTTGAGCAACTTCTTTATTTTCTGGTACAGGACAATCTCAGCTCATCTTGTCTTTTCCATGGTCCAGCCCTAGAATCAGCCATTTCTCTAAGGAGTCCTGGTTCTTTTTTTAATGGAAAGTTCTTTTTAGAAAGTAAGATTTGGGCCTTAGGAGTGCTCACTGCTACTGGAGTGTGCAGCTGCTTCTAGGCCATCTTAGTGACAAAGCTGTGGAAGATATACACACACATTTACGGTTGTACTTATTTTTTATTTAAGTATATATTAAAAACAATAAGGTCACACCTGTACCTCCTATTCTGGTCAAGTACCACAGGGTTTAGTTTAATTTTATGCCTTTTCAGATATTTTAAAAATAGCTTTATGGAGGGGTGCCTGGGTGGCTCAGTTGGTTAAGCGTCAACTTGTGAGTTCAAGCCCCGTGTTTTGGTCTCTGCTGTTAGCACAGAGCCTGCTTCAGATCCTCTTGTCCCCCCCCCCCCCCCGCCCCGCCCCTCTCATTCTCTCTCTCAAAAATAAAAAAATAAACATGAAAAAAACAGCTTTATGGAAATGTAACTTACATACCATACAGTTCACCTGTTTAAAGTGAATAATTCACTGTCCTCCAGTATATTCACAGAGTTGTGCATACATTGTCACATTTGATTTTTAGAACATTGGTGTTGCTCCTTAGCCATCACCGTAGAGTTCCTCTTCAGCCCTAGACAACTAATATGCTACTTTCTGTCTCTCTAAATTTGTTCTGGATGCTTGATAAGAATGGAATCTTAGAATATGTGGTCCTGCATGTCTGGCTTCTTTTACTTAGCACAGTGTTCCTCAGGGCTAATCCACATCATAGCACGTGTCAGTATTTTATTTCTTTTTATGACCAAATATTTCAGTGTATGGATATACCACATTTTATTGATCCATTCATCAGTTGATGGACATGTGGGTTGTTTCCACGTTTTGGCTATTATGAATAATGCTGTGAACATTTGTGAACAGGTTTTTGTTTGGATGCATGTTTTTAATTTCTCTTGAGTGGAATCAGTGGTTCATGTGATACTTATATATTCAATCTTTTGAGGAACTGCCAGGCTATTTTCCAAACTGGTTGCACCATTTTACACGATTCCCTCCAGGTATGAGAGGTCCAGTAGCTCCACATCCTGTCCAGCGCTGTTGTCTTTGTTTTCTTTTTTCTTTTGTTTAAAATTATAGCCATTTTAGTAGGTGTAAAGTTACATATTTCATTGTGGTTTTGAGTTTCATTTCCACAGCTGATGTTGTTTAGCGTCTTTTCCTGTGCTTCATGGCTATTTGCATATTATCTTTGGAGAAATATTCAGATCTTTTGTCCATTTTTAAGTTGGGTTCTTTGTCTTTTAGTTATTGCATTATGAGGTATTTTCTTAATATGTTCTGGATAGAAGTTCCTTCTCAGAAATACGACTTGCAAATGTTTCCTCCCATTTTTGTGGATTCTCTTTTTACTTTTTTCATGGTTTTCTTTGAGGTGTAAAAGTATTTTATTTTGATGAAGTCCAACTCTTTCTTTAGTTGTTAGTGGTTTTTGGTGTCATATCTAAGGATCCGATGCCAAATCCAAGGTCACGAAGATTTATTCCTGTTTTCTTTTGAGATTTAAGGTTTAAGCTCTTAACACAGAGGTGTATGATACATTTTTGAGTTGATTTTTGTGTATGGTGGTAAGAAAGAGTCGAACTTCATTTTTTGGCATATGGATATGTAGTTGTCCTAGCATAATTTGTTGAAAATTACTCTGTTCTTAGTGTTTTACGAACTCTGTTAAAGATATAGATACAGGTACTCAGTTTTGTTTTCTTTCTTTTTAAGGAAAGATTCAAAAATGTTTCAAATTCCTGTGGAAAATCTTGACAACATCAGGAAGGTACGAAGAAAGGTGAAAGGCATTCTTGTGGATATTGGGCTTGACAGCTGCAAGGAGTTGCTGAAGGTAAGAGTGCATGAGGCAGATGGAGAGAGGACAGTGATGCTAGAGGCGCGAGGTTGGCTTATGGAGGCAAGATTTGAACGGGGAGTTTTTGAAGAATGGATAAGGTTCTTCAAGATGGAAATTGCTAATAATTCAAATGACTGCGTGAGAGCATCATTAGTTCTTCTTTATGTCTTCTGACTTAAAGTGAGCTACTTTAAGCTGTTCAAGTTTTTAAAGTTACTTTCAGGTGGGCCTTTTTATCATCATTAGTTATCAAATATATTGGTTTTTGATCCTTGAAGGGAGTGTATTGAATTATTTGTTATTTTAGCAAAAGAAGACCCTAACTTGATTTCCCGCTGTTGTTGGAGTAATCACCAGATGGGAATTTGTACATGATGTGATAGGGGTTTTCTGATTTGTGAATTTGATATGTGCAGTCTTAACAAAAGTTTAAAAATTAAAGTCACAGTCACATACTCTGATAAGTTGTGTTCTCGTATAATTTTTTCCTTTCTTATAACTTGAGAATATATGGCTGGCATATGTAGTAAAGAAATAAATATCGTTAAGGTCTGGTGTGTATCCTTGAAGCCATTGGTAATTGTATGCATGTTTTATTCATAACTAACAAAATAAGACCGTGTCCTCTTTGTTTTTTTGGTTTTTAAACTCGTGAGCAGTTTGAGTCACAGTATTGGCCTGAGAAGGGTTAAATCTCAGACTTTCAGCCAGATTGATTTTATTTATTAAAAGTTGGTGTAAAACTAATTACCAGGATCCTCGTTATGGCCAGAACTGGTTGTTGCTCTCAAGTAGACAAATACTAATTTCTGAAGGATTCCAGGTAATTCTCTGTTCAGACATTATTGTCGCAGAGAGATCTTTGTTTTCAAATGCTGCCTTCCCCTCTACTCTCTGTTGTGTTACCTGCTCTGTTTTGCTTCAAACCTCCCATAGTACCTGATGTTATTTATTATCTGTCTCCCCCACTTAAATGGAAGAAGACAAGGACCTCCTTGTTTCGTAATCCACTGTAATAACTGTGATCAGAATTGTGATCTGGTGTGTGCACACAGACACACACACACACACACACATATATCTATATATATGTTTTTAACAAATATTTTTTGAACGAATGAATGAAAGTAAAAACCCATGTAGAGCAATACTTTTAATAACAGACTATGAGGGAAAGTCCATCTGCAAATATAAGGATGGGGGAGATACTGAAGTCGAAGCTCTTGGGGAGATGCTACTGCTCAGCGGCAGTCTTAAAGTAAGAGGATTCTCAAGAGTTCTTTGCATCTGTGTTTATAAGTCATGTTTTATGCATGAGGAAGAAAGCAAGGTGATTATTTGGAGACAAGATTGAGAAGGCTGATAGTAGACATAGGCCATTAGTAATAGAGAAGTCTTTTAAAGTTCCTAGACCCAATTCCAGGGTGCCTGGGTGGCTCATTGGTTGAATGTCCAACTGTTCATTTCATCTCAGGTCATGATCCCAGGGTCGTGGGATTGAGCCCTGCATCAGGCTCTGCACTGAGCATGGAGCCTGTTTAAAATTCTCCCTCTGCCTCTCCCCCATTCTCTCCCTCTCTCTTTCTCTAAAATTAAAAAAAACAGTAATAAAGTTTGCATACCCAATTACAATGTGTGTGTGTAAGGGGGGTTCCCCCACCCTCATATAACAGAAGTGTTCTGGTTTCCCACGTGTGGAAGCTCCCTGAAGAGAGAAATAAAATTTTTATAGTCACGATTGATTAAGTCTTTGGTCTCTCCAACTTCCAGCCCTTCTCACCTCCCCAGAAGCTGGGGTGGTCATCCTGGAAACCAGCTGCACTTTTTGGCGGGGGGTGGGGGTGGGGTGGGGGATGGGGGATGGTTCTACCAGTCACCGTCATTAATAACAAAATACCATTGCACCTTTACAGCTTGCAAGCGTTTTCAGGAACTGTGAATGAAGACCAAATTTATCTGAGAAATACATATTAGGTCATCTGAATAACCTTATTAATCATTTCTTATAACTTTCTTGTAAATCACTTTATCGCACTAAGTGTGTGTATTTAATATTTGTGGAGAATATATAAGCTAAGAACACAAGTGTGTACATATAGACACAGGATATTTCAAATGATAACGTGTGGGAACCTCCTACAGTGGTGCCTGGCATGTGGTTGATGCTCAAAAAATGGCCCTGAAGGGTAGTAGCATCTTTCAGTAAATAGACTAAGAATGTTTTTGGATCATTGGGGGGATATAAAGAGATGCTTTTTATTTTAATCTTGGCTCTTAGCTAGTTATGTGACTTTGGGCAAATCAGTTAATCTTTGGACCTCAGCGTCCTTATTACAGTGAAGGAATATAGAGAATTAAGATACCAGGATCCTCACCCTTGTTAGAGAGATGGCAGTTTAGTAGGAGTCAAAAGACCTAGTTAACAGTAATAGTGAGAAATAGGCAGAAAGATCACTTCTAGCTGGGGAGGCTAGTGTGGCCTTTATGGAGATGAGATTTGAAATGTTTTCTTTATCTTTAAAGAATGGGTAGGATTACTCAGTGGGAAGAATTAGAAAGGGTATTCCAGGAACATGGAATTTAGAACCACAACCCAGTTGATTAACCCCCATCCAACCAGCAGAGTGAATTCAAGAACACATTACACTTAAACCAAATTAACCAGTCATTCACAGTTTGCTTTAACATTTGCTCGTGTGTGTGTGTGTGTGTGTGTGTGTGTGTGTATGTAGTACTTCAAATGTGTGTTTTCTAAGAATAAGGATAGTCTGACGTTACCACAGGATGGTTATCAACTGAAGCAAACTGGTATTTTTATATCCTCTGATCCTTTGTAGCACGTCCTCCTTGTCCATGATGGACCTAGTCTAGGGTCAGGCCTTTGGCTGTCATGTCTCTTTCGTGACCTTGAATGTGAATTCAGTTTATAAATGGAATTCTGTTCCAAAATTGGTTTTGTTTTATTCTTAGATAAAACACCAGTAACAACTAAAATTTTCATCCTGGTGTCCTTTGTTTTTGACATTGTGTAGAACAGTACACTAACTTTTGCTTCCTTCGTCAGCCTGAGAATGTGTTTAGTCATCTGAATTTGTTCAAGACTTGTTTACTTTCTTGATTATGTGGATACAGATATGTACATACTTTATAAGGTGAAATTGAGAGATCTGAATGGTTTACAAGTATTCATTTAGATTAACTGTTGGGTTAAATGTTGCTAATTCTTTTGAGGGAGAAGTTTTTTTGTTTTTTTTTTTTTAATTTGTAGCTGGTCCTATATTTTATAAAATTGTTTAAAATTCAGGGAATGTAAAGTTCAGTTTAGAAAAATTAGAAAACATACGCAGAAACATAGATAAGAAAAGAAGACTCGTTTGTAAGCCATTACCCCAAAATATCCGTTGTTAACATTGTGTATTTTTCTAGATTTAAGTGAGAGTGATCAACCTATATATGATAGTATACTAGCTTTGTTTTTGTCTTTCACTGAATTTTATATTAATAATTCTTTTCCATGTCAGATGCATTTATTCTTAATCCCCCATAGTATTTAGAATCTGGGTTTCAAGCAATAGAAACCAACACTGACCAGTTTGAGCCAAAGGGAATTTAGCGGAAGACTGTGAGGCTGGCAGAGTCTGCGTTGGAAACTGGAGGAGCTAAAGAGCGGACACCTGTCATGATTCTTCCTTCTTCCTTACCCAGCATTTCAAGTTCAGTGAGATGTCATGCTACCTTCTCTGATTTCCAGAGTGTCTGGGACTGTACTTTCCCAAGAGTTAGGACTTCAGATTTTAGGCAACACAGTCTTGTTGAAAGCCTGTATGAGAAAAATGAACTTTAGTGAAGATAGACTTTTCCAAGAACCTCATCTTCTTTTCTAAAAGTAGATCTAAATCCTGCTACTCATTGGAGTCTCTTGATTTTTTTTGAAAGTTAACATTTGATTGGTTAAAGTAGGGGCTGGCGATGTAACTTACAGGGCACTGTACAAAATAAAAAAGTGGGTTTGCGCTGGCCCATAGGCCTGTTGTCCCAACCCGCAGCACGTGAGTAACTCCCAAGGGGTTGCAGCCTCTGTGCTGGGGTGCTTGTGGTACCTGGATCCAGGCAGGGGTCAAGGTCCCCACCTGAGCCCTCCCCTGCCTGAGTCTGTGCCAGGCTCCCACTGGAGGTGATGATGGAATGTGGACTTCCTAACAGCTTGGTCACTGCCCCAGGTGGTGTGGATGAGAGTGGGAATGACTGCAGGGTGAGGAGTGGAGAGCAGGCACAGACTCTTCCCCAGGAAAATTGGAGGTAGGACCATGTGCCCCATTGTCCTATCAGACTTGGTTTTACAAAACAAATTCAAAGATAAAATAATTCTCAATTTCAAGATGGTGACAACAGAGCATTAAACCCCAGCACTGGCCTTTCTGAGCACGGGGCCCCATACAGCTGCACTAGTCCTGTGCCCTTGGAGTTGGCTCTCACTGGTATTTTCTAAGACCTCAGATTTTTTTTTTTATATTTAATAATTTAGTTTACTTAACCTAATATATTCAAAATATTTCAGCATATAATCCATGTAAAGTAAGTAATGAAATATTTTGCCCTCTTTTTTCTCCTAAATCTTCCAAGGATATTTAAAGGTGTTTTTTATTATGGCAAAACATATATAACGTAGAACTTGCCATTTTTCCCATTTTTACGTACACACTTCATTAGTATTAATAACATTTACACTGTTTTTGCAACTATCCACAGTATCTGCAGTTGACTCCTGAACTTTGTGGGGGTTGGGGGCACTGAGTTCCCTTCCTCTGCGTGGTCAAATCCGGGCATAACTTTTGACTCCCCCCAGACTTAACTACTAATAGTCCACTGTTGACCAGAATCAAAAGTCAACACCAACAGTTGTATGTTGAATGTATTATGTACTGTGTTCTTGTAATAAAGTAAGCTAGAGAAAAGAAAATGTTAAAAAAATCATAAGAGAAAATACATTTACAGTACTATGTACATATTCATTGAAAAAAGTGTGTGTATAAGTGGACCTGTATGGTTCAAACCTGTGTTGTTTCACGGTCCACTGTGTTTCCAAAATTTTCATCACCTCAAACAGAAACTTTGATTATGAAACAGTAACTCTCTGTCCTCCCCAGCCCGGCCCCTGGTGACCTCTCATCTACCCTATCTCCATGGGTTTGCCTGTTATAGATGTGTCATGTAAGCGGAATTGTAATACTGGTCCCTTTGTGCCTGGTTTATCTCACTTAGGTAAATGTTTTTAAGCATAGTCCATGTTGTAGCATGTATCAAAATGTTGTTCCTTTTTATGGCTAAATCATATCCATGTGTGAATACACCTTTTTTGTTTAGCAGTTCATCTCTTGGTAGACTTTGGGTTGGTCCCATGTGTTAGCTGTTGTGAATGATGTTGCAGTGAACTTTGGCTTACAAGTATCTATTTGAGCCCCTGTTTTCAGTTTTTTGGGTATATACCTAGGAGTAGAATTATTAGATCATGTGATAATTTTATGTTGAGCTTTTGGAGGAATTGCCAAACTGTTCCCACAGAGGCTGTACCCTTTTACATTCCTACCAGCTGCGTATGAGATTTCCAGTTTATCCACGTCCTTGTCCTCTTTCTCTCTTTTTCTGTTCCTTTCTCTCTCTCCCTCCCTTACCATCCTAGTGGCTAACAAGGGTGAGCATCTTTCATGTGCTTTTTGGCCATTTGTATATCTTCTTTTTTAAAAAAAAAAATTATTTTTGGGAGAGCACAAGTAGGGGAGGGGCAGAGAGGTGGGGACAGAGGATCCGAAGTGGTCTCTACACAGACAGGCTGACAGCAGTGAGCCTGATGTGGGGCTTGAACTCACGAACCGCGAGATCATGACCTGAACTGAAATCGGACACTAGTCATTTGTAGATCTTCTTTAGAGATTTCTGTTTAAATCCTTTGCCCAGTTTTCAATTGGATTATTTGTCTTTCTCTTGTTGAATTGCAGTTCTTTATCCTGGTTGTTAAACTCTTATTAGATATGATCTTCAGGTACTTTCTCCCATTCTGTAGGTTTCTTTTTACTTTCTTGATAGTATCTTCCAATGCACAAAAGTTTTAAATTTTGGTAAAGTTCAGTTTCTTTCTTTTTTTTTTCTTTTTTAATTGTTGCTGGTGCTTTTTATGTAGTATCAGAGAATCCATTGCCAAATCCAGTCATGAAGATTCTTTTATATGTTTTCTTCTAAGAGGTTTATTGTTGTATTTCTTTCTGTTTAGATCATTGATTCATTGTGAATTAATTTTTGTATGTGGTGTGAAGTAGGAGTCCAACTTCATTCTTATGCCTGTGGAAATTCATTATCCTGGCACCATTTATCGAAGAGACTGTTTTTCCCTCATTGAATGGACTTGGCATCTTTGTCAAAAATCCTTTGGCCATGGATGTTAGGGTTTTATTTCTGGGCTTTCAGTTCTGTTCCATTGGTCTATATGTCTGTCCTCATGCTGGTGCTACATGAGATCATGAATCATGCTCCACAGACTGAACCAGCTAGGTGCCCATATACTGTTCATTACTGTAGCTTTATGGTAAGTTTTGAAATCAGGAGGTATGAGGCTTCCAATTCCTGCCTGCCTTCCTTCCTTCCTTCCTTCCTATATTGTTTTGGCTATTTGGGTTCCCTTGCAGTTCCATATGAATTTGAAGATTGGGTTTCCATTTATGCAAAAGAGACTTGGAATTTCCATAAGGATTGTGTTGTAGATCACTTTGGGTAGTATTGACATCTTGACCGTATGCCTACCCATGAACATTGAATGTCTTTCTGTTTGTTTAGGTACTTATTCTTGGTTCTTCACTGCATCAAGTTTGTGCTGTTGTGTTCAGAGTAGCCATTTCTGTGGGTCAAGTCTTGGATTAAATTGACATTTAAACCAGTGTTACAGATTGTCATGTTGTGAGCCCACCCCTATACCAATCTTTAAGAGACCTATATATGTATAAGTAGATGTTTAAGAGCTTATTAACCTGTTGTTTGTATATCTTATCTATAAAAATATATTGGAATATTGTTAGTATCTATTTATTTCCTAATAATTGTTTTTTTCTTTCTTACTAGCCCCCCTCCCTCTCCCCCCCCCCCCCCCCACACACCTGGCATTGGAGAACACTTCCTTTAAACTCTCCTCCCATAAATACAAATCAAAGCCACACTGAGATACCACCTCACTCGGGTCAGAGTGGCTAAAATTAGCAACTCAAGAAACAACAGATGCTGGTGAGGATGTGGAGAAACGGGAACCCTCTTGCACTGTTGGTGGGAATGCAAACTGGTGTAGCCGCTCTGGAAAACAGTGTGGAGGTTCCTCAAAAAATTAAAAATAGAACTACCCTCTGACCCAGCAATAGCACTACTAGGAATTTACCCAAGGAATAAAGGAGTGCTGATGCATAGGGGCACATGTACCCCAATGTTTAGAGCAGTGCTTTCAACAGTAGCCAAATTATGGAAAGAGCCTAAATGTCCATCAACTGATGAATGGATAAAGAAGATGTGGTTTATATACACAAGGAATACTGCTCGGCAATGAGAAAGAATGAAATCCTGCCATTTGCGGCAATGTGGATGGAACTGGAGGGTGTTATGCTAAGTGAAATAGTCAGAGAAAGACAGATACCATATGTTTTCATTCATATGTGGATCTTGAGAAACTTAACAGAAGACCATGGGGGAGGGGAAGGGAAGGGGCAAAAAAAGAGTTACAGAGGGAGGGAGGCAAACCATAAGAGACTCTTAAATGCAGAGAACAAACTGAGGGTTGGTGCAGGGTGGGGGAGAGGGGAAAGTGGGTGATGGGCATTGAGGAGGGCACTTGTTGGGATGAGCACTGGGTATTGGATGGAAGCCAACTTGACAATAAATTATATTTAAAAAAATAATAAACTCTCCTCCCTTATCTCCTGTGACAAAACATTGCTGTTTCTTTCTTTTCCAGTGTTTTCTTATGAAAAATTTAAACCTACAGAGATGTTGAAAGGACTGTACAGTGAAAGCTCATCTACCTAAATTCTACAAAATTAATATATATATATGTGTGTGTGTGTGTGTGCATATATAAAAATCATCATCTGTAAAACATTGTATGTATATAGGAATAACTCCATATATTAAACAATTATGTGTTTGTCTTTAGCCCATCATTCTTATTTTTTGATGCATTCCAAAGAATGTTGCAGCAACAGTACATTTTACCCTTAACACTCAGCTTACATGTCACTAGAGTTTAGTGTTTGTTGCAGCATTTGGGGGGTGGGGAATTCATATGCTGTGAAATGCACTAAAGTGTCTTCAGATGATGATTTGTGACATGCTTATCTTCATGAAATACGAGTCTCCATCAAGATGTAGGACAATTCCTTCACTCCAGAAAGTTTCCTCTGGCCCTGTTTCAGTCAGTCCCTGCCCCACTCCACTGACTACCACTGTTCTGAAATTTTGTACTATAGATTAGATTTGCCTATTCTACAGTTTTATGTAAATGAAATTATATGTGCTCCTGTGAGAGATTGTTCTGTGTGGTTGCAGTATTCCATTACCTACATGGATTAGTTTATTGATCCTTTCTTCTGACGTTTGACACCTAGGCTCTCGTTAGTTTTTAGTTATTGTGAATAAGGTTCTTATGAATATTCTTATAAAAGTATTTTTGTGGACATCTGTTTATGGGGTTGTTTAGTTTTATAGGAAACGGCCAGACCTTTATGTAGTGTGATTCCACACTCCTGTTAATAATAGTGTGTGAGGGGAGCACCTGGGTGGCTCAGTTGGTTAAGTGTCTGACTTCGGCTCAGGTCATGATCTCACAGTTCGTGGGTTTGAGCCCTGCATCGGGCTCTGGTCTGACAGCTCAGAGCCTGGAGCCTGCTTCAGGTTCTGTGTCTCCCTCTCTCTCTCTGCCCCTCCCCCACTCACGCTCTGTCTCCCTCTGTCTCAAAAATAAATAAACATTAAAAAAAATAGCGTGTGAGGGTTTCAGTTGTATCCTTAACATTTGGTGGTATTGAATTAAAAAAAAAATTGAAATGAAGCTTAAAATAGCAGTAAGAATGTCCATTATGTTACCATGCAGTGTGATTGTTAGCCCCATTTTTTAAGTTTATTTATTTATTTTGGGGGGGGGGGAGGAATCCTAAGCAGGCTCGGCACTGTCTGCAGGGAGTCCGATGTGGGGCTAGAACTCACGAACTGCGAGATCGTGACCTGAGCCACCCAGGAGCCTCACTTGGTTCTTTTTATATGTTGGATGGATTTGCAGAATTTTTCTTAAGGATTTTTCCATGTATGTTCATGAGTGACATGGTCTGTAGTTTTAATTTTGTAATATCTTTTGTCTGGTTTTGGTGTCAGGGTAATGCTGGCCTTGTGGAATGAACTGGGAATTGTTTCTTCCTCTTCAAGAACTTAGTGTAGAATTGATAATATTTTTTCTGTAAATGTTTAGAATTCCCAACGAAGCCATCGGGAGTTGGAGTTTTATTTGTGGGAAGGTTTTTAACTTTGAATTCAATTTCTTGACTAGATATCAAGTTATCATCTCTTTCTCTTTCTCTCTCTTTTTTTTTTTTTTTGAACCAGCTTTGGTGGTCTTTTTTTAAGGAATTTATCCATTTCAACTTAAGTTGTCTTATTTATCGACATAAAGTTGTTCATATTATTTCTTATCTGTAGGAGCTGTAGTGATCTTGTTTTTTAGGCATTTGTTTTCTTAGTACTTAACACCATAAATGTCCCTTGAGAGCATTGCAGAAGTATCCTTCACATTTGATTTACTGTGTTTCTACTTTCATTCAGTTTTGAAATGCTGTCTAATTTTGTTCATGATTTCTTCTTTGATCCATGAATTAAAAGGGTGTTTAATTTCTAGAATTTGGGGATTTTCTAGATTATTTTTTGTTACAGATTTCTGTTAAATTTTGCTTTGGTTAGAGAATATACTTTATAATTATTCTAATTCTTTTAAATTTATTGAGACTTAGGGCTCTGCCCAAGCTCTGTCTTGGTAAGTGTTTCATGTGGATTTGCTGTTACTGGCTGGAGAGCTCTATTAGCGTTCGGTCAGGTGGTCAGGTGGTTGGTTGTGTTCAGTCCTGTGTATCCTTATCCTTCCTGATTTTTGTGGATTTGTTATATTCTCTCATTGAGAGAAGAGGGGGTGTTGACGTCTCCGACTGTATATTTGGATTTGATTATTTCTCTTTTCAATTTAATCAGTTTTTGTCTCATGTACTTTTCTCTGAGTACATACACGTTTAGGATTGCTTTGTTCTGCTGATGAATTGTCCTGTTGTTACAAAGTGACCTTCTATCCATGTTAATATTTCTCCCCCTGAAATCTGCTTTGTTTGATGGTAATGTGATTCCTCCAGCTTTCTTCTGATTAGTGATAGCATGACACCTCTCTTTCCATCTTTTTACCTTTAACCTGTCTGTCTTTGTATTTAAAGTGAAATTTTGGGGGCGCCTGGGTGGCTCAGTCAGTTAAGTGTACGACTCTTGATTTCGGCTCAGGTCATAATGTCCTGGTTTGAGTTTGAGTTTGAGTTTGAGCCCCAAGTTGGCTTGTTGCTGACAGTGCGAAGTCGGCTGGAGATTCTCTGCCTCCGTCCCTCTCTGCCCCTCCCCCACTTGTTCTCTCTCAAAAATAAACATTTAAAAAAACGTTTAAAATGAAATTTGTGTAGATAGCATTTAATTGGATCTTGTTTTTATTTACCCAGTCTGATACTCTGTGCCTCTTAATTTAAGTATTTAGACCAGGGGTAGGCAAACTATGCTTCGTGGGCCAAATCTGGCTTGCTGTCTATTTTGTAAATAAACTGTCTTGGAACGTAGCCATGCTTGTTAGTGTTCATGGCTGCCTTTGTGTGTGATGGTGGCACTGAGTAATTGTGTGAGAGCCTGCATGGCTGGCAGAGCCCTAAATATTTGTTATCTGGCTTTTACTTTAGAAAAAGTTTCCAGCTCTTGTTCTTTAGTGTGGTTATTGATATGGTTGGGTTTAAATTGCCCATGTCACTGTTTCTTTTTACTGTCTTTTCTGTGCTTCCTTTTTCATTCTTCTTCTGCTTTGTTTTGGATTGGACAGTTTTTATGATTCCATTTTATCTCCCATTATTGGCTTATTAGCTGTATGTTTTTGTTTACCTTTTTTTAAAGTTTATTTATTTGTTTTTGAGAGAGAGTGAGAGCATGCGAGCATGAGCACAAGCAGGGGAGGGGCAGAGAGGGGGGGAGACAGAGAATCCCAAGCAGGCTCCGCACCGTTAGCATGGAGCCTGATGCAAGGCTTGAACTCACGAACTGTGAGATCATGACCTGAGCTGAAATCAAGAGTCCGATGCCTAACCAACCGAGCCCCCCAGGCGCCCCGTTTACCTTCTAATATAATACCGCTCCACGTATAAGAACCTTACAGAGGGTGTCTGGCTGGCACAGTTGGTAGAAAATGTGACTCGATCTCAGGGTTGTGAGTTCTAGTCCCACATGGGGTATAGAGATTACTTAATAAATAAAGATTAAAAGAAAAAAACATCAATACTATGCTCTCATTTCCCATTCTAGCCTTTGTGTTATTGTTGTCATACGTTTTACTTGTACATATGTTATCACCTCAGAATACATTATTTCCAATTTAAATCTTTGTACGAATTTGCACTTTTCTCTAGTTCTGAATTGACTTGGTAAGTAGTGTATTAGCATAGGTACATTTGAAGACAGCTATTATATTATTATCTGGCTTAACTAATTCTTTTTTGTATTACAAATAATCTTTAATCATTGTAAAAACAGCAGTGTAAATTGGGAAAGTTAGAAAATGGAGGTAATCCTTTCTTTAGAAAATAAAATTTTAAATGCCACATTTCTGCCATTCAGAGATTACCGCTACTGACATCTTACTGTTTAGCCTTCTCTTTCTTTGTGCAAACACTTGTGTGAGTAGAGTCTTTACCACAGTGAGCTCTTATTCTCTTACTGGTCATGCTTTTTCAGTTACCTGCATCTTTCGGTGTTGTTAACGCTTGTCTTTCTCATCTGATACCTAGTCCACATTCTGACTTCTCCAGTTTTCCTCCAGATACGTCTTGCACTTGGTTTATCTGATGCAGGATTCAGTGTGAACACTGTTGCATCTGGTTGTCCAGTTCTCACTATCCCCATCCCTCCCTCCGTCTCCTCACCCTCTTCTGTTGTGTTGGCCGCACCCTTGTCCACACTGTCCTCCCCATACTGACTCTGGTGTCCTTGGTCAGGCACACACTTGGAGCTCCTACTTGATACTCTCCCAGGAGCCTCCCAAGTGCTCACCCCTGACAGAAGACCGTGTTTGCTTATGGAGCTTCTCTTTTTTGAAAATTATGGGGGCAGGGGGACGCCTGGGTGGCTCAGTCGGTTAAGTGTCCAACTTCGGCTCAGGTCATAATCTCAGGGTTCATGAGTTCGAGATCCTCCTTCCCCATCTCCCTCTGCCCCACCCATGCTTGCGCT
This sequence comes from Lynx rufus, assembly GCF_022079265.1. Classification (NCBI taxonomy): domain Eukaryota; kingdom Metazoa; phylum Chordata; class Mammalia; order Carnivora; family Felidae; genus Lynx; species Lynx rufus. The sequence goes on along the minus strand of NW_025814835.1, from coordinate 197,763 downwards.
ATCTCAAAATAAACTTAAAAAATAAAAATCATTGGTGGGAAATCTCATCTGTTTATTTCTTATAAAACTGTAGTTTTTAACTACAATTTAAAACTTTAATTTTTAGGGGTGTTTGGGTGGCTCAGTCGACTAAGCGTCCAACTTGGGCTGAAGTCATAATCTTGCAGTTTGTGAGTTTGAGCCCCACCTCAGTCTCTGTGCTGACAGCTCGGAGCTCTGTGCTGACAGCTTCAGATTCTGTGCTTCAGATTCCCCTCTCTGCTTCTTCCCTGCTCATTCTCTGTCTCTCTCAAAAATAAATGTTAAAAAAATTTTTCACCCTGTGACCCAGCAATTGCACTACTAGGTATTTATCCAAGGGACACAGGTATGCTGTTTCGAAGGGGCACGAGCATGCCAATGTTTACAGCAGCACTATCACCAATAGCCAAAGTATGGAAAGAGCCCAAATGTCCGTCCCTGGATGAATGGATAAAAGAGATGTGGTATATATACACAATGGAGTATTACTCGGCAATCAAAAAGAATGGGATCTTGCCATTTGCAACTACGTGGATGGAATTAGAGGGTATTATGCTAAGCGAAATTAGTCAGAAAAAACCAAATATATGACTTCACTCATATGAGGACTTTAAGACACAGAACAGATGAACACAAGGGAAGGGAAACTAAAAACGGAAGGGGACAAAACATAAGAGACTCTTAAATATGGAGAACGAACAGGGTACTGGAGGGGTTGTGGGAGGGGCGATGGGCTAAATGGAGGAGGGGCATTAAGGAATCTACTGAAATCATTGCTGCACTATGTGCTAACTAACTTGGATGTAAATTAAAAAAATAAAATATTTTTTTCAAAAGATGTTTAAGACTTTAATATTTAATTGGATTATTTCAGCCTTTTCCTCTGTTCTTGTGCTTTATGGCTGCAGTTTGCTCATGGGCTACATTTTCATTTCACTTTCCCACGCGGATTTCTTAGGTGCTAAGTAATCCCTTCAGGTTATTTATCTTCTGAAATTGCTTAATGGTCTCTCTTTTTCTCCCTTTTTAAAAGGACCTTAAAGGCTTTGATCCAGGAGAGAAGTACTTTTTTAACACATCATGGGGAGATATTTCTCTCTGGGAACCTTCTGGAAAGAAAGTGGTATGTATTTTTGTATTTGATTTTTATGTTTCCTCAGAAGCTGGGGGTAAGTTTCAGTCTACTTTTGAGGAACATCACATGTGTTGGGATTGCTGATGAGTGAGGGGGAGAGGCGTAAATGTAAACACTCAGGGAAGGAGCAGGAGAAAGTGAAATGCTTTATAATATAGAATCATTGATGCTTTGAGAGGTTTCTGTACATAAAGTTGAAAAAGTGATGTAGTGAAACTGTTATTTGTCCTTGATCGTAAGATGCTACTCATATAAGAAGGGCCTTGGTTTCTAACCATTCTGAGTAAAAAGAAATGCCATGACATTATGTGTGATGAAAGTACATCCTGGTTTCAGAAATTTAAAGTTGAAAGCTTACAATTTAAAAATACAGATCTTTTAGTTGAGGAATACAATTTATAATAATTTGAGGCCAAACCCAAGCAGATTCAAGCTAAATTCTCCTCATTAAAGTGTTTTCTGGAAACCCTTTCCTACTATCCAGCCATCCATAACATTAGCATCTTCCTCACTGTCATGCTCAGCCTGTCCCAGCACAGAGCCCAGTACGGGGCTCCAACCCACAGACCGCGAGATCATGACCTGAGCTGAAGTCAGACACTTAACTGACTGAGCCACCCAGGCTCCCCAGGACTTTTGACTTTAAATAAACTTTTCCTATCACTAGTCAATCATTGTTCTGTCACAATTTTCTGTATCAACATTTCTGTTGTCAACTGTTCTCAGTTCCACTTTTCTGCCTGTCTTGTGTCACACCTGTTGGTCTCCTGCCCTCCTTGACCCAACACTTCCCTCTCTACCATCAGACACAAGATGCCTTGAAACCCCTTTGACTTGGTAATTCTCCTGCTTGGAACAGCATATGGCTGTTCAGATATGCCTTGCTTTGAAGACCTTGACTTCATGAATCTTTTCTTACATCTCACTGATTTCTGTCTTCCAAATTCTCAGAAGATCCTATAACGCAACATGCACTGTAATATATAATTATATGCTTTTCATCAAGAAACACTTTTTGAAACCTGCTACAAAGTAGGTAAAACTTTCTGAGTGCCTAATACAAAGAGGTACAAGTTAGGTTTTTTCCTCAAGGTGTGTATGTTTTTGTTGGGGTGAATAGAGCCTGGGCATAACGTGTTAAATCAGTATGAAATAGTGGTGTTTGGATTTGTTGACCAGACACCATGTTCAGAAAAGCCACCGAAGCCTGGTGTGGCAGAGGCTGTGCTGTCTGCTAGCTCAGGGCCTTATTCCTGTTTGTTCCTAAGGTGGCAGAAATGTGCAGTCATGCTGGATTGATTCTGTGGCTTGTGCTACAGTGAGGTCTTCAGGGGCTCAGAAAAAAGAGATTTGTTAAACATTCGGGTTTTGGGGAGAGAGACGTGCTAAGGTCCTGTCAGGTGACGGAGCTCAGTGCAAGACCTGAGGAAGCAGCCTGACAGGGAGACGGTGAACTGTCCAGGGCAGGGGTTTCTGCCAGCACCTAGATCCTCTGCATCTGTCCTTTGTCATTTTTCTTCCTCTGTTGCCAGTAGGGCCCAGGTCTCCACTCCCCGTGTTCCCCAGTGATATTCACCCCAGAGCTTCTGCAGGGGGCTGTTATGGGAATGTAGACTTTCATTTCTCTTGGATAAGTGCCTAGGCTTGAGATTGCTGGATTGTATATGATAAAGAAGTACATATTTACCTTTATGACAGATGCCACACTGTTTTCCAAAGTGGCTATACCCTTTTGCTTTCCCTCTGTGATGGGGGGGGGGGGGGTCTAGTTACTGTGCACACAAGCTAGCCTCAGTTCTGTCTCATTTATGGTGCTTAATGGTTTTATCCACTTATTTTCCATTCTAATAGGGTTGTAGTGGTACCTTTTCTGGTTTTAATTTGCATTTACCTAGTGACTAATGATGTTGAGCATCTTTTCATGTGTATATTTGGCAGCTGGATGCCCTCCGGTAGTGTAAAAGTCTTTTACCCATTTTCTAAAATTTGGGTTATTTTTTTCTTATTGGGACTTGAACATGTCTACAACATGTATTCTGGATATAAGTCCTTTATTAGGTGTGAGGTTTGCAAATATCGTCTCCTAGCCAGTGGCTTGTCTTCTTTCATTTCCTTCCTTCCTCCCTCCCTCTCTCCTTCCCTCCCTTCCACTTTTGAGAGGCAGAGAGAGAGGGAGACACAGAATCTGAAGTAGGCTCCAGGCTCTGAGCTGTCAGCACAGAGCCCGACGCAGGGCTTGAACTCATAAAACCGAGAGATCATGACCTGAGCCAAAGTCGGACACTTAACTGACTGAGCCACCTAGGCACCCCAACAGTGTCTTTCACGGAGCAGAAGCTTTCTTACTTTGATGGAGTCCAGTTTATCAGTTGTTTTTTTTTTTATGGATTATGTTTTTGTTTTCATATTTAAGAAATCTTTCCCTAATCCAAAGATCTGTTCAACATTAATATATAGTAACGTGCAGTTGTTAGTAATTTCTTTTGGCTCTTTCATTGAGTGTAATTTTCATTAACTGGTTTTTCACTACGCTATTTCATTAAGTATAAAACACACCATTTAAAAAATGTATTATTGGGGCTCCTGGCTGCCTCAGTTGGTAGACCATGAGGCTCTTGATCTCGTGGTTGTAAGTTTGAGCACCACATTGGGTGTGGAGGTTACTTAAAAATAAAAAATTCTAGGGCCACCTGGGTGGCTGTCAGTGGAGGGTCCAACTCTTTATTTTGGCTCAGGTCATTATCACGGGGTTGTGGGATTGAGCCTGTGTGAGGCTCCAAGCTGAGCGTGGCTCCTGCTTGAGATTCTCTCTTTCTCTCCTTCTGCCCCTCCCCCTGCTTACACGTATGCGTGTTCTCTCTCTAAAATAAAATACATATATATATATATATATATATATATATATACGCACACACATATATATAAAAGATAAAAATTAAAAATGCTAAATTGTACTAGTCAAGTATAGTTGATGTATAATGTTAGTTTCAGATGTAAACAGTGGTTCAACAACTGTGTACATTTCTCAGTGCTCCCCACGATAAGTGTAGTCAGTTACCATACAATGTTATTACAAAATTATTGACTATGTTCTGAGACACACCATTTTTTAACGAACCACTAATAAAAAAAAACCTAAAGCAATGCTTAAACTTTGTTGTACTCTTGAACTGTTAGTTGTAAGGTGTATCCAGATTTCTGAGATAATAAAATATGAATCTGTGAAATACGGGTTGTTGTTTTTTTAGTTTTTGGTCCGGGGTTGGCTGTTGCCTTAGGTTTATTCTGCGTGCTATCAGAATGGCAGAACCTGGGATATTGCTAATTGCTGAGAAGGCAGTTCCACATTGCTGAACATGTTTCGGTGACTTCTCTGACTTGTGACAAGAGGGAAACCTGTACAAATAGAGAGAGGGTGACAGAACCTACAGAATGTGTGTGGGGGCATGAGAACACAAGCTTAGGAAGGGTGGGGTGATCCGCTGTGGCAGCAAGAATCCGTGTCTCAGAGAGATCTACGACACAGCCCATCTCCCCTACAGCCGATGCTGGGACCCAGCATGAAGGTCCAGGTCTTACCTTCCTCCTCAGTGACACTAGGGCCAGGTGTTCTGTGGTTCAGCACCTCTAGGGTCTGGAGACTTGCGAGACCAAAGACTTCATGGCTGTCAGACCTTCACAAACCCAGCAAATTTTTGGATGTTAGAACATTGCATTGCTCCGTTGTCTTGCTCTTATACAGATGCCTGTTCTTATGCCCCAAGCCTATTGGATTCCCCTGTGTTTGCCCCGAAGAGAAGTTCTGCATGGTTGGTCTGCGTTCTGGCCTGGAACTCGTTCAGGATTGTTGTAGCTCTTGAGGAACAGCCTCTTTCCTTACAACTTGTCACATAGCGTATTGGACACTTGCATGTTGTAAGCACTGTCCATTTGGCTCCTACCTTCTCTAGGAGTGAGGGAAATAACAGTAATGACGGTTTAACAATTTGCATGTTAGGTTATTTGCAGGTAAATTCTAGAGGTTTTAGAATTTGAAGTACAAACGACATTGGAACTAGGGGAAGTGGGATGAGAAAGGGAGAAACTAACTTTCTGTAGCAGAGAACAGAGTTTCTTGTACTGGAGTGAGGAGATTCAGGTTTTAGTAGATGGCCTGGAAGGGGTCGGAGTGACGTGCTATGGGCCAGGTCCTGTGAGCACCGTCTGCAGCTAGGAATCGCTGCTACATTTTTAGACGTTTGAGGCGAAAAATGAATACTGTTTTGTGATATGAAAATTCTTTGAAATTTGAACTAGTGTCTGTATAGTTTTGTTGGCGCAAAGCCACGCTCATTGACTTGCATATTATCTACAGGCGCTTTTGTGTTACGATGGCTGCACCAAGTAGTTGGCATAGAGGCAGTATTTACTCTCTGGCCCTCTAAGAAAAAGCTTGCCCTGGCTCAGAAAAACACCATTCCCTGAGGGATGATAGTGTTACATTATCTGGCACATTAGAAGAAAAAGAATCCTATACTTGTGAACTGTAGAAGGTGTAGGATCTGGTATTTTTATTGAAGTATGTTTGACTTTCTTTTTTGTTTTTTTTAACAGAGATATCGAACAAAGCCATACTGTTGTAGCCTCTGTAAATACTCTACAAAAGTGCTTACTTCATTCAAAAATCATTTACATCGCTACCATGAAGACGAAATTGATCAAGAGCTGGTGATCCCTTGCCCAAACTGTGTATTTTCCTCTCAACCCAAAGTTGTGGGAAGGCACTTCAGAATGTTTCATGCACCTGTCCGGAAAGTCCAGAACTACACAGTGAATATTTTAGGCGAACCTAAGTCTTCTAGGAGTGATGTGATAAGTTTTACATGTTTAAAATGTAACTTTTCAAACACTTTGTACTACAGTATGAAGAAGCATGTGCTGGTAGCCCATTTTCACTACTTAATTAACTCCTACTTTGGCCTGCGAACTGAGGAAACGGGTGAGCAACCGAAAACCGACGAAAGTCTTTCTACTGAGAAGATGCCACCGTCTGACAAGTACTATTGTAAAAAGTGCAACGCCAATGCCAGCAGCCAGGATGCTTTAATGTACCATATTTTGACTTCAGATATACACAGGGATTTGGAAAATAAACTCAGATCTGTGATCTCAGAACATATTAAGAAGCCCGGCCTTTTGAAGCAGATGCACATTGCTCCAAAGCCAGTGGCACCCTTGGCTGTGCCCCCAAACGGCGGAGCTCCGGGCATCGCAGCCACATCTCCCTGCTTTCGTCTTGCCTTGCCACAGAACAGCCAAAGCCAGACCGTCGTGCAGCCAGTGCAGGGCGCAGTCCAGCCAGTGACTGTGGCCTCGGGCACTTCTGGAAGCCTCACCCACTCTCCGCCTGCTGTTGCCCAGTCCCACGTGGCCCTGGTCTCCAGTCCTCTGCCGGTGGGCCAGAGCAACCTCCCTCTGCCGCCCTCAGCCCCGCAGCCTGTCTTTCTTTCTCATGGAGTCCCGCTTAACCAGTCTGCAAATCCTCCTGTGTTGCCCTTGAGTCAGCCAGTCGGACCTGTCAATAAGTCTGTTGCAACTGGTGTCCTCCCCTTAAACCAGACCATCCGCCCAGGGGCCGTATCCCTTAGCCAGCCCGTCGGGCCCATAAACAGACCAGTTGGGCCTGGAGTTCTTTCAGTAAGCAGACCTGCTGGGCCTGGAGTTCTTCCTGTCAGTCCGTCCGTCACTCCCGGGGTTCTTCAGGCCGTCTCACCAGGGGTGATTTCTGTGAGTCGGACAGTCCCGTCAGGGGTCCTGCCTACAGGCCAGATGACCCCTGCCGGGGTCATCCCTTCGGGACAGACGGCAACTTCTGGGGTGCTTCCTGCGGGCCAGATGGTCCAGTCAGGGGTTCTCCCCATTGGCCAGACGGCCCCATCGGGGGTTCTCCCCGCTGGGCTGACGGCCCCCTCGCGGGTTCTGTCTGCGGGCCAGACGGTCCCGCTGAGGGTGCTGCCTGCAGGCCAGGTCGTCCCACCGGGGCTCCTTTCTCCCAACCAGACGGTCTCGTCGGGTGTTCTCCCTGTGAACCAGGGTATTAATTCCGGCGTTCTGCAGCTCAGCCAGCCTGTCATGTCAGGAGTGCTGCCTGTGGGCCAGCCGGTGAGGCCTGGCGTCCTGCAACTGAATCAGCCTGTGAGCACCAACATCCTGCCTGCAGGTCAGCCAGTTAGACCTGGCGCTTCTCAGAACACCACTTTCCTCACGTCAGGCTCTATCCTCAGACAGCTGATACCTACGGGGAAACAGGTGAATGGGATTCCCACGTACACACTTGCCCCCGTATCAGTCACTTTGCCTGTGCCTCCAGGAGGTGTTGCAACTGTCCCCCCACCCCAGGTGCCCATCCAGCTCCTGCAGTCGGGCACAGCTGCGCAGATGGCCAGTTCCATGGCCAGCATGCCCTCTCCTCCAGTGGTGGTAAATGCCACTCAGAATATGTTTGTTCAGGCGTCTCCATCTGTGGCAGAGGCCAGTCAGGCGCTCAAACAGGCGAAGCAGTGGAAAACCTGTCCGGTCTGTAATGAGCTCTTCCCTTCCAATGTCTACCAGGTTCATATGGAAGTGGCTCATAAGCATAGTGAGTCCAAATCTGCTGAAAAACTGGAGCCTGAAAAGCTGGCAGCGTGTGCGCCGTTTTTAAAGTGGATGAGAGAGAAAACCGTTCGCTGTCTCTCTTGTAAGTGCTTAGTGTCCGAGGAGGAGCTTATCCATCACTTGCTCATGCACGGCCTGGGGTGCTTGTTCTGTCCGTGCACTTTTCATGACATTAAAGGTCTTTCGGAGCACAGTCGGACTGTGCACCGAGGGAAGAAGAAGTTACCTGTGGATTATAGTAACAAAGGTTTTCAGTTGGATATCGATGCTAATGGCAACCTGCTGTTTCCCCATCTTGACTTCATTACCATATTGCCAAAGGAGGAGCTCGGGGAGCGGGAAGTCTACTTGGCGATACTGGCGGGGATACACTCCAAGTCACTGGTGCCCGTGTACATAAAGGTGAGGCCCCAGACGGAGGGCGCCTCTGGGAGCCCCAGCAAACAGGCTCTGACTTGCCCCTTTTGCTTTGGCACCTTTGTGACGACGGAGGCGTACGAGCTGCATTTGAAGGAGAGGCACCACATCACGCCAACGGTCCACACCATCCTGAAGTCTCCGGCCTTCAAGTGCATCCACTGCTGTGGGGTCTACACGGGCAACATGACCCTGGCAGCCATCGCCATCCACCTGCTGCGCTGCAGGAGTGCCCCAAAGGACAGCAGCTCAGACCTCCAGATCCAGCCTAGTTTTATTGAGAACAGCGAGCTGCTCTTGGTGAATGGGGAGGTGATCCACGACTCCAGTTTTTCTGTGAAGAGGAAGCTGCCCGATGGCCACTTTGGGACAGAAGACCAGAGGGACGTGGAGGAGCGGCCCCTCGTCATAAACACCGACGCAGCCCCGGCTCCCGAAAAGGTGACGAGTGCGGTGCCTTTTAAAAGACAAAGGAATGAAATCAGGACAGAGGGACCGCTCATTAGTGAGGATGCCCTTCAGATTTTAGCATTAAATCCTAAAAAATATGAAGACCGTTCTTACGAGGAAAAAAAGCAATTTCTTAGAGATTATTTCCACAAGAGACCATATCCTAGTAAAAAGGAAATAGAACTTCTTTCCTCACTCTTGTGGGTGTGGAAGATTGATGTGGCTTCATTTTTTGGAAAAAGAAGATACATTTGCATGAAAGCAATAAAAAATCACAAGCCTTCTGTGCTTTTAGGCTTTGATATGTCTGAACTTAAAAACGTTAAACACAGGTTGAACTTTGAGTTTGAGCCACAAAACTTGTAAAAAAAAAAAAAAAGAAATAGGAAATCTGAAGTACTAGATATTTAGTAGTTTTTTCAATTGAGATTTAAAAAAATGTTATTTTCTTCACTGTATGTTGAACTAATCAATTTCAGTGGTCTTTATGCTGCTCTTTAGATTTATTTCAGGTGCTCAGAAAGACTTCTATATAAAAGAAGTGAATAGTTGTTTCGGATTTATTGTTTCCTGCGGTTTGATTTTGTAACAATTATTTTTAGTTCTTCCCTGTCATGTAAATTAAATCCTTGGCTCTTTCATGCACGTCTTGTTTCCTAGTAGTGTCAGTATCGTAGGATGAAAACTGAAACCTGTATGTTTGTGTTTTCATTTAAGGAAATTTCAGCTTGTTTCAGAATACTTGATTAACTGCATTGATCTCCCTCAGTTAGCTTCACGTGTAGCAGCAAACGGTAAGCGCCGAGGCTGACAGAAGTGAGTACACACCCCTGTGATGTGTGTACTTCCCTCAGGACGCACTGCGTTAACTTGCGCTGGTTTCTTCTTCTCAAGGTACTTGCTTTCTAGATTGTGATTCTGATTTACATTTTTTCAAGTTTGTCCTAGCTGCTGTCTTTTATTACAACTCATAGAAAACCAAATGTTTTCCTTTGTTAAAAATATACTGAACCTGAAGCTTGCTATTTAGCTCGTTAAGAGTTATTTTCAAATAAAGCAGTTTTGTAGGTGCGGAAATCCTTTTTAGTGTGGACTTCTCCCCTTTTTGATATGATGGTAAGTCATTTCCCCGTTCAAAAGTAAGACAATACATTTTTAGTGCCTTTAGAATAAATGCTGAACACACACTCAGACTCTCCTCCCAATCCAACTCTTCATAAACCAGTGAAAGGAAAGGACCATGTGACTCAGGAATTAAATTTTTACCCCTGAGTGTGGAAGCTAACTATAGAGTGTAGACATAGGTTTTCAGAGAACGAAGCGAAATGAGTAGAGCAAGAGCTGTATCCGTGTTGCTGTATTACATCTTTGACAGTTTTCTAGAGGTAAACGTACTTGTTCTGGGGAGATGGGCTTTCCTCTAGCCCAGTTGTCTGGGTTAATGGGGTGGGGATTGCTGAAGAACTCCACTGTATTACTGTCCTTTGGACAGTTAAACCTCCAGGGTTTTTTTCCACACACAGAATAACTAAAAGCACCAGAGCCAGCAATGGAGACCAGCCAGTTTTGACCTTAAATCATATTCCTGGTGGTACCCAGCAGAGGCACCTGTCCGACGTACTCAGAGGATATGATGGTCTCTGGGAAATAAGACAATGTTACTCTATGGATTTTAAAAAGTAGAATTCTTGCATGTAATTGCTTATAATGTGCATTTTTGAGGCATTTGTGAAACTGGTCTGTGATTGTTGGTGTACTCTGTTGTAAATCCAAAAAGAGCTTGTTGAAGTTTATTTTTTTTTTAACCTATTGTTTCAGAGTGTCTATTTTGAATTAAAATTTGTTATACCACTGCAAACAGAACTGTTTAATTCTTTTAACAGATGTGTCACTGTGACTTAGTAATCATCTAAATGTAGAAATACATACCACATTTATTTGCTAAAAAACACTGCTTGTCACTGTGAAAGTAGGTCAGGATAACCCCGAAGAGCTAGTTACCAGTGCCTCCACGGTAGATGTGGCTAAATCCTCTTGACGTGTCTGTGATGTTGGCCTCCACCGTCAAATCGGATGTCAAGTAGCGTCGAACTCGCCTGTCCTGAGGCTGTGCTGGTGACTGTCCGTGTGGTGGAGGCCAGTCTGGAGGTGCTGACAGCAGCAGTTTACTGTGTGCAGCGGTGAGGGGAGCACCTGGCCCACCTTTGTTAAGTGATGTAAGTCAGGGTTTCTGTTAGCCTCTTGGGTGATCATTCTTTGTTGGGGGTGACTGCCCTGTTCGGTGCAGTGTTGGGCTGGCACCCATGGCCTCAGCTGCTCCAGTCACGGCACTGCCACCCCCCCCCTGCCCCCACCCCGTCATAACAAGTAAAGATGTCATTGAATCTGCCCTGATGAGAACCACTGTGACAGAGGAATTCTGATTTCTAATTGTGTTGTAGCTGTCGGTCAGCCTTTGATGCTAAGTCTCTATGTGAACGCTTTTCTTTGATCTGTCCTCCACCCACACCAGCATGCTGCTTCCAGAGTGGGTCACTGCCTTGCTAATGGAATGGAGGTTTCTAATATGGTTGAGAGATCTGGATAAGTCCTCTTGGATTTCAGCCTCATGTTAAGGGTCATGAATGTTTTCTTTTCTTTCTTTTTTTTTTAAGTTATTTATTTTGAGAGAGAACAAATGAGCAGGGGAGGGGCAGAGAGAAAGGGAGAGAGAGAATCCCAAGCAAACGCTATGCTATCAGCTCAGAGCCCAACTTGGGGCTCAGTCTTGCAGACTGTGATCATGACCTGAGCCAAAATCAAGAGTGAGACACAACCGACTGAGCCACCCAGGGACCCTGTGAATGTCTTCTTTAAAAAGCTGCAGGTGAATGGTACAGGGCGGAGGCACGAGGTAGAAGCCAGCAGGAGGCCGGAGGGTGCTCCCACAGCGCTAACGGATGTCAGGTCTCCCAAGGCTGCAAGTACAAATAGCACGGTGACTCCCAATAGCACGGTCACGGGAAAGATGTGCCTTTTGCCGCTTCTGTAACGTGGGCCAGAATCTGGATGGCAGACATCACCATGATGGAAGTGTGCAGGGTTGGGGCAGACAGGCCAGACAGAAGCAAAGGTGGCCATGTTCAAGGACAGTGCTGGATACAACAACAGCATTGGTGCCTTAGTCCAAGAAGGGGAGCTGGCCCAGTGGCGTGGAGACCTGCATAGCGCAGGTGGTTCCAGGGAGCTCTTCGGGTCAGCCACCCGTGTGCTGACTCTTCCGCCCTTCACCTCCATCAGTGAGACCGAACTGCAGTCAGCGACGAAGCCAGTCGGGAGCCAGAAGACCTTCATGCACACACCACAGATAACCACCAAAACGGAGACCCTGCACAGCTGCTGTGTCACCGCACTGGACTCGTATCTCTGGGCATAGATGTTTTTCCGGAGCTCTTTTAGAAAATGACCCACATAGTTATCAGGAAAGGGCTGTTGCTCATAAGAGACCTTTGGCCACCTGGCCTCCTTGGTGTTGGGTTGGGCTCATGTTATCCCTTCCCTCAAACTCAGGTTGGTTTCATCTCCCTCATAAAAGTCCACATGGACAGTTCTTAGAACTCTCTGCCCTTGTTTCTTCATAAGTTTTGAAGTAAGAGCCCTGGAAATTCTCTGCTGTGCAGTAGTCGATACTTGACCGACCTTCCCTCGCTTTCAAAGGCAGCAGCCCTGGTGGAGCCTCCAGGACAAGAGTGTTCTCTGAGGCAGCCTGGCACACCAAGCTCCTTCTGCCGAGTTCCCAGGTGCGTGTGGGAGGACAGCTGCCCGCCTCTTCCAGCCTCATCCAGCTGCCCCTTTAATCTGATGAGTACCGTGCAGTTCTAGATTTCTTTAAAAACATTCTTTTTAAAGTTTATTTATCTGAGAGAGCACTTGAGCACAAGTGGGCCGTGGGGGTGGGGTGCGGGTGGTGGTGGTGGGGAGGCAGAGAGGGAGGGAAAGAGGGAGCAGGGCTTGAACTCAGGAACCACAAGATCATAACCTGAGCTGAAGTTGAACACTTAACTGACTGAGCCACCCAGGCGCCCCCAGTTCTAGATTTCTTAAGAGCTCACTAAATGAAGCAACAAATAACCCTAAGAAAAAAAAGAAGAAAAACTCAGCCTCAAACTCTAACCTAGTTTTTGCTTCAGCTTTTAAGCAGTGTTTCTAGACATTTATCAGCTGTTTACTGTTGCTAGGAAATGGGCTGAATACTTGAACAATAGTACTAGTGACAACGTCATGTCACACTGAGCGATCGCTGTGCTGTCTGCTAAAGGGCCATCTGCACTTTATACTGTTCCATTTTACATAGATGGCACCTGATGCATAAAGCGGGCCCTTTTGTTGCCCAAGGTAGGAGGCGTGGAGAGCTTCATGCCCTTGATGGACGAGATACGGTGCCTCTTATTTCATAGATGGAGAAATGGGGTTAGAAGTGGAATGACCAGCTGTCCCAGTGTGCTGAGGACTTGAGGTATTTCTCTGGACTTTCCAGTACCCAAACTGGGAACATCCAGGCAAGTAGGGACAAGTTGGTCACCCTACTTGATGTTAATTTACTCCAGGTGACCTGTCACTTAACGATGATGCAATACTGTCTCTAATACTACATCTACTCTCTCCATACACGTACTTAGTTCTTTGTGTATCAAGATATATAGTGCATCCTAATAGAAAGACCTCATAAAATAGATTAAGGTCAAACAAAATCTGTTGTGTCTGTCCACCATATGGTCATATTGAGAACAAACACTAATACCAGTCATTCATGCATTTGATCTGTCGACACATTTCGAGGGGAAATATTTCTAAGGTTGTAAGTAGTCGCTCAGATGAGCTTTTCATAGCCTTTAAAGAGGTGCGCTTCTGGCCACTTTTCTGTGTCCCACTCAAACTCATGAGCTATATGTTTATTTTTAAAGAAAAAATATATGGAGTCCTTTTCAGAAGGCAAGCTTTTCCAATAAAAATTTAGAATTTTATTAAGATTTAAATGATAAACCAAACTTCAGCAACCATATAGACATATTGACTACAAACTAAGATTGTGTGGTTCTACAAGTACAGATTCAGAATTAGTTGTCATAAATGCATATATTTTTTCAGAAATTGGTTTCTTACAGCTTACAAATCCATGATGTGGAATGTTTAATGTAATGTTAAATAAGTTACCATTTACCTAGAAGTAGAAGTAAGCTAGAGAAAATTGAATGACTGATAGCAATGAAAAAGTTTTAACGGTTCAGTAGTTTTTCTTAAGACAACTTTTCTGTACAGATACATAGATATATCTCAAAATAATAGTTGAGTTGTAAACTCCATAAAAAAAAAAAGTTTTTCCAGGGTTTACAGATAGGTTGACTCCTTTTGCTTCCCCAGCCCCCTACCAAGCAGCTGTCAGAAGACCAAAGGCATGGAAAACCCTGCGCTGTCTATGAAATACTCACAGTGAGAAGAGTGGTGGAGAATAAGCAGAAAAGCGCACGCTCTGAACACCACACACACGTTAATACGATCACATAGACCATAGCCCAGTGAGTGCTGGAAAGTGTTTTCATGTAGATTTCATTTAAGGTCTTCTCATTACAAGGAAAGTGTCTTTGGCCCTAAAAAGGACAGAAGGCACCTCTACAGTTGGCGCTTCCGTGGGACAGGACTTGTGAAATCATGCACTTTGTGGGGAAGGTAATTTGGGGTTATTTTAAAAAACTAGTCTAGATTTTATATGTGCTTTCAAATCACTAAATAGAGTGCGTGTGTAGGTCAGCGAGATAACTTACACAAAAGGAGGCACAGTAACTGAGGCAGGAATTTTTGAAATGCACAAGGAGACCCACACTCAGCCTCTGTCTGTGACTTGCTGTTCCACTCTGGTCACATGACCCCAGATACATCCATGAGGGCCTTTTAGCCACATTCAGTTCTACTGTGCTTCTCTAACTTAGAAAATCAATAACATACGAACTGGATGTTGTATGACACTGGTTCTAGGTGCCCCTGCTTCCTAGTCACAGTCTGTTTCACTGTTCACTTCGTTTTTATTTGCAGGTGATGGTAGTGACCATTTTCATCCGGTAAGGTACTTAGAAGTAAGCAGAACACACATATATCAACACCCGGTACTGTACAACTTTCTAGCCATATTCTAGCTATTGACATTGCTGATGCTTGGAGTCTACATAATATTTTGTGTTAACTGATTTGGTGACTAAAGGTAAGATTGAGGTACCAAAAATAGATTCATTACTACTGAAATGTTAAACATGTTGATTCAGTATTTTAAAAACTAAAATGAAAAACTTGGTAAATTCAGTATGAGATCTATTCGGTAATAAATGGTCTAAGGACATTACCATGTCTATAAGTTCTAATCTATTTGGGTCCCACTTTAGAAATGAATCCTTAAATATATGTTTAGGACTGCACACTGTTGTCCAAATGAAACCTATTTTGCTTCCAGGATCAAAATACTCACCATAATGTCTGAGGGATTTAGTATAATTTAAGCAATATCTCCTATCTAATTTCTCAATACTTAACGAAGTTCTGAAAAAGAACTATTTAACCTTATTCGTTCTGAGAACGTATGCCAAGTTCTTGCCCCATATGCCTGTTTTTCCATTTACAAAATGGCGGGGGATGGTAAGTGTTTCCTTCTGTGTTTCATAAGAAAAGTCTCAATATAATCATACATTTTATTTTCCATCCACTGGAAATAGAGAATGGGTCTTTGCCATTTCCTAGGCACTTCATCAGCAAGCTGCTTACTTGTAGTAACCTGCATAAAGACAAATTAATGTCTATAACTTGCTTTCCCACAGGGTTGCCAATGTCTACACAAAAAAGACTAGACAGGCAGATTCAAAGAGTTTGGAACACGGTATATTCTTGAGGGTAACCATAACAGTCTTTTTTTTTTTTTTTTTAAAGTAGGCTCCATGCCCAACATGGGTCTTGAACTCACAATCCTGAGTTCAAGAGGTACATGTTCTACCAAACTGAGCCAGCCAACTGCCCCCCCACCCCGTAACAGTGTTTTTGCTTTCCAACATAAAGTCTACCTCAATCTCAGTCATTTGGTTGCATCACATAACTCAGACTACTTAGATTAGCATAAAAGTCTCGAGAGGTTCCTTTCTTTACACCTGCACCCTCAATAGTCAGGTCCCTCTGGCTGTGATGATAAGCCATGTGCAGGAAGAGAGTTGTCAGAGTGATTTGTTTTCTTTTTAAAATTTAATATTTATTTAAAAAATTAAGCAGCTACCCTTCATTTGGTAATGTTATATTCTAATAGTGTTTTCTCACTATTAAAGCTCTATTTGTGGGCATCCTCTAAGATTATCAGCAACAATCCAGTATTTTATAAACATCTCACTATGGGTGTAATAATGCAACTCTTTCTTCCTCAACAATGAAGTGTTTTGGACCCAGTTTCCCTGAGTCTATGCTATAAACATGTGTCTGCCCCTCAAAGATACGTCAATTTAGATGATGTGTCTGGTAGTAGAAAGATGGTAACAAAAATACAAAGGCAGCTTGAGACCAAATGAAACAAGATGAAGCGCTTCAGCTATTGAACACATTGCTTGTGAGTTTTCCATTTGAGCCGTTAAGAATGTCTTACATCAAAGTTTTCTATATCCGCCTCATTTCAAGGTGTGCAGTTACTGCAAGTCCAAAATCTAAAAAGAGTAAGTTTAGATTAGCATGGTCTTCACTACTATATTACATATTCTAGGTTTCTAAAATCAAAGTCAGTAACGTTGCACCAAAAGAGTTCTAGTGACCCCATCCCTCATCACTGGAGGCTCCTGGAGATTTATCTTCTAACATTTGACTCTTTGCCAAGTGCTAATAGCCTGAAATGAAAAGAAAGTAAATAGATCAAATAGCTTTCTTTTATCTGTTGCAAATTCAGTTGGAATCTAAGTATTCAGCTAGCTTAAAATCCAAATCGTTTTAATTTAAATATACAACTACATCTTAGTGTTTAAATCACAGCAGTGTTTGAGATCTAACCCAAACACAGCATGTCTCACACACCCACAAGCTCATCAATTCTATAGATCTTCCAGACTCCTATCAAAGGCTTTGGTCTGTGATAAATATTACTTTAGGATGAACTAAATTTGTACATTTAATTTATGAATGGAATTGTTAAAAAGTTTTTAATGGCTGTACAAAGAATAGCATTGGTTATTAGCTTGATAGTTTGAATAGCAAAACTTTTCACATGGAATGCTTATGTTTTTAAGTTGGTAGAAGTTGCTTCTTAGAAGTAGCCATTAATTCAATTTGACTAACTTCTTTTTTCTTGTTTCCATTACCGCCATTTGTATGCCCGACAGGGAGAGTGGAACAAGGGCTGTACTTTCCAACATGTAGTAAAGTGTAATTAAAGTGTACAGACTGAAAACATCTTTTTTTTATAAATTTTTTTTTCAACGTTTATTTATTTTTGGGACAGAGAGAGACAGAGCATGAACGGGGGAGGGGCAGAGAGAGAGGGAGACACAGAATCGGAAACAGGCTCCAGGCTCCGAGCCATCAGCCCAGAGCCTGACGCGGGGCTCGAACTCACAGACCGCGAGATAGTGACCTGGCTGAAGTCGGCCGCTTAACCGACTGCGCCACCCAGGCGCCCCCAGACTGAAAACATCTTTATCGTATGCTGTGGTGCCATGCCAAATGTGTGATGCAGTTACTGACAGTGGCGACTAGAGTAGTTGTGGACGGGCACATACGGCCATCCAGGTATCTCTCCCTGCGGTCGTCCCGTCGTTCCCAACAACTTAAATAATGGTGGCAGAGGGAGCATGCCCAGGTGGACACACCTCACCACTGCCTGCATCATAACCTGAGCTAGAATTGAATACCTATTCCCTGTTGACTGGCTAAGAAACCTACCTTCCTAAGCTTGTCTTTCTGGGTGGTAGGGAGAGCATTTTTATTACTTATACTGTATGGTGATTAGGGAGACTACTTTAAAGGCAACTTTCTGGAATCCCGGTGAGGAATGGGTGTGATTTTTTTTTTTTTTTTTTTTTTTTTGGTATTTCAATAGACTATGGTTCCTGAGAGTATATATTCTGCATTGGTATAGCACCTGCAGTCTGTGCCCATCTGAGTGTTGTCAATCCTGTGCAAGAGGCACATTAGGCTTTTCTTTGTACAAATGAGCAAAGTGGCCCAGAGGATTAAGTGACTTTTCTTAGGTCGTATGGGACAGTGGGTGGTAGAGCCAGATTTAAATTGGAACTATTGCCTTGTTTCCTAGCATAAGCTAGTCATAATGATGACAGGCCTTTAAAAAACGATGTTTTAGGGGCGCCTGGGTGGCGCAGTCGGTTAAGCGTCCGACTTCAGCCAGGTCACGATCTCGCGGTCAGTGAGTTCGAGCCCCGCGTCAGGCTCTGGGCTGATGGCTCAGAGCCTGGAGCCTGTTTCCGATTCTGTGTCTCCCTCTCTCTCTGCCCCTCCCCCGTTCATGCTCTGTCTCTCTCTGTCCCAAAAATAAATAAACGTTGAAAAAAAAAATAAAAAAAAAACGATGTTTTAGCCTTGTAACAAATGAACTAAAGGAGAAATGGGGAGAAGCTGAGGCTGCCAAGGTGCTGCTGCACGAGCTCACTGATTCCCCTGCTGGAAGGAGCCTGAGGGAGGGGTTAAGTCACACCTGAACACTGTTCCTGGTGTAGGAATAACATGGCCTGTTGCTTTAAATCGGTATGATTTCTCCGGATGAAGGAAACCAGGCAAGTGAGTCAACCTGTGTTGGCTTTCATGCCCTCTAAGGACGTTGTCCCCCCAGGGAGGGTAGGAAACTATAGGAGAGAAGGTCACAGAAAGATAAGGAAAGAGAGAAAGAGATCCTTCCAAAGCCGGGGCAATCTGGAAGTCTAACAAATCACAACAGCCTGTTGAAGCTGTTGCAAATGTGACTGCAGAATCCCTGCCTGTAATCCCAACATCAGCAAATGTTCCCGTGTTTGAAAAGGATGGATCCTGTATTGTCCCCAGCTCAGGACATACTTGAAAAAGTGTGCAGAGGTGTGCAGAGCTCGCGACTCAGTCGTGTCTGAGGATGCAAACGAGGGCCGGTACACAGCCCAGGCCCGCCTGCTTTCACGTCGGGGCCTCACCTCATTTCAGGTTCAGAGGAAGTTCACACACGCAGCCCCCTTCGGAGAGAACCTCCATACGGGCATTGCCCTGTGTGGCAGGAGAGAACCTTGGGGCAGCTGGGGCACCTTTCCTGTGATACCGTGAGCACTCTTCCAAGGTAGGTGCTTATATGCAATTGTGGACCCTGCTGAGCTTGTGCTGAGGCGCAGAGCAAGAGTCTCTGCTTTTACAGCCTTTAGAATATAAGTGGTGCAAAGGTTCTGTCTTTGCTGGAAGGGGTGGTGTTCATTCTGTGCTCCTCCTCTGGGTACTGAAGTTCGTATCCAGTTAGAAAGCAACATATTCAAGTTATTGCTTGCCCGCTTTCCCACTGGAAACACTCCAAACCATGCTTACATCAGCTAGTCATTTTTGTTTCTTGCAAGTAAGGACCAGCCTGATACATTGCCAAGAAATTAGTGTAATTGGGGTATGTTCAAAAAACTGTCATGTGGCCTATAAGGTCCATTCAAAAACAGACTCCTAAAGGATTTATTAAAATTTTTTTTAACGTTTATTTATTTTTGAGACAGAGACAGAGCACGAACGGGGGAGGGTCAGAGAGAGAGGGAGACACAGAATCTGAAACAGGCTCCAGGCTCTGAGTTGTCAGCACAGAGCCTGATGCGGGGCTCAAACTCACAGACCGCGAGATCATGACCTGAGCCGAAGTTGGACGCTTAACCAACTGAGCCACCCAGGCGCCCCCCAAAGGATTTATTGCTCCACATACTCTTGGTCCTCAAGTGTCATCAGGCCATAGGGAAACAGGACAGGTGTGCTCAAAAGAATGGTTGCACACAGGCATTCTAAACAGAGCCTTGTCAGACACGTCAGTTAAGTCAGTTAACTTTTCTTATTCAAGTTTTAATTTAGATTCCAGTTAACGTCAGTTAATTATTGATTTCAGGAGCAGAATTCAGTGATTCATCACTTACATACAGCACCCAGTGCTCATGCCAGTAAGTGTCCTTTTTAATCACCCCCATCCAGTCCATCCCCCACCAACCTCCCTCCATCAGCCCCCAGTTTGTTCTCTATTGTTAAAGTCTGTTTTATGATTTGCCTCTTTGTCTTTTCGTCCCCCCATGTTCATCTGTTTTGTTTCTTAAATTCCACATATAAGTGAAATCATGTGGTATTTGTCTTTCTCTGACTGACTTATTTTGCTTAGCATAATACTCTCTAGCTCCACGTTATTGCAAAGGGCAAGATTTCATTCTTTTTGATGGCTGAGTAATATTCCATTGTGTGTGTGTGTGTGTGTGTGTGTGTGTGTGTGTGTGTGTGTGTATACAGACACACACATGTATATTGTGTTCATTGGGGTGCATGTACCCCTTCGAATTTGTATTTTTGTATTCTTTAGGTCAGTACCTAGTAGTGCAGTTACTGGGTTGTAGGGTAGTTCTATTTTTAACCTTTTGAGGAACCTCCATACTGTTCTCCAGGGCGGCTGCACCAGTTTGCATTCCCACCAGCAGTGCAAGAGGGTTCCCCTTTCTCTGCATCCTTGCCAACGTCTGTTGTTGCCTGAGTTGTTAATGTTAGCCATTCTGACAGGTGTGAGGTGGTATCTCATGGTGGTTTTGATTTGTATTTCCCTAATTGTGAGCGATGTTGAACGTCTTTTCATATGTCTGTTAGCCATCTGGATGTCTTCTTTGGAAAAATGTCTATTCATGTCTTTGCCCATTTTTTAACTGGGTTGTTTTTTGGGCATTGAGTTTGATAAGCTCTTTATAGATTTTGGATACTAACCCTTTATCAGATAGGTCGTTTGCAAATATCTTCTCCCAGTCTGTAGGCTGCCTTTTAGTTTTGTTAATGTTTACTTCATGGAGATAAAAAGCTCTTGTGCAGAAGCTTTTTATCTCTATGAAGTCCCAATAGTTCATTTTTGCTTTTGTTTCCCTTGCCTCAGGAGACATACCTAGTAAGAGGTTGCTATGGCCAATGTCAAAGAGATTATTGCCTATGTTCTCCTCTAGGATTTTGATAGTTTCCTGTCTCACATTTAGGTCTTTCATCCATTTTGAATTTACTCTTGTGTATGGTGTAAGAAAGTGGTACAGTTTCATTCTTCTGCATGTTGCTGTCCAGTTTTCCCAACACCATTTGTTGAAGAGACTTTTTTTTTTTCCAATTGGATATTCTTTTCTGCTTTGTAAAAGATTAGTTGACTGTATGGTTGTGGGTCCGTTTCTGGGCTTTCTATTCTGTTCCATTCATCTATGTATCTGTTTTTGTGCCAATACCATACTGTCTTGATAACTTGAAGTCAAGAATTCTGATGCCTCCAGCTTTGCCTTTCTTTTTTTTTTTTTTTCAACGTTTATTTATTTTTGGGACAGAGAGAGACAGAGCATGAACGGGGGAGGGGCAGAGAGAGAGGGAGACACAGAATCAGAAACAGGCTCCAGGCTCTGAGCCATCAGCCCAGAGCCTGACGCGGGGCTCGAACTCACTGACCGCGAGATCGTGACCTGGCTGAAGTCGGACGCTTAACCGACTGCGCCACCCAGGCGCCCCGATTTGCCTTTTTTTTTAAGATTGCTTTGGCTATTTGAGCTTTTGTATGGTTCCATACAAATTTTAGGATTGTTTGTTGTAGCTCTGTGAAAAATGCTGGTGGTATTTTTATAGAGATTACATTAAATGTGTGGATTGCTTTGGGTGGGATAGACATTTTAACAATATTTGTTCTTTCAGTATGCATGGTATGATCTCAGTCTTCTTGTACTTTTTTGAGGGCTGATTTGTGACCCAGTGTGTGATCTATTCTGGAGAATGTTCCATGTGCACTTGAAAGGAATGTGTACTCTGCTGTTTTAGGATGGAATGTTCTGAATATACCTGTGAGGCCCATCTGGTCCTGTGTGTCATTCAAATACATTGTTTTCTTTTCTGCTTAGATGGTCTGTCCATTGATGTAAGTGGGGTGTTAAAGTCCCCTACTATTATTGTATTATTAATGAGTTTCTTTATGTTTATTATTAATTGTTTTTACATATTTGGGTGTTCTCAAGTTGGGGGCATAAGTCTTCTTGTTGGATAGATCCCTTTATTATGATATGGTGCCCTTCTTCATGTCTTGTTACAGTCTTTGGTTTAAAATCTGGTTTGTCTGATATAAGTATTGCTATTCCAGCTTTCTTTTGACATCCATTAGCATGATAAATGTTTTTCCATCCCCTCACTTTCAATCTGCAGGTGTCTTTAGGTCTAAAATGAGTCTCTTGTAGGTAGCATATACAGGGATTTTTTTTTTAATCCATTATGATACCCTATGTCTTTTGATTGGAGCATTTTGTCCATTTACGTTCAGAGTGATTATTGATAGATATGAATGTAGTGCCATTGTATTACTTGTTTTATCATTGTTTCTGGAGATTTTCTCTGTTTCTTTCTAGTCTCTGTTGCTTTTGGTCTTTCTTTCCCATTCAAAGAGTCCCCTTTAATATTTCCTGCAGGGCTGGTTTAGTGGTCACAGACTCCTTTAGTTTTTGTTTGGGAAACTCTTTATCTCTCCTTCTATTCTGAATGACAGTCTTGCTTGATAGAGTATTCTTGGCTGCATATTCTTCCCATTCAGCATGCTGAATATATCATGCCACTCCCTTCTGGCCTGTCAAATATCTTTGGAGAGATCTGCTGCTAATCTTACTTGTCTTCCCTTGTATGATAGGGACTTTTTTTGTCTTGCTGATGGTTTTTCTTTCTCTCTATATTTTGAAAATTTAACTATGATGTATCTTGGTGTTAGCCTGATTTTGATGGGAGTTCTCTGTACCTTCTGGATTTGGACATCTATTTTCTTCCCTAGATTAGGGAATATTTCAACTATAATTTCATCAAATAAACCTGCCTCTTTTCCTTTCTCTTCTGGGACTCCTATGATATGAATGTTACTACACTTTATGGAGCCACTGAGTTCCCTAAGTCTACATTTATGATCCAATATTTTTCTTTCCCTCTTGTTTTCAGTTTTATTATTTCCCATAATTTTACTGTCTATAGCACTTATTCATTCCTTTGCTTCTTCCATCCTTCTTGTGAGTATATACAGTTGGTTTTGCATCTTGGTTATAGCATTTTTTTGATTTTGGCCTGACTAGTTTTTAGGTCTTTTATCTCTGTGGTAAGGGACTTCCTGGTGTCTTCTATGCTTTTCCTGATACCAGCTAGTATCCTCATGCTTATTTTT
Organism: Lynx rufus; assembly: GCF_022079265.1. Taxonomy (NCBI): domain Eukaryota; kingdom Metazoa; phylum Chordata; class Mammalia; order Carnivora; family Felidae; genus Lynx; species Lynx rufus. The sequence goes on along the minus strand of NW_025814835.1, from coordinate 174,709 downwards.
TTTAATTCTGGATCAAGCATATTGCTTATATTTGTTTTGAGTACATCCCTGGTTATGACCTTTTCTTGCTCTTTCTTTTGGGATGAGTTCCTCCATCTTGGCCTTCTTCTTTGTGTTAGGAAAGCCTGTTATAATTCCTGCTCCTGAGAGTAGTGGCTTTATAAATAAGAGGTCATATACTGTCCATGGCCTTGTGCTTCAGGGTGTGTCTCTGATGTGTGCTGCATGCACTCTGCTGCTATGTTTTGGCTGTTCCTTCCCTCAGGTGAGTCCATGTAGAGTTTCTCCTTGCCTGCAGTGGGGAGTTTTTGGACCTTTTCTGGAGTGTGGCAAGTTTTAACTTGGTGTGCTTTGGTCTGCATGCTAAAAGAGACCTGATGCTATTTCCACTAGAGCTGAAACTTTGCAGCACTCTGTGGTCAGTAGACTTTGTGTGTTCGGTGGTTCTGTGCTGGTCTTCTGGGGAAGGGCCTGCTGCTCTGGTTCTTAGACAAGTGTGAGCCAAAAAGCAGCACCTGCAGAACATGGGGCAGGACTTGGTGTAAGCAATTTAGGCTGCCACTGTTGGCATTGTGCTGCTTACTGAAATTAGTTTACACTGAGGGGCAGGGGAGAGAAATGGTGCAATCCCTCTCCCTCATCCTGGAGAGGGAAGTTTGCACCTGCTGCTGTCTGGGAAGCCCTCCCAGAAGAGCAGACTATCTCTTCTCCTGTGTCCTGGGCATCCCTCAGATCCCTGCCTTCACCCTGACTGTGTCTGGGCTGTCTGCCCACCTGGAAGCTCAGCACACCTGTGTTCTATCCCAGGAAGGCTGGCTGAGTTTTAAAACTCGAAGCTTTAGGGACCTGGTATGGCAGAGATCCACGATGGTCCACTGGGGGAGGGTTTTACTGTGTTAGGACTGATGCAGGTTTGTCTCAGAAGGGCAGTTGCACCAAAGTGCAGGAGCACTGGTTTTGGAGTAAAGTGCAACAAAGAGCCAGTGTTCAGGTTAGCTACTCTCAGCAGGTGTCTCTACACCTGTGCTGAGGAGCAGGGGATGGTAATGGTGCCTGCCAGCTCTTTTGTCCCTGGAGAGGCAATGCCACCTTGCCCAGATGTGCTCCAAGAAGGGGGAACCATCTCTCTTGTGCATCCCAAGGGGTCCTTAGATCATACCTTGTGCTCCCGAGCTTCTGCCCTCTTTCTCCACAGGAGCACTGTAATGCCCTCAGGGCTCCACGCCGAGCATCACATGGACCTCTAAAAGTCCAGTCTTTGAGCCCCATTGGTTGTAAAAATTCACAAAAAAACAGTCCCTTTCAGTTTCCTGGTCAATGGCTTTGGAGAAGTGTTTTCCCTCTCCCTCTCCCTCTTCCTCCTCCTCCCCTTCCCCCTGCCTCTGCCCCTTCCCTTCCCTCCCCCACCTCTCCATGGCCAAGGCCTTCTGTAGCACCTGTGATCCTTTTCTCCCCCAAATCACATCTCCGTACCTCCTGCTTTCTGTGGTGTGGCTTCTTCTCTCCCTCTAGTTGTGCAATGTGTTCTGTCAGTCCCCAGATCCATTTCTGGCTGTTCAGAATGATTTGGTATTTATCCAGCTGTGTTCAGGGAAGAGGCAAGCCTAGCATCCTCTTACTACTCTGCCATCTTAGCTCCTCTCTCCTCCCAATTATTTTTATTGTGGTAGAGTACACGTAAAAACTACCATCTTAACAATTTTTAATTGCACAGCTCAGTGATATTAAATTAGTCTAGGTGATATTAAAGGCTAGGCTCAGTGATATTAAATTAGTTAGGCTACTTCCATGATTTCGCTATTGTGCATCATGCTACCATGAACATGGGTATACAAATATTGTACTTAATCGCTTTAATTAACCCTGAATGTACAGGTCCAGTATGGCTCAACTATGAAGTAAAAGGGTCATCAGTGAATGATGTGCGATAAAGCCCTAGCCACACCTGGGTGGTGAGCCTAGCTTCTTTGTATTTTTTCATTTTATAAATTTTCTAGAATGTACATTTATCTAGTTCTCAAAATATAAGTGGTGTGCCATCTAACAGCATTACCAATTGAAAAAAAGTGAGTCCCTTTGCCCCATTAAACCATTGTACATGGAGTTGTTGCTGTCAGTGTTGAAGTAAGGTGCTCCTAGATGATGCAGAAGTTTCAAAGCTTGAAGTTAAAGAATCAAAAAAGTAGGTCATCTGGTTGGTTGCTGATAACCCCCGACAGTGAAGTTCTAGGATAAACAATTACTTCACTGTTTTTACTACCTATGAAACTTGAGTTGAAGGAGCAACATATCCCGCCACCACCAGCCTCATGAAAGCCTTCTTGAAACGTATCTCTTTCCCTCACTGCTTACATTTATTGAGCAGAAAAAACTGCAGGTGTAAACCCCACACAGTAACTTGAGGTCAGAGAGATGGAGACAACCCCATGGCCTGTCCCTGTCCCCACTGACCCCCAGGTGGAGATTGCACTGGGACAGGTAAGGGGCCAGAAGACAGCAAACAGACAGTTTCTGTCTAGACACATACTTAATAATTCTTGAATAAAGGAACCTCTCAGCACCACATCTAGCAACTTTGAATGTAACTGGCTGCTGGCTGCAGTCCCGCTTGCTAAGCTGCCTGCAGAGATGGGATGGTGACTCATGATGTCTCCTGCCTCTTTCCTGAAATGTTGCAGCCATCGCTTATTTATTCTCCGTCTATACCCACTGGGTCCTATTACGTGCATGTCCCTAATGGCTGGTGGGGATGAAAAGTGAATGAAATGGGGTTTGTGCCCTCCTGGAGCTCTCCACTCTGAGCCCTAACGCTGTGGTCTGTCTCTCTTGCAGGAGCAAGGAGAGGGAAGACTGGAATGGGAATGGCAGACAAGGCTTCCCAGAGGAGGAGGGGAACAGGAGGAGGTAAGGAGGGTCTGCCTCAAGCGAGGAGTAGCGTGCAGTGGCTTTGGAGGAATGGCTGTGTGGGAGACCCACTGGGAAGCTCAGTGGTGGAGAATCGACTTCAGGATGTGGGGTCAGAGTCTGACAAGCTGAGAGATTCTCTCTGTAATTTTGGTAAGTTAATAAATTTGGTAACAGCAATATGGCAGTACATATGTATGCTTGTATCTAGAACTTCAAACAGCCTTCCTCTTCCCCTTTCCTTCCCTCTTAGTCCTAAACTGTGGCAGGACTCAGCCCAGCTCCACATGGGTGGGGGAAGCAGGGGCTGCATGCCTGAAGCAGGGCAAGAAAGGAACGCATGAAGGGGGGCGGGCAGGACGTGAGAACGGTCATTGTCAGTGCAAGCAGGGTGATGGGAGGTCAGTACCTGGAAAGCCCAAGCTGGGTAAGAGGGGATGGAGGGGCGTGAAGCCCACATCAGCAGAGGGTGGCAATGTGTGGGAACGGGGATGGTGACAGTGGCTTGGGATGGGCTGTCAAGCCTGTGTGTAGAGGGGGCTCGGAAGCCCTCTTTGCTCACGTGTACTCTTGTGTGTTATTACTGCACACACATGCAGTAACCCCCAGTGCTGTCCTGGGAGGCCTGATAGTGGCACCCCAGGGCAGTAAGCACACCTACAGCCCAGATCTTGGCTTTTAAACACCATTCTCCACAGAAGAAATCAGAATGCCTTGGGGGCTGGGGGTGGGGAGAGGTTGGCTTTAGGGCTGAGGCAGGAAAAATAGATGAAATGAAACATCTAGTTGAACCAGAAAGCAAGAATATGCTTCAAGAATAATGAGGAAATGTAAAAAAGACACAGAAGCCAGTTTGAAGAGACTCCCACTAGCCAAATCTGAGGCATTCTGACACCAAAATAATGACAGTAAAGACTTACAATGAATTGAATAAAATAGGCGTCCGTACTAATATAAACAAACAGATTACTTGGAAATTTGATGGGGAATGCAGTGTTCCATAGTCTCAAAGTACCTCCTTACAAAATACTTAATAATTACAAAGGACGAAAGAAAGCTTCACAGTGGGGAAGCCCTGAAGATGCCACTGGGGTGAAGTGGTCAGAGGGAATGGACATCATCTGTGGTGGACAGACAAGTGGGGTGCTGCCTGCTGGAATGTTCCATGAGCACAGCATTGCTTCTGTGATTACTCCTGCCAAAGGGCCATTGCCTGAAACTAGCTGTGAGGTTTTTTCAGACAAAACCAAATTACAAAATAACTGGCTTGTAGCCTGCAGAGGTGTCAAGGTCATGAAAATCAAGGAAGGACTGAGAACCGTTTCACAGTGAGGGAGAGTGAAGACAACTGACTGGATTCTGAACTTGCGCTTTTAAAAAAATTTTTTAGCGTTTATTTATTTTTGAGGTGGGGAGGGGCAGAGAGAGAGGGAGACACAGAATCTGAAGCAGGCTCCAGGCTCCGAGCTGTCAGCACAGAGACCCATGTGGGGCTCAAACTCATGAGCTGCAAGATCATGACCTGAGCTGAAATCGGGCGCTTGACCAACTGGACCACCCAGGTGCCCCTGAAGTGGTGCTTTTATTGTAAAGGGGCATTATCAAGGCAATTGACAAAGCAGGAGTGGGGTCAAGGGTTAGATGATAGTGTATCAACATACAGATTTTTTTTTTTTTTGGTTCTCATAGGAGATTTTATTAATTAATGGAAAAATCCAGGGAGCCAGGGTATCTGTATTCTCATTTACTTTCTATTTATTTATTTTTAAAATTGAGGGCATAATGGACATGTAACATTAGTTTCAGGTGCACAACATTATGATTCAATATTTGCATATATTGTGAAATGATCACAAAAATAAATCTAGTTAACATCTCTCACCCCACATAGTCACATTTTTTTCTTCTTGTGATAAGAATTTTTAAGATCTACTCTCTTAGCAACTTTCAAATATACAAATATGGTATTATTAACCATAGTCCTCTTGGTGTATATCACCATGACAATTATTTTATAACTGGGATTTTTTTATAATAAATTATAATTCTTTTATAACTGGAACTTTTTACCTTTGAACCCCCTTTACCCATTTTTCCCGTTCTTCACCCCTGCAGCCACCAGTCTGTTCTCTGTATCAAAGAGCTTGGTTTTTATTGTTGTTTTTAATTCCACATATAAGTGAGATCATACCGTATTTGTCTTTCCCTGACTTATTTCACTTAATATAATGCCTTCAAGATCCATCCATGTTGTTTCAAATGGCTGAATGATATTACATTGTGTGTGTATACCATGTATTCTTTTCTTTTTTTAATCTCATCTCTCTCTTTTTATTTTAATCCCAATATGGTTAACATACAGTGGTATATTAGTTTCAGATGTACAATGTAGTGATCCAACAATTCCATATATCAGTGCTCATCACAGTAAGTGTTCTCTTAATCCCCTTCACCCATTTCACCCACCCTCTTCCCCTCTGGTAACCATCAGTTTGTTCTCTATATTAAAGAGAGATATATACTATTGTTCTCTCTATGGTCTATCTTTGGTTTGTCTCTTTTCTGTTTGGTTTCTTAAATTCCACATATGTGAAATCGTATGGTATTTGTCTTTCTCTGACTTACTTCACTTAGGTTTATACCGTCTACATCCATCCAAGTTGTTGCAAATGGCAAGATTAATTCTTTTTTATGGCTGAGTAATATTCCATTACACACATGCACACACACACACATACGCACCATATCTTCTTCTATCAATGGACATTTGGGCTGCTTCTGTAATTTGGCTGTTGTAAATAATGCTGCAATCAACATAGGGGTGCAAATGCCTTTTCTAATTAGTGTTTTTGTTTTCTTTGGGTAAATACCCAGTAGTGGAATTACTAGCTTGTATGGTGATTCATTTTTAATATTTTGAGGAACCTCTATATCCCACAGTGGCTGGACCAGTTTGCATTCCCACCAACAGTGCGTGAGGGTTCCAATTTTTCCACATCCTCGCCAACACTTGTTGTTTCTTGTCTTCTTGATTTTAGCCATTCTCACAGGTGTGGGGTAATATCTCACTGTGGTTTTGATTTGCATTTTCCTGATGATGAGTGACGTTGATCATCTTTTTATGTATCTGTTGTCCATCTGTATGTCTTCTTTGGAGAAATGTCTGTTCATGGCTGAATTTTTTTTTTTTTTATTTTGAGAGAGAATGTGAGTGGGGGAGAGGCAGAGAAAGAGGCAGAATCTCAAGCAGGCTCCATGCTGTCAGAACAGAGCCCATGCAGGGCTTGAACTCATGAAACTGTGAGATCATGACCTGAACCGAAATCAAGAGTTGGACGCTTAACCAACTGAGCCATCCAGGTACCCCCATATCTTCTTATTTTTAAATTGGATTATTTTTTGGGTGTTGAGTTTTATATAAGTTATATTTTGGATACTAACCCTTTATTGGATATGTCATTTGCAAGTGTCTTCTGTTCACTAGGCTTTTAGTTTTGTTGGTTGGTTCCTTTGCTGTGCAGAAGCTTTTTGTTTTTATGTAGTCCCAATAGTTTATTTTTGCTTTTGTTTCCCTTGCCTCAGGAGATCTATCTAGAAAAATGTTGCTATGGCCAATGTCAGAGAAATTACTGCCTGTGCTCTCTTCTCTCTCTCTCTCTGTCTCCCTCCCTCCCTCCTCTCTTTTTAAGTTTCAGGTCTCACATTTAGGTCTTCAATTCATTTTGAGTTTATTTTTGTGTATGGTGCAAAAAAAGTGGTCCAGTTTCATTCTGTTACATGTAGCCATCTAGTTTTCCCAACACTATTTGTTGAAGAGACTTTTTTCCCATTGCATATTCTTCTTTGTTGAAGGTTAATTGACCATATAAATGTGGGTGTATTTCTGGGCTTTCTATTCATTTCTGTTGATCTATGTGTTTATCTTTGTGCCAGTACCATACTGTTCTAATTACTACAGCTTTGTAGTATATCTTGATATCTGGGATTGTGATACTTCTGGTTTTATTCTTCTTTTTCAAGATTGCTTTGGCTATTCAGGTTCTTTGTGGTTCCACACAAATTTTAGGATTATTTGCTCTAGTTCTGTGTAAAATGCTGTTAGTATTTTGATAGGGTATACCACATTTTCTTTATCCATTTATTCATCAATGGGCACTGAGATTGTTTCCATATCTTGGCTATTGAAAATAATGCTGCAATGAACATGGTAATGCATATATCTTTTTGAACTAGTGTTTTCATTTTCTTTGGATAAATACCCAGAAGTGGAATTACTGGGTCATATGGTAGTTATATTTAAAATTTTTTAAGGACCCTCCATACCATTTCCGTAGTGGCTGCACCAATTTACATTCCTTCCAAAAGTGCATGAGGTTTCCCTTTTCCTCACATCCTCACCGACACTTGTTTATTTTATTTTTGATAATAGTTATTCTAACAGGTGTGAACTGATATTTAATTATGGTTTTGATTTGCATTTTCCTGATGATGAGTGATGTTGAGCATCTTTTCATGTACCCCTTGGCCATCTCTGTGTCTTCTTTGGAAAAATGTCTATGTAGATCCTCTGCCCAGTTTTAAATAAGATTTTTTTTTTTTATTTAAAATTTTTTTTAACATGGGGCACCTGAGTGGCTCAGTCGGCTGAGTGTCCGACTTCGGTTCAGGTCGTGATCTCAAGGTTTGTGAGTTTGGGCCCTGCGTCGGGCTCTGTGCTGACAGCTCAGAGCCTGGAGCCTGCTTCAGATTCTGTGTCTCCTCTCTCTCTGCCCCTCCCCCACTCATGCTCTGTCTCTCTCTGTCTCAGAAATAAATATTTAAAAAAATTAAAAAAATTTTTGAAATATAATCAGATTTTTTTTTGCCATTGATCAAGCTGTGTGTGTTATCTATCTCAGTTATTAATCCCTTGTCAGATATATGATTTACAAATATATTCTTCCATTCAGTAAGTTGCCTTTTGGTTTTGTTGATGATTTTTTTTGCCGTGCGGAAGCTTTTTAGTTTGATGTTGTCCCACTTGTTTATTTTTGTTTTTGTTGCCTTTTCTTTTGGAGTCAGATCCAAAAACTCATAACCAAGACTGATGTCAGAGAGCTTATCATTTGGAGTTAATTTTTGTGTATGGTGTAAGATAGCAGTCTAGTTTCATCCTTTTGCATATGGCTGTACAGTTTTCATGGCTTATTTATTGAAGAGTATCTTTTCCCAGTATATATTCTTTCTCTTTTGTCATAAATAATTGACTATATATGTGTGGATTTATTTCTGGGCTCTCTATTCTATTCTATTGCTCTATATGTCTATTCTAATGCCAATACCATTAAGTTTTGTTTACTATAGCTTTGTAATCTAGTTTGAAATCAGGGAGCATGATACCTCCAGCTTTGTTCTTTCTCAAGATTGCTTTGGCTATTTGGGGTCTTTTATGGTTCCATAAATTTTAGGGTTCGTTGTTCTATTTCTGTGAAAAATGCCATTGGCATTTTGATAGAGATTTCAGTGAATCTGTAGATTGCTTTAGATAATATGGACATTTTAACAATATTAATTCTTCCGGTCAGTGAGCATGGAATACCTTTCCATTTATTTGTTCTTCAATTTCTTTCATCAATGTCTTATAGTTTTCAATTCATAGATTTTTCACTTCCTTGGTTAAACATGGAGTTGTTTTATTAATTTTCCTTTTTGCTAGTGTGTTATTAGTGTATACAAACACAATAGATTTCTGCATATTGATTTTGTATCCTACAACTTTACTGAATTCATTTATTAGTTCTAACAGTTTCTTTCTGTGTGTGGAGTCTTAGGGTTTTCTATATATAATATAATGTCATCTGCAAATAGTGACAGCTTTACATTTGTTCTTTCCAATTTGCATACCTTTTATTTTTCTTGCCTTATCGTTGTGGGTAGGACTTCTGATACTACATTGAATAAAAGTGGTGAGGGTGGGCATCCATCCTGTTCCTGATCTTAGAGGAAAAGCTTTTAGCTTTTCATTGTTGAGTATGATGCTAGTTGTGGGCTTGTCATGTATGGTTTTTAAAAAAATGTTGAGTCACATTCCCTTCTTATCTACTTTGTTAGGTTTTTAATCATAAATGGATGTTAAATTTTGTTGAGTGCATTTTCTGCATTATTAATATAATCATATTATTTTTATCCTTCATTTTGTTAATGTGATGTATCACATTGATTGATTCGAAGATGTTGAACTCCCCTTGCATCCTTGGAATAAATCCCACTTGATCATGGTGTATGATTCTTTTAATGTATTGTTGAATTCAGTTTGCTAATATTTTGCTGAGGATTTTTACATCTATCTTCATCAGTGATATTGGCCTGTAATTTTCTTCTGGTGTCCTTGTCTGGTTTTGGTATCAAGGTAGTGGTGGCCTTGTGAAAAGAATTTGCAAGTTTGCTCTCCTCTGCTGTTTTTTGAAAGAGTTTGAGAAATATTTGTATGAGTTTCTTCAATGTTTGGTATAATTCACCAATGAAACCATCTGGTTCTGGAATTTTGTTTGTTGGGAGATTTTTGATTACTAATTCAATCTCTTTACTAGTAACTGGACTATTTGGATTTTTCATTTCTTCTTGGTTAAGTCTTGGAAAATTGTATATTTCTAGGAACTTATTCATTTCTTCTAGGTTGTCCCATTTGTTTGCATATAATTTTTCATAGTCATCTCTTTGATCCTTTGTATTTCTGTGGTATCAGTTTTAACATCTCTTGTTATTTCTGATTTCATTTACTTGAGCCCTCTCTCTTTTTCTTGGGGAGTCTAGCTAAAGGTTTGCCAATTTTGTTTACTTTTTCAAATATCCAGTTCTGTTTCGTTGATCTTTTCAATTGTCCTTTTAATATATTTCATTTACATCTGCACTGATCTTTATAATTTCCTTCATTCTACTAACTTCAGGCTTTGTTCTTTTTCTAGTTCCTTGAGGTATAAAGTTAGGTTGTTGAGATTTTCCTTGTTTTTTTTTTTTTGAGGTAGGCATGTATTGCTATGAACTTTCCTCTTGGAACTGCTTTGCTGCATCCCATAAATTTTGGTATGTTGTATTTCCATTTTCATTTATCTCAAGTTGTTGATTTCTTCATTGACTGGTTTTTCAGTAGCATTTTTGAATTTTATAGTTTCCTCTCGTGATTGATTACTAGTTTTGTACCAGTGTGGTCAGAAAAGATGTTTGATATGATTTCAGTCTTCTCACATTTATTCAGACTTGTTTTGTGGCCTAACATGTGGTCTATCCTGGAGAATGTTTCCTGAGCACTTGAGAAGAATGTGTATTCTGCTGCCTTCAGATGGAATGCTTTGTATATATCTGGTCTAATGTTCCATCTAAGACTGATGTTTCCTTATTGATTTTCTAACTGGATGATATATTCATTGATTAAAATTTGGTATTAGATATTTCTACTATTATTGTATTGCTGTCTATTTCTCCCTTTAAATCTGTTAATGTTTGTGGTATATGTTTAGGAGCCTCTATGTTGGGTGCATAAGTATTTACAAACGTTATACCTTTTTATTGGCTTGACCCCTTTATCATTATGTAATGCTTGTCTTTGTCTCTTATTACAGTGTGCTTTAAAGTCTATTTTTTTCTGATCAAGGTATAGCTACCACAGCTTTCTTTTGGTTTTCATTTGCATTATTCCATCCCGTCATATTCAATCTCTGTGTGTCCTTATATCTAATGTGAATCTCTTGTAGGCAGCATATAGATGGGTCCTGGATTTTTTTTAACCATTAAAATGATTTTTTATCTGTTTATTGAAATGTAACACAAATACAAAAAAGCACACAAACCACAAATGCACAGCGCAATAAATTTTTACAAAATGAATACGCCAAACACAAGAAAGAGAATGTGACCAGATCCCCAGAAGTCCTCATGCTGCCTCTCAGACACCCCCCTGCCCTGCTCCTCAGTGATAATTACTGTCAATTAGTACTTGATGACCTTTACATAAATGAAATAATTCAGTATGTTTCTTTGTGTTTAGGTTTTTTGGTTCAACATTATGCTTGGACATTCATTTATGTTGCAGTACATAGCTGTGGTTTGTTTTTATTCCTGCAAATATTCCATCATAACAATACTTATTATTTATTTGTCCATTATTTATTTGGGCATTTTGTGCTTTTGGTTTCGGACTATTAGCAATTACTTCTACAAACATTCTTGTACGTGACTTGTGTTGCACTTGGGCCCATACTCCTGTCAAGTGAATTTTTTTTTAAATTTAGCCACTCTATGTCTTTTGATTGGAGAATTTAGTCCATTTACATTTAATGTAATATTTAATGTAATTATCTATAGGTGTGTATTTACTGCTGTTTTGTTAATTGTTTCTTGGCTGTTTTGTTGTTCCTCTGTTTTCTCTTCTCTTTCTCTCTTACTTTGTGGTTTGATGACTTTTCTGTAGTGGAGTGTTTAGATTTCTTTCTCTTTATCTTTTTTGTATCTACTACAGGTTTTTGCTTTGTGGTTATTATGAGGCTTACATATAACAATCTATATTTATAACAGTTTATTTTAAGTTGAAAGTAATTTAAGTATGCACACATTCTAAAGCTGTACATTTTTACTCCCTACCACATTTTGAGGTCACATTTTACTTCTTTTTATCTTGTGTATTCCTTAGCTAATTATGTCATTATAGTTATTTTTTTAATGTTGACTTATTTTTGAGAGATAGAGTGCAAGTGGAGGGGGTAGGGGGGACAGAGGATCTGAAGCATGTTCTGTGCTGACAGCAGAAAGCCCGACCCAGGGATTGAACTCAAGAACCGTGAGATCATGACTTGAACCAAAGTTGGAAGTAGATGCTTAACAGACTGAGCCACCCAGCCGCCCCTGTCGTTATAGTTATTTTTACTACTTTTGTCTTTTAACCTTCATACCAGCTATAAGTAATTAACTACCAGTACTATATATTTACATTTACCAATGAGATTTATGCTTTCATGTGTTTTGTTACTAATTAGCACCCTTTCTTTTCAGCTTAAAAACATCCCTTTAACATTTCATGTAAGTCTGGTTTAGTGGTAATGAACTCCTTTAGCTTTTGCTGTCTGGAAAACTCTCTCTTTCCCTCAATTCTGAACGATAACTCTGCTGGGTAGAGTAATCTTGATTGGAAGTTCTTGATTGGAAGCGTTTTGAATGTTTTGTGTTACTCCCTTTTGACCTACAGAGTTTCTGCTACAAAATCTGCTGAGTCTTGTGGGCATTCCCTTGTACCGAACAAGTTGTTTTACTTGCTGCTTTGAAGATTCTCTGTCTTTAACTTTTGACATTTTAATTATAATGCATCTCAGTGGGTCTCTTTGGGTTCATCTTATATGGAACTCTCTAGGCTCTCTTGGATCTGGATGTGCTTCTTTCCCCAGTTAGGAAAGCTTTCAGTCACTATTTCTTCAAATAATTTTCTGCCCCTTTCTCTCTCTCTTCTCCTTCTGGGAGTCCTATCATGTGGGTGTTAGTCCATTTGATGTTGTCCTATAACCCCTTAAGCTATCTTTACTTTTTTTTTTTTTTGCATTCTTTTTTCTTTTTGCTGCTCTGATTGGGTGAGTTCCACTGCCCTGTACTTGAGTTCATTGATTCTTTCTTTGCTTCATTTAGTCTATTGTTGAACCCCTCTAATGTATTTTTTGTGTTTATTTATTTTGAGAGAGAGAGGGAGAAAGAGAGAGAATGAGCATGAGTAGGGGAGAGGCATACAGAGAAGGAGAGCGAGAATCCCAAGCAAGCTTGGTGCTATTAGTGTGGAGCCTGATGCGGGCTTGATCTCATGAACTGTGAGATCATGACCTGAGCGGAAATCAAGAGTCAGACGCTTAACCAACTGAGCCACCCAAATACCCCACTCTAATGTATTTTTAAGTTCAGTTATTGTATTCTTCATCCAGTGACTTCTGTTTGGTACTTATATTTTCTATCTCTTTATTGAACTTCTCACTGTATTCATCCATGCTTCTCTCAAGTTTGGAGAGCATCTTTGTGACCATTACTTTGAATTCTTCGTGAGGTAAACTACTTATCTCCATTTCATTGAGGTTATTTTCTGAGGTTTTATGTTGTTCTTCTGTTTGGAATATATTCCTGTTTCCTCATTTTGCTTGTTTCTCTCTTTGCGTTTCTATGGATTAGCTGAAACAGCCATCTTTTCCAGTTTTGAAGGAATCGTCTTGGTAGATGAACCTTACTGCTTAAACTTACTGTAGCTCTTGGTTGTCTCTCAAACCTTTCTGATCGTCCAAGCAGCCCATTTTAATAGCTCCCAGTTGTTGAGTGTGCAAGGCCTGTTAGTGTCCCAGTGGGTGGAGTCTCAGTCAGCATGTAGATTCGGGCTGATTGGAAGCTATACACTCAGGTAGCAGATTTCAAAGTATGCAAATATATACAGTCCTGAGGGACCATGAGCATAAGCCCTTTTGGCCACAGAACAGGTGATCTGGAGGTCCCCAGGCCTGTGTTCCCTGAGAGCATCTCTGTAGCTTCTAGATGTGTGCCAAACCTGAAGCTTGCCCGTGAGGCTGAAGTTCCAGGACAAGCAAATAGGCCTGTTTTACAGGGAGACTAGGGATGTGTTCCAGTCTGTGGTGCCATGGGGGTGGCAGCCTACCCAGAACTAGCTGCCTTTTACAGTCCCATGGGACCCAGGAACGCAAGCCTCCTGGCCACCAGAGTCATTCAAGGAGGTGTTCTGGGGTGGCAGCCACAAAGACTAGGACACCCGATGTGAGAACTAGGGCACCAGGCATGTGTAAGAGCTCCCCTCTGAGGGATGCTGGCAGCCTGGAGCATGGCAGAGGGATGAAGGTAAAACCACCTTCCAAGGGCTCTGGAAGGCTTTCCAGTCAAGCCTTAGATGTGTGTTTAATCAGAAGCCTGCTCCTCGGGCTGCAGCATCGATGACAGCTTACAGCCCTCTTTCTCCAAAGAACTGAACTCCTGGCTCTGTTGTCTCTTGCTCTGGCCTGGGAGTGGTGGCCGTTTGAGAACTCTTTCTGCACTTGTCACAGGCCTAGGGGACCCATGAGCACAAAGCCCCACTACTTAGCACAAAGCCAGGTGATGAACAGGTGGTCCCTGGCAGCAAGTGCAAAACTTGGGGTGCCAGGAAGGTGTAAGCTCATTCCCGGGAGACCCCAGTGAGGGACAGAGGTAGAGGGGGGGCAGAAGGGTGGTGTCCCCTGGCCTGTGCCCCCTGAGAGCACCTCCGTGGCCTCTAGGTGCGTGCCACACTGGTCTGCCACTTTCTCAGAGACGGATGTACGTTTCAGGCTGCCGTCTGTGTGGTGACCTCAGGACAGTGTTCTGCCAACAAGTGTCTCTCTGATTGTTACAGTCCCGTGGGACCCCAGAACACAAGCCCCCTGGCCTCCAGAACCAGAATTTTGAAGGGTGTTCCTTGGCTGCGGCTGCAAAAACCGGGGCACCAGATGCCTGTAAAAGCTTTCTGTGGGAGATACTGTTATTGTGGAGAGTGGAAGAGGGAGAGCATAAAAATGGCGCCTGCCAGGGCCTCTGTCCTTGGGAAATATGCCAACAGGCCGGGCTCCTGGGGCCGATGCTTTCAGATCAGTAAATGGACCTCTGACATAAAGTCTGGCCACTTTTCAAACAGCTGCTTCTGCACTGGCCCTGGGGTGGGGAGTCTATGCAAGCCTTTTAAGAGGTATTTCTCAGGCTGCTACAGCCCTCTGGGTCTCCCGGTCACCTGCTCCATTGCTTTTCAAAGCCGGATGTTTTGAGGGCTTGTTCCTCAGGTGCAGGTCTTAAAAGTTGGGGTGTCCGATGTGGGGTAGAACCCTTTGCTGCTCCGGGAGAAGGTCTGGGTTTGTGAGTTCCCTCCCGATTGTGGGTTGCTGTGCCGGGGGTGGATTTACAGTGAAACCAAGTCTTAGCCTCTGCCACCCACCATGACGTGGCTCTCTTCTTGTTTCTGGATGTGCAGCAGCTGCTCAGCTGGTTGTCAGAGGAGAGGAACCTGGTCCGTATGTAGCTGTGGGTCCGGCGTGTCCATGGGAGGGGTGAGTCAGAGTCTGGGTTTTGATGGCTGTACTGGGGCAGGAGATGTCCTTGTTTGTAGGACGTTGTCACTGACAGTCCTGGGGCAGGCCTTTGGTAGCACACTCCAGCTCTTTTGGCTGTACTTGTAACTTTTCTGTGAGATTCTTGTTGTTTTTTTTGAAACTCCGAGGGTATTCATACCCTTTGCTACAGTGATTTCATTTCTGGCAATCTGTCCTAGGGAAATAATCAGAAACCTAAGCTAAGATTTACGTATATAGCTCCCGTACTTTTTTGTAATATGAACTGTAAATAACCCGGTATCTGTCAGGAAAATGGCCAACTTAATTTAGATATATTTCCCATTTTGCAGCAAGTAAAAATACTGTTTTGGGACAATTTATTGCCGTAGGAAAATTCTTGTGCTATGTTACCTGAGAAAGATGCACATCGCTGGGCAGCATCTCTTGAGTTATAGCTGATGACTGCCACGGAAGCACTGAAACATCAACACCGTTTGCTGGGATTCCTGTGGGTAGTTTTCTTCTTTATACACATGCTATTTTTCAGAATTTCCAGAATGAGCATATATAATTTTCATAATCAGAACAAAAAGTTTAAAAAAACCAGCACATAATCCCACGGTCTCTCAGGAAACTTTCAGAGGCTTCAAAGGAGTCAGGACACTCGGGGTCCTTTGAGCACGTGGCAGTCCCAGGGCGGGGTCCCAGGTTTATCTCTGTTACCCTCATTTGCTCCATTTACTTTTTAATTTTTTTTAAGTGAGAGAATTTATATATTTTTTCGACTTCAGAATGGATTGCTTGCATTTTTCTGAAAAGCTCAAGAAGTCAGAAAGGAACCGTGTGCCACCTCATTCCCAGACAACTGGTTTTGGCTCATAGTATGCGTGCTTTTGTGTGTCCACGCCGGACATTCTGTTTCTGCGCTGACCCGTGTAGGTGTCCTCGCAGCTGTCTTTCCACAGGGGGTGTGTTTCTGTGACTCGCACTTTCTGGAGCGCTTTGGGGATGGTTCTGCTCCGTCCACTTGAAGACAAGGGCACAAGAGGAGGCTCTGAGGGTAGAGACTTCGGTTCGGTATATGAAGATAGCTGGTGTGAACCTTCCGTAAAAGCTTCAGAGGTCTCGTGGCATTCCCGGGCTCCCGCCTGAACGCCTAAAGAGGTGCCGGGAAAGTCAGGTGCAGGGGGACTGTGTCTACGGCACTACATCCGTGCCACTCGGGTGCAGTGCAGGAGCATGAACTTGGCCACATGTGACTGAGTGCCCGGACTTAGCACGGAACGAGGGCATGTTTCCCACTTGGAGGCGTTATGAGGGTCCGTGTAGGGCCACATGGTCAACTAGGGACTTGTGGCAGTGCACAGCATTATGAATAAAAATTAAGCATCTGTAGAGAGGAAAAAACCACCGCAGCTTGAAGGCAAAGGTCACCATCCTGGGATGACAGACATTGGCTCCCTCCAGCAGTGCTGGCTGCACAGTCCCTCCCTCCCCTGGCAGATTAGCTTGAGGTCAAGAGGGTTCAGGTCAAGAAATAACGTGTTCACTTTCAAAGCTCTCTGGGGAAGGGTTTGGAAGATGGCACTTGTTTCCTGGGCTGGAGAGACCAGCGTTGAATCATTTTGTTCCGTATTAACATAATGAGTTTATTCCATTCCTTGGAAACGTGGTTCAGTAATGACAAGTTCTCAATCCCCAAAAGTTCTCTTTTTATGAAGATAAAGGAGAAGAAAACAAGGTGAGGAAAGGAAAAAGAACTTGCATATTGACGGGGGTGTCTTCAGGGATAAGGAGCACCCAGGAATCCAACATTAGAGGCAGGAAGAGCAGGTACACGGGTATGGCACCAGAGAGTGCTGGGGAATGGACGGTGATGCACAGGAAGTGGTTCTGCACGTCAGGAAGTATGTGTGCAGGTTACCTGGTGTTACATGAGGGTCTCAGCGCCAGCATGTACCAGAGGAAGATCCTGATGCTTGTTGGATGGGCCTTGGTCATTAAGGTCATTTGCTTTGAGGCACATCCTATCACTCTCTAGGCAGTAATTTTTGGGGGTATTAGCCAGTGGTTCTCAAGGTGTGACTCCTGGACTGGCAGGTTCCACATTACCTGGGAACTTGTTAGAAATGAAAAATTTCAAGCCCTACCCACAGATCTCCTGAATTTAGGCCTCTGTGGCGGGGGGGTGGGGGGGTGGGGGGGGTGGGCAGTCAACTCTGGCTGATTCTGACACACCACTGCAATCGATGCTCGAGATGTGGGAGAGCCCTCCAGCCTGCGTCAAATGGGAAGTCCCTAAGTTTACACCGCGTACCTTATCTTCCTACAAGTTGGAAATCAGCTAAGCAGGTTCATATTTGCAATAGGAACAATACATATTAAATTTTTTTTCAAGTTTTTATTTAAATTGCAGTTACGATAGGGTGTAATATTAGTTTCAGGTGTAGAATTTAGGGATTCATTAAATATTTTTGTGTTTTGAGGAACTGGCTGCTAGTTCAGCCTTATTATGTAATTTTAAGTTGAACTTTCAGAGCATGTGACTGATGTTTAGTGTTGCTACGAAACCTCAGCACACGAATTCCTGTTATGAGCACGTTTTCTCCAGCAGAATAGCCTGGTACCACCCATCCTCGTGCCTATTTCTTTTCATGCAAGGACTACCAGGGATGTTCCCACCATAGTTGGCTCATACTTGCATCAGCGCTTTCGTTCATTCATTCGTTTATATATTTTTAAAGGACAATCTCCATTTTACTTTTTTCCAGAGACAGTTTTTCTTCAGTCCTTAAGGACTTAGCTCCTGACACAGGCTTTGATGGGGGTCCTGGGGCAGCACCTGAGGGCCTGAATCAGGGTGGGGGAGTTCTGTCCTCGGTGCCTCAGGAGCTCCCGGGTCCCTTGCCACGAATGGCAAGCTCACAATGTAACGTAGTCTCACATGCGCTCGGAACCACACAGGCGTCGAAGACTCACTTCCAAAATGTCCCTGGTGGCGGTGGCCTCTACTGTGTTCCAAGTAATGAACTTTTTTTTTTTAAATGTTTATTTTGAGAGAGAGCATGTGCAGAGCCAGGGAGGGGCAGAGAGATGTGGGGGTGGGGGGAGAGAATCCCAAGCAGGCTCTGCACTGTCAGGGTGGAGCCCCATGTGGGGCTTGATCTCACAAAGTGTGAGATCATGACCTGAACTGAAACCAAGAGTCGGGCGCCTAAGGACTGAGCCGCCCAGGCGCCCCTGAGTAATTAACTTCTTAATGGCTTTGTCCTGGGCCTGCGATGGGCACAGCTGGAGCAGCGGATATGCTATGTGCAGCCGTGGGCCTTTCTGCCATGACTGTTACTCCTTTCCTTGGTCATCTTGGAGACGAGGGCCCGAGAGATGCATCAGAACTTCTAAAAGCATTTGACGGAGACGTGAGAATAACTTATGGCCTTCTGTTGGAAGACTTACCTCAGATTTTAGCTAAACTGGATTAAAAAAAAAATTTTAATGTTTATTTTTGAGAGAACAAGCACGCACAAGCGGGGGAGGGGCAGAAGGAGACACCGAATCTGAAGCAGGCTCCAAGGCTCTGAGCTGTCAGCACAGAGCCCAACGTTGGGCTCAAACCCACGGGAGCTGCGAGATTGTGACCTGAGCCCAAGTCAGATGCTTAAGCGACTGAGCCACCCAGGCGCCCCTGGATTTTTTGACTCTCAGCATTTTTCAACTTGCCATGACACCCACTCCCCATGTGTGATCACTTTGTATAATACTGCAAAATGCTACATAAGCTCTGATTCACTGGACAGTCTCATCACCTGCTGAAAGGCTGACTCCTCTGAGCACCATATGCCCCGGGCTTGGTGTGGATGGATGATCGGTCAGGCAGATGTGCACCAGCTGCACAGCCAGGCGTGTGCAGCCGCCTCTCCACCTCCGTGACCAGCTTAGCCCCGTCTCTTCTGACTGTGGGGGTGACCGTCCAGAGTTTCCTCAACTATGAACTGGGACAGCGTTGCCACAGCTCCGTGTCATTGAAAGGGTTATGTTGATGAACGCTTGTAGAAAGCACATTTCTTCCGGGAATTCTCGGTGCCCGCTGCTATCACCGTGATATCTGTGATGGCTGAGTGCGTAGATCGCGTTCCTCTGCACTATGCTTAGCAATGTCAGAATGAAGGAGCATTAATGGCAATTTTGCAAACCTGGGTATATTCAAGAAACGCTGTATAGTAAGCATTTGGAAAATCTTTTCTTCAAAAGGACTTAAAAAGAAGTTTCTAGACCTAAAACACATCTGTCTCCCATCAACTACAACTTGGTTATCTGCAATGACCCACAACCTGCTTGAGCTTCAGCCCATTTTGTCATCTGTAAAAGGGACAGTGTTACTTGCCTCATGGAACATGTATGAAGATTAATGGAGCATGGAACATGTACAGATTCATAGAACACGTATGAAGATTAAGTGAAAAAATATGGCACAAGATAGGCACTGGGTACATACTGGAGGTGCTCCATTCTGAGGTAAGCCTCTCTCTGCTCGGCATTAACTGGTCGTTTCTCCAATATTTAGAACACAAGTGAAAAGTATCATTAATTGCAGAGAAAAAGTTTTTATTCTTTGATATATAAAACCAACAAAACTTTAATGTGTAATACAACATAGTTTTTTTTTGTTTGTTTAAGAAGAAAATGGCAGAAGTAAAGATCTGGGTACAAAAATACACTCAAGCAGCTGTTCCAAGAAATTCAGAACTCCTAATATTATAAACAACAGCATACAAATCTCGGAGTGGTAGGTTTTTTTCTTCTTTCCCTAAAAAATTATTCACATTTGCTTAATTTAAAACACGTTAAGAAATATAACTTTCCTTCTTGGTGACAGACCAGTTACTCAACAAGATATTAAAAAACCAGCAATAACTCAGCAAAAGAACATTTCATTTGTGATAGTAACTAGCATTAGACTTTTGGTTCTATAATACTTATCGTAGTAAAAAAAACCCCACTTCTGACTGCTTGGATGCCAGAAAAGATGCTCATACAGCTCACTGGAGCCCATAAATTTGGATGTGTTTGGACTCTCACCCTCTACCTCAACGGGAGAGCATCTCTGGCCTTCCCTGTGCTTAGGAACACAACCAATAGTGATCCTGGCACACAAATAACAAAATCAAACATAGCTGCAGGAAACCACAACTGCTCAATAAAAGCTATTTCTGCCTAATAAATAGTTTCCAAAGGAAAAATTATTTGCTTTTACACTTAATGAAGAAAAATGAAGATGTTGAGATACTATTTTCAATCTGTTAGCAGCCTGACATCCATGAAGTCAGGACAGTTCTGTGGCTGACCAGCAGGGGGTGCTGGACCACAGGAGAAGCAGCCGTATACTGTCCCAAGAAAGGCATCCTAAAAAAATATTTTTACTTGTATTTATATGAAAGCTTTATTTGGTCAAAGTTTAGTTCTCAGAGTATAAGTGTAACATTTTCTCCTCCACATTGGATTCAAACAAAATACACTTCATATAATATTGGATCAAACATGAATAAACCTATAAAATTACTAAATATATAAATATTGGTGGAAGATCAAAGGGAAGTGATAATGAATTTAGTCTGTGTTAAAAATCAGTAAGTTCCACGTGACTTGTGAATTTAAAACAAAGATAACAGAAACTACACATCCAAATGGCTGTGAGCTTTCAGAGGCCTGCCAGGGGTGTGTGGTGGGCTTATCCATCATTTCCACTGAAAATATTTCAAAAATTGCCCTCAGACTCAAACCCCAGGAAAAGACTAGTTTTTATCTCCGAGTTAATGATGGCTTTTGGTCACGAAAGTATTGCTGAGACTTACCTTCCAGTACCTTCCAACCCCGCAGGGCTAAGTTCGCCCGCCCAGAGGCTGAGCCCCCGCAGGTGCCGTGATCCACGTGAGCTTTTCCCCTGGGATGTGTGGGGGTCCGGCACCCGCTTGGCTGTCTGAAATTCATTGTCACTGGTCATACCTGTTACAGGCTTGGGCGCACTGACTCTTCAAAGCCAGGCTCTGGCTGCCACCTTCCTCCCTCATTCCTGCCGGCGAGCGGAGTCTGCAGGGCAGCCGGGGCGCGCGCTCACAACAGTGCTGACGTCACAGGTTGTTTTTGCACGGGTCACATTAAAGACACGAATCTATGTTTCAAAAGGAATTTTAAAGCTTCATTTATAAAAGTATTTTCAAAACGAAGTATTTTCTGCACCTGGTCAGACCCTCTCTGCCACTTTATTTACGAAAGTGCTGGGACCTGCCCCCGGCTGAGCACTGACTGCACGCGTGTGCATTTTCTGTTCCGTGGAGAAGTCTATAAAAATAGTATCTGTATTTTCTATCCGTCAGCTGGAACACACGCGGGGTGTGGGCCAAGAGGGTGGGATAAATAAAAACAACAACAAGGGGCCCGAAGCGCACAGTGCCTGTCCCCACTCGCACCCGGGACCCGCGGTTACCAGCGCCTCCAGGGGGCGCGGCGGCCCTACAGCGTCACGGCCGGGCCGTGCTCCTCCACGGCGCCAGGGGGCAGCGGCAGGGCCAGGCTGTGGCGAGGGTCGGCGCGCAGGGAGCTGAGCAGCCTGTGCGCCGGGCCCGCGCCGTTGACCCGCGCCTGGCTGCCCGGGGGCGGCGGCCTGGGCGCGGGCCGCGGCTCCAGCACGCCCTCGAGCACCACGTCGGGCTCGTCGTCGCTGTCCGCGTCGTCGGGCTGCAGGTGCAGCAGCGCGGGCGCGGCGGGCAGGCTGTGGCGGCTGGCCGCGCTGTCCGAGGAGCGGCCCGAGCTGCCCGACGCGCGGCTGCCGCGCACCACGTTGTTCCTCTGGTTGGCCGGCTTGACCGTGACGATGAGGTTGTGGCTGTTGGCGATCATCATGTCCGTGACCTGGTCCAGCGTCTTCCCGGCCACCTCGATGCCGTTCACCTCCAGGACCTCGTCGTCCACGGCCAGCAGCCCGGTGCTCTCGGCCAGGCCGCCGGGCACCATGCGCGAGATGAAGATGCCCGGCACCTTCTCCAGGCCCTGCGGGGCCACGCGCACGCTCGTGCCGTCGCGGATGTAGAAGCCCAGCGGCTTCTGGCAGCCGTGCCTGTACAGCCTCACGCGGCGGTGCGTCTCGGGCAGGATGTCCACGTCGATGATGGAGGACACGGGGCGGAAGTCGTGCGGCAGGCCGATGTGCAGGTGTGCGCGCCGGCGGGGGCCGTCCTCGCGCAGCGCCAGCGCCTTCCTCCGGCGGGATAGAGAGCCACCGGCCCCGAAGCTGCAGTGCTCGGCCTCCTCTGAAACAGCAGAGGGGGTGGCGGTCAGGATGGGGGGAGGTACTGGTCAGGATGGCTGGTCAGGACAGGGGGCACCGGGAGGGGGAGGCGGTCAGGAGGGCGGCGGGGCATGGGAGGGGGAGGCAGCGGACAGCACGGCGACGCCTGAGGGCTGGGGCTGCCCGTGGGGTCCGGCTCTCTGCCGCTTACCTGTGGGCTGCTCCTCGGATGTGCCCTGGGACCCCACAGAACTCTGAGGCAGTGGGCACCACCATCACATCACGTCTTTCAGCTAATTCCCTACAAGTCTCGCCCATATGTATAGGACTTCACTTTTCTGGAAAGTCTCAACCTCTAGGATGATACGCTGGAGTAACTTTCAGAGCCCACAGCCATCTGGCATCAGTTGGGCTGGCCGTATCGTTAAGTCCAATCGCGTCCCTACAGTTAGCTCTCTGGAACTGTCCAAAACCACCCCCACACAACCAACATGACTGCAAGGTGAAGAGGCAGGAATGAGACTACAATAAAGAGAATTAACAATGGCTGGAAGGCTTAAAAGTGCCTGATTGCATTCTGGGAAGACGGCAGAGCAGGGGCCCCGGGAATCTCTCCCCCCCCAGATGACAACAGCAGGGGCGGAACCTGTGTGATGGGACTGCTTTGGAACTCTGGACTCTGCCCGAGGCCTGCCACGTGTCCGGGAGAAGTAGTCGATTTTGGTCCATTCCAGCTCGCAGCACAGCAGCACCTACCCGTCCCGCGCCCCAGCCATGTGGCAGGCAGCCGGGCACGTGTTTCTGGAGCAGCCCGCAGAAGCCAGGTGGACGAAAAGGACCCCGTCCCCCAAACGGCAGGAGGCCATGCTCTGACCACACCGGTGCGGACTCAGAGGCTGGCGGCCATTGCTGTCACCCCTCCAGCTCCAGCTCGAGTGACTTCAAGGGGATAAGTGCCCTCTTATCCCCCTTTTGTTTTCCACTTTTCCCCTTTTGGGAGCTACACGTTAAAGACTAGGACATTGAAAAACAGCTGCCTATTTGGGGGAAGTTAGGAAGCGACGGCACATGTCCAAGGAAAGGCTCAGAAAAGACCGGGGAAGACATTAAATGGACACCTCAGGTTGACCCCCGGCACAGAGCCTGTAACCATGAAAAGAACGACGACAACGCAACAGCAAACCTTGGGGAAGGGGGAGAATCTGATTTCCAGAGTAACCGCATCATGAGATTCGAATGTCCAGCGCTCAGCAAATCACAAGGTACACAAAGAAAGAGGGGACTTCGGCCCATTGCAAGGAAAAAGATAATTCAACAGAATCTGTCCCTAAAAAGGACCCGGTGTCAGATCTACTTGAGAGACTTTAACACAATTGCCTTGAGACCATGGGGAAGATGGTGGAATAGGAGGATTCTGAGCTCACCTCCTCCCACAGACACACTGAATACACCCAGGCACCCCCTACATGTAATGCAACTCAATCTGAGAACAACCTGAAGCTAGTACAGTGGCTCTTCCACAGCCAAGGACAGAAAGAAAAAGCCACACCAAGAAGGACAGGAGGGGCAAAGACTGAGTCAGGAAACAAACCCCTGGCACATGAGAAGGGAATCACAGATGCAGAGAGGATATCACACTCCCTGAGGAGTAAGGGGATCAAGCCCAATGGGCATGGCATCCGTGGTCCTGGGAACCTGCACCAGGAAGATGAGTCCCCATAATATCTAGCCTTAAAAATCAGCAAGGCTTAACCCTGGAAGCTTTGAAAACCAGTAAAGCCTAATTCCAGGAGAGCAACAAAGAAATCAAAGAGGAAATAAAAAAAATTTCCTGGAGACAAATGAAAATGGAAACACAATAGTTTTTTTTTAGGATGCAGCAAAAACAGTTCTAAGAGGGAAGTTTACAGCAATATAGGCCTACCTCAAGAAACAAAAAAAGTCCCAAACAATCTGACCTTACACCTGAAAAAGACTATAATAAGAATAAAGCCCAAAGTTAGCACAAGGAAGGAAACAAAAAAGACCAGGGCAAAAATAAATAGAGACCAAAAGACAATATAAACGACCAATGAAACGAAGAGCCGTTCTTTGATAAGGTAAGCAAAACTGATAAACCTTTAGCCAGACTCATCAAGAAAAAAAGAACTCAAGTAAATAAAATTATAAATGAGAGAATTTAAAACTGACATCACAGAAATCCAAAGGATTATAAGAAATTACCATGAAAAATTATACACCAACAAATTGGACAACCTGGAAGCAATAGGTAAATTCCTAGAAACATACAATCTTCCAAGACTGAATCAGGAAGAAACAGAAAATCTGAACAGATTACTAGTAACAAAATTGAATTGGTAATCAGAAAACTCTGGCACAGGTGAATTCTACCAAATATTTTATATTTAATATTTTATCTTATTATTTTATGTTAGAGAGAAAGACAGCATGAGCAAGGAAGAGGGGAGAAAGAAAATCCCAGGCTCCCAGCTGAGCATGGAGCCCGATGTGGGGCTTGATCCCATGACCCTGGGACCATGACGTGAGACAAGATCCAGAGGTGGACGCTCAACCGATTGAGCCACCTGGGCACCCCTCCACTAAACATTAAAGAAGAGTTAATGCCTGTGCTTCTCAAGCTATTTCAAAAAATAGAAGAGGAAGGAAAATTTTAGAAGTCATTCTTCAAGGGCAGCATTACCATGACATGCAACTCAAAACCAAGGACACTCCAAAAAAAGAAAATGAGGCCATGTCTCTGATGAACATAGATGTGAAAATCCTCAACAACATATTAGCAAACCAAATTCAATGCTACATTAGAAGGATCAGGTGGGATATATTTCAGGGATGCATGGAAGGTTCAATATCTGCAAATCAATCAGTGTGATGACCACATTAACAAAATGTGATCTTTTTTTTAAAAATTTTTTTTTTCAACGTTTATTTATTTTTGGGACAGAGAGAGACAGAGCATGAACGGGGGAGGGGCAGAGAGAGAGGGAGACATAGAATCGGAAACAGGCTCCAGGCTCTGAGCCATCAGCCCAGAGCCCGACGCGGGGCTCGAACTCACAGACCGCGAGATCGTGA
The DNA here is from genome assembly GCF_022079265.1 of Lynx rufus. Taxonomy (NCBI): domain Eukaryota; kingdom Metazoa; phylum Chordata; class Mammalia; order Carnivora; family Felidae; genus Lynx; species Lynx rufus. The sequence goes on along the minus strand of NW_025814835.1, from coordinate 149,362 downwards.
CCTGGCTGAAGTCGGACGCTTAACCGACTGCGCCACCCAGGCGCCCCAAAATGTGATCATCTTAATGAAGAAAAAGCATTTGACAAAATTCAACATCTGCTTATGATAAAAACTCTCAACAAAGTGGGTGTAGAGGAAACATACCTCAACATAATAAAGGCCATGTATGATAACCTATAGCTTACATCATAGTCAATAGTGAAACGCTGGCATCTTTTCCCCTGAGATCAGAAACAAGTCAATGATGTTTACTCACCAGTTTTATTCAAAATGGTATTAGAAGTTGCAGGTGGAACAGTCAGACAAGAGAAAGAAACAAGGGACATCCAAATTGGGAAGGAAGAAGTAAAACTGTCACTACTCGCAGATGATAAGATTACATACAGAAAACCCTAAAGACTCCACCAAAAAACTATTAGAATAAATGAATTCAGTAAAGCTGTAGGATACAAAATCAATATACAGAAATCTATTGTGTATAATAACTAATAACACACTAGCAGAAAGGAAAATTAAGAAAACAATCCCATTTACAATTCCAACAAAAATAATAAAACACCTAGGAATAAACCTAACCAAGGAAGTGAAAGATCTATGAACTGAAAACTCTAAGACACTTACAAAAGAAACTGAAGAAGACACAAGTAAATGGAAAGATATTCCATGCTCACTGACCGGAAGAATTAATGTTGTTAAAATGTCCATATTACCTAAAGCAATCTACAGATTCACTGAAATCCCTATCAAAATGCCAGTGGCATTTTTCACAGAAATAGAACAAACAACCCTAAAATTTGTATGGAACCACAAAAGACCCCAAACAGCCAAAGCAATCTTGAGAAACAACAAAGCTGGAGGTATCATGCTCCCTGGTTTCAAACTAGATTACAAAGCTGTAGTAAACAAAACTGTATGGCATTGGCATAAGAACAGACAATAGACCGGGGCACCTGGGTGGCTCAGTCGGTCCAGCGTCCAACTCTTGATTTCAGCTCGGGTCCTGATCTCATGGTTCGTGAGATTGAGCCCCACATCAGGTTCTTCTCTGACAGAGCAGAGCCTGCTTGGGATTTTCTCTCTCTCTCTCTCCTCTGTCTGTCCCTCCTCCGCTCACACTTTCTCTCTCTCTCAAATAAGTAAACATTAAAAAAATTAAAAAGTGGGGTGCCTGGGTGGCTCAGTTGGATAGGCATCTGACTTCGGCTCAGGTCATGATCTCATGGTTGGTGGGTTTGAGCCCCACCTCGGGCTCTGTACTGACAGCGCAGAGCCTGGATCCTGCTTCGGATTCTGTGTCTCCCTCTCTCTCTCTCTGCCCCCCTCTCTCAAAAATAAATAAACATTAAAAAATTTAAAAAAATTAAAAAGAATAGATGACAGACCAATAGAACAACATAGACAGCCTAGAAATAAACTCACACATATATGGTCAATTAACTTATGACAAAAGAGACAAGAATATACACTGGGGGAAGGACACTCTTGAATAAATAGGCCATGAAAACTGGACAACCATATGGAAAAGAATGAAACTAGACTATTATCTTATACCATATACAAACATTAGCAAAAACAGTAATTTGAAAAGATATAGGCACTCATATGTTTATTGCAGCATTGATTACAATAGCCAAGATATGGAAGCAGTGCCACTGTTGGATAAAGAAGATGTGGTACATACATGTACAATATATGTACATATATGTACATATATGTACATTATTCAACCATAAAGAGTGAAGTCTTGCCATTTGTAACAATGTGGACGGACCTTGACTGCATTATGCTAAGTGAAATTGTGTCAGAGAGACACAAATATTGGATGATTTCACTTGCATGCAGAATCTAAAAAAACAAAATAAATAAAAAGAACAACAGCAAAACCAGAAACAGACTCCTAAATACAGAGAAAAAACTGGTGGCTGCCAGAGGGAGGAGGGTTAGGGGACAGAATGAAACAGGTGAAGGGGATAAGAGGTACAAACCTCCAGTTATAAAATAAGTCAGTGATGAAAAGTACAGCATAGGGAATATAGTCAATAATACTGACAACTTTTTTGGTAACAGATGGTAATTACACTTACTGTAGTGACCATTTAATAATGTATATAATTGTTGAACCACTACCATACACCTGAAAATATTACAATGCAACTTACTAAAATTAGAAAAAAAAACCAGCCTTAAAAATGCTCAAGAAACTAAAGGAAGATTTGGAGGAAGTAAGAAGATGATATATCAACAAAATGGAAATATTGATAGAGAGACAGAAAACCTAAAATGTTACCAAATAGAAATTCTGCAGCTGAAGAGTATAATAATCAAAATGAAAAAAATCATTGTCAGATATGAATAGGCAGAAGGAATCAGTGAACTTGAATATAAGACAATGAAAGTTAGCGTGTCTAAGCAACAGAAAGAAAAAATGCTTGAAGAATAGTGAATAGAGCCTAAAGAAACTTTGGGACACCATTTAGGGAACCAACACATGCATCATGGGAGTCTTGGAAGAAGAGAATGTGGCCCAGGGAACAGCTGAAGAAATAATGCCTGAAAACTTCCACATTTGATGAAATGCATGAATATAAACATCTAATAAACTCAATGAACTCTAAGATGAACTCAAACAGACCCACATGTAGACACATTATAATCCACTTTATAAAGACAGAGAGACTCTTGAAAGCAGCAAGAAATGAGTCACCAGGGACCCTTATCAGATTATCAGTCTATCATTAACATTTCTCATCAGGAACTGGAGGCCAGGAGGCAGGGGGCTGATACATTCAAAGTACTAGAAGAAAATAACTGTCAATCAAGAATCCTATATCCAGCAAACTGCCTTTGCAAAGTGAGGGAGAAATTCACACTCCCAGATATATGAAAGCTGAGAAAGTTTGTATCACTAGACCTGCCTGGCAAGTCATGTTCAAGGGAGTCTTTCAGGTGAAGTGAAGGACAACTAGACAGTAACTTGAAGCTGTGTGAGAAATAAAGATCTGAATGAAGGTAAATACAAGGACTATTATAAAAGCTAGCATTATTATAACAATATATAACTTGTATAATAGACTATTATCACAATAGTCTGTAGGTGCTCTTTTTGTTTCTACATGATTTAAGAAACTAATATATTTATTTATTTTTAAAAATTTTTTTTTTAACGTTTATTTATTTTTGAGACAGAGAGAGACAGAGCATGAACGGGGGAGGGTCACAGAGAGAGGGAGACACAGAATCGGAAACAGGCTCCAGGCTCTGAGCTGTCAGCACAGAGCCCGACGCGGGGCTCGAACCCACGGACCGTGAGATCATGACCTGAGCTGAAGTCGGATGCTCAACCGACCGATCCACCCAGGCGCCCCAAGAAACTAATATATTTAAAGGATAAGAATTATTTGTCTAAAAGCTGGTATTATTGTAACTTTGGTTTGTAACGTCAAATTTTGTCATCTACACAACATAGACGACTTACGTGTTTACAAGGGTTATCAGTTTGTGTTTTGGGGCACACATGTATAATGTAATTTTGTGGCACCAACAACAGAGCGTTGTGTTTGGAGCTGCCGTGCTGTTACCAAATGTCTGCTTCTATCAATTACATTAGATCCTTCGGAAGTTAGCTGTAACCACGAAGAAAATTACTATAGAATTGACACGAAGGACATTAAGAAGGGATTTAAACATTTCACTACAAAAAAATTAACACGAAAGAAGAGAGGAATGCAAGCCATGAGGGACAAAAAAAGCTAAGGGGCATATAGAAAACCAAGAGCACAGGGACAGAAGTCCCTTCTTATCAGTAGTTCCTTTATATGCAAATGAATCAGGCCCTCAAATGAAAATGCAGGCTGGCAGAATGAATAAAAACACATGATCCAACAATATGCTGTCTTGACAAGAGACTCTCTTGTGACCCAGTGACACAAACAGGAAAGTGAAAGGAAAAAGTTTCCATGAAAAAGCAGGCGTGGTTCTACTAATATCAGACAAAACAGACTTTAAATAAAAAAAGTTACACAAGGGGGGCACCTGGGTGGCTCAGTCGGTTAAGCGTCTGACTTCGGCTCAGGTCATGATCTCGCTGTCCGTGAGTTCAAGCCCCGCGTCGGGCTCTGTGCTGACCGCTCAGAGCCTGGAGCCTGTTTCAGATTCTGTGTCTCCCTCTCTCTCTGACCCTCCCCCGTTCATGCTCTGTCTCTCTCTGTCTTAAAAATAAATAAACATTAAAAAAAAAAGTTACACAAGACAAAGGATATTACATATTAATAAAGGGATCAATAGAGCAAGAAGATAAAACAATTACAAACATTTACACACCTAGTAACAGACAATCAAAAGATAGGCAGCAAACCTGACACAACTGAAGGTGGAAACAGTTTTAAGATAACAGCTGGTGACTCCAATACCCCTCTCATAATAAGGGACACAAAAACCAGACAAGATAAGTGGGCAAACAGAGGACATAACACAATAAGCCAACTAGACCTGAGAGATACATACAGAACATTCCACCCAAGAAGAAGACGATACTTGATTTCCTCAAGTGCACCTGGGACATTTTCCATAATAGACCAAATGTTAAGCCACAAATTAAGTTTCAATAGATTTTAAAAGATAGATATCATACAAAGTATCTTCCCTGACCACAGCACGAGGAGGCAGAAATCAGTAACATAAAGAAAACTAGAAAATTCACTACAATGTAAAAACTAAACAACACTTTGTAACAACCAATGGCTCAAAGAACAAATCACAGGGAAATGAGAAAATACTTAGGGATGAATGAAAACAAAAACACAACCAAAACTCAAGGGATGTAGCAAAAGCAATCCTGAGAAGGAAATTTATACCTATAAATGCTTATGTTAATATCAGGAAAGATCTCAAATCAACAACCCAACTTTACAACTTAAAGCACTAGAAAAATAAGAACAAAGTACGCTCAAAGCAGAAGGAAGGAAATAATAATGATTAGAGATATATGCGGTACAGGATATAAAAACAATAGAGAAAATCAATGACAGAAAAGGTTAGTTCTTCAGAAAGACCAATAATATTGACAAAACGTTAAATGGACTAAGAAAAAGAGAAGACTTGGGGCGCCTGGGTGGCTCAGTCAGTTAAGCATCCAACTTTGGCTCAGATCATGACCTTGCCAAAGGTTTGAGCCCTGCATAAGGGCTCTGTGCTGACAGCTTGGAGCCTGGAGGCTGCTTTAGGTTCTGTGTCTCCCTCTCTCTCTGCCCCTCTCCCACTTGCACACGCACGTGCGCACGCTCTCTCTCTCTCAAAAATAAATAAACTTAAAAAAAAGACTAATGACTAAAATCAGAAATTAAAGTGGGGACACCGCTACCATTTCTACAGAAATGAAATAGATTTTAAGAAAGTACTAGGAGCAATTGCATGCCAACAAGTTGGGTCACCTAGATGGATACACTTCGAGAATCATAAAACCTACCAAGGCTGAATCATGAAGAAATACAAAATCGGAATAGATCTATAAATAGTAAGGAGATTGAATCAGTGATCAATGCTCTCTCAACAAAGAACAGTCCTGGACCTGATGGCTTTACTGATGAATTCTGCCAAACATTAAAGAGGAAATAATACCAATCTTTCTCCAACTTTTCCAAAAATTTGAAGAAGAGAGAATAGTTCCAAACTAATTCTAAGGCTAGCATTACCCTGATACCAAAGCCAGACAAAGACAGCACAATGGAAAAAAGCCCACAGACCAATATTCCTTATGCTCACTGATGCAAAAATACTCAACAAAATACTTGCAAACAAAGTTTAGCAGTATATTAAGAGGATTATACACCATGACAAGTGGGACTCTCCCCTGGAATGCAAGGGTGAGTCAACATACAAAAATCAATGTGACGTACCATATCAACAAAACGAAGGGAAAAACACATGATCATCTTGATGCAGAAAAAGCATTTGACAAAATACAACACCCTTTCATTATAAAAACACTCAACAAAATAGGACTAAAAGCAAACCGCCTCCACATAAGAAAATCTACATACGAAAAAATCATAGCAAACATAATACTCAATGGTGGAAAAAAAAGCTTGTCCTCTAAGAGCGCGAAGAAGGCACAGACTGCTGCTTCCATGACTTCTGTTCAACACAGTACTGGAAGTCCTAGCCAGAGCAGTTAGGCAAGAAAAAGAAATAAAACACTTTCAAATTGGAAAGGAAGAAGTAAAACCATCTCTCTTTGCAGACGATCTGATCTTAAATGTGGAAAATGCTAAAGACTCCATGAAAAAGCTGTTAGCTCCAATAAGCTAATTCTGCAAAGTAGCAGGATACAAATCAACACACAAAAAAGCATCTTCCATAAACGAGCAGTGAATGATCTGAAAAGGAGATTACAAACACAATCCCATTTGACAGCCTCAAAAAGAATAAAATACTTAGGAATTAGCTTAGCCAAGGAGGTGAAGCCTTGTATAATGAAAACTACAGAACACTGCTGAAAGAAATTAAGACATAAATAAACGGGCGAGGGGGCATCTGGGTGGCTCAGTCGGTTGGGCGTCTGACTCTTGATTTCAGCTCAGGTCATTATCTCAGGGTCACGGGATCAAGTCCCATGTCAGGCTCTCTGCTGAGCATGGAGCCTGCTTAAGATTCTCTCTCTTTCTCTCCCTCTGCCCCTCTCCCCTCCTCAAAAATATTTTTAAAAAGACCTAAATAAATGGAAACACATCCCATGATCATGGACTGGGAGACTTATTGTTAAATGTCAATATTACCCTAAGTGCTCTATAGATGCATTGGAATTCTTATTAAAACCGAATGGCTTTTTTTTTTTTTCAGAAACAGTAAAACCCATTCTAAAATTCATATTGAATCTCAAGAAATCCCAAACAGCCAAAATAATCCTGAAAATGAAGAACAAGACTGGAAGAGTTACACTTCCTGATTTTAAAAGTAACCACAGAGCTATAGTAATCAAAAAGGTGTAGCACTGGGATAAAGACAGATAGACCAATGGAATAGAATAGAGAGACCATAAGTAAGCCCCCCAGATCCGGTCAGTGGAGAAAGCAGTGTCTTCTCAGCAAACGGGGCTGGGAACACTGGATAGCCACATGCAAAAGAATGAAGTTGGACGCCTACTTAATGCCATACACAAAAATTAACTAAAAAAAGGATCAAAGACCTCAATGTAAGACCTCGCACTATACAATTTAGGAGAAAACACAGGAGAAAAGCTTCATAATACCTGATGATTTATTGGATTTGACACCAAAGGCAGAGGCAACAGAAGAAAAAAAGACAAACTGGACTTCATGCAAATTTTAAAAACTTTGTGCATCACAAGTGTGAACAACAGTGAAAAAAAGGTAACCCACAGAATGGGAGACAGTGTTTGCAAATTGTGTATCTTATCGGGATTAATATTCAGAATATAGAAAACTCCTAAAACTCAGTAACAAGGTCCCAATTCAGAAATGGGAAGAGTTCACAATATATGCAAATATCAAACAACCTCTGCATACCTAGTATATCATTCTATACACCAGCTGCACACCTGAACGGCTACAATGTGAAATGCTGACTCTGCCTCACTTTCCAAAATCCAGTTGTGGTAATGGCGGCAACAACAACAAAAGGCAAAGGACTCGGACACACACTCTCCAAAGAAGACACACAAACGTTCACAAAACCCAGAAAGATGTTGAACGTCACTAATAGAGAAATGTTCATAGCACCCTTATTTAATAGCCCCAAAGCAGAAGCAACCCAAAATGTGGTTTATCCACACAGTGGCATATCATTCAGCATTTAAAAGGAAGGCAGTCCCGACGCCTGTGGGACACGAGCCACACGGAGAACATGATGCTCGGGGGGTGTGAGCCAGCCACAAGAAGACAAATCCTGCGTCGTCCCACTCACGTGAAGTCCTTGGCGGAGTCACAGTCACACAGAAAGCAGGGTGGTGGTGCCGGAGCAGGGGGAGTCGGTGTTACATGCGGATTGCGTTTCAGTTTTGCAAGCTGACAGAGCAGACGCACGGTAGTGAGGGGGACACTGAGTCCTACGCTAAAAAATCGTTAAGATGGCAAATTTTATGAGCACTTTACCACAATAAAAAACGGGAACAAAATCCAAAAAATTATTCTAGGTGGCAGCATTTGCACGTTCCCTTCTTTGCCTTCAAAGGCAGCATTGCAGCCTGGTCACCAGGTGTCAGCTGGGTAGGCTGAGGGTGGGAGCAGCCAGTGACCATCACTCCCTTTCATCGTCCGCGGTATGGATGTTCATGGTTGCACACGGCCAGGGACAGACGTGCGCTGCATTATACGAAAACACGAAAACAATCCGTGCTGGGAAGGGGAAGCCCTGGGCCTGCTAGTGAGTGAGATGTGCGCTCTGGCTGCCCTAGCTCCAGGGGCACCCTCACGGGAGCGCCGCTCTGTAGTGCAGGGCGTCCCCCACCGGCCAAGGTCATGCCTCTGTGTTCCCACCGCCAGCCTGGGGTGGGGGGCGCTCCAGGTGCCAGGAACTTTCCTGGGGACAGGAAGCTGGCCACAAGGACTCCTTGAACTCCTGTTGAGTTCCTAAAAATGTTCTATGTATTTCCTCTTTTGCACTTGTAAATTAAAAAAAAATTTTTTTAACATTTATTCATTTATGAGAGACAGCTGGAGCAGGGTAGGGTCAGAGAGAGAGGGAGACACAGAATTGAAGCAGGATCCAGGCTCCGAGCTGTCAGCACAGAGCCCGACATGGGGCTCGAACTCAAGAGCTGTGAGATCATGACCCCAGCCGAAGTCGGACGCTTAACTGCCTGAGCCCCCCAGGCGCCCCTCTCTTGCACTTCTAAATCAGAGACTCCTTTCCTTTCCTAGCTTAATCAGAAATGAGCACCCAGGAATGAAGTGTTTGCCAACCAGCAGTGTAACTGAAGATGTGTTTAGTACTCGGTAGAGAAAGTGAGTCATTCTTCCTTATTTTTGGTTAGTAGATGACAGGACGAGACAAGCAGGGAGTGCGGGAGGCAGCGCCTTAAGTAGGAAAAGGCTGTTCCTTCGGACAGTCCTGCAGGTGTTTGCAGAGGTGGAGGAAGCCTCGGGCACGGCCGTGCACCCTCCACACTCCTTCCTGGTGTCCCAGGGGCCTCAGGTGAAGTCAGGACGCTCGGGCCCGTGACGTGGCCCGGGTGCGTGGGATGCTCTACCCTCCATGGGCCGTGGTGGCACGTGACTGAGGCCAAACACATTCGTTCATCAACCAGGGAGACCCTGTCAGGAGCTTGACTTAAAGGAACATTTTCAAAAGTTGAAAGCAGAGGAAGGAAACAGGCAGGTGGCCTCTGGGAGCCCTGAAGGAAGCGTCTCCTCTCATCAGAATGACATCGTTTTGTTGTTCTTTCCTCTCTTTTCGATAAACACACACTTGCACGCACACATCCAGCCTCTGCGGCTCCCCGAGGAAAGTGCTTCTGGGACCAGATGACAGGGGTTTGCCGAGCAGTTGGCCCCACGCGTGTGTCCGTGTTGCCCGCGCCTGATCCCAGGGAGTCGGCTGCATCTCGGACATCTTCACACTTGCCAGAGGCCCCTGCAGCGGTAGCAGTGACAACACTCACGGGCACCCACGAGACAGTCTGCGTGTCAACACTGGCCCTTCCTCGTTCGCGGGACCGAAGACCGACTGATTAGACGGAGATGAGCGCCAGGAAGCGCGAGTGGGAGCGCTGGGGGGAGACAGGAGGACAGTGGTCCACAGCCATCGTGGGCGCCGCTGGCAGAGCACCTGGGAGTGCCCATCGCCACTCTCTCTCCATTTCGTAACTCCAAAATGTGCGATTCTTCTCTTAGTTCCAGGAGCCCCTTCCCAGGTGTGAGCCTATCAGTCAATCGATCACACCTCAGCGAGTTCTTGTCATTTCTTATCCGCACGGATATCGCAAGGATCCCAGGATTTTTTGAGAAAAGGCAACTTTTAAAATTGTGTTTGTGACACCTGAATACGTCCTGCACTCCTCTGCAGACGTGACCACCGCTTGTCTGTGCTTTTGCGATTTCATCGAAATGGATCTTGCGATTCTCACCCGCGGCTGCTTTTGTTCCCTTATCGTGCGGAAGGGTTCCTGCTTCCCGCTGCTGCTGGAGGCTCTGAACCTCACGTGGCAGCAAGTGCTCACTGAAGTCCTTCCAGGGTCAGGAGCCCCTGCCCCGAGGAAACCAGGAACTGGTAGGAGAGAGACACAGACAAGACTTGGGATAAAACTGTTCGGGAGACGCCTTGGGCAGAGCACCGGCCGGGCATCCTCTGGCGTAGCAGGGTGGGACGGTGAGTCTGCCGCTGGGAGGGAGCTGTGTCTGCGGGCCCAAGGGGTGCGAAGCTGCCGCTGGGATGCGGCCCAGCGTCGGGGACGGAGTGTGCCCCCCAGACGAAAAGCGGAACCCCAACAAAGGCATCTGCTCCCATGAGCAGCTCCCCCTCAGGGTAGGCCGACTCCAGGTGGAGCCCACGCCGGACACGGCAGTTCCCTGGACCGGGGCCTTGGAGTGTCTCCATGGGTAACAGATCCGAACATTGTCCTGAGGGCATCGTTCCCGACAAACCCCTGTGGCAGGTCCTGGCTGCAGGTGGCCACGGCCCACACCCCTTCCTGAAGGTGGGCCCCGCCCGAGGCTGTTTATTCAGGGAGGGGTGGGACAGGGCTGGGTGCTCCGGAGGCCAAGCCCTCAACTGGACACTGGCCAGCCTGATGTGGGGGGAGGTGGGAACCAGGCCGGTTCTGGGCCACACATGCGTCTCCCTGTGTGAAGGACTTACGCACAAACATGGGGGGTGGGGGGGGGTGGGGTGGGAAGGTGGGGGCCGAGTGGGAGGACAGACGTGGCCTGAGTCCCTCTCTGTTCACACCACTGGCCCACAGACCTAGAGCTGCAGCAGACCCCCCCTTCCCCCCAAGCTGGCTTGTCTTCAAGCCTCAGTTTACCCGACTCTAATGGCACATTCCCTCTCGCAGGCCTGGACGTGGCCCAGCCTCTGTGTCACCAGGGCCGGGCCCACGGGTGAGCAGGCACTCTGGGCGTGTGCATGACTGACCAGACGGAGGCTCCAGGGTAAGCCCAGACATTGGGGGACAGAGGAGGAGGATGAAACGGGGCCACGAAGGCAGACGAGGCCTCCAGACAGCAGCAGAAGCAGGTGTAGAGACTTCCGCTCCCAGAAGACGGGGGGTGTGTCTCCCACCCTCCTGCTGAGTCCAACCGAAACCCTGGGCTCGGCACTCGATAGCCACGTGAGGAGACACTGAGGGACAGGAAGGCAGACGGGGCGGGGCGCAGGGGAGGCTTGAGCCCCAGCTGTTCTGTGCTGTTCCCTTCAGACATCCCAACCGTCCCAGATGAGAACCAACATGAGCCAGAAAGGGGCAGCTTGAAAGAGAAGCTTTTAGACCCTGACCGCCCCACCCCATCCAAACACAACAGACAAACGCAGCCACAATCAACAGCAAAGGCTGAGTGAGGAGCCCTGGTGAGCAGAGGCCATGAGGGGCCTGGATATCTGCCCTGTGCCCGAGTGCTAAGGTGGACAGTCCCCTGGGGTCAGTGGAGCCCACGCCCTCCAGCCAGTAGTAAGGAGCTGCACGTGGGTACCGATGTGCGTGGCAGGCAGGCTAAAAGTCAGAGTGCACACGAACACGGAGCGCGACCACGTGCGTGAGATAAAGAAGAATCGGGCCACGGGGTGGAGTGGCCGCCCAATGACAAAATGGTGACCCCTGAGACACTCTTGCGCGTACGCAGCACCACGGAGCAGCAGCGTGTGTGAGCCAACCTCTGCGCGTGGAACCAACCGGGTGGGATCCACACATGGTCCGCAGAACAGGAGACCCCATGGCACCGTGACCGGCAGGGCCCAGGTGGCATTTCCAGAACAGCCCCCCACAGCAGAGCACACACTCTGTTCAAGTGCCCACGGGACGCACGTGGGACAGACCACCTTCTGCCACCGCAGGCCTCAACATGTGCTTACAGCCTGAAATCCTGCCGTGTGTTTTCTGATGGTGTTTCTGGTGCCTGAGGTCAAAGTAGAGATTGGTACGGAGAACCCAGGAAAACCTCCAAACACTCGGAGGTAACACCCTTCTAAATAATCTCCAAGGGACAAAACCAACCCCGACCAGGGTGAAAATAAAGCACAGTCCAGGACAGCACTTGGGGTGGGGTGGGATGGGGTGCCGGGTGCGCCTCGGTCAGTCCTCTGGGCCCCATGCCTTGCAGCCCAGGACAGACAGAAAGAAGGAAATAATCCAGACAGGAAGGGAGTCCATGAAGCTGGAACAACAGAGAAAAATCAATGAAATTAAGAGCATGGTCTTCCTGTCACAGTCTGCTGGGGACTCAGTCATCCTGTGGCCCTCCCCCACCAGGTCCTGGACCCACCCCCAGTGGCGCCTGGCCCTTCTCCACTGAGTCTTGGTCCGTGGCTCTTCTCTCCCGGGTCCCGGGCCCTTGGCACCTCACGTGTCCCCATCTGTGCTCCAGGCCTGTCGGGGCTCTGCGGATCACCTCCGGTTCTCCGTGGCCCAGCCTGCTAAGCATGTCTTCCCGCTTTGCAGGGGCCTCTCCTCCCCATCTGCCTTACGTGCTCACCGGGCCATCCCAACGCCCCCATGCCAAGTCTAAGCGACGGTCAACACATGTTCTCTCTTCCTTGGACTTGAAATCTGTCAAACTTCAAGGGGCATCCCCTCCATGATATTCTCTCTTCTTGTCTAAAGGGCTACATGGCTTGTAGCTTTCATGTTTAAGTGCTCTTTGTAGGGTCCATATTGTTCTCCACGAGCATCCTGCCTGAGCACTGGGTCCACAGTGAGGGCATGAACCCACTGGGTCCTGGGGTGCTCGATGCTAACAGAGGAGCCTCATTTACCCAGCTGACAACAATGTAAAGTACGGTACCGGCCAACTTCTCATTTTAATGAATGCTTTTTCTAATGGTGTTGAATCGCCAACCTCTGTGAAGCTGCCAGAAAACGTTGTCATCTATCACTTCCACTTATTTCCTGAGTGACAAAGCTACCACTTTGTCACCATCTGGACTTGTAAACAAACGCTGACTCTTCCCGTGTGCTCCTCCTCGGAGACGAAGCCGGCCCTGCCAACAGTGCTCCCCATACCGCACCACCCGGCCCCCGCGGCCATACGGTCAGGTTGGCACTGGTCATTAACTACCGTGTTCCCGCTATCAGCCGCACCCACCCCAAACAACACGCGCCCGGCAGTGACGGCTGGGAAACCCCGCTTCATTCTGCCAATGAGGCGGTGCGGTCTGGGGGGAGTGGTGTGTGTCGGGTGCCGCTGACCGGACCCCCCTCCACAGCCTGCGGGGCACCGGGAAGACTCTTGGTGGAAAGGTCTGGACTTAGGTTTGTTTAAAAAAACAGCTCGGAGCCTGGAGCTCACTTCTGATTCTGTGTCTCCCTCTCTCTCTGCCCCTCCCCCGCTCACGCTCTGTCTCTCTCTCAAAAGTAAAGAAAAATGTGTACAACAACAACAACGACAAAAAATCTACATGACTACAAGTCAGAAAGCTGTTCTAACAAAAGCCAGCCCCTACTTCCAAATAATGCAAATTTTTCGTTCGAAACACTATCCGTTCCCGCAAAAAGCATATCAGCGTGAAGGTGGTGGTTTCTGAGTTCCTTAATCATCCTGACTTTTTCTGTGCACAATTTTGGTTTTCACACTTTTCCTTGAACAACACATAGTACGTTGCTGTGTTTCAACATTAAGATTGTTAGTCTGTTTTAAATGATAGGATATTCTATCTGTACCAGATAAGTATTTGAAACTGAACACTGGTATTAATTACCAAAGTAAACCCATGTACTTACACATACCTCTCCCCCATTTCAATCTAAAGACCAACAAGTTTCTATGGTAAACAATTACTCACAACCTCCCTGTCCGGGGCTCGACCCTGGAACCACCCTTCCATCATGAGGGCTTTAATTAGTTGCCAGATAAGAAAACACAACTTCTCAGTGGCAGTTTCTTATTTGACAACAAAATAACATTTCAGTTTTTTGCTAAATGTCTTCAGTAGAGATTACACAAGTGGCCCTTTTCAGCCAACTCTTGCTTCTGACAGCCACCACACGTGTGCCGATTTACAAAATGCATCTCTGTCCTCAGTGACCTCTGGAGGAGCAGGGCTGTGCAGGCCCGGACCATGGACACAAGGCTTGCAAATCCACAGCCAGAAGGACCTGACCAGTCTGTGGCCAGACTGGGTCCTCGGGATTTGCTCTCTTCATCACAGATCCAGAGGGGCTGACTTGGGTCCTTTCTCGACACCAGTCCTTTCTTTAGGGACCCCACAACACCAGGGCCTCTAACATCTGGCCCCCACCATGCTGGCAAGACTCAGCATCCAACACTGACCCTAACCCTGAATGTTCAGCTACCCTTGTTTATTTAGCAGCACCTTCAAGCAAGTTTTAGCAAATCTAAAGGTGGCCTGAAGTGTCGACACACTGGATGCTTATTACTTTTCAGCAGAAGCTGGGCAGTCGAAACAAAGGAAGTAAACTGCTACCACTAGGGGCCTCTGAGGCCTCATGGGGTGTCAAGGAGCAGAGGACCTCCCCCCTTCTGGGTTTTCCTCTGTGGTTCCATCCCAGGAACGCCTCATCCACTGGGAAACTCACGTGTAGGCATAACATGTGGGCAGCGAGCAAAGGCTCAGAGACCTGAGAGGTGCTCCTCGGGGAGGTGGGACAGGATCCCAAGAGGGGCTTCTACAATGGGCAGCAGCCGTGATGGTACCCAGAGAATCTGGCAGGTGCGGCCTCCCACCCTTGCACACGCCGCTCAGCCCAGGAACAGACTGATAGGGTGTGTGTGTGTGTGTGTGTGTGTGTGTGTGTGCGCGCGCGCGTGGGGGGTATGGGTGTATAGAGAGAGGTTTATTATACACTGGCTCACACAGAAATCCCACGGTCTGCATCTGTAAGCTGGGGACCCTGGAGAGCCAATGGTGGACCAAGCCCCAAAGCCCGAGAACCAGAGCACTACTGTCCCAGGGCAGGAGAAGGTGCAAAAAGAGAATCTGCCTTCTTCCACCTTCCTGTTCTAGTCAGGTCCCCAACGGACTGGGGACTGGATGAGGGCCATCGACACTGGAGAGGGTGGTCTGCTGTACTCTGTCTTCCAGAAACGCCCTGGCAAACACACCCAGAGAGATGTTTTACGAGCTGCCGGTATCTGTGGCCAGTCAGGCTGACACATAGTGTCTGTCATCACAAGGCTCCCTGGGCTCAGATGCTCCTGCCTTCTTCCTCAGGGTGCGGCTGGGACTTGTAGCTGGAGGTGAGGACGACCAGAACGTGGCCCAGGATGAGGGTGTCCAGGGCATTTTCGAGGACCTGCTTTGTAAATGGGCGAAGTGTTTTCCAGTGACCCCGGACTTGTGCAAGTCTGACCCTGGGGTTTGCGGTGCAGCCCCACAGCCCTTGGGAGGCTGATGCCCTCGGATCATTGGCTGATTCCGAATAACAAGGAAACTGCTGAGCTAAGGAATACCAGAGACGAAGGAGTCTCTGGGCATCGGTCAAAGAGTGGGTGGTTCGAACGTGGAAAAGTGCAGATGGCCTCGTGAGGAAGAGGGAGAGCGAGCGTGGGGTTCCTGGGGAGTGGGCTGGCCACGGCTTTGCTCCAAACCCCTATCCCAGCAGCCACGGGCCCAGGGCAGGTACGGCTAGAAACCTTTCTTCCACTTTCCGACGAGCCACGGCATAGGCAGCAAAGCACACAGCTCTCTCTGTGTCCGGGAAGGACGTGTCCCCGGGCGCCCCCACCTCTGCATCCAGCTCCGCACAGCACTCGGATGTTCCCTGTCGCTTGTACGGATAAACCATCGCATATGCACTTTATTAGTCAAAAACTCTCAACTATCTTAAGGACAAACTTTGTTACAAAGAATATCCCATTCCTAAGATTCCAACTTTGGTTCCTAAAATAACTTTTACAAGACGAAAACTGTCACAGCTTCTTTGTATCAAGTACTATGTTAAATCTCATATTTTCTCCAAAGTGAACAACTAAGGGGGGGTGGGCCACAGATTCGGGCAAAAGTCCACCTCCCCCCTCCTATTACACATTTTTACTCAAATTAAGTTACGTGTTTTTTCTCTGCTTCTGTTTTCAGATATCTCCAACGGGAGGAGAAGGAGGTGCTGGCCTCGCTTCCCCGAGGATGCCAGAGCACAAAAGCGGGAGCAGGCGTCTTGCCTCCCCACCGCCGTCTCTCTCCCTCTGCCCAGGTCCAGTTAGACGGGTTCTGTCGGGAAGACGGCACTAAAAACTTGGCAAGGGGCAGGTTTTTACCAGCCTCCCCAGCCTGCCTCCGGGTGAGGAGGCCGGATCAGAGTCAGGAACTGTTTTAGCCCATGTCAGACACATATATGACCGTGGGGACAACTCTGTGAGAAAACGCTTCTTAGAATCCTCTCTAGTTTGAAAACATACGATGTCACAGCTTTTTAGGACCCGATGCAGATGAAGGTGGGTGACGGGCACGGGGGGGGGGGGGGGGGGCTTCCTACCAGCGACCGACTCCCGGAAGGCACACCCAGCAGGCGAGCCCTCCAGGCCAGGCCAAGAGAGTCAAGCACAATCCCAGAAACATGCAAGGCTGACAGGACCCCTGTGACCTAATGGCACCACTGGGACACAAGCTGGAGCCGCTGGGCTAATGGCCGACCTCTGGGCAGGAGCTTCACCCTCCGCATCCAGTTGTCGAAGAATTCTGATGAAACAATTAGAAATATTCTTGTTTTAACTGGCAGACCAGCACACTATTTCTTAATTTGCTGCTGCTATTACAGAAAGATCGTGACAAAAATAGCTGTTACTAAGGTAGCACTACACCATGGCTCCTGCACTTCTGCGGACCCCTGGGGCCGTGACAAGGGGGACGCAGGTGGGGTTAGGGCCAGGCCTAGTGGGCAGCACCTGACGAGGTGGTGTCCTCAGACCAGCGTGTTCCAGGTGGGGGTCCTCTCCCACTCGCCCACAGAGTGTTCTCACGTGGTGCTAGGTGAGGGACGGACCCTCGTGGGGAGGAGGGGGAAGTGAGGGGCAGGGGTGGAGTCCCTCAGAGCAATGAGACAGACGAGAAAGGCCAAGGAATGCAGAACGGTACAACCAGCTGTGGAAGATGGGTGCCCGTTTCTAAAGAAACGAAACATTCTCACCACACAATCCAGCAAACACACTCTTTGGTTTTATCTAAATAACTGAAAACTTGTTTCCACACAAAATCCTACACAAGGATATGTATAGCAGCTTCATTCTGAACTGCCAAAACTTGGAAGCAACCATGATGTCCTGCAGAGGGGGATGGATTAATAAACTGTGGTTCATGTAGACGATATTGTTCCGCACTGAAAGGAAACACAGTAGCAAGCCATGAACAGACGCGGATGAGCCTTGAGTGCTCATCACTAAGTGGAAGAAGCCAGTCTGGATGATTCCGGCCATCGGACACTCTGGAAAAGGCAGAACCGTGGAGACAGGAGACGACGACCAGGGGCTGAGCGGCTGGGGGAGGGAGGGAAGAACAGGCAGAGCCCAGGGTTCCAGGGCAGCAAAACTCCTCTGGCTGTAGGGTTACGTTGGACACGTGACATCGTGCGTTTGGGAGACCCCACAGAACAGCACTGAGAGCAAACCCTGCTGGAAATTAGGGGCTTTGGTTAAAGACGGCATCAGCTCATCAACCCTAACAAATGCACCACATCAATACGAGATGTTCTGGTAGGAAAAACAGTGTGTGTGGGGTGGGGGTATATGGGAATTTGCTGTATTTTCTGCTCAATTTTTCTGTGAACCTAAAACTGCTCTGAAAAAATGAAGTCTATCAATTTTTAAAACATCTGAAAACATGAAAGGCTAAAAATCATTCTAGGACTCAGACGCAAAGCAAACCATTCCCTTGGTGTAACCAACCATTTTCTTTAAAATAAACTATGCATTGGGGGCGCCTGGGTGGCGCAGTCGGTTGAGCGTCCGACTTCAGCCAGGTCACGATCTCGCGGTCCGTGAGTTCGAGCCCCGCGTCGGGCTCTGGGCTGATGGCTCAGAGCCTGGAGCCTGTTTCCGATTCTGTGTCTCCCTCTCTCTCTGCCCCTCCCCCATTCATGCTCTGTCTCTCTCTGTCCCCAAAATAAATAAACATTAAAAAAAAAATTTTTTTAAATAAACTATGCATTAATAATTAAATGCTGCAGACCAGCTACAGGAAGTGCCTGGAAGTCTCTACAAGGTGTGGGTGTCACTCTCGCAGCCCCTAGACAGTTACCCTGGCCAGCTGGGCTGGTGGGCACCCCAACACCAGAGCCGGGAAGCAGCAGGGCTGTGTCGGGGCTCTCAGCCTCGGGCATCCGTCAGGAGACCCTGGTTTGCTCTGGAGCCAGGGGGTGTTCACTCCCGCACTAGCACCTGCCCGCTCTGTGCCCACAGCCTCTGTCTGCCTCACAGAGCCCACAGCCTGCATCGAGGCCAGAGAAGCCAGCAGTCGGCAGCAATTGTCAATCAGTGTACGACCAGGGGTGGGAAAGGGTCCAGACTTTCCACTCACCAGGAGCGGCCCTGGTGTGACGAGGGAGAGTCCACAGCCGACGCAGCACTGAGAAACCGAAAACACTTCTTCTGTAAACTGGGGCGAAGTTTAAGACCTGTCTTCCTGTTTTAAAAAATGTTTGTTTGTTTATTTTGAGAGAGAGAATGAGAGCGAGCGAGTGGGGAAGGGGCAGAGAGAGGGAGAGAGGATCCCAAGCAGGCTTTGCAGTCAGCAGAGAGCCTCATGCGGGGCTCAAACTCATGAACCATGAGATCATGACTTGAGACGAGATCAAGAGTCGGGCGCTCAACCGAATGGGTCACCCAGGCGCCCCTTCCTTCTAAAACAAGGCACAGCAGCCCTCCAGGATACAGGAGGGGAGGGGACGGACAGATCTAGAAGTCACCACATGTTCTGCCTGTCTCCTGTCCTGCAACGGAAACACTTTTGGAGCTGGCTCCCCTTTTAGAGCCAGTCTGGGCCCCCAGAGCCCACCAGGGCCCCATGTCCCTATAGCCCCAAGGAGCACGGATGCCTGCCACCTGTGCGTCTCACCTGGATGAGGAGCCAAAGGGACAGAGCACAAGACGCAGTTTGTCGGCCTGAAAAAGAGGCAAGACCCTCTTCTCACCCCATGCCTGTGGTTTCCCTGACCTGGGACGGACCTGGCTGGGACGTTGGCAAGCCGGCCAGCACTAGGCTCCCGGAGCCCAGACCCTCCCCCACGAAGGGGAGAAGCTGCAAACACAGTCTCTTCTGCGGGACCTCCGTCCCTGGTGCCCTGGAAAGTTCCCAGCTGCCCCCTGCCACTCCCTGGTTCCTGCTGCCCAGCACTTGGGACACACCGCACGCCTCTTCTACCTGATGGCCGGGGGGTGACGCCCAAGGAAAGCGCCTTGCTCCCCTCACCCGTCACACTGAGCAGCTACCTTGGGGCCAAGGAAGGAGCTGCCTCGAGCCCCCCCACATGGTGCAGCTGTCCGCCAGAGGCCCTCAGTAAATACTTCTGCAAGCACAGAACCCGTACACCCTTCCTCACCAGCATCAGTCCTGAAGCACCTGTGGGCATGCTTCAATATTTATGGCATAATTTGCAAAAACAGGAGCTAACAGGAAAGTCAAAGCTTGACATTTACAAAACAGAGTAACCGCTTATTGAATTAATGTGATCAAATGCGTGAGCTTTTAACTGTAAAATAGTTGCCATTGACTCCCGGCCACCCGTCTGCTCAGCTCACAGCTCCTTTGGAGTCTGCAGGAGGCACACTGGCCAGGTGGCACCTGCTCTCAGGAGCTCACGGTCCCACACGTAGTTCCCTGCCCAGTCAACTCCAGGACTAGACGTGTCTACAGGGACAGACAGGCCACAGCAGCGGTGCGACGGGGGACAGCCCCTGGGGAAGCAGACCAGGAGGGCAGACCGGCCCAGGGGCCAGCCGGACAGCTTCCTAGCTTCAGCTTCCCCCCACTCGTTGGGACGTCAGGTCTTGCCCACCAGCTCCGGGCGATGGCAGAGCAGCGGCCACGGCTCCCGGTGCGTTCCTACCTGGGAACACGCACACCCGTGGCACACGGTCTCCTGTCGGGGCAGGAGGTAAGGGGGAAAGTGAATGTTGTCAGCCTTGCTGCTTATCTGGCAAAAATAAAACAAAGCTCTAGCCAACCAGCACGTGTGTCCCAGGCAGCCTCGGTTATTCTGG
The DNA here is from genome assembly GCF_022079265.1 of Lynx rufus. Taxonomy (NCBI): domain Eukaryota; kingdom Metazoa; phylum Chordata; class Mammalia; order Carnivora; family Felidae; genus Lynx; species Lynx rufus. Next base: position 129,047 of record NW_025814835.1, on the reverse strand, counting down.
AACCAGGAACACCGACAATCTGTATCAAGGACAGAACAGGGAAGAGGGGTTTTGTTTGGTGGCCTAGGAGCCGGGCTCCCCTTCCCTTTAGGAGAGAGGGCTTCGTGCCCCCGAGATGGTGGAAGGTGCCTGGGCCACCCCACAGGAGGGACACGTGGCCCCCAAGAGCCCAAAGGCAGGGCCGGTGCGTCAGCACCAAGACTGGCCTCCGCGTGGCTGCGCCCCCTTTGCGGGGCTGGCGTCCCAGGACCTGGGAGCGGTCGATGGCAGCAGGTGCTCTGGGGTGGGACTCACGTGCCTGTCTGTGCGCCGCCCCCACGGCCCTCTGACCCCGCGCAGCTGGAGTGTGAACTACCCATCACAGCCCCCTCCCCCATGTACAAGACACCTCCTCGGGGCAGCCGGCACAGGTCGCACCCAGGGCTCCAGCCCCAGAGTGCGAAGCATTCTTGTCGCAAAGGGCACCTGTGTCCCGTACGGCTGCTCTTTTGCTGGTGGCTGTGCTTTAATTAATGCCTTTTCTTCTCATTTCAGAAACAATACACGCTCACTGCTGTATTTTCTAATACACACTATGCTGCTGTATAGTGTGATGGTTTTCCCATTAATGCCATGGTTTGGAAACATTTGGTCAGTAAATATTCTGCTTCGAGATACTTTTAAAAACTCCGTAAGATTCCGCTGTATAAATTTGCTTGAATTTATTTAACCCAAACTTTGAGGTCTTACAGACAAGAGTCAGGTGGCTGTGCACATTGCTGATCGTTTTTGTTTTTTTCTTCTTTTTTTTATTTTTTTATTTTTTTTATTTTTTATTATTTTTTTTTTCAACGTTTATTTATTTTTGGGACAGAGAGAAACAGAGCATGAACGGGGGAGGGGCAGAGAGAGAGGGAGACACAGAATCGGAAACAGGCTCCAGGCTCTGAGCCATCAGCCCAGAGCCTGACGCGGGGCTCGAACTCACGGACCGTGAGATCGTGACCTGGCTGAAGTCGGACGCTTAACCGACTGCGCCACCCAGGCGCCCCTTAATGTTTGTTTATATTTGAGAGAGACAGAGAGCATGTGCGCAAGCGGGGGAGGGGCAGAGACAGAGGGAGACACAGAATCTGAAGCAGCTCCAGGCTCTGAGCTGTCAGCCCAACACAGGGCTCGGACTCACGAAACAGGACATCATGACCTGAGCCCAAGTCGGACTCTTAACCCACTGAGCCGCCCAGGTGCCCCTCTGATCTTTTCTTTAAGGTGAATTCCCAGAACCAGATTTGCCAGGTCAGACAGTGAGCACATCTAAGGGCTCTCGGTGCGAGTGTAACAGGAGGTCCAGGCTGTCCCTCCAGCTGGAAAGCATGCCCTGCCCTGTACATCCCCAGGCAACCAGGGTCTCACAGTGACACCACAAGTACACAAATGTGAGAAAACACCACGTATGCTACGTTTGATTTGCAATGATGGTAGTGGCCTTGTGCACATGCTTGCTCTACTCTGCAAAGAGGCAGCCGTGGTGATGCCTGACAGATGCTGTGGACATGCAGGGGCTGGCCAGGGTGAGGGCTGCGGGGGTGTCCACGGGGTGCTCCATGCATACGCTCAGGCAGATGCAGAAACCATGGCTTCTCCTACAGAACCAGAAGATGAGCTTCGCCCACCTGCCTCACTGCTGCAGACTCCACTTCTCATCCCAGGAGTTGAGGGTCTCTTTCTCTCCCTCAACTTTAAGGCATCATGAAGAGAAGAGCCACCGATCAGCCCGATTTGATCTCAGGATCACAAGATGAGCCACTGAGTCTGTCCCACCTCAGTCACCTAGGAGAGTCACCTGGGGACAAAACCCTACAGGAAGTGCTGCAAGGAAGTGGCTGCTGGCTTCAGGGTGAAGGAAATCTAGAAATGGAAAAGTGAAAGGAGGGAGCGTGGAGGGGGAGGGGAAAGAGGGGGAAGGGGAAGAAGAGAGGGAAGGAGGGGAGGGGGAGGGGACAGGAGGGAGACTGAGGGGAGAGTGAAGGGGACAGCAGGGGAGGGGACAGAGCGGTTTCACCGCGTAAAAATGCCTCCTCCAGTCCCAGCTTGTCCAAGGGTCGTTAAGACCGAGAAGCTCTCGCTTCCATAATTGGACAGACACACAGAACCCTCTGGAGGAACCACACTACTGGATCAGAAACAGGTCAGAACAAGATTTTACTCTTAAAGATACCGGAAATGTCAACATTTTAAACGTCTGCCACCTAGGTTGCAAAACCAACTGTGCCACATGTTACAAAGGCGTCCACGGCTTCGGAGGCATCAGGTGGTCCCCGAGCCCACCTTCGTGCTGCCCCGCACCGCAGCTCGGGACAGAGGGGGGTGCTCCCGGGACCACAGGTCTCGCTGTCAGAGGCTCCGCCTGGCCCACCAGCTGACTCCCTCCCCGCACTCTCCTTCCTCCTCCCCACTTGCTGGGAGCACCAGAGGGGCAGGCGGGAGGGCACCTGGGAACGTGCATTTATGTGCTCCAACATCTGTCCTGGCATTGCGGTTGCTTTTATCGGGGCTGGTCCCACGTTCAAAGCAAGTTTAATAAGCATTTTTACAAAAGGACTCCAGGCGAATGCACAGTAAGAAGACTGGCGGAGTCTGCTGGACTCTGGTGTCAAGCAGCTCAGAGGACGCAGGGGACGTGTGGCTTCGGCAGCTGTAAACTGCAGGGCTGGGTGCTCACAGGTCAGCCTGTCTTCCTCCTCCTTGCTGGGGGCTCCCTGCAGACCTCTCAACCCACTCCTCAGTCAAGGGCTTGGGCGTCCCAAGGCTTAGGCCAATCAGGGCCCCTCCTGTAGCTGTGGTCCCAGGACCCCTTTCCAGAGCAACTAAGATGATCTCTGAAGGCAAATGCGCATTTCGGTCCTTTACAGGCACGATATCACACGACCAACACGAAGGGTTCCCACCCCGAGGCACCTGTGGTTCTTGGCTGCACGCTCACAGGGTTCTGCGCAGACACTCAGCACCCGTCAAAGTTCATCTACTAATGACCCTATCAGGGAAAGACCTGGAAGTTCCAGGTCACCGAGGACCACCTGTGGGACGAGGGCAGGCGGACCCATACTGAGGACAGGGCAGACGGTGCTGGCCCTGGCAGGGCCCCGGCAGATGCTGTCAGGAGGCTCTGAGGGAGAGGCCGGGAAGAGGCCGGGGCCTGAGGTCACCCACAGAGCTCCCTGGAGGCGGGGACCCCTCTCGGTGAGCTGCAATGTCCCATGGCAGGGAGGGTGCCTCTGTCCCTGAACAGTGGTCCCTGATCTAGAGTTGGCTTTTGGGGACTCTCACTTCTCAAGTTACAGGATCTGTTTCTAAGTAGCACAGTGGTATCTTCTGAACTTGGTTGTTGTCACTTTACTTTTTTTTTTTTTTCCTCTTTCTCTCCCTCTCTCCTCTGTCCCTCCCTTCCTTCCTTCTTGCCTCCCTCCCCCTAGGCCTGCTGGACTGCCTGTCCTGCCTCCCTGGCACCTTCCAGATAGGCTCTCTGTGGTCCTGTCAGCACATCTCGCCCCAGGGACTGGTTCTGGGCTGACAAAGGAGCACTGGGTGCTCGGCAGGGCTCGGTCCTGAGCAATCACCTTCTCTCGCAGCAGGACCCACCCCTCAGCCTAGGAGGGGGTGGTGCTGGGCAGGCAGGGCAGGCGACTGACCAGATTGAGAGCCTCGCCGTCCCCCGACCCAGCAGCCTCAGGGCAGCTGACCCCCTCCCCAGAAGTCGGCAGAGAGCAAGCGAGTGCTTATGATAATCGTATCTGTGGATCCGCTCTTCTGTGTAAACTGTGTCATTAGAAATCTTCAGTTCTTTATCATTAGCAGTAACCTCGCGGTGGGCGGAGCCCTGGATCCTCCGCGGCAGGGTAGGAGGATGCCCAGGTCACGAATGGCCCTGGCAGGTGGGCTGAGACACACCTGTCTGCCCAGAGAAGCTGAAAGAACCTGACGCCAGCTGGGGATGCAGGTGTGCCCTGCAGGCACTCAGGGCTGAGGGGGAGGGAGGCAGTTTGGATCCTGCTGTCACAGGACCCAAACCCACCACCGAGATCGCCAGTCCTGAGCCCTCCTTCCGCTCACTTTAAAACACATTTTTTCCAAAATAAACTCTCCTCACGTGAGATTTCAGAGAGGCTAGAAACTGACAACAAGCTTTTCTTTTGACGAAAAACACAATGCTAGTTTTCACCTAGGTAGTATTTTCTGTAATTTTAAAGAACATTTTGTTTCTACCACTACAGGAAGAAAGGAAGCCTAGGGCATAAAATTCCTGACTTACTTTGGGGTCCTGTTTCTGGAATGTTCCCCCCACCCTCCAAGCCCAAGGCAAGGAGACACAGGGAAGGGAGTAGCAGAAGAGGGTTTAAACTTCCTTGGAGAGCATTTGAGAAGCCTCTTGTTTGGGTTAGGGCTATTACTTCCCTCTACTAAAAGAATTAACTCAAATGACCCATATTCACTATGGGAAAAGATGGAAGCAAATATAAATTTAAAAATCTATAGAGCTGTACCCCCTCTACCGGGTCATCACTGTCAGTACTTTACTATGTTTTCTTCTCACACCTGGAATCCCCTGGGGAAGACCTGCCACACCCCTTGCCCCAGTCATGGGGGTGGGGGAGGTCAGCACGGGGCACCAAGTGCTCCAGGACACAGGCACCTGTCCAGCTGTTTACTTGGGTGTCACCGGCCCGTGTGCAGCATTCCTGCGCATTTGCCTTGAAGTTTTATTTTATTGAGATACAATTCATACAACATAAAATTCACCATTTACACCATTTTAAAGTGTTCAATCCAGTGGTTTTTAGAATAGTAACAATGTTGTGGGACCATCATAACTATCTAATTCCAAAGCATGTCCATCATACCCCAAAGAAACGCACATCCGGGGCCCTCCTCCCTCTGTCCTTATCAAGTACCATTCTCCTTTCTGTGTCGGTCGAGTGTTCTGAGTGTCCACGCAACACGTGGCCTTTTGTGTCTGACTTCGCTGACTTTGCGTGGTGTTCCCCAGGTTCATGCACACTGCAGTGGGTGCCAGTGTTTCACTTCTTTTCATGGTTGATCATCTATCCTGTGGTACGGACGGACCACATTTGGTTTATCCTTGTATCCCTGGCAGACACTTGGGTTGTTCCTACTTCTTGGCTGTTGTGAATAATGCTGCTGTGGACACGGGTGTCCAAGTTTCCGCGTGGACATGTGCTCATTTCTCTTGGTGTATCCCTAGGAGTGGAATCGCTGGGCCAGACGGTAGCTCTATGTCCAGCTTTCTGAAAACCCCCAAACTGTTCTCCACGTTCTCCACAATGGCTGCACCATTTTATATTCCCACCAACCAGCACCGCCTGAAGATTTTGCCACATCTGTTTTTATCCATCTTTCACCTTTCCCTGTGCTCACTGGCCACTCGTGTGTCATCTTTGGAGACGAGTGCATCCAGATGCTTTGCCCACTTTCATCTGGGCTGTCTTTTTATTATCATTATTTTTTATTTTTACTTTTTTTTTTAAACGTTTACTTATTTTTGAGAGAGAGAGACAGAGAGCGAGAGGGGGAAGGCAGAGAGAGAGGGAGACACAGAATCCGAAGTGGCTCCAGGCTCTGAGCTGTCAGCACAGACGCGGGGCTCGAACTCATGAACCTCGAGATCGTGACCTGAGCCGAAGTCAGACACTCAACCGACTGGGCCATCCAGGTGCCCTGTGCTGTCTTTTTATACTGATGTGAGTGTTCTTTCGATATTCTAGATAGAAGTCTCTGAAAAATGACTTGCAAATACCTTCCTTCTATTCTGTTGGTTCTTTTCATTTTCTTGATAGTATCTTTTGACACAAAAGCTTAAAATTCTGATGAAGTCCAGTTTATCTGTCTTTTCTTTTGTTGTTTTTGGTGTCATATTTAGGAAACCATCACCTCATCCAAAGTCATGCCCCTGTTTGACCCCAAGGTCATTTCTAAGTAAGGCAGCTGTGGCCCAGGTTCAAAAAAACAGGAACACAAATAACACCCTGCGCTTGGGGTCTGGTCTGTGAGCTCCTTCTGTCTGTCCCGGAAAGGACGTCCGACCCCAAATACCAGGCGTGTACAGAAGTTGTCTGGAACCAGCATGACGTAAAAACGAACAAACCCACTATGCAGTGTGGAAAGTTCTGAGTTAAGGGATTAAGTACCAACGAGTACAGCTACTAGTTTCCCCAAATTCACATGAGTGTGATGTGTGCTGGGAAATGCGTTGTTCTGGGTTGCTGGAAAAGCCCATCGTGGAGGAGAATGCGAGATGCAGGCCAAGACAACAAGAACTGGTCCCTGACCCGCCTGCAAAAGGGGGAAGAAAGCACAAACCAACGTTCGTTCTTTTCCATTAGAAGTTTCCTCAAACAACAGATCTTTCTGGAAAGCACCTCAAAGTAAAAATAAAGTTAGTTCTGAAATACCTTGCCACGGCTTTTGGACTTTCAAAGCACACCATGAAGGATGCTGGGGCTCCTGTGTCCTTAGTCCTGGGCAGCTCCCAACACTCTGCTGATTTCAGGGTCCCAGTTACTGACGTGAACACTGAGGTCAGTGGTAAGTGTGTCACTGAACCTGATCTTCTTAGTTTCGTGGTTTCAGGACACAGGAAGAAGCCCGGCCCACGGTCCAGCCCTGTCAGCCCAGGGCGAGTTATCTGCCATTCCTGAGCCGGTGCCCACATCTCCCAGGGATCCTGAGCACGAAACCCAAAGAGGCCTGCTGGAAGTTCACCACCTGAACCATCCCCCGACCTGCTGCGGCTGCGCAGCCGTGTGCTGGGGCCCAGCCCTCAAGCCCGGCATCCCTGAGGCCCATAGACTAGGGGCAGACGCAGTGGGCCAGACAGCCACTCCCAGGGGACTTTCCTGAGGCCCCGAGAAGCCAAGTTGGCTGAGAATACCCCTTCCTGGAAGCGGGGCCCAGACAAGAGCTTCCCGCCCGTCTCCTCCTTGGTCCTCTGGCCCTCGGGGCCAATGACAGCTTCCTTCAACAGCGCCAAGTAATGGGGCCACCCAGGTGCTCCCGTGGCTGCACCACGTGGGATGCAGAGGAAGACCCGGGGGCACTGCTCCTCTGCTGAAGTGAAGGTGTCACTGCAAAGCCCCCGTTACCCTCTGCTCCCTTGTTTCTCACGCGTGCATTCCTCTAAACGATATGCAGACAGCACATTCAACTCCATGTGTTGGGGGCAGACTGCCTCGAGTGGATTAAATACACAAAACAGAAGGAAAACGCCCGGGTAATCCTGCCCCTCCCGATCACAGTCTGGCACACGCTTCCCCAGACCATTTCGTGCAAGGAAACATGTGTGCACTAGTCAGGGCTCTCAGAACCGATGGGGCGTGCACAGCACGTGTGGAAGAAGAGCTTTGCTACAGGAACTGGCTCAGGACGTTATGGAGGGCCAGCCAGAGAGCCAGGAGCTCGGCTGGCTGAGGCAGGAGAAGTCGCTCCAGCTCAAGGAGAGAGAGAGAGAGAGCCGGCTGGTCTGCTCTGGAGACGCCCTTACAGATGCACCAGAAGTGATGTTTTACCGGCTACCCTGGCGTCCCTCAGGCTCAAGCTGACACATAAAATCAACCATCACAGTATGGCATACAGATAATACATAAAGTAACACCTTAATAACTGTTTTGTTGCAGGATTGGAAACACGTTGTTAGTAAGCTCCAGCTGCGGTAACAAAACACGGCGTGCTGGGTGGTTTATGCCATTCCTTGTGGACCTGCTGCCCAGCAGGGGCGCTCTGGTGGGGAAGACCGTGCTCCTCCTCTTCCGTGATGACCAGGCCCCGCCCGTGACCTCATTTAACCCTAATTGCCTCCTCACGACACTCACGTTGGGGCTGAGGCTTCACTGTGCAGATCTGCAGCCAACGACGCGGCCCACAGCACGTGCACTCGGCTCACAGCCTGTTCCTGCAATCTGCTGCCTCTAAGCTCGAGGGCTCGCAGGAAGGACGTGCCCCTATTCTAACATGTGATCCCCCAAACCGCTCTCCAGTGAACACCCACGTGTACCTGGAAGTGAGGGTGCTGAGCCTTGAGCCAACACACGCGACGAGCTCCTCGTCAGCCTGTCTCCACGAAGGCCCCACAGGCAGCACCTCTGGATCCGGTGGCCCCGCTGCCCAGCAGCCCCAGCACCCTACTGTGTCCTCTGACTGGAGAACAGGAAATCCTGACAGGCTTCCTGGAGGAGATGCTTTGGAAGGGCGGGCTTGTGGTTTTACTCTGAGGGTCGTGGGGAGGAATGGCCCAGAAAATGGAGAAGAGTCACAATGAAGACGGAGGTCGGGACAGGTCAGGAGGGATGTGTGGGACCCAAGGGACACCTTCTTAAAGCTGGTGGAACTCATGTTTTACCTGGAAAGCATCAGTAACAGAAGTACGGCCAACAGGAGGGAGCAGTGCTGCGGGGACAGGAAAGGCAGCACATCAGAGCAGGTGCTCGACCAGACTTCAGGTGTGTGTGCAAGGAGGAGACATTTTTCCTGATGTCTCCACCTGGAAAAGTCCAGCACAGTGAGAAGAGACTCCAGGACACATGCTAACCCTAAGTCTGGATTTCGAAAATGTGAGTGTTTTTTAGAGCCAGTTATCGTACTTTTAAAGTATATTTCCTACTCCCATCAAAACCGAAAACAAAACCCCCCAAAGCCCCAGCCCATAGAGGAAGCGGCCGCTCTGGGACTCAGGGAAGGGCCCGTTACTGCGGCCGGGGCAGCGGGAGAAGGGAGTGGAGACAGACAGACGTAAAAACGGGAACAAATAAAAACACAAGGCAGCCTTGCAGGCTTCCCCTGGGGCCCACTTGCCTTGGGAATGCAGATCTCATACACTGCCCAGCCCTAAGGGCCTGGCCACAAGGCAAGGGCAAGTACTGACAGGTGTCAGACACAGGCCGCAGGTGAGCCACTGCTTAAGTAAGGAGCCCTTCGCTGAGCCCTAAAAAACACAGGAAACAAGCACAGGGGAAATCAGTCCCACGAAACAGCACATATTGCCACAGACAGTAAATACGGACGTTTTTGATTTTACCAGGTATCGCAGTGCTGAGATTTGCCCTGAAAAACTGCATGAGTGCACACAAGTGACTGCGTGTGGGAAGCCGGGGAGACCTGAACAGGATGGGCGGATCGTGTCAACGTGTGACATTTTGCCACACAGTGTAAAGTGTCGCCATCGGGGAATGCGGGCTGCGTACACAGGATCTCTGCGTGATCTCCAGCAACTGCGGCCATCTCAACAAAACCCCACCCAGCAGAGCATGCCGGGCCAGCCCAGGGCTAAGGACCAGCACTCCCGCCTCTCAAGCCACTCTGGTCCTCTGTGAGCTCTGTGGTCACCGCGGCTGTGGCCTGAGGGCTGCACTCAAGGCAGGAAGACTTCTCCAGAGCCTCTGTCTTCTGGGAAACTGACAAGCCAACAGCCTGATTCCTCATGTGTCCTAGTGGCCAGCCCTCACCCTGCCCACGACAGGCACACAGACTCCTGGGCTGTCTCTGCTCCGGGGCCGCCCCAGGGAGCGGGGGTGGGGCAGCAGATCTGTGGGGGTGGGAGGTGCGGGGGGGGGGGGGAGGGCATTCAGAGTCTGAAGGAGCAACGCCTTCAGCTCAGCTCTGGTCACGCCCACCTGGAAAACCAAAGGGAGTCTGCATCTGCAGAACACGCATGGCAGAGGGCAAAGGTCAGTCACGGACAAGGGTCTGTGGGATGATGGCGGGGGCTAACTTTTCTGTGCTGCTCAAACAGGATGTGGATCTACGACAAAAGGGGTGAGGGGGTGAGGGGGTGAGGGGGTGAGGGGGGCACTGTGTCCGGGCCTCTGGGCACTCAACGTGATTTCCTTAGGTGTCTTTCCCTGAGCCTGGCCAGTCACTGGGCAGCGAATTCTCCCCTTGACCTTGGCCCCGACCCTGCCTAACTCCCAAACGGCCTTAAGGGTTTATGCCACTTACCCCTCCTGCTGGGAAGGAGGGGAAGAACGAGAAGGGAGAAGGAAAATCCAATCTGGGCCGACCACTCATCAAGAACGTGCAGAGTCAAGGGAAAGAATCAACCACCCGATTTCCTACATTTTTGCGGAAGCCACAGAGACCCGGGGGGGGGGGGGGCGCTGATTACAAAGCCCCAGTTGGGACTTGCCGTTCCTGCCTCAAGCCCACAGGAGCCGGAGGAGGACTCCTCGCCAAACCTCCCGGCACCAAGCCCACGAGCCTCTAAAGGGAGGGCCTGGAAGCATGACCGCAGCCATATTTGTGTAACTAGAGGGGAACATTTTTACTGGGTAATCGCTGGGAGCTGAAATCACTCAGGTGTGTCTCAGAGGGGCAGCCTCAGACACACAGCTAGGCCAGGGCAAGATGATATCATCCCTCACAATGAGGCCACATGTCTCGAACTGCAGCAACACGCCCCTGCCCACTCAGCCGGTGCAGGGAAATTCCTTCCCCCGCCAGGGCTGTGTCCTGGCCCCCCAACACCACTGCAGCGGGCGGACGGGAGTGGAGTCCCCCAACGATGCCACGCTTCCCCTCCCCTGCCCTGGAGCCTCCTCCTGCCCCTGAGCCTCCCTGCATGCAGTCTCAGCTGCTGGGCTGGCTGCGCTTCTGGCGTCGGCCAGATCCAAGGGGGAAAGGCCAGCCAGCAGCTGGGAGTGGGGCCTGTGCTGGCCGTGGGACAGCCAGCAGACGGGCACGGGTGCCCCCAGGGCTTGGGGCTTGGCACAGCCGCTTCACCCCCAAGGCTGCACCTTCTCATTGGATAAGTGAGCGCCGGGGCAGAGAACAATGCTAGGGCTTACCCCGAATAGTCCATGGCTACCCCTGAAGCCTGGTGGTCATCGCTACCACGGGGAGTGCCGTCCCATGAAAGCAAATGATTGGGGCAACACAGATCCCAAACGATCCTACTGATCGCACGCGTCGGTTAGGGGTGAGGCTCTAACACGGATGTTCCCATGGGCTGCGACCTGTGAGGCTGTGCCAAAGCCTCCGATGTGCAGGCGGGTTTCCTGGCAGCCAGCTAAGGACTCTGGGAGAGACTGATGAGACAGCAGCAGTAGGTGGGGGCCCGGCTGGCAGAGCTGCGCCCACCGGGCCCCTCCCTGTGGACGGAGGCAGAAGTCTGACCAGACTGCGCGCCGTGACTCTGGCAGGGTCCAAAGTCGTGTTCAAGACAAGGGACAGTCAAGTTTGGTGGCCCCAGAGTCAAGGCTCTGAGTCTGCTCTGCTCTGGGAGGTACAGTCCTGGGCAGACCTGCTGACCTGCTCCTGTGCAGGGAGGTTCCCGGTAGGGTGTGGGACAGGACAGTAGGCAGGGACGCTGGGCCCTCCTGACTGATCATGAACACGATCGTGGGCATGAGCCAGCCCCTGGGTGGGCCCAGGACTTGGTGTCCTTATTCTCCTAAAGTTCCCCTGTGATGCTAACCTGCAGCAGAGCTGGAAACCACCCCAGGGGCTGGGGCATGCAAATGGCCCCTGGAAGTTTCCGGAAGGACCGGCTCATTTTTAAAACTCCTTGTCTTGGGGCGCCTGGGTGGCTCAGTCGGTTAAGCGTCTGACTTCGGCTCAGGTCATGATCTCACAGCTCATGAGTTCGAGCCCCGCGTCGGGCTCTGCGCTGACAGCTCGGAGCCTGGAGCCTGCTTCCGATTCTGTGTCCCCCTCTCTCTCTGCCCCTCCCCATTCCCCCACTCATGCTATCTCTATCTCTGTCTCTCTCTCTCTCTCAAAAATAAGTAAACATTAAGAAAAACAACAACTATTTGTCTCTATGATGCCAGAGTGATGGGGTAGTCAGCATGGTAGGAACTCTTGATCTCTGTAAGAAGCAAGACTGGTCTAGCTCCAGCCTATTACGTCAGCACATGCTCCACATGCCTGAGAGCCAGGGGGGTCGGGGGTGGGGGGCTGGCCTTTCCTGGGGAAGCAAGACCCTCAGCCTGTAAGCCCAGCCCCTTCCTCATCACAGCACCGAAAAGGACACCCAGGGAACAGTCATGACTTACCCCAGAGGTTCCTGACCCCAAGGGACACGTGGTGTCATAACTGGGGGTGCTACTGGCATCATGCGGGAGGGGGCTGGGGTGCTGATAAGCACCCCACACACGCAGGATGCCCCCACAGCAGAGTTAGGCGGCAGTGCCGAGGTACAACCCCTGATGTGCACACATGTCCAGCACGTGGCAGGTGGCCCCCTGCAGAGTCCGGCTGCCCAGAGGCCTGAAACTGAGTAACAGTCACTGTGTGAAAACATGGGTCGAACGAGAGAACCAGTGTGGCCCTGTGGTGTCTGTGTGTGGTTGGGCCACTGTGAGGGTGCAGTGCAGGTGGGCCCCTGACCTAAACCACATCTGGACAGCCCCCCTCCCTTACTCCCTGCAGCCACCTGTGCTCCTGTCTCCTGGCTGCAGCCTCAGGAGGGCTTGTCTGTCCACTTCCCAAGAGCCTGGCACTTGGGAGCCTTTCTCAGGCTTGGAAGGGATTGTGGGCCACACACAGGGAATGGGCCAGAAGACCAGGCTACGGTCAGCGGGAGAAACCAGGTCCTGGGGCGGGAGCAGGCACGACATCCCCACAATGGAGGAGCCCCGGGAGGGCAGGTGACGGGCATGTGGCTGTCCTTGGCCCGGCCGGGTCTCTGGGAGCCGCAGTGTGCACACGGGAACACATGGGGTGGTGTAGGAAGCAGCCTTCAGAACACCTGAGCCTGGGCCTCCGTGGGAACTCACCCCCAGCCATCCTGGGTTCTGACTCGGGACACGGAGCGCCCACACAGCTGCCTGCAGAAGTGACCCTTCTCTTACCCCAGCGTCCACACAAGGCGTGTAGTCTGGGTCCGGGCCTATGGCAGGCTGGGACGGGAGGCCGGCAGGGGAGGGCTGGGCCATTCTCATGACAGCGTGGCCCCTACTGGGACCCGTCTTCTACTCCTGGCCTTTCTGACGGGGTCTGGTGTCGCCCCTCCCAGTGGAACCAAGCCGGCCCTGTGTGAGCCGCTGCAGGGTCTTGCTGTGCAGGCTGGTCTGTGAAGCTGCCCAGGGAGCGAGACGAGCAAAATCAGAGCTGGCCTGGCTCGATGGAACCTGCACCCTAACAAGATCCTGGGACCACGTGCATATCGCCGGTGGGAAGCCCCGGTGAGCCAGAGCTCTCACACACCTGTATCTGCCTCTCTGCTCCTCACCTGTGCTAGGAGGGAAACTGAGGCTGGGTGTCCTGCCATCTGCTGGCCATGTCACCCAAAGTACTCGAGGTCCTCCTGCATCCACAGTGTGACATTGCCTTTGACCCTGAACTGCGGAGTCCCTCTCCCAAAACGCCTGGCCACTCTGCTGGGTGGCTCAGACAAGTAGCAGCCCTGCTTTCCGTTCCCAGTCGCACTCAAGGAAGGCCTGAAGGAGCCAGGACAGGTGCTGCGTGTGGCTCTGGGCTCTGGAACCATCTTAGAGAACTCAGCTTCTACTGACGATAAACACGTTTATTTGTTAATGGCCGAGGGATCAACCTTGACACATTTTGATACCTCAACTCTAAACTTATTTCTAATAATATCTGAAAATACATACTAAAAGTTAATTCACACTCTAAGGTATTAATGTTTTTGGCCAATGTGTTCTCAGAACGAACACAAACTGCATAAAGACAGCTTTCACTGGAAAAACGGGCGCTAATCCAACACTTTTCTCAATTACCCTGAAATCACCTGGGAGGTGATAAACAGCCTTAGTCTATTGTGCAGTAGTCGAGGGCACCACATGACAGAAAGCTGGAGCAGCACGCCAGCCATGGGTCAGAGATCCCCCGAGCCTGGGGGCCAGCCAGCGGCCATCAGCGCAGAGGGGAGGCTCAGAGGTCCTCCCTGGAGACCGGCCCACATGCCCGCATCCTCCCGCAAGTTCACTGTCGGAAGGAGGCATCAAAGAAATGAGAACCTCCAGACCTGAGAAGCTTCCGTGAAACTAGCCATGACTGAGCACTGGGCAGACACACAAACAGCAGAGGGGGGAAAATATGCTGGTCTTCCCAATGGTTCTTGTAAAAACTAAAACAACCAACTGACAGACTGTGCCGGCACCCTTGAGACAATTCTCACTGGTCCCCGAGGGCATACGCTGCAGGCCTGGCTCCCGCAGGGCCTCCAGTGTGGCCTTGAATGGTTTCATCCTTTGTTTCCGTCCCTGTGCTATGAATAACGGGGAAAAACCTCCTTCCTTCTACAGACATTCCTTTGGCTTTAGCTCCCCACCAGCCCTCAGGCCACAAAAGCTGAATTTAGTAAACCAGTCAGCATGATCTTTCCATATCAAAACCAACCTCAATGACTTCTTACACTTCTTTTAAGAAAGAAGGAAAAAAGAAAAGAAAAAGTGGGGTGGGGAGAAAAGAGTATCCTGTACAAAAGGCTGTGGCATGAAGTTAAAATTCTCCAAGTCAGGAGATCCACTCACACATCCTCATCTGCGCCGAGCAGTTAAAGAAGCCACTTGTACAGACACAGACCTAAACTCTAACTCCAGGGATGCGTGTTCAGTGAAGGTTGACGCTACAGAAAGAGCTTCAAACCCTGATTTTATTGATTTTCTTTTTTTTTTTGTGAATATGTTAGTGCTCAGTAGCTCTGTTTTCCTTGGTCCGTTTTATTTCTCAAACAAGATGAAATTAAGAACCCTCCCCCAGATGCATTTGACCCCTGATGTAAGAAAGAAACATTAGACCTTCAACCCAATAGAAGGCATTCACGAAGAGCCCACGGCAATAGTCACGGGGATGGTGAAAGGTGAAGCCTCCATCAGGAAGGTCAGGAGCAGGGCGAGGACGTCCGCTCCTGGACGGGATGCTGCCCTGGAGGTTCTAGTCAGGGCACTTAGCTGAGAAAAGGACGCGGGAGGTGCCCAGGGGGGAGACGACGAAGTAACAGTGACCCCCAAGGTGAGCTGCTGGGTCACGCGGTGACTCCCTGTTCACGCTTTCGAGGAACCCCCAGACTGAATGGAACCCCGCGTGCAGAGACTTGTACACAAATGTTCACAGCAGCCAAAAGGGGAAACAACTCAAGTGTCCATCAGTGAAGGAATGGAACGGACCGTGGCCCATCCACACGATGGAGTGTCATTCACGGTTACCCTTGGGGAACACGGTGTGGAGTGAAAGACGCTAGTCACGGACCACCACGTACTGCACGAGTTCACTTACGTGAAATGTCCAGGACAGGCAGATCCACAGAGATGGAGACCAGCCCAGTGGCTGGGGGAGAAAGAACTTAACGGGTGCAGACTTTCTTTTTGGGGTGACGAAAAGACTCTAAAGCTGATTTTGTTCACGGTGGCACAATTTTGTGAACACCCTAAAAACCACTGAACTGCACATTTGAAATGGGTGAATTATGTGATATATAAATTATATCTCAATAAAGTCTTTGTTCAAAAAACTTCATTACAAAATAAAATGGTTCCTTCCAGCTTTGGAGGAAACAAGAAGCACTCGGTCTCACCGGCCAACAGCACACGCTTCCCTGGTGCTGCAGTCTCAGAACGCCTCCTAAGGAAAAGAGTTGTGAGAGATCCTAACCGTCTCCTGACTTTTAATCTATTCTCCTTCTCAAGTGGACTAAAATCACTGCTAGGAAGTTAAACCACACGACCCAGTGCCTGCCTCGCTTTCTTGGATATGTTCGCATCTCCGTTTCCACGCCTGTCCCCAGGCTGCGGGTCTCATGGCGGGGGACAGGGGCTGCCACACCTGGGAAGGCCTGGCTGACTGCAGACCTCCCCCACCCACCCCCACTCCTCTGAGGTGCCGTGATCACAGCCGTGCTGGTTTGTAGTGCATTTCTGACCACGGCGGCCATCCACTGTGCGGAAGGCTCTTTTCCTCCTACTTTGTACAAACTTGGAACTTTTGGCCATTCCAGACAGTTCTATCCCAGCTTCTGTGAAGGTCTCGCAGGCGACAGCAGTGAAGCCTCGGGCTTTGCAGAAGAGGCAGCAGCATTCCCAGGGTGGTGACAAACATCTGCCGTTGGTTTCAGTCCGTGGAAGGGAGGAGAGTGGTGAAACGAAGCCCGTGTTCGCGTGGCTTCGGTGATGCTTCACACGAACCAAGGAGCCTCAGCACTTCACCAACATTGTTTCATTAGCTGTAATGGCACCTTTACCAGATAAGCAACTGAGAGGCAGGATGGAGGCAGAGATTCAGGTGCCACGGTGACAGATGACACCAGTCTGGAACGAGGAAAGCGCCTCCTTCACCCTCAAGCCACCACTTTAGTGACGGCCACCACCTCGGGCAGCCCTGAGAGCCTGCGCCTTCCTCACTCGGCTGACGAGACCCTCCCTCCCTGCGACCTGTGGACAGGGGGCCTCGCTCCCCTGGGTGGGGAAGACCCCCGTCCAGTCCTCTGAGTTGGCAAAGGCACAACCAAGACCTCAGCAGACAAGCCATCTCCAGCACGGTGAGGAGAGAGGCCAAGCCCGGAGATAAACCTGGAGCAGGTGTCTGGGCTTGTTTTCTGGGGCTTCCCCTCATCATCTGTGCCTGGATCCGGTGCCTCCCAGCGCCCTGCCGACACTCAGGATCCAACACAGGGCTGGGCACGCGTCTACATCAGGCCCTCTTATCCTCCCAGGTCCTGCTCTGGACTCAAGGAAACTGTTCTTTCTGGAGTACTATTAGAAAATCGTAGGGGCGCCTGGGGGGCTCGGTTGGTTGAGCGTCCGACTTCGGCTCAGGTCATGATCTCGCGGTTCGTGACTTCGAGCCCCACGTCAGGCTCTGTGCTGACAGCTCCAAGCCTGGAGCCTGCTTCAGATTCTGTATCTCCTCCTCTCTCTGCTCCTCCCCTGCTTGCGCGTGCTCTCTCTCTCTCTCAAAAATAAATAAACATTAAAAAAAATTAAAAAAAAATTTTTTTTTCAACGTTTATTTATCTTTGGGACAGAGAGAGACAGAGCATGAACGGGGGAGGGGCAGAGAGAGAGGGAGACACAGAATCGGAAGCAGGCTCCAGGCTCTGAGCCATCAGCCCAGAGCCTGACGCGGGGCTCGAACTCCCGGACCGCGAGATCGTGACCTGGCTGAAGTTGGACGCTTAACCGACTGCGCCACCCAGGCGCCCCCCAAAAAAAATTTTTTTTTAAATGAAAGAAAAGAAAATCATAGTCTATGATGATCTGCAAGGTCCTGTACACTTTAGGTGGGCAGCCTGGATATTTGCCAGTAATTTACCTCAACTAGTAAAAGTCTAGTGAGTGCTGATTCACTTGGCTAGTATGAGCAATGAATTCCCTGGTGCACGCAGGTGCCTAAGCCACTGGGTATCTACTTACAAATCCATTTTGAATGGCCAATTATGTCCTCAGAAGGTGTTTTGACTTTTTAACACATTAGGAAGAAGGGATTAAAAACTAACATTAATGAAAGTAAATTAACTTTGTCTTTCCTATCTCCCTAAATTTGGAGCCAAAGTTACCTGAACGTCATGCCATCCCGAAGCAAAATCACTCCAGGCACATAACCAAAGACTCTGGGTTATAGTAGGACACACACACTCATGCACACTCACCCTCTAACCCCAGGTAGCTGCTCAGTCTCATCTGTAATTGAGCGCTAACAAGCATTTCACCCCCAGTCCCTAAAATCTACCTCATGGTCAATGTCTTATCTTTTCTGGTCTTAGAACCAACGTAAGAAATTGAGCAGGAATCCAATTAAGAGTTGTGCTCTAAACCTAAAGGAGCTAGAAAAGGAGCAGCAAATAATGCCTAAAGCCAGCAGAAGAAGGGAAATAATAAAGATTAGAGCAGAAAAAAATGATATAGAAACAAAACACACAAATAAACAAAACCCAGTAGAACAGATCAATGAAACCGCGAGCTGGTTCTTTGAAAGAATTAACAAAATTAATAAACGCCTGGCCAGACTTATCAAAAAGAAAAGAGAAAGGACTCAAATAGATAAAATCATGAATGAAAGAAGAGAGATTATAACCACAGAAATACAATTACAAGAATATACTATGTAAAATTATGTGTCAACAAATTTGGCAATCAGGAAGAAATGGACAAATTCCTAGAAACATATAAACTACCAGAATTGAAACAGGAAGAAATAGAAAATTTGAACAGGCCCGTAAGCAGCAAAGAAATGGAATCAGTTATCAAAAGTCTCCCAAAAAACGGGAGTCCTGGGCCAGATGGCTTCCCAGGGGAATTCTACCAAACATTTAAAGAAGAGTTAATACCTATTCTTCTCAAACTGTCCCAAAAAAAAAGAAATGGAAGGAAAGCTTCCAAACTCATTCTATGAAGCCAGTATTACCGTGATTCCAAAACCAGACAAATACCCCACTCAAAAGGAGAACTATAGGCCAATAGCCCTGGACGTGGATGCAAAATTTCTCAACGAGATTGGAGCAAATCGAATTGAAGAGCACATTAAAATAATAATTCTCCATGATTCAGTGGGATTTATTCCTGGGCTGCAGGGCTGGTTCACTATTCACAAATCAATCAATGTGATACACCACATTAATACAAGAAAGGATAAGACCCATCTGATCCTGTCAATAGATGCAGAAAAAGCACTTGGCAAAATACAGCATCCTTTCTTGATAAAAACCGTCAACAAAGCAGGGATAGATGGGACATACCTCAACATCATAAAGGTCATATCTGAAAGATCAACAGCTAGTATCATCCTCGATGGGGAAAAACTAAGAGCCTTTCCCTTATGGTCAGGAATAAGACAAGGATGTCCATTCTTACCATTACTATTTAACACAGTACTGGAAGGCTTAGCTTTAGCAATCAGACAACAAAAAGAAGTAAAAGGCATCCAAACTGGCTAGGAAGAAGTCAATCTTTCACCATTTGCAGGTGACATGATGCTCTATGTAGAAAACCTGAAATACACCACCAAAAAATTGCTAGACCTAATACATGAATTCAGCAAAGTTGCAGGATATACAATCAACCTGCAAAAATCTTGCATTTCTATACACTAATAATGAAGCAGCAGAAAAAGATATTAAGGAATCAATCCTATTTGCAGTTGCACCAAAACCAGTAAGATACCTAGGAATAAATAAGCCTAACTAAAGAGGTAAAAGATCTATACTCTGAAAACTATAGAACACTTATACATGAAATTGAAGAAGACACAAAGACATGGGAAAGCATTCTATACTTCAATACTATAAATTCTATACATCCAATACTACCCAAAGCAATACACACATTTAATGCAATCCCTATCAAAATAGCACCAGCATTTTTTGCAGAGCTAGAACAATCTTAAATTTTGTATAGAACCACAAAAAACCTTGAATAGCCAGAGCAATCTTCAAAAGAAAAACAACACTGGAGGCATCATGATTCCGGATTTCAAGCTATATTACAAGCTGTAGTCATCAAGACAGTATGGCACCTGCACAAAAACAGACACATAGATCAATGGAACAGAACAGAAAACCCAGAAATGGACCCACAACTGGATGGTCAACTAATTTTTGACAAAGCAAGAAAGAATATTCAATGGAAAAAAGTCTCTTCAATAAATGGTGTTGGGAAGACTGGATAGTGACGTGCAGAAGAATGACACTGGACCACTTTCTTACACCATACACAAAAATAAATTCAAAATGGATGAATTTTGTCTTAAAAGTGGGACAGGAAACCATCAAAATCCTAGAGGAGAACACAGACAAAAACCTGTTTGACCTCAGCCTGAGCAACTCTTACTACACACATCGACAGAGGCAGGAGAAACCAAAACAAAAATGAACTACTGGGACCTCATCAAGATAAAAAACTTCTGCACAGGAGCCTTTTATCTCCATGAAGGAGACATTAACGCAACTAAAAGGCAGCCTAAGAATGGGAGAAGATATTTGCAAATGACCTATCTGACAAAGGGTTAGTATCCAAAAGCTATAAAAACTTATTATACTCAACACCCAAAAAGCAAGTAACCCATTTAAGAAATGGGCAGAAGACACAAATAGACTTTTTTTCCAAAGAAGACATCCAGATGGCTAACAGGCACATGAAAAGATGCTCAACATCACTCATCATCTGGGAAATACAAACCAAAACCACATTGAGATACCACCTCACACCTGTCAGAATGGCTAAAATTAACAACACAAGGAACAACAGATGTTGGTGGGGATGAGGAGAAAGGGGAAACTTCTTCACTGTTGGTAGGAATGCAAACTGGGGCAGCCCCTCTGGAGAACAGCATGGAGGTTCCTCAAGAAACTAAAAATAGGACTACCCTATGATCCTGCAATTGCACTATAGGTATTTACCCAAAGGATACAAAAATACATACTTAAAGGGATATATGCACCCCAATGTGTATAGCAGCATTATCAACAATAGCCAAACTACGGAGAGAGCCCAAATGTCCATTGACTGATGAACGGATAATGAAGATGTGGTGTTTACACACACACACACACACACACACACACACATGTACACACACACGTACACACACACACACAGACACACACACTGGAATACTACTCAGCCATAAAAAAGAATGAAATCTTGCTATTTGCAATGGCATGGATGGAGTTAGAATGTATTATAGTATGTGAAATAAGTCAATCAGAGAAAGACCAATACCATATGATTTCACTCATGTGTGGAATTTAAGAAAGAAAAGCGATGAACATATGGGAAGGGAGGAAACAAGAGGAGAGAGAAACAAATTACAAGAGACTGCTAATGACAGAGAACAAACTGAGGGTTGATGGAGGGAGGTGGGTGGGGGATGGGCTAGATAGGGGACCGGTATTAAGGAGGGTACTTGTGATGAGCACTGGGTGCTGTATGCAAGTGATTAATCACTAAATTCTACTCCTGAAACCAATATTGCACTGTATGTTAACTAACTTGAATTTAAATAATAAAAAAAGAGTTCTCATGGTATCCCCCATGGACGTAAGGCAGTCCCCACAGCTCTGCACAGCAGGTGTCTCCCACTGAGAGCTCAATATGGAACCGTTCTGTCTGCAGGACGACGTTCCTTCCACTCCAGAGCGAAACTTAAGAACAGTGAAGCTTGGTTCTTAAGTTTCGCTCCGGAGTGGGAGGAACGTCGTCCTGCAGACAGAACACATGTGATGGGCAGTGTGAGGACCATGCACACGGGGGGCCCAAAGACCAGCTTTGATGAGGGGTGCAGCTCATTCTCAGGGAGGTCCTGGGGCACCTGTGCCCCACCTCCTGCACCCACAGCTCCGCGCACCTGCTCCAGGGGCCACAGGAAGGGGAAGGAGGGTGGCAGCAGCTGGAGCTGATATGCCAGGAACATTTCTGAGTCTGACAGGAAGGACGCTGGGTTACAAGAGAGATGAAGGGGACTGCCCAGGGCGGCGTGGCCGGTGAGCTGAGAAGCTGGGGCTCACTCTCCTTGTGGTCCCCTTGAAGGGTGAAGGCTAACCCAGGAAGTGGAGGACAGGGGTGTTTCCAAGGGAGCGAGACTAACAGAAACACAGAGCTGATCTCAGACAACAGACTTCACAAGCCAGAAGTGGACTCAGTCAACCCTTTGCACTCTAGAGGGTTCCTGCTCCTCCCAAGTCTTTGCTGTAAAGCAGTCAGACGCCGCTTCGTCCTGTGTCCCCGAACTGGACTGAGGAACCACTGGGAAGTGGGCACGAGTGCTCCCATGGCTCCAGGGGCCCAGCTATTACCGGCACAGTGAGGGGGCACCAGGACATGGAGCTGGTGTCCCCCAGGCCTCTGGGGCCACCTTCTGAGACCCAGAAGCGATGGTTTGTGCACCCTCCGTTCCAACCAGGGACAAAGAACACTGGCCTGTCCTGGCCCGCGGTCTGCACTTGGCATCCCCAGTGGTGAATAACAACCAGGAGCAGGTCTCGCCTCAGCAGGCCCACCCAACCTTGCTGGTGACCAAAGTGACTCGGGTCCTGTCCCCTCCCCTCCCCTTCCCAAGGAGAAGCGCCCTCTGTCTTCCACACCGGACACTGAAGCCTTGTTTGTGGCGTAGGAGAAAGGTGATGGGAAAGCAGAAACGAGAACCCCTCCCAATTCCCAACGAAATCGTCGACTGACTTCCCGTAGCTTCTCGGGAGCCTGTCTCAGAAGCAGGACGGCATCCATGCCAGTTGCTCTGCGCTGCAGTTGCCAGGGCACAATGGACAGTGGGTATTTCGGGAAAGCCAGCTTGCCTAACCTACGGTCGAGCCTGGTGGGGCCCGGAGAGCCTGGGCTGGGTGATCGGCTGCAGCTGTGCGTCCCCAGCTCACAGAGCAGTTTCAGGTGCCCACAGAGGGTGCATCGGTGACAGCATCCACCGAGTCGGAGGCCATGGCTGCCACTCACTGGCTCAATCTCTGAGTCTCTACTTGAAGCCTCACAGGGTCGCTGTCACCTCCAGGAGGAGCAGGACCATCCACGTGTCTGCCCGCCCAGCCCTGGCCCTGCAGCCACGTTGTGCTTCAGCCTGTGTTTATGGGACATCATGGCAGTTACCGGAGAGGACAACTGTAATCGAAACAGCCGAAAATAACCGCTGGCAGGAAAGCCTGTACTTAGAGTGGACCTCCTTCAGTGGTTCTCATGCCGGCGTTAACAGCCCAGGCCTGGCTGGCGCGCTGGACCGACCACCCTCCTTCCTCTCTGAGGGGATGGCAGAAGCCCCAGAGAGGCCGTTCCTGACTCCACCAAGGCCCAGTCCCGCAGGAGCAGCCCGTCCTAAGGGGAGGGCCACTGGGCCAACGGCTCTGTTCCTCTGAGCCCACCAAGGAGACCGCCAACTTCTGCCGTCTTCTGCTCCTGCACTAACATCTCCTGCGCACGGACACCAGCGAGAGCTGTAGCAGCACACGCGAGGCGCCTCCTCACCATGCTCGGGGTGCAGCCCCTGCCCCCAGTCCTTCCTGGGGCCACGAGGGTTCACGGGAGCCCCTCCCCCCTCCATCTCCTTCTGGAGCGAAGGGGCAAAACGCCAAGAATTCAGCTAGTGTCAAATAACTGGATGGAGGCTCTGAGCCAAACGCGGTGCTGCTTCAGGAAGATGTTTTAAGCAGCTGAACCGAGACATCACACGGTATGTGATTTATCTACCAGGGTTCACTGCTGAATGTGTGCAAATCAAGTTTCTGGTGCTTCACAGAGCCATGTAACTGATTCCGGAACATTTCATCACCCAAACAGAACCCCCAAACCCAGAGCCACTCTCCACCCCCACCCAACGTTGTGATTTTTGCAGTTTATTTAGCTTATTTATCTGCAGTCTATTTATGCAAATGTAAGCAAATATGAACAGAGATTCTTACCGTCGCCTTCCATTACGGAGGGCAAGGTAGCACACGCAGTTTTGAACTCTGTGTTGTCCACTTAATATGTCTTGAAACCCCTGGAACGCGTCATCTTCCTGGCATTTCTAAGAAGCTGCCCAGTGCGGCAACAACCATCTGGGCCAGGAAAGTCCTGGCTGGGGTCACGCCTGGTGGGCAGACAGAGAGCCACAATGCACGCTGGCTCACCCTCCAGATGCTGTCGTCCAAGGAATTTGCCATCCTAGGCCATTTCCTGACGTTCCCCCTCAGGCAAACGGAGACTCTAACCCATGTGCCGGGCAGTACTTGTGCCCAGGGCTTGCTTTCTTCGCAACTACAGCCGTGGGAGGAGACACAAGAGCACAGGCTTTGGACAGGCAGATCCAGGCACAGGTTGGACCCTGGCAGCTCTCTGGGGCTCAGGTTCTCCTTTGTGAAAGAGACAGCCCAGCCCCACATTATGGGCTGGGGGAGTGGTGGGCAGGGGGAAGGGTGCTGTGGGGTCTGTGGGCGAGGGTGCCCTGATTCGTCCGTGACGACCGCACAGCCCCTGGACCCTCACTGGCCCCTGCAGCCCACACAAGAAAATCACTGCCCACGTGCAGAAAATAGGGCTCACGAGTGCCTGTCTGTAACACCGACTCAGAAACGCCTGTGAAACACACACCATGTGTGCAGCCTGTCACCCCCCTCCGCCCCACCCACACCCGTCCTAGGAATGCTCAGCAGTCACTGGCTAGGCCAGGCAAAGCATCTGGAGAACAACCCTGGCAGCAGGGGGGCACGGGAGCATTATCTGGGTCTGCAGCACCGGGCATGAAGACTGAAAAGCAGTGAGGGTTTAGGGCAGATTTAACTTCAGCGGCGCCTGGCAGTCAGCAGGAACCCCAGCAACGCCTCCTGTGGAATCGGCAGCCCCTTAGATCTGCAGCACCACGTGCAGGGCCTGTGTCCTCACCTGTAGGTCATGGGGCTGGACTACACAACCCCTTAGCGTTACAGCAACCTCAAATTCCTGTGATCCCGACGGAGCAGGAGGCTCTGTTAGCGTTTGCTACCCTTCGTGCCTGCGCACTGGGCAATGGCGGGGGGGGGGGGGGCGGCGGCACCCCGAAGACTCGTTCCTTAGAGACACAGTCCAGGTTACACTTTCCCCACGTGGGGGTTCCCCTCTTCACCCAGACAACCTGTCTCCCAGACCCCGAATCCTCTGACTCCGCCCACTGGTGATCCTGAACATCGAAAATGTGTGCTTTATATTCTCCGTGTTAACCACACAAAGAACCTCTGTGCAACCACCGAGGGAAGCTGGAAAACCCTGGGTGGTGCTCAGGTCAAATGTGAGAGGGCACTCTACAGGAGACACCGACACACAAAGTGTCCTGTGGCAGGGCACGTGCTCCTGCAGATAAGCGGCATCGATAATTATTCTCTTGGGGTCACTGAGGCCGACCTCTCCACTGAAGTCACATGGGGATGGGCAGGGACCCCCCCCCCCCCCGAGAGGCCTCAACCAAATGTCCACCCCAACTGCAGCCCAGGGCGGGCCAAGGCTGAGGGGAGACTGCTCTGAGGGCCGGCTGTTGGGATGCACTGAAGGGTAGGCTGTGCCGGGGGCCCTGCACGCGGTCCAGCGACGCCGGGGGGGGGGGGGGTGCCGCACGTGGTCTGGCAACACCCAGGGGCCTGCATGCGTTCCGGCGACACCCGGCGGCCCCGCATGCGGTCTGGCGACGCCCGGGAGCCCCGCACAAGGTCCAGCGACACCCGGGGAGGGGGCCCCACACGCGGCCCGGCGACACCTGGGGGCCCTGCACACAGTCCAGAGACACCCAGGGAGGGGGTGCCGCACGCGGTCCGGCGACACCCAGGGAGGGGGTGCCACAGGCGGTCTGGTGATGCCGGGGAAGGCAGGGCGGAGGCAGGATGGTTAGAGCAGCAGCACTTGGGTCTGGAAAAGCAGCGGCACCGCCCCAAACCTCACCATCTTCCTGCTCTTAGGTCTGTCAGTGGAGCCTCCAGGCTTATCAGCCACAGGGAGGGAGGGAGCTGTGTAGCTGGGCTGTCACGATGTACCCCCCCCCCCCCAGTGTCTGGGACACGGAATGAGAGATGTCCAGGAGAAAGCACATCCGCAGCTCTTTGTTGCTGGACTGACAGAGAAGCCCCAGGCCGTCAGCGGTCTCCTGTCCCAGCACATAAAGGCAGCACAGAGGCTGCCATCGCGGGATGACTTCCCAACCTGGACTCCCCACAGGTCAGAGGGTCCCCAGCAAGCGGAGGACAGGGATGGGGTGACCAACTGTTCTGAGTCATGGCTCATGCCCTGCTATGTCCAGAGTGTCTGGAAGGCGCTTCCTCCTGGGGTAATTTAACTTGAGACTTACAACATGCACGGCCGTCCCTGCCAGCCCCGGGTCCCGGTGCGGTCACCAGCAGCCAGAGGGAGAAGGGTTGGGCCACAGACGCAGCCCCCAAGGAAGGCCTGGTTCTCTGCAGGGATGTGGTGACTCCCATCAGCAAGTGACAATGTGCTTTTGGAAAAAGTATAATTCCTTACCCTCTGATTTGAAATTTTTAACAAGATGACAGACGTACATCAGATATACATGGATATGTTCTGGGAAAGTATCCGACCGGAGCTTGACCTGAACTCACCCAACACGTCAGGTTTAATGGGTACAGTTTCAGTGTGGAGGATGTAAGTTCAGGAGACGGCTGGCGACCATGCACCAGTGGGAACGCACCTGACCCTACCGAACTGTACACTTAAAATTGTTAAAATGGTAAGTTTTATGTTACGGAGGTTTTTCCACTATCAGTGATTAATACACACTGTAGTGACGCTCCCCTGCACGGTCTCCCAGCCTGGTGGTGGGCAGGGGTGGGGCTGGCGGGCCAGGGGCCGCATCCTGCCTGCGTTCCCCAGTCCAGCTGTCAGCCTCGTCCCAGTTCTGTCTGCACGTGTTGGCTGCTACGCAACGGCTCGGGAGAAGACCTGGGGTGCCAGGGGATGTGCTGTGGCCGGTGGCCTCCGTGCTGAATCATTTTCCCACAGGACAGGGTGGAAAATAGAGATACCGGCAAAAACAGGAAGACAGACCACTGTGCAGGAGGAAATCCAAATCTTGCTTACGCTTCTGGGAGAGAAAAGTTCACAGTGGAAATTTTTATATCTCTGGACTCCAAGCTAGTGCAGGTAAATCATCTGTGTTCTCTCCAGCACGGCCACCCAGTGGAGTCACACAGACACAGAGAAGGGGGTGAGGCTGGCATAACGGTGCTGGAAGTCTGGGAAGTGATGGAGAAAGAAAAGTAAAAAAGGAACAAATGAATAGGCAAACATCTCCAGAGCTGTGAGTCCAAGGGCCTGGGATGGAGGGGCACCACAGTAATTTCACACAGGGCTTTGGAAACCATTTTTCTAAAACAGACCATCCCCTTTCCTGTCCAGCTGCCCATGCGGGATGACTCCCTTCTGTTCCCTGTGAATTCTGCTGAGGCCAGATTCAGCTGGAGCGTGGGCTTTTGAGAGTCCACCTGGACTTCCACCGGCTCCTGGCCTCCCACACCTGCCCTCTGGAACAAGAAAACCTTTTAAACAGACACGGCTACACAGAGCGGGCAGAGCCTGTCCCAGGGGCGTCCTTGCCTCTTGGGCCCTCCAGGGTCGAAGGTAACTGTAGGCTCTCTTAAGTAACTTCACTCCTTCCTAAAAAGATTTTCCTCCAGATGGAGTGACATTCGACGGGTTCAACATGACTAACAATAGGAACATAAATAGTGCCCCCAGCTTTGTTACACTAAGACCACAACTTAGGCGTAGACTCAGTGGGCTAGCCTGTGGCTAAGAGGAAGAATTTCAATGTGTTCAGATCCTGGTGCCCTTTTCCAGCAAAGATGGTTCGAATGCAAGATGCTTAAGAGAGCACAATTTAAGATTAATACCTATCAACTACTCCTTACCTACAGAAGATGTTTGAATCAGCCACATGCTAAGACCCATCTCAACTTGAGGTCATCTGAGACGTGCAACTGGTCACAGAGCTTGTACATCACTCTAGGCGTTTTCCCTACATGTCTTCTCCTGTCTGCCAGTCCTGTGGGGTCTCTTAGCCGACGGCGTCCTCTGCCAGGGGCTTCCTACTCTAGTCCCAGCTCATTAGTGCACACCCACTGTTGGCAGGCAAGGGAACAATCACCAGACCATCTTGGTGCTCGCTGGCCCCCGGTCCTCTCCTACCATCTCTTCCCAGGCTCACTTCAGCCTGGTGCTTCAAGACTGAGCCCCACAACCTGTTGCTTCTCCCATGAACTCACACACGCTTTTCAGTCTGCCCATTGTGCTTAGCCTGGTGCCATCTCCTCATGAAAAACCTCCGGGACCTTCCGTTCTGGCTCCCACAGCACACTCACCTGGGTGGTCACTGTCTTCCCCAGTCCCTCGAGGGCAGGAGCCTGTATGTGAGGTGAGCCTGTAATTGTCCAACCTGTGGGTGCTCAGTAATGGGGTGCTAAATGGAGGAGCAGAAGCACAACCACAAACTGGGATGAGGCCTGTTGAGACATCGTCTTAGCTGAACGAGGAAACTAGCAAAGAGCTGGTAATTCTGTAGCCATTATGAGTGAATCCCCAGGGGAGGGCTCCATAATTTATGGTGCCAAGTTAGGGCTGGCGACCTCCCCAGGTACCATCAATAGGGTCAAAAGGGACTGGCAAGGACCTGACTTTCAGAAGGTACTAGAAGCTAGATCATCCCTCTAAAATCCCCATGCTGACACCTGTGTCTGCCCATCCCCAACAAGGGCCAGAAAGCTCAACCCCAAAGGGGGCTGGCATTTCTCATTCTGCCTGCCTTTGGCAATGTTGAACAAAACAGTAGCATCCACTCCAGACAACCAGGTCCTGACTGAACCTGGGTCCTGACTATGGGAGACGCTTCCAAAGATGAACAGGTGGGGCCCTGCCTCCCAGAGCATGTGGTCTAGGACACGCAGGAGTGCGCAGTTACCGCCAGGCTTCAGGGAAGGCAGCGCGGCAGGTTTCCCACGAACCAACCCCTGCAGCGACACTTCCGTCAGGTCCCACAGAGACCCTGCTAACCCTGCCCATGGCTCTCCATCACCCAACTCCATCTGCACGGCCCTGCGGGGGCCAGGCCCATCTCTGGGGCTCTGCTACATACCCCCACACGCCCCCAGGAGACACCTGACTCAAATGGCAGGAACGTTATCCAATTTGCTCGCCACGGTGCTTGAGGAAGGCGTGGGGTTTAGAGAATCCAGGAAGGAATGACCAGTCTGCAGGCCTGTGTGGTCAGGTGGGCACCAGGGCTCCACCTCCCACGGGAAGTACCTGATCGCCCAGCTCTGAGCAGCTTCTAAACAGTCAGGCACTCGCAGGAGGCACAGGCTGTAGGGTGTGGGGCTTACCAGGCAGGCCATCCAAAGGGCCGACGAATCCCTCTCTTCTAAAAATACGTGAAGGTACACAACCCTAACCCACCCTGGAAACAGAAACACAGCCCTGTTACATTATCTGAGGAGTATGCTGCTTTTTGTTTAAAAAGATTTGTTTCAAAGAGAAATCCTGCTAACACAGGCAGCCTGACAACCAATCACTTGGCTCAGGACTGTCGGCTTCAATGTTGAAAGAAAGCCCCACGCTGTGCCTCCATGCCTGGCCTTATTTCCCATCAAACTGGAATCCTTGACCTCGTCCTCTTTGAGAACTGGCTTAAATAAACATGTTACTCATCATATGACCAGCCACTCTGCCCTGACAGAAAAGAAACAGTGAGATGGTCACCTCCAGACAAACAGTACTCTGGCCTCTGTGGAAGCTTCGGCAGGAACCATGTCCCCATGCAAAAACCACAGCCTCTACTCTAAACTTTAGCCCTGGGGTCTGCAGCTTGCACCCAGCAAGGCCAGGCTGAGAGGAGCTCCCTACACACAGGACGTAAGATATCAGCTGTTTAGAGCAGGATAAGAGGCCCATAAGGCGGCAGCTGTGGTCCCAGACTTGCAGGGTCCAAAGCTGGCTGCTGTCCTAACAGGAGAGCAGCCCACAGCCCACCTCTGGGGAGACCCTCACTGGCCTTCACTGCAGCATTCAGGAGGGCAAATTCAAGGCTCATGAGTCTTCCTGCCACACAAGGACAGTCTTCCAAGATGTGTTTAAGAAGATTCCATTCAAATGTCATTCTAATGCCCTCCTAAAAAGAATTCCACTGGCAATGTCTTAGCTCAAAATACATATGCTTTTTAACCTAGCAAGACATTTCGGCTAATTTTCCCGGAAGAGACAGATGGACACATAGGTAAAAACGCATAACACAGTTTGTAAGAATGAAAATTTGGAAAAGTTTTAAATATAAAATAAGGGGTTGGTTATGTTTTGTTACATTGATATAACATTTATATATACATTTATGTATCTCCATTAAAAGATAGTTTGTGTCTACATACATCTACAAAAAGTAAAAAATACAATACTAGCTTAAAACAATGTGAGTTAAAACTAATTTAAAAGTGTATGTTTATTATGATCCTATTTATGTAAAACTATGTCCAACTTATTTACCTATACCATGTGATCTGGGAGGGGTCACCAAAATGCTAACGGTGGTTACATTGGGGGTGGTGGAGTTGTTTATTTCCACATTGTTTGAATTTTCTTTTACAAATATGTTATAAGCAGAAAAGACTTTTTTTTTTTTAAATGGTAACAATTTTCTTTTTTTTTTTAATTTTTTTTTTTCAACGTTTATTTATTTTTGGGACAGAGAGAGACAGAGCATGAACGGGGGAGGGGCAGAGAGAGAGGGAGACACAGAATCGGAAACAGGCTCCAGGCTCTGAGCCATCAGCCCAGAGCCTGACGCGGGGCTCGAACTCCCGGACCGCGAGATCGTGACCTGGCTGAAGTCAGACGCTTAACCGACTGCGCCACCCAGGCGCCCCGAAAAGACTTTTAAAAACAGTCTTACACGGGTGCCTGGGCGGCTCAGTCCGACTCTTGACTATGGTTCAGGTCATGATCTCATGGTTTCGTAAGATTGAACCCCACATCGGGCTCCGCAGGGTCAGCACAGAGCCTGCTCGGGATTCTCCCTTTCCCTGTCTCTCTCAAAGTAAATAAAAAGAAAAGGCAAAAAATAAATAAAAAAAAAAAATAAAAACAAAAAGTCTTGCAAAGAGTTTAATGACAGGATATATTTATGATATATTAGGACTTTAAACAGCACGAGTCCAAATTATAAACACACCCTGGGCTTGAATATGTAAAAAAAAACCATGTGACCAGGGAACAAACAAGAAAAGGTCAAACCCACCTCCATGTCACCACCATGTTCAAGGTGCTCACTGGGCTGGGGCACTTTCCCGCCCTCCCGCAGGCTCAGCTGGGGGGCAGGGGCAGCCCCGGGGCACAGGTGCACCAAGCTGTGTCCAGGAGATGCCGATGACCTCGTGGTTTCTGACTGCCTGCACAGATGTCTAGTTTGCCCAGGACCAGCCCCTGGATTCTTCTGGATGGTGGGTGGCTCTGGCTTTGTTTTCTTTTTAATGAGCTTCATCAGCACATTCTCTCCCCCCTTCCACTCCCACTCCAGGGGTGAATGCGGGCTTCAGGCATTTTGTTTTCTGAATGTTCCCACGGTGGAGCCACGGGAGAGTGTTTGCCTTTTCTTTCAATTAAAAAAAAAAAAAAAAAAAGGAAATTCTCCAAATATGCAAACTTCCAGGAATCAGTGGCAGTTAAAGAAGCAAATATGTCTCATGAAAAAGCTCCCACAGCAGAGGGTGTTACATCTGTTCCTACAAGCACAGGGACACAGACAAGGTTACTTCAGCACAACTAGGCTTTTCCCTGCCCTCAACACACACAGCCTCCGACCCGGGGCAGTGTCTCAGGAAAGAGAATTGTAGCACCCTAAAACGTCAGAGACCCTGAGTGCTTCCTGCTAAACAGTGAACCCCCAACCTAAAAACCGAACACAACTTCTGGGACTTAATGAAGTATCTGAGAAAAGCAATTATAAGCAGGATTTACACAGCCTGACACTTTAAGATTCTTCCAGTGCATGTAACCAAATTGTCAGCGATTCTGTATGTTTTACTTTGAAGAACATCCCGTAATTACTTTTTCTGGTAACTCCCTCCCTCCCCCTCCCCAATCATGCAACTTGTGATAAATCAGACATATGTCTCTTGTTCATTCAAGGCACTGAGAAGGACACCACGACACCAAGAACAGCGAACAGATACGGGGAAGCGCACAGTATTTATGTTTCTTTTACAAGTAAACACTTCAGAGCATTCTAAATGTGCTGAAAATCTTGTGGTATAATTAAGTCTTCTCAAGCCCCCTGTGACACCCTGAGGCCACCCTGAGGCCACTCACCCTGGGGACAGAAGAGCCACGGATACTCAGTCAGGATTCCACCTCCAGTTCTAGGCTGGGGCCTGGGAGGCAAAGAGGCCCATCTCTTAAATAACAAGAGGGCTGGGAAGCTGGTGTTGGAGGGATTTATTGAAGGATATGTGGTGAAAAGTTAGTGTTTGCATTTCCTGTTTATTCTGCTAAAAATAGAAAGAGATACTCTGAGTATCTTTGCTGGTCTTGTCCTGCATTCTCTCTGGTTTGGGCCAGCTTTCTGAAATGTTCCTGCATCCTTGGGGATGACCAGGGGAGTGAGCAGGAGACAGGGAAGATTGGCTCCCCAGCACTGGCTGGGTGTGTGGCCCACATACGCAGATCCTGGGACAATTCGATTCCAGCAACTTACTTAAGTGGGCACAGCATTCAAGTGAAAGGCATGATGATGTCTGTTGTGCATACAAGGGGAGACCCCGCAGTGTTTAGCAGGGGTCCGGCGCTGGACAGAGGACTAAAGAAGTCTACTAAATGCAGGAGAGAAGCCTGTATGTGTGAAGGCCAAAGGCATGGTCCTTTGTCCCCCCTGGGCAGAAATGCCATCTAACATCCTAAGGAAGATGTCCCCGGCTGGGTCCCGGGAGGACAAAATCCAAGTCATTCCTGGCCTGTCATCTGAGCTCTCAAATGCAGACTCTCCATAACTGGCTTCCTAACCCTGCACGCTCCAAGGGCCCTCGGCGAGATGGTGCTGGGAAATGGCTGCTCAGAATAATGTTCTTAAAGGCATCAAGTAAAATACGTGTATTTATAAAGGAAATCAGTTACTTTGAAGACAGTGATCAAAATACTACAGCCAATATGTGATATAACACTGTATGTGCTTTCTTACTAACACAATGAATAACAATCCATACCAGTGTTTTCAAATAATGATTACAAGGGCACCTGGGTAGCTCAGTCAGTTGAGTGCCCAACTCTTGGTTTTGGCTCAGATCATGATCTCGAGGTTTGTGGGATCGAGCCCTGCATTGGACTCTGTGGTGACAGCCCAGAGCCTGCTTGGGATTCTCTCTCTCTCTCTCTCTCTCTCTCCCTCCCTCCCTCTCTGCTACTCCCTCCCTCTCTCTCTCAAAATGAGTGAATACACTTAAAAAAAATAATAAAATAGTGCTTACAGTAAATAACATTCAAAATATCTGGCTACAATAAGCACATGAACACACAATATGAGAATATCCATGATTTCTATTGTAACAAAGTTGCAGGCCCTGCTACCCCTGCTGTGCAGGACCAGTTACATACCTCATAAGTTTACCAACGGACCCCAAATAGAGGCCAGCTGCAGGTTCCTGAGCACTGTCTGGAGTTTTGATGGTAAATAAATTAATTAAAAACTCCAAGTTTTTACACATATTGAAAATGGCTGAATTTTGGAAATAAAGGCTAAAGATGAGCCCAGATGACGTCACCCAAGGTCAAGGCTCAGACTCAGGAGACTCTGGTTTGAATCTTATACTTTTTAATTTTGTAAGAGAGATACTGAGATATAATTTATTGAAAAATAACTTACATACCATAATGTTCACCCATTTAAGGACTACAATTCAATGGTTATGAGTATATTTACAAAGGCCTGCAATCAACACCACTATTGAATTACAGAATATTTCAGTGTCCAGTTAAGAAACCCTAACCTCCCAATACTCCCTTCTCCCTAGCAACCACGAATCTGTTTCTGTCTCTATGGACTTCTCATACACAGTTGACTCTCATTATACATGGTAGTTATATTCTATAAAGTCTCCGTGAACATTGAATTATTGAGTACTGAAACATGGCTATTTGGAAAATACACGGTTAGGTTCCTGTGAGCCTCTGACCAACGTTTTCATCCACTGAGCAACATAAAACCTTCTGCTATATGTGTTTCTATTTAAAGATATATATTTAGTGGGGTGCTTGAGGGGCTCAGTCAGTTAAGCATCTGACTTTGGCTCAGGTCATGATCTCATGGCTCGTGACTCAGTCCCACAGAGACTGTCAGTAGAGGGCCCACTTCAGATCCCGACTCCCTCTCTCTCTGTCCCCCACCCCCCGCCCCACTCTCTCTCTCTCAAAAATAAATAAACATTAAAAAAGACATGTATTTAGTATATATTATTGATTCTTAATGTTGAACTCATAGCTAAGAGCACTTTCTATGTACAGCACATCACATCCCTCTTGCACTTAGGAAAACTCAGTAGCACTCCTGCACTAGGCATGGAGTCATTTTCAACAGTGAAA
This sequence comes from Lynx rufus, assembly GCF_022079265.1. Taxonomy (NCBI): domain Eukaryota; kingdom Metazoa; phylum Chordata; class Mammalia; order Carnivora; family Felidae; genus Lynx; species Lynx rufus. The sequence continues at coordinate 95,034 of NW_025814835.1, read as the reverse complement.
TCACAAGAAAAGCACAGGAGGATTCTGAGAAGATGGCAGAGCAGGGGCCCCGGGAATCTCTCCCCCCCAGATGACAACAGCAGGGGCGGAACCTGTGTGATGGGACTGCTTTGGAACTCTGGACTCTGCCCGAGGCCTGCCACGTGTCCGGGAGAAGTAGTCGATTTTGGTCCATTCCAGCTCGCAGCACAGCAGCACCTACCCGTCCCGCGCCCCAGCCATGTGGCAGGCAGCCGGGCACGTGTTTCTGGAGCAGCCCGCAGAAGCCAGGTGGACGAAAAGGACCCCGTCCCCCAAACGGCAGGAGGCCATGCTCTGACCACACAGGTGCGGACTCAGAGGCTGGCGGCCATTGCTGTCACCCCTCCAGCTCCAGCTCGAGTGACTTCAAGGGGATAAGTGCCCTCTTATCCCCCTTTTGTTTTCCACTTTTCCCCTTTTGGGAGCCACACATTAAAGACTAGGACATTGAAAAACAGCTGCCTATTTGGGGGAAGTTAGGAAGCGACGGCACATGTCCAAGGAAAGGCTCAGAAAAGACCGGGGAAGACATTAAACGGACACCTCAGGTTGACCCCCGGCACAGAGCCTGCAACCAAGAAAAGAACGACGACAACGCAACAGCAAACCTTGGGGAAGGGGGAGAATCTGATTTCCAGAGTAACCGCATCATGAGATTCGAATGTCCAGCGCTCAGCAAATCACAAGGTACACAAAGAAAGAGGGGACTTCGGCCCATTGAAAAGAAAAAGATAATTCAACAGAATCTGTCCCTAAAAAGGACCCGGTGTCAGATCTACTAGAGAGATTTTAAAGCAACTGTCTTAAAGATGCTGAAAGAACTAGAAGATGTGGATAAAATCATGAAAAAAAAGTATGAACAAAATGGAAATATCAGTAAAGAAGGAGAAAACCAGCAAAGAAACCCCAAAGAAATTCTGGAGCTGAAAAGTACAATAACTGAAATGAAAAATTGATTAGAGGGATTCAAAACAGATTTGAACAAACAGAAGAAATACCAGTGAACCTGAAGACACGACAGTGGAAATCATCAACACTGTGGAATAGAAAGTAAATGAAGAAAACGGAGACCGAGGGACCCATAGGACATTGTCAAGAGGACCGACACACACACTGTGGGAGTCTCAAAAGGAAAAGAGGGGCAGAGAGAATATTTGAAGAAACAATGGCTATAAGTCTTCCTAACTTTAAGAAAGACATGAATATAAAATCCAAGACGCTCAGCAAACTCCAAATAAGATGAACTCAGACAGACCCACTCTGAGACAAGTTGTAACCAAACTTTCAAAAGACCAAGAATCTTGAAAGCACCAAGAGAGAGGGGAATCATCACACCCAAGGGGCCCTCAGTAAGCTTATCTGCAGATTTTTCACCAGAAACTTTGGGTTTCAGAGAAAGTGCACAACACATTCAAAACGCCGCACGAAGACAGACCCGTCACGTGTGACTCCTATACCCAGCAAGACCGTGCCGCAAAGCGAGAGGGAGATCAAGACGTTCCCAGACAGACAAACGCTGTGGGAGGTGGGGACCACCGACCTTTTCTGCAAGAGCTGCTTGTTCCCAGGAGTAGGGCAGACGCAAGGACAGGACAGGAGACAGTCACTAGAGGCCGTGCGAGAACTAAGGTCTCGGGGCAGGCCAGCACACGGCCAGTTATAAAAAGGCACAGTTCACAAAAGAAAAAATAGACAAATTTGACTCTGTTCCAAATTAGAAATTTTGTACATCAAAAGACAATGTGCAGAGTATAAAGGCAGCCTACAGAATGAGAGAAAATATTTGCGAGTCCATATCTGACAAGGGGTTAACATCCAGAACACAAAGAGCCCCTGAAACTCAACAACCAAAGGCGACCTTGTGCAAAAATGCGCAAAGGACCCGAACGGATGTCTCTCCAAAGAAGACGTACAAGTGCCCATGAAGCACTGCAAACACCAACATCACTAATGATTAGGGACTTGCAAATCAAGAGTACGAGATCCCACCTCACACCCATTGTGATGGCTACTTTTAAAGAACCAGAAAACAACAGGTGCTGGTGAGGGTGTGGAAAAACTGGGACCCTGTGCGCTGTTGGTGGGAATGCAAAATGGTGCAGCTGCTGTGGAAAACAGTATGACGGTTTCTCAAACACTTAAGAGTAGAACTACCATGTGAAGCAGCAATATTTACACTACAGAGTCTATACCCAAAAGAATTGAAAACAGGGTCTCAAAGAGATATTTGTCTCATGTTAACAGCAGCTAAAACATGGAAGAAACCCAGATGTCCACTGATGGGTGAATGATGAACAAAATGTGGCCTATTCAAATGGAGTATCATTCAACCTGGAAAAGGAAGGAAATGCTGGCAGTCTCTCCCCTGAGAAGAACCTTGAGGACATAATGCTCAGTGAAGCGAACCAGTCACAAATATTGCAGGAATCCACTTCCAGGAGGCTCCTAGAGGGGTCACAGTCACACAGGTAGAAAGTAGGGTAGTGGGCACCAGGGGCTGGAGGGAGGGCAGAACGGGGAGATAGGGTCTAAAAGACAGAATGGCTCGGTTTTTCAGGATGAGAAGCATCGTGGAGACGGATGGGTATACAGCGGTGGCAAGCTTTGTCGTATGTACTTTGCCACAATTATTAAGAAAGAATAAGCACAAAAAAGTGGGAAACATGGCAGTAAATCGACTGTGGCAAGGACACGTGTGTGCCGGAAGACCTGATGCGAGAAGGCGGACCCCGCTGCACTGGCGGCCGACCCTCCACTGCCCCGCGCGTCTGCAAGTGGCCGCCGAGCGTTGAGCATCGCTTTGGGGCAACAAATAAGTTTTAGCGACTCCGCAGACACAGACTCTGCACCTCAGAGCACAGACTGAACGCACGCCTCCAACAGCGGCCCGCACACCCGGCTACTCTCACCTGCCCCTCCTTCCAGGGTTCCCGCGAGCTGTGTCCCCTCAGTCCCGTCTACGACTGAGTCCTGTCCCACTGCACGTCTTGTGTGCACTCGCTGGTCTGCGCACACTGGGGCGTTTGCACCCTTTGGCCATCACGGACACCGCGGCAGTCAACAGTCACGCATAAGTTCCTGTGTGGGAATAGGACTCCCACATCCTGGTATTTTGTCGAAGCGTTTCCACATCTGTATTCACAAGGGAGGTTGGCCTGAAGTTTCATTGTGATGTGCATGTGTGGTTTGGGGTAAGAGATTAATGAGTGGCAGACAAAGTATGTTTCCTAAACATAACTGTGGGTTTACTTCAACATCTGTTAGAAGGCTGATGGCTCTTCACTTGTGATAGGAGTACAGATTTCTCCTAAAATATACACCACGGTATAGAAAGTTATTAGGTAAGTGACAGAGTGAGGGTGGCTGCAGTAAAATCATGAAAACAGTATTACTGTGACTGACATCTCGGAACACCTGCTGTAGGAAAAGAACGTGGGACCCGAGTGTCACCTCCCAGGGTAGCCTCAGCGATGCCCTGCCTGCAGATGGGCACTGCCTTTCACACAGTTAGCAAGTCTATCCTGAACATGGAGGGTATCAGGACGACTCCTGCTTCTTACCATCCACAGCAACACAGTTGTCCCGCCTCTCCCACCTGGACGCAGTATTTACAGCAAGAGTCCACTGAGCATGGCGAGAGCAGAGCCCGTTTCCCCAGTGATGGAATCGAGGCGCTGAGCTTTGTGAATATTAGGAGTACTTTCTTTTTTTCTTTTATTTATTTTCAGAGAGAGAGAGCACACAGCAGGGACAGAGAGAGAGGGAGAGAGAATGAATCCCAGGCAGGCTCTGAGCTGTCAGCACAGAGCCCACCGTGGGGCTCGAACTCACAAACCGTGAGATCATGACCTGAGCTGAAAGAGAGTTGGATGCTTAGCTGACTGAGCCACCCAGGCACCCCAGAAGCCCTTTCCTATTTAAGTATGGCAACTATAATTTGTTTGTTTTTAATTTTTTATGTTTATTTATTTTTGAAAGAGAGAGAGAGAGAGAGGGAGAGAGAGAGACAGACAGAGTGTGAGTTGGGGAGGGGCAGAGAGAGAGGGAGACACAATCCGAAGTAGGCTCCAGGCTCCGAGCTGTCAGCACAGAGCCCGACGCAGGGCTCGAACCCGTGAACTGTGAGGTGTTGACCCGAGCTGAAGTCAAATGCTTAACCGACGGAGCCACCCGGGTGCCCCAAGTATGACAACTATCTGAGGTAGGCGCTGCTCTCCCATTTGATAGACCAGAAAGAACATTAGGGATCAGCTGGTCAGAGTCAGTGAGAAGGTGCTAGAGGCAGGGTCTGAACTGGGGTCCCTGACAGAGGTCTCTGTCATGTGACAGAGAAAGGCACGGGTTGCAGGTGACACACTACGGGGCGGGGGAAGAAACCCTAAGCCAGCCAATTAAACTTTGAGCTATTTCTCTCAGGGCAGTGGCAGAGGGAAAGCAGACAATGAAGACAGGACACAGGGCCTCAGCCAGCAAGCTGAAAAGAGGCAGAGCCGCCAGAGCCGCCCCTGGGAAGTGGGCACACTCGTGGGCACACAGACCTCAGAGCTTCCTGTGTCACCTCAGCTTCAGAGGGTCCACAGCACGGGGTGCCAGGTGTCAGCAGCACTGTGAGGGAAAGGCGCGCCCTCGGTGGCACCTCCAGTTCAGCTCCGCACAGACAACACTCGTTCCCTCTGTGACCGATGGATGACAAAGCCCGCGTGCAGATCTCCGGTTTACACGGTGCTCCGCACCCACTGCTCACCCTCCCGCACCCTGAGAGCAAGCACTGTGACCCGGGATGGCCAGGGCGGAGCGGCGGGACGTGGCCCCGAGGGCCAGCAAGGAGCCCTGAGAACGGCCGCTAAGTAAGGCACAGAGAAGCAGAGTAACAGGACAGAGAACGGCCGAGGGGACACGAGGTGACTGGGTAGCGCGGTCTGAGGGCGGGCCTCTCTCAGAGGGCGGCTCCAGGCGGGGGGCAGCCGGGCGCAGGTGCGGCCAGAGCAGCGGGCAGGAGGACGCGGCAGAGCCCGGGGTCACGTGGAGGCAGCGGAGCAGCGCGGCAGGGCTGGGGACGAAGCAAAAGCCACCACGCGGAAGTGACAGTGCCATCAGCGGGACAGCCAGGCTCAGCAGGGACTGAAGACGCAGAGCTGTCTGATCTCGTGCCAGAGAACCAGGCAGAAGGTGAGGTCAGCGGGTCTCCCGCTGTTCCCCTCCAGCAGCACAAACAAGAAGAGAGAATGTTCGCGGAACCGCGGCCAGCACGCCCTGAGCTCTCCGCACGTGCGCCTTCTCCCCTCGGGACAACGTGATGCCGCAGCAGGGACTGAGGCACCGCCTGCCCTCAGAACCAGGCGCCCGGCTATACGCCTCGGCCTCCAGCGTCCCGGCCTCCTTCTGTTCCGAACACTGTGGCTGCTGCTCCCGGTCTCTGCTCAGCTCTCCTGCCCCCACTGAGGCCACTGCAGCCAACACAGCGAGCCACGGCGGTCACCCTGCAAGTGTCCCCTGCGGGCGGTCTGTGCGCTCGCTGTGGGCACAGAAGTTCCAGTCACGACCAAGTCAGCCAGGAAACGCCTCCCTGCAGGCGGCTCCTTCCTTCAGTATTTTATTTGGAAATGGGAAGATTCTCCCAAGTGTAGAGATGAGACCAGCACGAGGCCCAGCTTCGACTCAACAGCGGGGCACACGCCCTCCCAACCATTAACCTACGTTAGCAGCCGGTTTTCCCATAAAATGATACTGTTACAGCACAGCTAGACCCTCAGAGCTAAAAGTTAGCCAAAGTTATAATTTAAAGCTAGCATAAGTTTCCAATCCTAAAAAGACAGTGGAAAACACACACTAGCAACCACAAGTTTCATTCCTGGGTTACTGGCTAATGCCGTTTTGTTAGCGAACTCGCATCCAGTTAAAATATGAAAGCATCAATAGTATTTCTTCCTCAGTTTTTAAAAATCAGAAGTCAACACTCTTTAAGATTGAAAATGCATTTAAAATTTTGAAGACCTTCTAATAAACTGGTGTTGACCAAACACACGTTACCTTCTTTTCGACCACAGGCTAGAAAAGAGAATCGCGTGGCTCTGTAGCAACAGACAAAACCGAAAACTGCATGTTTGAAATGGGTGCAGCGGCCCCCGGTACCTCGTTTCTGGATGAAGACCCTGAGCAGGGGGTTGGCGCTCGAGACCGCCTTGCAGAAGTTGTCATCGTTGTTGATGGGCAGCAGGTCGCCGTGCACATCTGCATAGCCAATGGTCACGTCTGTGTTGGAGATGTGGTGCGTGTGAACCACCAGGTTGTAGAAGTCTTCAAACTTCCCTGGCTTTTGACGGTCTAAGGAAAATCTCCGGAACTCAGCCCCAAACTACAATGCAAGAGACAGGGGGGACATAAGTAGCAGGGAAAGGACGGGAAATAAGGCTTGTTCACGTCATGCCAAGCGCGTCCTGAGCCTCCGTGAGGCCCGGACACAGTGGTGAACTGTGTCCCTGTCCTCATAGAGCTTCTGCAAACACACAAGGAAAGGGGAGACAGGAATGTGGGGGATCAGTTCACTCAACGCTGACCTGTGTCCTGAGGACAGGACAGGTGCTGGAGCTCAGGCTACTGAAGAAAAAGCAAGGTCAAAAAGTATTATGAGTATGGTGGACGAGATTGAAACGGGAGCCTGTGCTTAGTGAGGGCCTTCACCTGGGGTGGCTGTCCAGGCTCAGCTTGCGGTGTCCGCACAGCCCCGAGACAGGGGCAAACACTCATAGGCAGGAGGGAAGCAAGGCCAGCTGAACGCTCTGTATTTTTCCTGAGGGCAATGGGTGGTCCTGGAACAATTTCAATTTTAAGCAAGGAACTGATTTGATATGATTTGCATTTGATTTTTAAAAAAAAATTTATGTATTTACTGAGAGACAGAGGGAATGAGAGAAAGCAAACGTAGGAGCGACAGGGGGGCAGACAGAGAGAGCGCAAGAGAGAGGGAATCCCAGGCAGGCTCTGTGCTGTCAGTGCAGAGCCCCACGTGAGATCATGACCTGAGCAAAAATCAAGAGTCAGATGCCTGACGGACTGAGCCACCTAGGGGCCTCTGATTTGTATTTTTAAAAGACCAAAGGATCAAAAGTGGAAGCAAAAGTGAAAGAAGGAAGGACTGTGGTAAAAAGAAGGCTTCACAAATCTCAGGGAGACACGAACGTGGGCCCTGGTCCCGCCCAAAACACAGAGCAGGTTTCTCTCTCAAAAGACGGTACTCACTCCGCCTGCTCTGGGAGATGCCCAGGGCCCAACTTTCCTGACAGTCCCTGGCCCTGGCACAGTTCTCTGCCAGGAAAGGACCCTAGGTCACCTCCCACGGGCTGAACCATCCTGGGATCCGAGGACACCACCTCTGTTTGGCCTAAGGGTTTCTGGATTAGGACATGCTGTCGTCCCTCGCTTGGCAATACAGACCTTTATTCATCAGGCAGCACAGATTCAATGCTCTTCAACACAACTGAAAACTAATTATAGTGGTTCCAAAATACACAAAAATGAAATGTCTAATGTTTATACAATACGAGTCATTACATCATCTAGACATTATGTCAACTAGTCAAGGGCAAATCAACTCAAACCATATGGGTTTGTGTGGTTCTCAAAGTGGGCAGGCATCAGAATCACCTGGAGGCCCCTAGAGGTCTGGACTGGGCTGATCTGGAGAGCGGGCCCCATAATTTGCATTTTTAACAAGTTCCCAGGAGAAGCTGATGCCCTTGGGCTGGGGACCACACCATAAAACCACTGGTTTTAAGGGAATCAGTCTCCAAATCTCCGTGGCCACAGATCTCTGAGAACCAGAGTCTGCTGTTCCATTTCCCCTTTTAAAAAACAAAACAAACCTCTCACCCATCCCACATTGCCCCAGGAATAAAATACTTCAGCACGCAGGACAGTGGGACATTCTGAAATACTGGTTCGAGAAAAGCCACCTTCGATGGGCAAGCACAACCCCTAAGGCCTCCTCCCACGTACTGGGTCAGGGGAGGAGGGGCTCCGGGCTCAGCCCAGAGGGCCACGCGGCAAGGCTCTCCCCCGCCACTCTGCCACTGTCAGAAGTGCCCATCTTGAGATGGGGCCTGTGAACACCGCACAGCAAACCGAGAAATCCCTCCCGCATTGCTGAGAGGTCAGCATTCCTCCTCTTCTTCATATTTATCCCAGCATGCACCATTGGCTGGCCCAGGGTGAGCAGCACACAATCTCTCACACGCAGGCTTACATCCTGGGGCCACAAAACTTTTGAAGACACAAGAGTTCAAGCCTACATTAGTTTAATGTGATCTTTTTTCAGATTCGGTTATGTCGTCACATCATGAATATTTATTTCAACAATAGCCGTCATCTCTCCAATCTCAGATCTAATACAAGCTAACTTCCAGAGCAATTAGTTCTTATCAGTATGCACCCTCTTTTCATTAAGCACATAAGGAGAGTTCAATGGTGTCCAATGAAATCAGCATATGCCTCTGAGTTTCATGTGCGGTTCTTGATTCTTCCCCCAAACTGGACACCACGCACTCACTCTGATTTAAGGGACACCGGCTGCCTCTCCTGACTCACTCCCCCTGGATTAGGCCACATCCCAGGTGAGCAGTGAGAAACAGCCCATGCTGGGCCAAGTCCCTCCTGCATTTGGCAGTCAATCTAAGGTTAGTCTAATTTGTTTCTCCAATCTTTTAGTGGTTTTCTTCAAAATACGTCTTTATAATTTTTTTTTAATTTTTTTTAGAGAGAGAGAAAGAGTGAGTGAGCAGAGGAGAGGGCAGAGGGAGACTGAGAGAGAATCTTAAGCAGGCTCCACATGGAGTCCGACATGGGGCTCACAAACAGGACCCTGGGATCATGACCTGAGCCACCCAGGTGCCCCTTCTTCAAAATACGTCTTAACGTGTGCACTGGAAACGAAAATGAATCCAGACTGCTTCCTGACAGAAAGCAAGTCTGATGTGTATTTGATAATGAGGCTGACTTTGTTAATCCATCCAGCAGTATGGTGAACAATGCTTCTTACGTTGAATGAGTCCCAAAGTTTGGCAAAAAGAGGTATGAAATGGGATATTAGCATTTTTCCCAATTTTTTTTATTATGGCAAAATACACATAACATAAAGTTTACCATTAAAAAAATCTTTTTTAATGTTTTTTTATTTTTGAGAGAGAGAGACAGAGTGCAAGCAGGGGAAGGGCAGACAACAAGAGAGACACAGAATCCGAAGCAGACTCCAGGCTCTGAGCTGTCAGCACAGAGGTGGATGTGGGGCTCCACCTCACAAACCGTGAGATCGTGACCTGAGTCGAAGTCAGATGCTTGACGGACTCAGCCACCCAGGTGCCCCTAAAGTTTACACTGCTGAGTAGCTGTCCCCATCCATGTGTCTTCGTGTCTTGTGCAACTGAGTCCGTCCCCATTAAACACGGACTCCCAGCCCCTCCCCCAGTCCCTGGTGACACCACCTACCTGCCCGTCTGTATGAATATGACTCCTCTAAGTACTTCATATGAGTGCAATCATCCGTTTTTGTCTTTCTGTAACTGGCTCATTCCCCTGATCAAATATATAATTTGAAACACTCTCATTCTGTGGGTTGCTTTACTCTGTGGATCTGGGTCCTTCTAAGGGGAAATGTTACGGCTGTGAGCAGGGCACAGGAGGAAAAGGTAGATTGAGGCTGCTGTCTAACTTGCCTGCCAACCTAGGGCAGGTGCCATAATGTCAGTTTTTCTTAAAACTTTCCTTAGTGAGCACTTAGCTTTGAAGTTGTACCTGTTCTGGACTGAGGAGACGGCCTCCCAAACAGACACCTCCCTTTGTGGAGTTCTGCAGGTTTGAATGTGGGCCAGCAGGTGAGTGTCTGACGCTCAACCGTCACTACCTTGTCATGAGCCTTGCCGCGGGAACAAACTCCTATAGCGAGGCTTGGCATTTCAGGCTGGTCTCCAGAAAACTTTAAAGTTGGTTCAGGCATTTGCATAGGGATCCCTATGTACTAATGCAGTGGTCTTCAAATGTCACATACCTCCTGAGGAATTCTGAAAAACTACCACTATAAAAAGGATAACATATTTTTAAGTTAGCATCTAAATTTTTCATAACAAAAATAAATAGTTGCAAGGGATATAATTTCCAGCATACTGTATTTCTTTTAAAAATAAATATTTTATCAGATGATCTTTTAAATACAGTCAATGAAAGCTAAATGCCATAGTGATATGATGTTACCATCATGCATTTTAAAATAGAATAACCAACTCTTTTATAACAACCAGAAATTCCACATGGGCTTTTTTTCTGTTTGGTCCCTTGTTTCTATCACACTGCTCCAAGAGGATTGAAGCCTAGTATTTTATCATAATAATTTATGCTGGAGTACCCTGCCACTCTTCTATGCAAGAAAATCAGATAAATTGAATTAAACATTCTTTTTCACATGGCCACAAGGCTCTATTTGTGGAGAATATTTCTATATTGGTGTCAGTGGTATGGAGTTTTAATTTTGCAAGATGGAAAGAGTACTGGACGGTACGCACAACGGTGTGAATGTAAACTGTATACTGTGAACTGTGTGCTCAGAAACTGGCTATGATGGTGAACTTAATGCCTGGGTTATGGACCAAAACTATACAGTAACATAAAATAAATAGATTTTTTACAGTAGAAAGTTTGTAGCCTAAGTCATCACAATGATTAAATCATGATTGAAACAGTTACACATTTTCATAAATAATTATTAACCATCCTAAGTAAACACCTAAAAAATCTTTCATGAGGAGTGTTTTTGCTAAATGAGGTCAGAGTAACATTGGCTCTTTTGCTCCTTCTCCTCCCTGTGAATGTAAGTTGATGGGACTGAGGGCTCAGAAGGCATGCCAGACCTCAGCTCTGTGACTCTTACCAAGTAATGTGCCAAAAATAAATAATCATAGAGTGGTCTATCATTAACAATATTTTTAATAATCTATTAGCTGACAATTAGGACAATTTTCAATGCTGTTGAAAGCAAAGTCTTGGAAACCACTGGACTTGCAATATTTACTGCCCAATCCTTGGAACCACTTTTTCAATTTCTGGTAAGTACACCAAGAATTATATGCCAACGAATTGTGTCTGCATTTAGAGGAAACTTGTTTAACCTGATATAAAGGGAAGTAAAAATATAAAGTCAGTACCCCATGCTAATATATATATATTTAAATAAAATGCTTTTATCATACTGAAGTTGGATTCTTATGTAACAACACCATTACCAAAGTCACTCAAAATGGATAAATGACCTAAATGTAAAACCTGAAACTACAGAATTCTTATATAAAAACATAGTGCAAAAGCTTCAGGACACTGGGTTTGGTAGTGATTTACTGGATATGACACCAAAGGCACAGGTAACAAAAGAAAAAACAGACACTGGACTTAATGAAAACTACCTTTTGCGCATCAGAAGACACTATCCACAGAGTACAACAGCCTGCAAAAAGGGATAATACTCAGAATATACAGGGAACTCCTAAGTACAACTGGTATATATCCATACAATGGAGTGTCATTCAGCCTTAAAACGGAAGGGTGTTCTTTCACCTGCTGCAACATGCACGAAGCTGGAGGACTGTGCTGTGTGAAATGAGCCAGCAACAGAAGGGTGAAGGCTGTGTGGTCCCACTTGTAGGAGGTCCCGGGAGCCATCAGATCACGGAGAAAGAAAGCAGGTGGTAGTTGCAAGGAACTGGGAAGTTATTGCTTAACTGACAGACTTTTGGTTTTACAAGATGAAAAGAGTTCTGGATATGGAGGTGGGGGGGGGGGCGGCGGCTGCACAACCGTGTGAATGTACTTAGTGACACTGAAGAGCACACGTAAAATGGTTAAGTGGCAAATTTTATGTCATGTGTATTTTACCACAGTGAAAAAAATGGAGGGGAATAAGATACCCACAGGAGGCTGGGAAAAGCTCTGAAAGTCCTACAAACACAGAAGGCCACACACACATGCAGTGCTGTGTGCATGATCAGGAGAGACCCAAGAAGGCTATAGAATCTCTATCTGGTTGACCTGGGATTCTGTGAGTCAGGAAGTGAAGGCTAAAGTGGAGCACAAGCAGCTGGAACTGACACACACACAGAGCCTCGAGCAGAGGCTGGGGGACCTACTGGTTGAGCTCATGTAAGGAAACCTCTGTGCAATCACCAGATGACCATGAAGCTAACAGTGGTCGCACATAACAAATAATACACTTTATAGAATTTGTCCAGGAAAGTCACTAAACAAACAAAAAGCAGCAAAGAAATAAACATTAAAAAAAATTAAAATGTCTAGTTTTCAGCAAATTTATGAGATATATCAAGAAACAGAAAAAAAAAATGGCCTCCATGCAGAGGAAAATTAGCAGCCAATGAAGGGCCCAGATGCTGCACTTACGAGACAAAGATTTTAGATCAGCTATTATAATTATGTTCAAATAAGTGAAGGAAACCAAGTCTAAAGATCTGAAGGAAATCATGAAAGCAATGTCTAACCAAACACAGAATAAAAACAAAGAGATGGAGATCATTAAAAAAATTTTTTTTTAATGTTTACTTATTTTTGAGAGAGAGAGAGGGAGATAGAGCGTGAGTGGGGGAGGGGCAGAGAGACAGGGAGACACAGAATCCGAAGCAGGCTTTAGGTTCCGAGCTGTTAGCACAGAGCCTGATGTGGGGTTCGAACCCAGGAACCGTGAGATCGTGACCTGAGCCGAAGTCGGACACTCAACTGACTGAGCCACCCAGGCGCCCTGGAAATCATTTTTAAAAAAAGAATCAGATTGAGATTCTAGAGTTGAAGAATATAATAACTACAGTAAAAATGTCCTAGAGGGACTCAACAGAAAATCAGAGGTGGTCAAAGAAAGAATCAGAAAATACGAGGATAGATCAATTGAGACTGTATAGTCTAGGGAGCAGAAAGAAAAAAGAATGAAGAAAAATGAGCAGAGCCTCAGAGACCTGTGGCGTATTACCATGCATCGAAAGAAACACAGCTGGAAGTCCCAGAGCAGGAGAGAGAAAAAAGCAGAAAGAATATTTGGAGAAACAATGTGTATAAACTTCCCAAATGTAATGAATTTAACTACATATCCAAAAGTTCAACAAACTACAATTAACATAAACTCAATGAGATACACAACTAGATGCATCCTAGTCAAACTGTAAAACCCAAAGCCAAAGAGAGAATCTTAAAAGAAGAAAAACAATTCATCCTATATAAAAGATCTGCAATGATATGAATAACTGACTTCTTATCTGAAATCACGGGGGCTAAAATGCTGTGGGGTAACATGTTTGGGGGCACAATGCCAACTGAAAATTCTATATCCAGCACAACTACCCTTCAAAAAATGAAGGAGAAACGAGACAGTCCAAAATAAACAAAAACTGGGAGAACTGTTACCAGCAGGCCTGCCTTACAAGAAATATTAAAGCTATCCTTGAGGCTGAAATAAAAGACCACTATATATTAACTGGAATAAACAGTAATGTTAAATGTAACTACAGAGGTATATGTAAATGGCAGAAAAGTATACTTTTGCCTGCTTGTAACTTGTTTCTTCTGATTAAGAGACAACTACAGAGGCAGCTTATTTTCCTGCTTCCAACATTTGTAGTTGCTGGCAGCGTGTACTTGGTCTCCATCAGGCACACTGACCCCATAGCCAGACTAAGGTCCAAAGTGGCAACACTGTGTGTGGGGCCTCTGGCTTTCCCTGGATGGTGCCAAGCTCTTGTGAGTGGAACGGGCCTGTGTTGTCACCCAGAATGAAGTATTGATACATGCTACAACAAAGATGAACCTTGAAAACATGCTAAGTGAAGGATGCCAGATACACAAGACCACGTACTGTATGATGTATTTGTATGAAATGTATGGAATACGCAGATTCACAGAGAAAACAGACTAGTGGTTACCAGGGACTGGGGACAGGAAGGAATTGAGAACGGCTGCTAAGAGGTAGGAGGTTTATTTTTGGAGTGAAGAAAATACTTTAAAATTAGGTAGTGGTAATGATTGCACAAGTCTGTGAATATACTAAAAACCACTGAATGTGTACTTTAAACTTGTGAATTTTATTTCACATGAATTATAGCTTACAGAGCTGTTATTTTTTAAAAAGGTTTCACCTCAAAGAATAATTTTCTAAAATAGCCGACTGAAGACTGATTGGAAGCTGTATTCAGAAACTTGGAAACCCCAGAGAGTGACACTGGCCAAGTACAATGGAGGCTCTGCTTTTGCTCTAGGCATACAGGAAACGCTAAAGGACCAAGTGTCCAAGCATCTGTTGTCAGCACACATCAATTTAGAAGATAAAAACTTAAGAACTCAGGGAACCCCCCAGGGACACCCCCCCCCCCCCGTCATTACTGCTGGGTCCTGAGACTTAGTCCAAGCTGGTAGGGCAAGCTTTTCCAGTTCAAGTTGGTCCACAGTGTTGAATTGGTAAGGACAGAGGGCAGGCACTCTGAGCAGGGTAGAACTTGCCTTCCCTCACACCCATCTCCACCCTGGCCCCAAACTGCAAAAGGCTCTCAGTCCCTCTTGTCCAAGTCAGAAACTAAAACTTTATATGAATAATATTTTTGGAGTCCCAAGGCTCTGGCAATACAAATCTATTTTCATCAATCAATGTCATGTGACTCCAAGGATAATCTGTTACCACTAACATGATTATTTCTTATTTTCCAAGTTAAAAATATTAAAAATGTAAAAAAATTTTTCTTGATACCTAATGAGGTCTTTCTACACTTACCCGTTTAAAAACAAATCTATTTTGTGTAGGACACTGCAGGGCACAAAAGGCTTGTTTGGGTTAGCTGTCTTCAGGCACACAATTAAGTCCTAAGCTTCCCCATGGGAAGTGCCCTTCCAAGAGTTCACACTGAGGGTCTCAGAGAAGGTGAGAGATTTGTCCAAGGCCACACAAATCCTTGATTCCAGGTTGGAAATAAAACTCCATTTCTTGACTCTGATCCTTTTCTACACGGGCAGTGCTAAGCTGCTGCCACTCCAAGCTAACCGAAAAAACCATTCTTCCTACCACTGAAAACATGGTTCCCAGATTTCCTCTTACACTCACTCAGGTAACATTTACTTAAAAACTCTAAAATGTCACATTAAAAAAATGTTTTTTAAGTTATTTATTTATTTTCAGAGAGAGAGAGGAAGAGAGAGGAGACTGTGAGCAGGGGAGAGGCAGAGACAGAGGGAAAGAGAGAGAACCCTAAGTAGGCTCTGCACTCTCAGTGCACTTGAACTCACAAAGGCATGAGAACATGGCCTGAGCTGAAACCCAAGAGTCTGACACTTAACCGACTGAGCCCCCCAGGTGCCCCTAAGATGGCACATTTCTGATGATTAAGAAGCAGCTCTGGCACAAGGTGGCACAAGGTCATCCCCTCTGTGAGGGCTAAAGTCAAAGAGAAGAGGAGGAAATCAAACCTAGCACTTTCTTCTCATCTAGGCCGCTTCACACAGTGTCTTTCTAGCTAAAGAGGGCACTCAGGGCTTGAACCCCATGTGATGTCCCCACATGCTGCGAAGATTGTAGGGGAGGCAATTAATCACTGTTTCTATCACTTGAGGATTAAAAGCTCACACGTTTGTATTTCTAACAGTTTTGTGGGGGCAGGAGATGCACATACACCATTTTTAATCTCAAGCCTAGAAAAGAGGAAAATCAAGGTCTAGTTTCTGGTATGACACTTGAGGTGCCATGTGGAGCCCAGAGTTCTGGGGTCAGTTCAGTACCTGGGCTGGCTCACAAGGGTCACATGCAGGGACACTGCACTGAGACATCTGTGCAGTGTGTGACAGGATGTTCGTGGAGGCCTCTCCAACATGTATGCTTAAAAAAAAAAAAACAGAACAAAACTCGAACTACACACTGTTTGGTGTGTTTTTCTTTACGGTTTGAACAGGGGTAGAATCACACAGCTCAAAAGTCAAAAGGTATTCAGTAAAAAGTCTCCCAGCCACCTTGCCCCTTCCCCACTGGAGCTGGTGATTTCAGTTGTATGCGCCCTTCAAAAGGTGTTTTCTGCATGTGAAGGCACATGTGAACTGTATCTATATTCCTTCTTTTCTAAATAAATGGTAGCATGCTATCCACACTGGTCAACTCTGGAGGGTTTTTTTTTTTTCCCCACTTATCTTCTATATTTTGAAAACATTCTTTTTCTGGATGCTCATGGTCTTGTAAGGGAGGAATCTCTAACTCTCAGATGCCCCTGAACTGAGAAAGGTTAAGTCACTTGGCTCCTGGTTTGTAAGGTACCCACAGTCAGGGACGTGACAGGGTATCGTCAGACTCACCAGGGAAGGTCACAGGAGCCAGGTGTTAAGGTAGAGTTTTTACCAGTTAAAATTTGCTTAGTAACTGGGTCACTTCTAAGGCACCTCCCAAACCCCAGGGAGCCACAAATTTGGTTATTTATTTTACAAATTTGCAATTACCATATGAGTTAGGGCAGCAAACTGCCTAAGCTCACACTAGAGTACGAGCCCAGGAGCATGGGGTCTGCTTGTTCTAGACTAGTAGAGTCCCTAATATACAGTAGACACACAAATTTTCATTGAATTAATGAATTAAACTTCTGTCAACTGGTTTTAAAATAAAATTCTGGAATTTTAATTAAGTGGACATTGACTGACAGTCTCAAAACAGGAACGCAGTAGGAGATACAAGCATGAAGTCCCAAACCATGTCCCATGTCACACATCAGCCCTGTCCCATGTATGTTAGATTTGAAGACAAATGCCAGTCCCCCCAACCCCCCCAACACAAGGGTGAGGTTTTCACCGTCAAAACCAAGGAGACAATGTCCCAATGACTATTTGCAAACAGGTGAGTAAACAGGCAAACTGAGGGGTCTTTAGCCACGTAACGCACACTCTCTGTGGTAATCAGGTTGTGACCCTGCTTCAGATGGCTCAATGGTAACGGCCAGTTTTAAAGGCAGGAAAGGTCATGGGGTCTCAATCACACCGAAGGGCTGCCTGAAGCTGTTTCTTAAAGAAAGGCCTGGTTTCCAAATTACTTTCCCAGGAAGGAAGGGTAGTCAGTTTCTCTGACCACATGCCCTCCGCTCTCGATAAACCTGGGTGGGAGCCCTTGGTTCATGGACACCAGGCTGTGCCTTCCGCTAGTGACCATGCATCACCCACCACACACTTGCTGCAGGCAGACGCACTCTCCCACGAGCCTCTGCAGCCATGTCCCACCTGCTTCCCAGCTCATATCCCTTCCTTGGGCAGAACTGACTCTAAAAGAGAAGTACGTCTGAGAAGCATCATTAGCTTTCACTGCTTCCTTTCACCAGACAGCGACCCCAAGAACCACCAAATCACCAGGATACTTTCCAAAAGTGTCATACTAAGGGACATGTGTCTTTTATTTGAACTCACTCCTCCAAAATACCAAATAGGAACTTATTCACCAAGCAAATATTTTCCTGTGCTGGTCTTTACAGTTGTAAAAGGAAAATATGGTCTCCATTTCCTCCCCTGCCCCACCCCCCATCCTGGCATACGGTAGTCGTACAAAATACATTTACTGAATAACTAGTGTAATGTATGGCCCCTGCTTTTATCATCCAGTGAAAATGTATGGAGTGGTTCTACGCAACAGGCACTTCTCCTACACACTGGGGAAGGGAGTGACCAAACAGAAGAAATGCCTGTCCTTATGAAACTTAAGTTCCAGCAGGGAAGACAGGTAGCAAACTAAAAATAACGAGCGCCTAAGTCATAGAATATGTTAGAAGTTGGTAAGTGCCACGGGCGAAAGGCCAGAATAAGCTAAGAAGGCCACGTGTGCTCTCCAATTTGCTGGGAGTTATGTAGGAGTGCAGACCATCAGGGCACAAGGGCCACCTGGGTCTCTTCCCCAAGTCCGGGCTGGGTTGGCCCCTGCTCCTCCTGCCCTGGACTAGAGGACTTGGGACAAGCCCCCCATCCTGAGCTCCAGCACAGAGCAGGTTCCCTCCGCTTCTACTCCTGGTCACTGTATTAATACAACTACCACAGAACAGTATTTTACTTAAAAAAATTCTTCAGGGCTAGAGTCCTCAGTTATCTCGAAACTGCCCTAACCTTGAGGGGCCAAGGAGGGTCCTAGCCACTAAATCTCATTCGGACACGCAAGGACCGGGGCGTGGGGCCGACCCACCCGGGACTCCTAGCGTCAGATGTTACTTATCTTGGATAAAAGATACTCCCGAGGGGCATCCAGGGGGGCTACTCTGTCTTTTCACGCACGACAAACCCAGACCTAAAATGCCACACTCACTTTACCCTGGTTATCGCTGCAGTTCCCGGAGCCTCCCCCGGCCCAGCGTTAGGGGCCCTGCGTCCCAGGCCCGCTCCCTCCGAGGCGTCACTGCAGGGCTCCACCGACGCCCCGCCTTCAGCTCGGGCCCCGCCCACCCAGGCTCTGAGACCGCACCCCCTGAACCCCTCCCAGTGAGGCCCCGCCTCCAGGCCTCTCAGGTGAGAGCAATCGCGGGAAGTCATCAGAAACAGAGATTTTCAAGGAAAACGTTCATCAAAATACAGTAGTTTTGGGGCGCTTGGGTGGCTCAGTCGGTTGGGCATCCAACTTGGGCTCAGGTCATGATCTCACGGTTCGTGGGTTCGGGCCCCACTGGGGCTCTGTGCTGACAGCTCTGAGCATGGAGCCTACTTCAGATTCTGTCTGTCTCTGTCTCTCCCTCTCTCTCTCCCTGTTCGCACTCTGTCTCTCAAAAATAAATTAACATTTAAAAATATTTACAGTAGTATAAAATGTTAACTGTAAAAGTTCACCAAACAAAGTACATCCCCAGGATGAAATATAATTAAGCCAACAGATGCACGCTGTATTAGTGGGTTTAATGACTCAAGGAAGCCTTTACCACGTGGGCAGTGAAAGAAAACGACGCAAAGCCGAATCTAGTGTGATCCTAGGGGTGCAGCACAAACAAGGCAGCAAGGCCCAGCCCAGGGCTGTGAACAGAAGAGCCCAGGGAGCTGTGCACAGCTGGCACACCTGAGGCCAGGAAGCCAGCACCTCTGGGGCTGGGCCCAGGGATCCGGAGCTCAGAAACTCCTGAAAGTGTGTTCCTTGAAGGAGCAGCATCACTGACTGTCACCTGGGACCGTCAACTCAGGCCCCAGGCTTAGGGAGTCACAACCTGAATTCTAACTAGACCCCCAGCGACTCCTGTGCACACGAGTGTGAAAAGCACGGTTGCAAACATCCCAGTAAGCATCTTGCTAGTCACTGCTATGTGCTGGGTTTTGGTATCTGTTTACATATTTGTTCACTGAACAAAATTTTGCTGAATGCCGGACATGGGTGGCGCCCCGTGCTAGTGTTGAGCGTCTTCACTGGGTTGATGGCTGTTTGAAAGCCTGATGTTGGACAGTAATCACACATGCAAATGTGTAATTACAAACTGGGAAATGCAAACAAAGAAACTGTAGGACACAGGCCCTGATTGAAACTCTGTGTTTGAGGAAAGGAAATATTCAGGTAAAGAGAGGATAGGAACAGGTCACCTGCCGCACAGACTGAAGGAGCCAGGCAGCCCAGGTGTGAAGGATCTCAGCAGCATACTTTCATAAGGTAATGCCAACACCTTGGACCATTTGGGGACAGGGCCAAGGAGCACGAATGCACGTGCAGGCCATATGGAAATCTGTGGGAAGACCCCCCTTTTGGAAATGATCGGGAAGCACAGGTCATAATCCTCATGTGGCATCTGTCAGAATGTGGGACCCCACCATGGGATGACTTCCTGGGCTGGCATGTTAGGGCAGTTTAAAATCAGGCCACAGACCTGTGAGTCAGACGGGGTGGAGCCGGCAGCGGAGCAAGGCCCCTTCCTGTGCCCCATGCACCCATCTTGATCCAGAGCAATGACGTCCCAGCCACCAGTAGCTGCAGAACTGCTCAGACAGGCACCACATCCTGTGTGAGGCTGCTGGGGACCAAGAGCCCAGTGTACCTGGGTCACCTCAGCGAGTGTGTGTGTGTGTGTGTGTGTGTGTGTGTGCGCTGCAGGTGTTGCATGCACTCCTCTGCTCACATACATACTCTCCAGGTCACATGTGCCATCTGCATCCAGGGACCCGGCACTGGTAAATGTAGGTGTAGGGTGGGCCTAGGAGTGGAGAACACAGAAATTTAGGAACGTGGTCTATGGTTTCTGTCTGGCAGGGATTTCCAGTATGGTAGACGAGGTATGATCAGTGCCACACATTGTGTGCAAGCTCTTTTTAATCCTAACAGAAATCCAGAGATGTCACTAGTCCCCTTTTAAAGGCCAGGACACTGAGACCTGGAAGGACTCAATCCCTGTCCTCAGTCATGAGCCCAGTAAATGGAGAAACTGAGGCTAATACCAGATGGAATGCAGAAAAGAGCCAGAGAGCTCCAGTGGCGTGGTGAGAACCCCATGTGGAAGCTCGGGCACTGGGAGCAGACCCGCAAGTGGGAAGGGATGCCTGAACCACTGAGTGTGTGGATGAGGAGGGGCTCTTGCAGGCGGAGCAGCATGACAGAGAGCTAGGCTGCCCGGCTGCTATGCGAGGGGGAGCCCGCCGACTGGAAGGTCTGCCTAGGCCACAGCATGCAGGATGTGGAGGCCATCTGACCCTGCCTTTCTGGGACCAGAAGCAGAGAGCCACCCAGGCAGAGACCTGGGTCCCTGGCCCCCTAGGGAAGCAGAGTCATAGCCCAACATGAACTCACGATGCACAAAAAAGGGGCAGTTTCCAGGGATGGGGATGGGTTGCGATGGCACCAGATCTGGGCCATGGTGTCCAACAACAGACAGGAGGGCAGAGTCATTAAGCTCAAGGCTCTGCAGGTTCAAATTCCCAACTCACCTTTCCTGGCTGTGTGACTCTGGATAATGTAAACTTCCCTGAGCATATTTCCTCCTTTGTGAAAAAGGGACAAAAATATATTCTTCATAGGGTTTTTGTGAGACTCAAATACAAATACATGGGCTGTCCTGAGAGTGTGATCCCAGCCAACGGCTGCTATTGGCCAGGTTGCCTGGAGAAGGTGCATAGCGTTCCCGCACAGCTGATCCTGGGGAGCCCTTCTCAGAGACCCAAACATGCTGTGGGCCACTGAGAGCAACTCGTCCTTCCTCAGCTGAGCCACCTTCCTCAGCCCCGTCCCTTCCATCCCTGGCTCGCACTTATCTCTCAGGTCCATGTTTCAGATGAAACACTCTCCTTATAATTCTGTATGAGAAAAGCTGTGCTCATGAGCATGACCTGAACCCCGCAGCTCCAGGTGGAGGCTCAGAGCCCAGTGGGCACTGTGCACCCTTAGCCATGCAATTCAAGGGGCATCCGCTTTGTGGCACTTCAGGTGCGCCAGGGACTGGGGTGGTCACCAACTACTCTGACCACAGCTGCGAAGATCCCATGGGGTACCAGAGGAGGAAGTGGGATCAGGTTCATCCCTGCACCAAACAGACGGTGCACAGGCTGGAGCTCATGGGGCTGTTGGGAGAGGGGGTTTCACAGGACCCGTGAGGGACACACAGGAAGCAGTACAGCCCTGAGCCAGGGTCCAGGAGGTGCTGGGGAGGGAGGTGGAGAGATAGAGGATGTGACTTCAGACCACATCCGGGCAGGTAGCTGTTGTCTATTTTCCAGCAGATAGAATCAGGAAACAATGTGAAACAGATGGGAAGCAACTGAGGGTTTAGGGTCTGGTTTTGCCACTTATACCTGGGCCTTGCTTAGTTGACTTAATAGGTTGGTCAAGCCCCAAGGGTGCTCCCCACGACAGTCCATGCACACCGTGTCATGAGCTCTGAGGAAAACATCTATGTCGAAGACCTGGCGGGAGCCCTGGCAGAAAGCACAGCACACAGCTGATGCTTCAAGAAAGGAAGCCACAACTGAACAGAGAGGGTCATAGCCACCTAGACTCTCCAGGTGATGTGACCTGAGCAGCAGATGCTCCCACCAGGCTGGCCAGGCTCCCGGTGCAGGGAGGGGGCCCAGAGACCGTGTGCCTCCCAGAAACCCAGCTGAGGGGACATGCACAGCACCCTCAACGGCACAGCCTTGGCCACTCTCATGGCCACGTGCTCATCTCTGGCAACGCCATGATGAGAGTCCTCGGCCACCTTGGCTGGGAAGAGGCACCACTGACAGACTGGCAATGGGGCCATGCCCCTGGGAGATGGGGGATGGGACAGGCGCCTCCAAGCGTGGTGAGGGGGACCCCAGGGCAGCTCACCGCACCTCGTGAACAGCGAAGGGTGTTCCTCAACACGCTGTTTCACCCGGGAGTGTCTCCCTGACGGTGCTGCCAGCATCTGCCCAGAGAAGCAGAGCCCCTGCCTCACCTGCCGTCGACAGGAGCATGTTCCTATGAGGTTTGGGCCTGTGCCCCTGGGTCTGGACAGCTGCTGATGGGCCTGAGGCTGGGGCCACCTGCGGCCCCACGTGAGGGAACATCCTACAGGCACAGAAGTTTGTTTTGTCCCATAGCAACACCCCATCATTATCCCAGGCCAACAGGGGAAGTCAGGTCAGGACTTGTGGGTGGGGAGCCAGTGGCTCAGGCCCCCGTGCCGTGGAAAACAGGATATGGATGTTACTTTATCCTCCACATCCTTCCAGCATGGCACCTCTCTCAGCTGTGCCTCACAATTCTCTCTTCCACAGCCCTTACCCAGGGACCTTGGGGTCCTTCCACAAAGCACACGTCCCCCAAAAGGGGTGCCCTGTCTGTCCTCACCTTGCCTCAGAAGCAAAGATACCAAGAGAGGTCTGCCTGGTACACTGACGCCTAATCCAGCTTTCGGCAAGCACACCGATGTGATAACACGGAGAACAGATACACCTGCTCACTGGGCAGGGCTTTTAGGAGGAGCAGACAAAGCCCCACCGGTGGCTGCACTGTGATCTGTCGACATCCACAGGTGTGTATCAGGGAGAGCTTCCGGGTAACACAGCAAACCTCCCAGGGTGGAGGTGGTTGAAAGCTCTGACCTGCGCAGGTGTCCACAGCCCACCAAGCTGAGGCTGCTTGTGGGGTTTTCATTCTACACATGAAGGTCAGACACTATTCAAAAAGGAGACAACGCATCTCACTGAAGAGCCTGTGCGTGAGATGCCCTGTGACCTGTCGAGCAGCCCGCAGGCCCATCCTTGTTCGCCCAGAGTCTCAGCTTCTTGCACAATGCCAGGTCCACCAGAGGGGCCCATGGAAGCTGGTGTGGACTGAAGGAAAGGCAAGAAAGGCAAGAGAACAGCAAAAGGAACCACAGAATCACATGGAGAAGTATCAGAGTCCCTTCACCAGTCAGCGGCAGAAACATAAATTCTGCGACAAAGAATCTCTTCCTGATTTATTTTAATTTATTAATCAACACACACTTAATACGTTGTGGTTCAAGGCCTTTGGGACTCTCAAATGCTCAGACGTCCCACAGCAGCCACTCCCCTAAATCCAGTCTAGTCCAGGGCCCGAGCTGAGAACAGTCGCACTGCGTGGTGGGTTAGACTCAGCAGGACCACCAGGGCAGCTCAGTGTCCCCCCGCACCGAGCATAGCAGTATCGCGAAGGCCAGCGGAGAGCATGAGTGCACTGAAGAGGCACTCATGCACACAGCCACCAAAGGACATGCACGCGGCTCTGGGCACCATCAACACAGGCAGAAGCACAACACTTGGCACCCATAAAAAATCTCCACTGATGCACACAACGTACCCTCTGGACACAGGAGTGTATCATTACGTCACAGGACCAGAACACTCATCGTTAGTGACCGAGCCCCTGATGGTGGTTACACTGGGGGTGGGTGCTGACTAGACAGGGTATGAGGGAAGCTTCCTGGATACTGGAATGTTCCACACTGTGATCTGCATAGTGGTCACCTGGGTGTGTAAGCATGCAAACTTTCATTAAGCTGCACGCCTGAGATTAGTGTATTTTAGTGTCACAAGGAGAGAGCCTGCCGCATTAAGTAGGTCTGGAACAGCCAACTGAAAAGGCAGCTATTCAGCCTCAAGCCTGGGCAAGAGTGGGAAGGGATCGGGTTGTAAGAAGGTCAGCCTGTGGAGCAGGGGGAGGAGACAAACCAAGAATTTAACAGGGCTGGGCCATGCATGAGGCTCTGGGTGGTTTTCAAACTCCGTGAGCAGCAAAAGCTTTTTTTCTACCCCCAAGTAAAATGCAACACACATACCCCAAAATACAGAGCAGGTGCTCTGGTTGGGGATGAGGAGTGGAGCGTGCCGGCAAGCATCTGCTCAGAGCCCCAATGAGGAACACGGCCTTGGGAGGAGACAGAGTGATGGGTGTTGGGGTGTGGGACACACATCCCTGGACCCTGAGAACCTGGGAAGAACTGAAATGAGGGGACATGGAAAAAAAGGCATCAAAGGTAACTGATGTCACAGCTGTAACAGTGAGTGTCCTGGGCCTGTTACCCCTACCTGTAGGTAACTCGGGGCTGCCCGCGGCAGCTCCGAAGGAGGAAGCATGTAGGGCCAATGGAGCTTGCAAGGAAGGGCTATGAGCTTGGCTCCTGGAGACGCACACAGAGCTGGCTTTGAAAAGGGGCCCACGGGCTGCACCCCCTGGGGCTCTCGGCCTGTGATCAAACACTAAGGAAATTAGCAGACACCAACACAGCAGAAATATCAACATGGACTTTTAAAACAATTTCCTTTCAACTCTCAAAGTTTCTCTTTTCTGTTTAGCTCATCCTCTCCCCGCTTCTGTCCACGCTGTCCCCTGCAGCACTGGCAGGGAGGGGACAAGGCTCCTCTCAGAGGTGCCCGGAGAATAATCCCATCAGTGAGCCAAGTTTTGGTCACCTTCCTCAAAAAGTAGTTCTTTTCTAAAGTATCCTAACAACTTCTGGACTAGTAGCCAACAGGAAAATCCAGCTGTTCCTTATCTGAATTCAACTCAGCCAACATTTTTTGGGCACCTCCTGTGTGCAAAACACTGCTTTTCACACTTTAGATGCCGAGTTTCTCCTTGGAGCAGATCACTGAGAAATGCAGCCAGTTTTCGGAGCTGGCCTCCTGGTCTAGTGCAGAGGAGAGCCCCCAGATGAGGAAAAGTGGAGGCCAGAGCCCAGCTGCTTCTGGAAGCAATGAAGGGAGAAGGTGGTCTGACTTATCTCGAAGCAACCATAGCAGACTTTGACGCTGCTGCTGCTGCTAGAAAGCAGGCGGGTGGTTCCTGGAGGCTGACCACCATGACTGGTCTTGGTGGGCTGACAGGCCAGCTGGGATGCGCCGGAAGCCTCTGAGCTCAAGGAAATGGGAAGTGGTGATTTGGTGACACTTGGGATATCAGAATGAAGGACCTCCACCCCACCCCCACCCCCACCCTAATCTTCCCACGTGCCAGACCAAACCTTCACTGGACCATAGTTTTCTTTCTTTCTTTCTTTTTTAATCTTTATTTATTTTTGAGAGAGACAGAGTGCAAGTGGGGGAGGAACAGAGAGAGAGGGAGACAGAATCTGAAGCAGGCTCCAGGCTCTGAGCTGTCAGCACAGAGTCCAACGCAGGGCTCGAACTCCCGAACTGTGAGATCTTGACCTGAGCCGAAGTCGGACGCTCAACCTACTGAGCCACCCAGGCGTCCCTGGAGCATAGTTTTATAAGGAGGAGATAACATTTGTCTTAGCTATCTTTGTACGCCCATCATGAGCCCTATGCTTGGCACATAGTGGTTGCTCAGTAAATTAAAATAAAATAAAATAAAATAAAATAAAATAAAATAAAATAAAAATCAACGCATTGTGGAATCAGACTTTCCAGAACAACTACTGAGTAGAAAACTTCCCTTGAGACCATCCCATAAGAACCTATAATGGTGATGTAAGAAAAATAGAACTTCTTGCCCCAAAAGCACAAGAGCTTACCCTTACAAGCTCTAGATCCAGACAGCCCAAGGGGGTCTGTCTCATTCTGCACAGGGCATGCTAGGAACACCTGCATCAATACCCAGACCTGGATTTCAGGGCTTGTCAGAGGAAGAGAAATCAGGAGCCCTCCTCCCCCAGCGGCCGCTGACAGTTCATGGCAAAGAGCATGCACTCTGGAGCCAGACTGCTGGGGGTCTCTGACCTTGGGCAGCTTCGTGGAACTCCCTGGGCCTCAGTGTTCTCTCTTACATACTGGTGGTGATAACGGAACCCATCTTGCAGGGCTGTGATGGGACTTAAGGAACTATTATTTGCAATTGTTGTGTATTTAGAACAGTGTCTGGCGTGTGTATCTGCAGTTAAACAAACTTGAAGAAATACTTCTGAGTGCACCCTGTACACAGAGGGGAGTGTCCAGCCTGGACCATCTGTATACCCCTGCTGTGTCCAGGGGTAGCTTCAGAGGAAAGCTGCAGGGTCTAAAAAGGCTCACAGTACCTCCCATCACTCCCCAGGCTCACAGAAGACCAGAGATTTGCCAGGAGGAAGTGGTGAGCCAGTAAACACGTACTCGGCCAGCTGAACAAGTCTTACCCTAACTCTTGATGCTCCCTTGTTCGACGACTACTGTCACGGTGGCTTCTGCTGCCATCGTTCCTAGCTCATTCCTTGCTTGCCTCTAAAGGTCCGGGGAGCACCTTCATGGGAAAGGGTCGGGTGCCTCTCCTTTTTCACTGATTTTAAACATGACTCAGAAACCTTTGAGCTTCTGATACCCTGAATGGCTGCACCTTCCAATTCTTGACACTCCTTCCCTGAAACTGGGAGAACCCTCCATCTGAAACGCCATGGGTCCTAGAAAAAGGCTCGAACTCCTGACTAGTTGGAGTACCCTCTGGGAGAGTTCACAGGGCTCTGAGACCCAAAAAGGTTGGCATGGACACCACTGGCACCCACTAGACTGACGTCTGCTACCTGGGTCCCTGGTGAGAGTCTCCTCCAGATGCAGCTTCCCACATCAAGTCACCGAACCTGTTTGAACACAGACGTGCACACATACAAAGCTGGAATCTTAAAAGGGTGTAGCTGACACACACAGGTGAGTCAAACTGTGTCAGGCAGTTCTTAACTGGCTGGCTGCAGGCAAGTGCCCAATCACCCCATGGGGAGGGCCTGGCCCAGCCCCCAGCCCACCAGATGGAAAGACATGTTCCTGCAGCACCGGGCAGCCAACAACCTCAGCCAGAGATAAGGTCTGGGGACCAGGGAACTTGTGGGCCGAAACACTGTTACCTCAGCACAGGTGGGAAAATCTGTTGTCAAGCAGCTCCCATAATTCAATAAAAAATAAGGACTAACAGGAAAAAAAAAAAAAGCATGTAGGAAAGAAAGAGGCAGCTAAAAATAGACAAATAGCCCACAAATATGAAACCGTTCAATTCACCAATAATTCAAAGATACAAATTAAAACAATGGGATGGGGTTCCACTTATCTACCTGGGAAAGAATAATGCCCAGTGCTAGGGGCAGGGGCACCTGGGTGGCTTAGTCGGTTAAGTATCCAACTCTGGATTTCAGCTCTCTGTCTCCCTCTCCCACTCGTGCTCTCTCTCAAAATAAATAAATAAACTAAAAGAAAGAAAGAAAGAAAAGAAAGGAGGAAATATCAGTGCTAGAGGGAGGGAGGGGTGACAGAGATGGGTGGGCAGATGTGAAACAGTATATAAATCTGCAGAAGAGACTTTCTGCAAGAAAATTTAGCAATATATACATATATATATATATTCAAAGTCTTATAAATGTGCATGTTTTTAACATAACAACTGCACTCTAGGAATCTGTCCTGAAGAAACAATAAGACTTAATAAATCAGCAGTTCTTTATACCTTTTATGTAGCATATCTATACATACTCTGTAGGTAATGTTTATTTAGACTTTAAATATAAATGTTATTCATGGCATCGTTTATTACACAAAACAACTGGAAATGACCCAAATAGGATACTGGTTAAGTTAATTATGGTTTACACATAAAATAAATACTAAGTAGTAATTTTAAAATATGTTTTAAGAATGTTTTTAAGAAAATTCTAATGACACGAGAAAACACACTGTTAAACTGACGGGGGAAAGCAGGCTATAGAATGACATGCCTGTAAAATATGATCCTGATTGTGTAGCATAAAGATGCTACATATGCATATAAAGGGTCAAGAAGACACACAGCAACGCTGAACAGTGGCTCATTTCTGGATGGGAGACTTATCCCATTTTGTGCCTGATACAGTTTTTAAATTTTCTATAATGACAACATATTTGTTTACAATCCAGAAAAGCCTCCAACATGATTTTTTTTTAATTTTTTGTTTATTTTTTAATTTTTTTTAACGTTTATTTATTTTTGAGACAGAGAGAGACAGAGCATGAATGGGAGGGGCAGAGAGAGAGGGAGACACAGAATCGGAAGCAGGCTCCAGGCTCTGAGCCATCAGCCCAGAGGCCGATGCGGGGCTCGAACTCATGGACCACAAGATCGTGACCTGAGCCGAAGTCGGACGCTTAACCGACTGAGCCACCCAGGCGCCCCATCTCCAACATGATTTAAACAAAGCAGCAAACACTGGATTAAAACCCTTAGCAGTGAATCTCCGCCAAACACAATGGACATGACATGCCCCTGAGTTGTAAACACAGTCTTTGGTCTCTGTTGTGAACAACTGCCTTGTGCCACACTGTGACAAGGGCCATAAGATGAGAAGGGGTCAGGAGTTGGAGGGGGCTTGGCCTGGTGAAGGCATCGGATGGGCTTTGTAGGAAAGGGCTGGTGCACAGCGTGGATTCTCAGAGAGCACTTCAGGTGGGGGAAAGCTACATAACCATGGCAGACAGGCCACCAGGTTAAGAGAATGTGAATGAGGCCCGACTGGGACTGGGTATCTGGACAATGATGGGCCTCCTTTAGCACCAGGGTCTTCAACTAGAAGGCAGGGGCTTGTGCGGGGGGGGCACACTGCTGACAGAGGGTGACTGTGCTCCTTCAGACATCCTCTAACTCCTATGCCCCTTGCAGACACCTCCCCTAGACACTGGCCTTCTTGCTACCCCTACGAGGCTCCAAGATGTGCTCCCTTGGGCCTGAACATGCTCCCCCAGACCTGTGCACAGTTCCTCCCTCCACACTGCAGGTCTCATGGGAGGAGAGGCAAAAGTCAAAGCAAGTGGCAAAAAGGCAGTCCCACTGCCAGGGCTGGGGAGTAGGAAGTACATTCTGTTGGTCTGGGGAGGAACAGATCAATCACAAGTATGTGGAAATGTTTGTGATGGGGGAGAGCCACCAGGTCAAGGCTTTGGGAATTGACTAGCTGTAGCACATGGCCCAAAATTCTGAGAGGGTGAGAGGTGAATTTCAGACCCAATATCCTGAAATGCCACACAATTTCATACCCAATATTCTGAACTGCAGGAACTGACATTTACAACTGCAGGAACTCCTCAAGTCTTCCACGTGCTTTCACATTCATTACCTCATTTTTGTCCTGGGAAGTAAGCAGAACAGGAACAATGCCCATTTTACAGATGAAATAACCAAGGCTCTGAAAGTTTAAATGACTTTCCTGAAAGTTCAAAAGAGAAGTAGGTAGCAGACCTAGCTGGACTCAGGCCCCGGCACCATTTTCCCCACACGCAAACCGAGATGCTATGGCGCTACGTTTAACCTGAATAAAGACATCATTGTCATCAAGTTTTGCTTCCTGTATTTTGACAAGAGCAGCTGGAGTAAAGGCTCCCTGCGGAGATGGACGCATGGTGTCAAGTATTAACCACTAAGGGGGGCAGTGGGAGGGTGTACGCGGAAGGAAGAGCCAGGTGTACTCTCTGGACAGACAAGAAGGCAAGCCCCGTCATCCAAAATGGAACGTGTGTGTGTCCAACAGCCAGCTCAGCAGGCACTCCCTGCACCCAGGTTGGTGTGGCCCTTTCAGGGGTGCTCCCAAATCCAACCCAAACGCCAGCTCTGCCGCTCACCTCCAGGGGAACATTCACTGCATCTGAACCTGAACCCAAGCTTGGAGCACGGGCCAGCAAGTGGGGAGCCAGAAGGGGTAGGGCAGTCTGACACAGCTGGCTGGGCAGCCAGAACCCCCATAGCCTCTCACTCCTGTCCTGGAGGAGAGGCAAAGGCAGGCCCCCAGTAGCCTGCCCTGTACCAGCAGTCCAGAACTGTGTGATGAGGCCTGGTGAGGGCCTCTCCTCCAGATCTGTCCTTCTAGATCGGTCCTCTGGAGCTGTGCTTGTCATCAGGCAGCTGTGAGGCGCACATGGCTCCTGAGCATGAGAAATGTGGCTCGTGTGATTTAGGGAAAGCGTTTAGTGTTAGTCAGTTTACACCTGAAATCAAACACCCTAAAAGGGCAGCCGGAGGGACCCTTGATGGAAGTGTTCTGTGGCTTGTCTGTGCTTGCTGGTAATCCCAGGGACGTGCACAGAGCAGAGGTACATGACCAGGTCCTGGATATGACACTGCGCCACTACAAGTGACCTTCTTGGGAGTCTGTATTCTCTCCCACAACTGCCTGTGAATCCAAAATAATCTCAAAATAAAAAGTCAAAAAAAAAAAAAAAAAAAGGAACCACTACATGTGCTCAATGCCTATGGTAGTGGTCCGGGAGCTCCAATCAGCTGTCTCCACCCAGTTAAAGAAACCCACAACTGTTTGGAGCTCCCACTCATGCCTGTGGGTTCTTCCCTCACACACCCCGCAGCAGGCACACTTGATTTGGGAGGCTGGGGGCAGTCCTGGGCTAAAGAGGGGATGAGTTCCGGGCGAGGGTCACAGAGTCAGCATTCGGGGGAAGGGTGCGACCTTAACAGAAGTGAGGGGTTCATAAAAAGACTGTCTCCTCAAGATGAAAACGAAATCCCGAAACTCCATTGGCTCACTGCGGAGAAGCCGCCCCCCATCCTCGGCGGACGCCCTGTAAACCCTTTACCAGAGGACCCCCTCCGCCCTTGGCGGTCAGGGGCGGCCTGCACAGTGGGGGCACTGGACTCGGCTCCTTAGACACGAACGCCCGGCGCCCAAGTGCGTGTGGAGATGGGGGTCTGAGCCCACCCTCCGGCCCTGCCCCTCTCCCACCGGTCAAGCTGCTCCGCCTCGCTTTACAGGAGGGGGGAGGCGTGGAGGAAGGGCGAGAGGGCCGACCCCCAGGCGGCAGCAGCTTAGGGCCCGAGGAGCCCCCTCCTCCGGGACCCTGAGCAACTGCAACAAGACCCTCGCAGACAAAAGCGTCAGCCGCGAATGAGCCGCCCCCGCAGAGGGCAGAAGCGCCAGATCCTATCAGCCAATTACCCGAACGCGCACAGCAGCCCTCAAGTTGGGGCACGCTCGGGCCGGGGCGCGGACAGCGGGAGGGGCCACCGGCCGGGCGCGCCCAGAGAGCCTGGGCCAGGGGCGGGGGGGGGGGGTGGTCCCGGCCCGCTGCCGCTCTCCCCTCGCTAGTCCCGAGCCTCCTCCGCAGCGAAGGAGGCGGCGCGGCCAGGCCCTCCCCCGGCCCGGGCCCCCCAGCACCTCCCCCCCCACGACCCCACTCCGAGCAGCCCCCGGGTCGCCCCGGAAACGCCGCCCCTCCACCGTGTGGCGCGCCGGGTCGCCTCCCGCTCGTGGAACAAAAGAGCCGCTCCCGCGGGGGTCCGGAGCCCGCGCGGCCCTCCTACCGCCGGGCTCCAGCTGCACCCGCCGGGCGGCCGGGCTTTGTGTCCGTGCAGCGGCGGGAAAGGCGGCTGGACCCCCGCACTCCAAAGTTGTCGCCTGCCCCGGTACCTCCCGCAGCGTCCAGTCCCCCCGGGGGCGCCCATTCATTCGCAGGGGGGCCCGGCTTACCTTGCTCTTGACTTCCACGGCGCTGCAGTCGTAGAAGCGCAGGGTCTGAGACTTGTGGAAGCTCCGGTTCATGGTTCCGGCCCCACTCAGCCTCGTCCTCGCCTCGGCTCCTCGCTCCCGGGGCTGCAGAGGACGCTGGGGGCGGCGCCCCCCGCCCCGGCCCCGGCCCCGGCCCGCGCGCGCTCGGCCGCCCCGCAGCTCTCAGTGCGGCGGCCGGAGCTGGGCTGGCCGCGCGCCTCGGGACTCCAGGGGCCGCGCGCGGGAGGAGCGGGGGGACGCCGGCGCGCGCCGCCCCGAGGACCCGCCCCCAATCTCCGCCCCGCGAGCCCCGAGGGCCCGCCCCGCTTCCCGAGGAGCCGCCAACTCCCCCCCACCCCACGCCCACCCAGGGCCCGCCCCCAAAGCTCCGGGGGCCCCAGTCTCACCCGCGCCCAGAGGACCCGCCCCCGAGGGCCCGTTCCGCGAGTCCCGAGAACCCACGTCCCGCCACGCGCCGCGAGGACCCGCCCCCCCTGCCCACCCCGCTCCCCGAAGACCCGCCCCACGACTCTCAAGGACCCTAGTGCCGCCCCGTGCCCCGAGGGCCCGCCCCCCAATCCCCGCCCCATTCCCCGAGGACCCGCCCCACGAGTCCCGAGGAACCTGGTCCCGCCCGGCGCCCCGAGGACCTGCCCCCGCGGCCAGCCCCCAAAGCCGCTGCTCCGCGGGAGGTGGCAGCGACCGGAGCAGGGAAAAGAAGCTTGGACCAACTCGGGGCGCCTCACTCACACCTGGGCGCCCGCAACTTCTCCTTCATCTCCCCTCCACCATGATTCTGTTTACCTCCCCTGGGCGGCCAGGGAAAGGGGCTGATTTGGGTTGGTTTTTGTCATTTTCTTGGGTGATGCGCGAACCAGTGGAGGCTTGACTGACTCCCTCGGGCCACACCTGTCGGTACTAGCTGCCAGGTAGTAGATGGGTCCAGGCGAAAGTTTTGCAAGGAGGCAAACTCCTAAGGCGTACTTAGCACAGGTAGAAGCAAGGAGAGGGTCAGAAGCACCTCTAGGCCTATCCGATGGAAAGGAAGTCTTCCGTAAGGCCAATGAAAAAAAGGGTATCTTAGGAGAAAGACGGAATCGGTTGTTAGCACCGTCACTGTGTACTTATTTTCTTTTTTTTTTCTTTTTTTTTTTTTAATTTTTTTTTCAACGTTTATTTATTTTTGGGACAGAGAGAGACAAAGCATGAACGGGCGAGGGGCAGAGAGAGAGGGAGACACAGAATCGGACACAGGCTCCAGGTTCTGAGCCATCAGCCCAGAGCCCGACGCAGGGCTCGAACTCACGGACCGCGAGATCGTGACCTGGCTGAAGTCGGACGCCCAACAGACTGCGCCA
Organism: Lynx rufus; assembly: GCF_022079265.1. Classification (NCBI taxonomy): domain Eukaryota; kingdom Metazoa; phylum Chordata; class Mammalia; order Carnivora; family Felidae; genus Lynx; species Lynx rufus. The sequence goes on along the minus strand of NW_025814835.1, from coordinate 61,799 downwards.
CCCAGGCGCCCCTGTGTACTTATTTTCTAGAGGGCTCTGGAAGAGGAGCTGGAAGCTTCCCTCTGGAAGTGGGAAACCAAAATCCTCATCCTTCAGGAATTTGTGATGGAGCTAAGAAGACGGGACAAGTAAGGTTAAATATTATTATATTATGGTATACCATAAATAATCGTAATTTATAAGTTATGCAATTATGAAATTACTATAAATTACTATAAAAGAAATCTGGAGAATACAAGAATTGAAAGAAAAAAAATACGGTCACCTACAATTATACTGGTCAGCAATCAATTCTATTAACCTTTTGGTATATATTATTTATGGGTTTTTTTCTGAATATATATTTATATATTTTATAAAATTGTGATCATGCTGTTTAACCAGTTTTGCAACCTGTTTTTTTCACCTCATGTTATGTAAGAAACACATTCATTAAATGTTCTTAAATAAGGTTTTTAAGAGCTGCATATATAAATATAGACATAATTTTTAAAAACTGTTTATTTCTTTTGAGAGAGAGAGAGAGGGCTCGAGCAGGGGAGGGACAGAGAGAGGGGGAGAGAGAGAATCCCAAGCAAGCTCAATGCTGCCAACACAGAGCCCGAAGTGGGGCTCGATCCCATAAACTGGGAGATCATACCTGAGCCGAAATCAAGATTCAGATGCTTAACCAACTGAGCCTCCCAGACGCCCCTATAGACATAATTTTTAATCATTGCATTACTGGATATTCAAGATGTTCTCAATGTTTAGCTTTTATAACATACTGTGTTTCTTGAATTCACTTACTTCTAATTATTTCATTAGAATTGACTGCAAAAAAATGGAATGACTATGTCACGGAGCACACATATATCTAAATCCTTTAACACAGATTGGCAAACTGTATCACTTAGAATTTAATTTTTACTTCTTTTCACTAAGATCTCCTGTTACATACATGCCAGGGGCATTGCAGGGACATTGCAGAGGCATAGAGTTATAGTTCCTGCTTTTTAAAAAAGACACCAATCTGGCCAGGGGTCCAGTCATGTAGACAGGATTCCAAATTAAGGCAGAAATGCCAAGAGGAAAAGACTATTCCAGAAAAAAGTTTGAGGATGTCCACTGGTGTGAAAACTACAAAGGACCTGATATAATGGTTTGTTATCAATTCAAATTTTAATAAATTCCAAGTTGAATTCCAAAGAGATACACACTCTGCCAGCTGAGAGAGCAAACTGTGCACGGAGGTGCTGACTTTCTAAGAGAAATCCCCTAAATGGCAATGTGGGTCTGTGGCCATTGCTGATTGTTGAGAATGGTCATCACTGTCAGCAAACAGTGATCTTGCTGGGGGGAGAGCACCCCGTAGATTTCTTAAGAAGTGGGGACAAGGGGTGAAGGAGTTGGGCAGCATTCTAGGTGATGTGGGCAGGTGCAGGGCACCAACTGGCCTACTCAGGGCTCGGCGATGGGGAGAGGGCTGGAAGCTACAAAATTCCATCCTTGATGGAAGTGAGATCATTTCTGTCATGCCTGTGGCCCAGCTACATTTGTCCCATCTGGTGCTTCTCATCAATACCCCCCTCAGCCCCACTGAAGCAGAATCTGCACTTGAACAAGATCCTCTGCTGGGTTGTGTGTCCTTGTTTGTAGTTTTCTATTGCTCTGTCGGTTCTAGAGGGGCATGGTCAGCAGGAGGACATGTATGTGGACGGAGCCTGAGTCTCCAGGGGGGACTTGAAGGTGATTCTTTTGGGCTTCAAGCCTGTGTGTGGGTCGGGTAGAGTCAAAACCAAGTGGCTGGGCCAAACCTTCAGATGGAAAAGCTTCTTAATCCAGCAGCATGATTGCAAATCTCCCCACAGATCCTGGCCTGACACACAACCACAGGAGCCCAGGAGCAGCGGGCAGCCCTATTGTTGGGCTCTCTCTAGCTGGGGCAGGTGGGCTCCAAATGGTTCGTGCTATGCCCCAGTCACAGGCCGGACGCACACTCCTAATTGCTGTTCTGTTTGTGATCGTGGAGCTAGCTGCCTCAGTAAAGTGTTCAGAGAGTTAGGTGAAGTTAATTGAGACTCTCAGCAAAGGTGTTGGAAATTTTGGTAGGCCTTGTCTTTATGCTGTGTGTTGTGCAGGCATCTCACAAAGGACCTGAACTTGAGCATGTCACTTACCTGGGCCTCAGGTTTCTTTATATGTGAAGCGGGTGCCTTGGCAGCTTCCTGGCAGTATCCTGGTATCATAATGGGGCAGATGGGTCCCACTGTGAAATCTTGAAAAGTGCTCTGCCAATAGAAGTGCTCCGAGGGGTCTCCCGCCTGGCCTGGAGCAGAGTCGGTGCCAGGAGTGAGTGTATCAGCCATGAGAGAAGCTCATGGCCGAGGCAGAGGCCTGGATCACAGAGATACACCCTTACCATTTGTACAGGGTGAGCAGCTGGTTTCAGACAGAGGCTGAGAAAGAAAAGTGGGAGAGCTAGGGGCCTAATCCTCCTCACGTGTTTGGCTTCAGACAATCCATCCAAAATGATGACCAAGTCCCCCAGTATCAAAAAGGAAACATTGTAGACCCAGGAAAATATGTTCCCCAAAGCCCTAGGCCTGACCTTGCAGTCATTAGCATCCACAATGGAATGAGTAATAAAGTTAAAAAATCTCAAATTTCTTCCTTTTTTTTTTTTTTTAGAGAGAGAGAGGGAGACACCAGCCAGGGAGAAGGTGGGGGGGGAGAGAAAATTTTTTTTTTCTTAAGATTTATTTATTTTTGAGAGAGAGAGTGCAAGCAGGGGAGGGGCAGAGTGAGAGAGGGGGACAGAAGATCCGAAGCGGGCTCTGTACTGACAGCAGTGACCTCGATGTGGGGCTTAAACTCAGGGGCCATGAGATCATGACCTGAGCTGAAGTTGGACACCTAACCCACTGAGCCACCCAGGTGCCCCAGGAGAGAGAGAATCTTAAGCAGACTCTACACTCAGCACAGAGCCTGATGCGGGGCTCGATCTCACAACCCTGAGATCATGACCTGAGCCGAAATCAAGAGTTGGATGCTCAAACAACTGAGCCTCTCAGGTGGCCCTCAAATCTCAAACTTCTAAATAGTTGAGGACTAAAGGTACCATCATCAGAAAAATCGTTAGTATTTAATAATGGAACACACAGTGATAAATTATTTTTAAGGCCCTGATAACAAAGAGAGAAATGTCAACCTTGTGTGAGTCACTAAATCAGCTGTCCACACATCTTGTCAATTCCAAGTGTGATGGAGAAGAGTCTGTGAAGTAGTCGAGAACCAGCCAGGGCCACCCACCCTGCTTCACCTCCTGGAGTGCCAGGCTAGGAGGGGAGTCCTGCATGCATGGCTGGCGTGAGAGCTGCCCAGAGCCTGGGTTTGTGCAGCAGGATAAGTTCAGGGGTTTCTAAACAGAATTCCTACCCTCTCTCTCTGCAAGGGTACTTTGCAATGTCTGGAGGGTGTGCTGATGGCAGGTAGAGGCCAGGATGCAGCTAAACACCCTACAACGCATAGAACAGCCCCCACTGCAAATCCCCCACTGTGATCCTGTGATCCTTCCCAGAATGTCAGTGGTGCCAAAGTGACAAACATGGGTGTGTGGTAATGCTGGCCTCCAGGAGAAGCTCAGGATCCTGGACCATCCCTTTTCCATCCCCCAACCCAGGCCATCCTCTCCTTTAGCTTGGTCAAGTTTGAGGACCTTCTGTTGTCCACCAATGTTGGGTGATCTGGTGCCCCATCCTTAGAAGTCAGGAATAGAGGGCTCATTAGTTCCCTAACTCTGAGTGACCACCCCAGTACCTCCACCCCACCCCTTCCTTCTCTGCCCTGGGGCAGGGTCTAAAAAGCTGGGGCAGGTGGCTGTTGACTTTAGTGTTGGCAGCTTTGGTGTCAGTCCCACTGGTAATGCGGGCTGTGGTGTTTGGGCTAGAAAGAGACAAATCAGGCCAATTAGCGGTGAGGCAGCAGCTGCTCTGTGGACCATCCTTGAGCAGCGAGGCTGACGAGTAGCAGAGGTCTGATGAAGACACACACTCACACCCATGCTCCAAGCCCAGGACCTTTCCCAGTCAACACCCTCCGAAGGCTCTCCCGGCCACAGGCACCCACCCTTAGGCTCTCAGCGTGTTGTTCAGCTGTGCACCGGCAGATCCAGGAATAGTGTGTGGCGTGTGGCATCCACTCCAGACCAAACTCCAGGTCGGAGCAGCTCAGCCTGAGGCTGAAGGAGGCCCATCAGTAGATTAATGGTGGGGTATATCTTGGGATGGAATCACGGGGGAGTTTTATTTTCTCTCTTTTGCACTTTTGAAGCGTCTGCCATGAGTATGCATATCTGTTATAAGTCACCTAATAGAGTGGCAGCCCAGTGCAGGTTCGCAGCTTTGCAAAAGGATCCTGTCTGGCTCTTGACCAGCGTGTTCAGCCATGGCTCCATCAGTAATGGGGACCTCCCAGAACACTGGTGTTTCCCACCTTCTGTCTGCAGACTGCATGTGATCCTGGTCCAGAGACTTGAGTTCTGTGAGTCTCAGTTTCCTCGGCTTGGGGAAGAGCAGATACTGTCCACAAATGTCTGAAATGACTTGTGGAGAACCTACCTCTGGGCATGTGCATGTGCTGGACAGAGTGCAGGTGATGCTTGTGTCTGCCTCTCATAGCTCAGTCTCTCTGACTCACAACACAACTATGCATTTTGTTTCTTTTCTTACGCAGACATTTGTTGAGGAGAGTCCTGATGCAGCCTTGGACTTGGTAAGAGTCTGTGCTTGAGTGGAGGCAGGGCAGTGAGAGGGTCCACAAGCTCTTCCTTCCTGGCTACATGTGTCCCACTTCCCCAAGCCCTCCCCCTTCTCCAGCTGGGTGGCTGCTTCCTCCTCGTCTGTGTCCTGGGCTCTCCCAATCTGTCTTCAGTGTTTCAGATTTGTAGCCTGAGGTTGAAGTAACTTGACAACTTAGATTATTTGAGAGCCTGTTGATCTTGAGGGGATTTAAGATGAGGATCCAGCAGTGTCTCCTAAAACCTGAGGTGGGATGTGGCTACATTTCATGGGGGGCTGGAACCAGAACCTTCCTTTTAGGTGAGGCCCAGGTTAAAAACATCTGGGTTGTATTGCATCTCTGACCACTCATCGTGTGTGAGGCTGGGTACTTTATTCCAGCACTCTGCCTCGGCTCTCTCATGTGTGAAATGAAGGTAATAGCGACCCTTGCTTACCTGAGGTTGTTATGAGGAATAAATAAATGTGTGAAGTAGTAAGCACTGTCAACAGCCCTCCTTGAAGCAGGAGGCCCCACATGTGTGTCGTTATTAGCATAGCCTGACTTCACCTTTTCTCCACCAGCTCTTTCTTTCTTTTTAAATTTAATTAATTAAATAATTTTAAATAATTTATTGTCAAGTTAGCCTACATACCGTGTGTACAGTGTAGTCTTGGCTTCAGGAGTAGATTCCTGTCATTCATCACTGACATACAACACTCAGTGCTCATCCCAACAGGTGCCCTCCTCAATGCCCATCTCCTATTTTCCCTACTTCCCCGCCCCCATCCCACCAACCCTCAGTTTGTTCTCTGTATTTAGGAGTCTCTTACGATTTGCCTCCCTCTCTGTAATTTATGTTTCCTTCCCTTCCCCTATGGTCTTCTGTTAAGTGTCTCAAATTCCACATACTAGTGAAAACATACGATATATGTCTTTTTCTGACTGACTTAGTTCACTTAGCATAATACCCTCCAGTTCCATCCACGTTGTTGCAAATCGCAACATTTCATTCTTTTTCATCGCCGAGTAATATTCTGTTGTGTGTGTGTGTGTGTATGTGTGTGTACACATACACATATACCACATCTTCTTGATCCATTAATCAGTTGATGGACATTTGGGCTGTTTCCATAATTTGGCTATTGTTGATAGCACTGCTATAAATATTGGGGTACATGTGCCCCTACACATCGTCACTCCTGTATCCTTTGGATAGATTCCTAGTAGTGCTATTGCTGGATAGTAGGGTGCTATTTTTAATTTTTTGAGGAACCTCCACACTGTTTTCCAGAGTGGCTGCACCAGTTGCTTTCCCACCAACAGTGTGAGAGGGTTCCCCTTTCTCCACATCCTCACCAACATCTGTTGTTCCCTGAGTTGTTAATGGACCCACAAATGTATGGCCAACTGATCTTTGACAAAGCAGGAAAGAGTATCCAGTGGAAAAAAAGTCTCTTTAGCAAATGTTGCTGGGAGAACTGGACAGCAACATACAAAAGAATGAAACTGGACCATTTTCTTACACCATACACAAAAATAAATTCAAAATGGATGGAAGACCTAAATATGAGACAGGAAACCATCAAAATCCTTGAGGAGAGCATAGGCAACAAGCTCTTTGACTTCAGCTGCAACAACTTCTTACTTGACATGTCTCCAAGGGCAAGGGAAATAAAAGCAAAAATGAACTATTGGGATCTCATCAAGATAAAAAGCTTCTGTATAGCAAAGGAAATAATCAACAAAACTAAAAGGCAACCGACGAATGGGAGAAGATATTTGCAAATGACATTGGATAAAGCATTAGTATAAAAAATCTGTAAAGAACTTACCAAACTTAACACCCGAAAAAAAATCCAGTGAAGAAACGGGCAAAAGACATGAAGAGACACTTTTCAAAAGAAGACATCCAGATGGCCAACAGACACATGAAAAGATGCTCAACATCACTCATCAACAGGGAAATACAAATCAAAATCACATTGAGATACCACCTCACGCTGGTCAGAGTGGCTAAAATTAACAACTCAGGAAACAAGAGATGTTGACAAGGATTTGGAGAAAGGGGAGCCCAGTACAGTATTGGCACAAAAACAGACACATAGATCAATGAAACAGAATAGAGAACCCAGAAATGGATCCACCAGCTCTTTTTCAGTGGGGAAGCAAGGAGGGTCATTGGAAGAAGGGAGAAGAGAATATGTAGGGTATTCTTAGGTCCATGAAATAAGGTTTTCTGCAACCCATGGGTGGGCCTGGGGGACAGGCTGAGATTTAGGGTGTGTGATCAAGGGGGCGTGGCCAGGTGCAGAGGATCTGTACAGACTAGGAAGACACCAATCCTCTGCTACATCGGAGCTGTAAAGACCTGAAACAGTATTCCCTGCCTCACCCCCAACCCCCAGTCCCCGACTCCCACGGAAAGGGAGAGGTGCCTGTCAAAGTTGTCAGGTGTGCAAGATGAATGAGTCCTGGAGATCTGTACCGCATGGTTGCTGTAGTTAACGAGGATGTGTTGCAAAATTAAAATTTTCTCAGAGGATGGATCATATGTTAAGTGTTCGTACCACATACACAAATGATGAAGATGATGGTGGAGACGATGATGATAAATAAATAGTGCAAGTGGAAACTTTTGGAGGTGATGGATATGTTTATGGTATTTGTCTATTGCATACATTTGTTACGTAGCGCTTTTTGTATGTCAGTCATACCTCCATAAAGTGGCTTAGAAAATCAAATAAGAGAGAATATAATCAAAGCACTGAGCACATGACTGGTCACAGTAAAAACACAAATAATTGTAACTATTGTTAAACCACAGGTGAGGGCTGGGAGTTGATCCCACAGGTTCTTGGCAGGTGTTGCCCGTGGCTGGCTGCTCCCTCTCCCCTTGACTCAGCACTGGCTCAGCACTGGCTCAGCACTGCTTCTGCTATGCCTGAGCACAGCCCAAGAAGAGGAGCCAGGCTCACTGTGGCTTCCTCCTATCAGCTGTGGCTCACTCTGAACAGGTAGAGAAGGTTGCAGACACCGTGACACTTTGTTTTCGTTACTTGCTATCTTCCCCCCATTTTGGTCACCCAGGTCCCTAAACTTTATTTAGCTCACTTCTGTGGGAACCTGGGTTTTCAGATTCCTGCACACATTTCAAAGTGTGCAGATTCATCCGGCCTTTGTTCGCTCCTTGGGTCTGGAGATAAAGGCGGGAAAACTCAGCATTCTGTGAAAGCAACAATAATAACTATCAGGCGTGCTCTGCCCTTGGTGCCTCAAACTTGAAAGAAATGGCAAACTACACACCTCGTTTTATGCACAACCTGCTTTAAGGACTCATCTAAGGAGTCACGTAAAAGGAAATTGTGCTGAAAGAAGTCTCATTACTGAACTTTTGCCTTACTGAAGACACCTTGGGATAAAAGTCTCTAGGAAGATGTTTCTTAAAGAGTATAAATCGAAGTGTGCATCACGGGTAGAGCCCTTCTCAGTGAAGGTGAGATGAACAGACTCTACAGCTCAGACACCAGCTGCATCTCTGTCAATACCATCAGGGAACATCAGGGGTGTGTTGGGGGCCCCAGAGGGCTGGCCAGCTCTGGGAGCAGATTGTAGCCTTTGGTCCCCTGACTGCAAAGACTTCTCTGGGCTTCTCTGGTGCTCTGGGTCCAGCAAGGTCCGAGGTGGGTGAGGTGAGGGAGGGGGGTTGGATGAGGAGACAGTTTTCCCAGAGCCATCATGGCAGATGGTAGGACAGGGGAAGAGAGGGCCAGTACAGGCCTGGGTGAGCCTGAGGTGCTGCCTGAATGTCTTGGGCTGGGGCAGCACCTGCTTTTTCCTGGTGCCTGGTCATCCCCTCAGCCCACCACCCCAGCCTGGTCATCTTCTGGTGAATGCGCAGTCACAGTGCCACATGTAGCCGTGCACTGCCCATCCTCCTGGAACATTCCCAATCTCCACCCCTGGTCTGGCCGACCCTGCACACCCTGGTCCTCCTGAGTGTCCCCTGTAGTAACACATGCCACACCATGCTGTCATTTGTTACCTCTCTGTTCTTTCTGGTACAGGTAGATATCCTTCATGGCTGCCTGGCTTGATGATGGGTGGATGAATGGATTCTGGATCTGTTGTTCCTGAATAGCAGGTGTACTTGGCAACCCTGCTGGGCAGGGTGAGCCTCTGTCCCTCTGTGTGTCCTCAGCCTCAGTGCCCTGGACACTGGGTCTTGGATTTGGGAGTTCTTCCAGATGAAGTTTGTTCTGTGAAAGTGGATTCCTTCTGATGTTCATTATGTAGCCACATAACGTGGCCATTACTGTGAGACAGAAGTTGTTCTATTGTGTTGTATTCTATGTGAATACTGTGGCTAACAAAGAGTAAACACATGTTCACACTCACACATTCACATTTACAGCTCCATTTCTAAGCATCATCGCTGTGTAAGCAAGTGAATTCCCATTGGGTTGCAGACATGTGGACGTGCCATTACAAGGCAAGTTAGAGTTGAAATACCACTAAAAACCCTTTCCTTGAGAAATGTCAGGAGAATCTGGGAGTAGCATATTTCCTTTGCACTGCATAGAGCGCGCCTTCACAGGGCTCTTGTTCAGAGGAACCTTTGCCGGTGGGGATGGCATTTCCCATTGCCATGGCGATAATGGCTTGGGGATACATCACAGTTGATGCAATGCATATTAATTTGTGGTATTGACTAGGTCCAAGGTGCTGGCTTAGTATTAACTATTCTATAGAGATAATGGCTGAGAATGAAAAAGTGGAAACCGGTCTGGAACACACAGGTAGAGAGTTGTGCAGAATAGGGGGTGGGGTTCACAGCCCTGGCCAACCTGGATCTCTAATTTACCTAGATTCAGAAGGTGTGAGGGGTCGGTGGTGTTTCACTGTCAACAGTTTCACGGATGATGGATAAATAGAATGTGATACACACACACACACACACACACACACACACACACACACACAAAGGAGTATTACTCAGCAATCGAAAAGAATGAAGTCTTGCCATTTGCAACAGCATGGCTGTAACTAGAACATATAGAACATATTATGCTAAATGAAATTAGTCAGAGAAAGACAAATACCATATGACTTCACTCATGTGGAATTTAAGATACAAAACAAATGAACAGAAGGAAGGGAAGCAAAAATTATATAAAAACAGGGAGGGGAACAAACATAAGAGACTCTTAAACATAGAGAACAAACTGAGGGTTGCTGGAGGGGTTGTAGGTGGAGGGATGAGCTAAATATGGCATTAAGGAAGACACTTGTTGGGATGAGCCCTGGGTGTTACATGTAGGGGATGAATCACTGGATTCTACTCCTGAAATCATGATTGCACTATATGCTAACCAACTTGGATGTAAATTTAAAAAAAAATAAATAAATATAAAAAATAATTTCACAGATGAAGAATATGCCTCTTGAGTGGAGTATGGCCAGATTTGTTCCAAGTATTTTGTTGCTGGTAGAGAAGTCAGGGAGAGGGCACCATCCATCTGAAAGGATCTGCGAACCTCAATAGACATGACAGGCTGAGTGCTCTCAAGAAGGTGCCTGGCTTTTGCAGGGCTCACTTTTTGAGCCTGCAAGCAGGACTGACTAGGACAATAAAAGGAATTGTTCTAAGGATGGAGTATTGGACTATGGTGTACCTTGCAACCTTGGGAAGAGGACAGATCTAGTGTCCACTGTTTGAGTTACTTCTTGAGAGTGGTAGTTATCTGCAGCATCTGACTGATGAGATGTCTGCCCTTTTTATTAAGCATGGGCATGGCTTCTGTGACTTTGTTTTAAGGGTTGTTAATTTCCTAGGATCCTGATTGTAAGACATAGGTAGGTCCCTGTTCAGCCCTGGGGAGTGGGCAAATCCCTCTCGGTTTCTGGGAAGTGTGTCTCTAGCGGTTGGAATGTGTATTACAAGCCTCTAGGTAAGAGATACGGTGGTTACAGGGGCCAGCAGGCTGTTGTCACTGATGATTTTAAAATTTCAAAGTTTATTTCTTTATTTTAAGAGAGAGAAAAGGGGAGAGCGTGAGCAGGGGAGGGGCAGAGAGAGAGGGAGAGAGAATCCTAAGCAGGCTTCAAGCTGTCCGCACAGAGCCAGATGTGGGGTTTGATCCCACCAACTATGGGATCATGACCTGAGCTGAGATCAAGAGTGGGATCCTCAACCAACTGAGCCACCCAGGTGCCCTGTCACTGAGGATTTTAATGGGTAGATTCCTTATGGTGAGATGTTAGGTCTTACGGATAGGTATCCTCATAAAGTGCCCATAAAGGGTGCTTTGTTGAGTTTAATAGTAGATATATTATTATTACTTCTATTAGCCTTCCTTGTAGTTGGTGTTCCAATGAGAGGTATTCCAAAGTGTTACAATGTTGCCTGCATTTTATCAGCATATTAATGAGTATTTGCATATGAAGAAGGTTGGCAACTCCCCCACAAACTGTACATTGGCATATGCAATTAATTATCAATGAAATTTTACCCTTGACAACAAAATAAAAGTGATCATTTAAACCAGGGGAGAGGGCCCTCTTTTGCTACCTGTAGTGAGTTCCATAGTCCTTCCTGGGGAACATTACCAGATTCTATTGGGAGCCAGACTTAGTTTTGTTATTGTGGAAGAATATGGAGTCCATGAGTTGTCTCTTGTTTCATATTTCACGAGTCCTGGTTTTTGTTTCACACCTTTATGAATCACACAATGATCCTGAATTTGCCACTGGTTCATCCCTCTCTGCAAAGGGTGTGTTTGAGACAAAGGGTAGCCTCTGTGCAGCTGGCTGACTCTAGCATCAGAACACTGTCGGGGGGCAGTTATTGGGACCCTAACTCTGAACCAGTTCATGACACGCAGAGTAAACAGATTTCAGATTTAGACCCTAACCTGAACCCTGGATCCAGAACCCAAACCCCAGTCTGAACCCCTAGCCCTGAACCTTGAACCAGAAACCAGAACGCCCAATGCCACCCCTGAACCCAAGCCTCAAGCTTTGAACACTTAACAATGTTAATAACAGCCAAAATGTAGAAACTGTGTAAAATCCCATCAATGGTGAATGCATAAACAAAATGTGGTTAAGGGTTAGGGATAGGGAATCCTAGCTTTCTTCTAAGAGACACCTGGGGTCCTTGATTGCTGTGGCAGCTGGGAACCCCATCAGGCAGCCAGTCCAAATTGGGTCTGACTATTGTCTAAAGTTGCTGCCTGAGAAAAATATTCTGGGGTGTATACCTTTAGCCAGGAGGCTCTGCAGGTGGTTCAAGACTAGCCTTGGTTCCACACACCTGCAGGGTTATGACTGCCCTTAGTGGGCTGAGGCAGTTTATAGTGTGCATATGAAAGGTGGGCAGATCCAAAGAGCTAGGGACCTGGGACAGGGCAGCTGTAGGGAGAGGCTCTGTTCCAGTAGTCTATTTGGGGCACCTGCTATCTGCCCAATTCCTAGACTTATCCTACTCAAATGCACATATTCCCCCTGAAGGCAGAGCTGGAGGAAGCTACACTGCCTTGTGAGTGTCAGGCTCCACAGACTTGCTGGGGTTTCTGATAAAACACTGGGAGCACTGATTGCTGTGGAAGTCAGAATCCCCAGCATACAGTCAGTCTGGATATGGACTGACTGATGCCAGTTTAAATCTGCCACTGTGGAATGATTTTGGGGGGTGAACTCCCTCCTTTCAAATGTTTATACACTTTGTTGGGGACAGCCTGAACTCCACTGGCTTGTTGGGCCCTGGATGCACAAGGCTGGCTGATTAGTGTGTACTGTGCATGCACACCCCACACAGTTGGATTTACCCAGGGAATCTGTACAGAGAAAAGTTCAGGAGAAGACTGGTCTCAGGAGCAGGCTGTTGTGGATACATGGAATCTACCCATTTCCAAGCCTGAACCAACACAAATATATACATGTTTCCCTTAAAGGCTGAGTTGGAGGACAGAGGAGAGCCTTGCCAGGATACAGCTTGATTGACTGGCCTTATGATCCTTTTATAAGAGACACTTGGGAGCCTTGAGGATTGAAGAAGTGTGATGTAGGTTTAGGGCAAGGGTTAGGGCTAGGGATTAGGGTTTAAGGTTAGAGTTAGACTAAGGGGTGAGGGGTTAAGATTAAAGATTCGATTGGGATTAGGAATAGAGTTGGGGTTAGGTAGGGTTTAGGGGTTAGGAGTTAGGGGTTAGGGTTAGGGTTCAGGGTGATGGTGTGTTCCAGGGTGAGGTTTTGACTCAGGATCCCCTTCAGCAGCTCCAGTCCAAACCTGGAAATGTCATGTCAACCTCCTGGCTTCCTTGCTGAATAAGGCAGGGTTGGCCACTGGCTCCAAATCCATTCTTTTCTCAGACCTAGGAGGTCGGTCCCCTTAGGGTCAGAGCCAAGGTGAGGATTAGGGCTAGGTCCTAGAAGGTGTCAGAGGTGGAACAACCAGTACTGCAGTGATCTCCTTGGAGTGCTGAGTTGAGGTAGGTTTCAGTGTGCAGGTCAGGCTTATGGTTTGCGTTCAGGAGCCAGATAATCCTGTGGGCTAGGGTTGGGTTTTGGCTCAGAATTCACTACTGCAGCTCCATCCTGGCCTTTGAAGTACATGGTTAAATCCTGCGTTCCTTGCTGAAATATGCTGTGACTGTAATTGGCCCCAAATCACTTCTTAGATCTATAAGATGGGCCTCTGTAGGACAAGAGCCATGGGTAGGGTTAGGGCTAGTTCCCAGGAGGTGGCAAGGGCCTAACCACCAGTAGTGCCATGATCTCCCTGGAGGGTTAAGTTTAGAACTTGGTGTTAAGGTGGGGTCAGGCTTAGGCATTGGGTTCAGGGGCCGGTCACTTCTGTGGACCAGGGTTTGGTTTTGGCTCAGGATGCCCTTCTGCACCTCCATCTTGGCCATTAAAATGACACGTTGAACTTCTGAGTTCCTCACTGAATAATTTTGTGCAGGTCATGGTCCCCAAATCTATCCTTTCCCCAGACCTAGGAGGTGGAACTCCCTTAGGGCCAAGCCTTGGCTGGGGTTAGGGTTAGGTCCCAGAAAGTGGCAGGGGCCAATGGCCAAGTGGGCTGTGATCTCCTCAAAGGGTTGTGTTGAGGGCGCCTGTTAGGGTGCAGGTCATGCTTAGGCTTGGGTTCAAGGGCCGGCTGATGGTGTGGGCCTGGATTAGGTTTTGGCTCAGGATCCCCTTGTGCATCTCCATCCCTGCTGTGGAAATGCATGGTGATTTTCTGGGTTGCTTGCTGAATACTTCTGCACCAGTCATGGACCACAAATCTGGTCCTTCCTCAGATCTAGGAGGTGGGCTCTCTTAGGGCCAGGATCATGGCTAAGGTTAAGGGTAAGTCCCAGGCGGTGGCAGGAACAGAACCACCAGCAGTGCAGTGATCTCCCTGGAGAGCTGAGTTGTGGGCACATGGTAGAGTACAGGTCATGCTTAGGGTTTGGGTTCAGGAGCCAAAAGATTGTGTGGGCCAGGGTTAGGTTTTGGTTCAGGATCACCCTTGTGCAGCTCCATCCCCGCTGTTGAAATGTTTTGGCAACTTTCTGGATTCCACGCTGAGTAATTCTGTGACATTCTTGGGTCCCAAATCTGTTCTTTTCTCAGATCCAGGAGGTGGGCCTCCCTAGGGCCTGAGTCATGGTCAGGGTTAGGGTTAGGTCCCAGGAGATGTCAGGGGCTGAACCACCAGCAGTGCAGTGATCTCCCTGGAGGGTTGAGTTGATGGTACAGGTCAGGCTTAAGGTTTGGATTCAGGAGTCAGATGATGGGTAGGCCAGGGTTAGGTTTGGGCTCAGGATCCCCCTTGTGCAGCTCTATCCCTACTGTGGAAATGTCATGGTGATTTTCTGGGTTCCATGCTGAATAATCCTTGGCCACTCATGGTCCACCTATCCATTCTTTTCTCAGACCTAGGAGATGGGTCTCCTGAGGGCCAGAGCTATGTGTAGCTAGGGTTAAGCTTAGGTCTCAGGAGGTTTCAGGAGTCAAATTCCCAGCACTGCAGTGATTTCCCTGGTGGGTTGAGTTGAGGGTGGGTGTTAGGGTGTGGGTCAGGCCTAGGGTTTGGGTTCAGGAGCCAGATGATGGGATGGACCAGGGTAGGTTTGGGCTCAGGATCCACTACTGCAGCTCCATCCAGTCTCTGAAAATGTCATGGTGAAATTCTGGGTTCCTGGCTGAAATGTTCTGCACTGGTCTTTGTCCCCACTTTCATTCTTATCTCAGACCTCAGACTGATCCCCCTTAGGGCAATAGCCATGGCTGGGGTTTGGGTTAGGTCCCAGGAGGCAGCAGGTACTCAACTGCCAGCAGTGCAATGATCTCCCTGGAGGGCTGAATTGAGAGTGATGATTCAGTGTGTGTCAGGCTTAGGGTTTGGGTTCAGGGGCCAGATGATTGTGTGGGCCAGGGTTAGGTTTGTCCTCAGGATCCACTTCTGCAGGACCATCCCAGCCCTGAAAATATCACGGTGAACTTCTGAGTTCCTCATAAATTATTCTGCACAGGTCATGGGCCCCAAATCCATTCTTTCCTCAGACATAAGAGGTGGAAAAGTCCTAAATAAGGAGACAGGTTCTGCCTCTTGGTGGGGGGTTCAGATGGGACAGCAGCCCCAGCTCACATCTTTGTCTCAGGGTACCCAGCTCAGCCTCACCAGGACTCCCACCCATGGACACTGTGAGATAGTAAAGGTGCCTTTTTCCCAGCTGCCCAGTCCCCTTAATGTTGTCATGTGCCAGGATCACTGACGCCAGTGTCTTCCTGTGTCTGGGCACATTTGCACTGTTCTCCTTGAAAGGCTTGTGTGCCCCTGGGAGGTGGTGCCACACTGCGGACTGGTCCCTGTGGACCACATGAAGATGTCCACTGTTATTTATATCTCTGTGGCTCACAGTGGTTGTGCACATTCTATGAGGATCCTTGCATGTGTTTTCAGGGATGATTCAACACAGGCTCAGTCACGGGCCTGCACCTGCACAATTCAGGTACACAAACTGCCACACTGCCTTCCCAAAGGGGCATCATGGTGGGTAGAGTGTCAACAGTGAAGATGCCAAGAAGAACAGAGGGGATTTTATTGCCTCCACTCTGACTGGGATCTGTACTCTAATTGACTCATTATTTGTCCCAGCCACCTCTGAACTCTGGCAAGAGACCCCACAGGCAAAGCATCCCCTGCTGGAACCCACACTACACCCTCAAGTAGCAAGGACTGCCCTGAGCCAGCAAGACCCCACCTGGGACAGACCCCAGGACAATGATGGGCCTGACCTCAGTGCCCCCCTACACACACCCACCAGCCTTCACTCCCCAATACATGCACCCACCAGCCTCACTGGCCCCCTGCATGCACCTGGTGCCCCCTGTACACACACACATCTTCCCGTGCATGCACCCCCTGATGCCCTGCATGCACCTGCCTATCCCCCTGCACATACCCATCTGACCCTGTGCATGCACTCACCTGCCTTCACTCCACCTGCACGCACACCCCTGCCCCCTGCCCCCCCTGCATGCACCTAAATGCCCCTCTGCACACACCCACGGGCCCCCTGCCTCCCTGCATTCACCCACTTGCCCCCCACCGTACACCCACCTGTCTCCCAGCACACACCCACCCACCTTCACTCTTCATGTAGGAACCCACCTGCCCTCATTCCCCCTGCATGCACTCACCTGCCTTCACTCCACCTGCACACAGCCACATGCCCCTGCACCCCTGCACACAATCATCTGCCCCCTGCCTCCCTATACATGTCCACTGGCCCCCTGCATGAACTGACTTGCCCCCTGCCCCTCTGCCTTCATCCACCTGCCCCCTGAATGCACCCACTTGACCCCTGCCCACCTGCACACACCCACCTGTTCCCCTGACCCTATGTACACACCCACCTGCCACCTGTGCGCAGCCCCCTGACTTTCTGCATGCACCTACTTGTCCCCCCGCATGCATCCATTTGCTCCACTGTCCCTTTGCATGTACACACTCACCACTCTGCCTGCATCCCCCAGCCAGCCCCCTTGCCACCCTGCATGCCCTCACCTGCCCTCTTGCATGCACCCCCTGCCCCCTTGCATGGACCCACACACCCCCTGTCTTCCTGATGCCCCCCTTACTCCCTGCATGCGCTCTGCTGCCTTTACTCCACCTACATGCACCCCCCTGTCCTCCTGCATGCACCCAACTGCCCCACTGCACACACCCCCCTGCCCTCCTGCACACACCCACGGGCTTTCCTGCACACCCTCACTTGTCCCTCTGCATGTGCCCACTGCTTCCTTGCACACACCCACCTGCCTTCACTACCCCCTGCATGCACCCTGGGGCCTCTGTTTCATATTTTCTTTACATCAACCTGGATGTGCTTTCAGCTCTTGGGAAATAGTCTCTGAGGTGTCGGTCTGCTATCTTCCTGGTGTTGTCATCACTGAAATGAATTACTTTCTTGTGTCACTTTTACTCCTCTCTCTGCCTTTGGATTCTGTCATCATTGAGTGGACCCACCCGGTCTGTTGGGTGCCCTTAGAGATGGGTGGTCTTGCACCCCCTTGTCCCCGGTCACAGGGTGCTGCAGTTGGAGGGAAGAGACAAGCCTAGCGCTCATGGGGAGATCCAGTGCTCTTTCAGGGAAGGACCCCAGGCATCCCCTCCCAGGGAGGAAGAAGGGGCACCCAGGCCTGCAGCAGGTGTGGCTGAGGTCCTGACGTGCCTGAGAGGTTGCATTGCACGACAGAAGCCAGGGAAGCTCTCATCCAAGTTAAACATGAAGAGGAGAGTTTCCCTTGGGATCTTTCTGGATTCGGATCCTATGTTGCTGGAGGTTTATCTCAGGGAAGAGCCCACGAGTGGAACTTCTGACTTGTCCCTTAATGTCCCTGGAGGAACGGTCTGCATGGGTGACAAGATGATTCTTCCACATGGCTGTAGGCAGCTGTGGGGCTCCAGGCAGGCGCTGCTCTGCCCTCAGTGGTGTCCCTGCTCTGATCCCCTCCTCCTTTCTCCTGGTGTCCGTGAAACAAGCAGAGGGCTGCATCCCCTTATGTGCTTGGGACTGTCAGACCTGATGGACACGTGATTGCTACTGTGCATGTGGCCAGAGGAAATGCCCATGGACACCAAAAGGCTGTTGGCATTAATCATTACTAACAATCACAGTGTCTGCAGTTTCAGGGCCTGGAGCGGGTCCTCCTGAGACACTCCAACATGTCAAATGGCCCCACTGCCCATGAGGTTCACAGTGGTTGGGAAGGTGCTGCTCTTACCCAATGCACTGTGATAGCATGTCTCTGACCCACTTTCTGGGGGCAGCCTAGCTTGCAGGGACCTATTTCCAGCCTGGTTGTTCCCCCCCCCCCTCTGCACAGCACCTGGTCTCCAGCAACTTCCTGTCTCTGTGTCTCTCTTCCCTTTCCATCGGCCTTTCCATCCCCTGTCCCTAACTTCCTGCTGAGTAGTCCTACAATCCAGCTGTTCAGTTCTGGGGAAAGCAGATGGCCAGGAGAGGCTAGCCACACTCAATGAATTTCAGGACATTCTGACTCCACCCCCCCCCCCCCAGGCCTAAACACTACCCAGCTCCCTGGGTGCATCCTGGCTCTTTGCTGGCAATGAGGGCACTGTTTAAATCTCCATTGTTTTAAAATAGCAAGTATTGGTGAGAATGTGGAGAAAAAGGAACCCCCCTGTGCTCTTGGTGGAAATGCAAACTGGGCAGCCACTGTGGAAAACAGTATGGAGTTTCCTCAAAAAAGTTAAAAGTAGAACCACCCTATCGTCCAGTAATCCCACTCCCGGGGATTTACCTAAAGGAAAGGAAATCACTGTCTGGAAGAGATCTCTGCACATCCAAGTTCATGCAGCATTGTTCACAATGGCCAGTCATCGAAGCAGGTTTAGTGTCCATCCAATGAGTGATGCATATACAAAGGAATATCGCTCAGCTGTAAAAAAGAACGGGCAGATCTGGAGGATGTTATGCTGAGTGAAATAAGCCAGACACACAAAGAAAAGGCCGTGTGGTCTCACTTAAGTGTGGAATCTGAAGAACAGGCAGAAGCTGAGCACAGAGTGGCGTGGGGTGGGGACATGTGGATCTCAGGGTACACGGTGACAGTGATGTAGGAGGAAGCCCAAAGACCTGGCACCTGGTATGGTAACCAGCTGACAGCCCTATACTGAGTGTGCATGACCTCAGGTGCTGTCACCCCACACAAAAGGTAGCCAAGTAGAGAGAAGGTAGGTCCGGAGCTTGACCCCAGCCATCACGTCACTGGTACGTGTGCCTCACATCACTGTGCCGGCACCCTAAATAAATGCATTTCTAACTAAAATGTTTTAAGTTTTAAAAGTAAAGTAAAACAGGGGTGCTGGGTGGCTCAGTCGGTTAAGCGTCTGACTTTGGCTCAGGTCATGATCTCTCAGTTTGTGGTTTTGAGCCCTGCATGGGGCTCTGTGCTGACAGCTCAGAGCCTGGAGCCTGCTTCAGATTCTGTGTCTTCCTCTCTCTCTGCCCCTCTTCTGCTTGCATTCTCTCTCTCTCTCTCTCTCTCTCTCTCTCTCTCTCTCTCTGTCTCTCTCAAAAATAAGTAAACATTAAAAAAATTAAAAACAAGTAAAATAAAACAACCATCTCTGGAGATTTTAGGGGCACAGGTGCCAAGTCCAAACATCAGGCCCATGAGAATGTCTCCAGTGCTCACTTCTATACTTAAGATGTCCTGTACAAAATGTGCTATTGCCTGCCCTCCAGGGACTTCAAGCCAGGTAGATGTTGGTCAACAGAAGAGGCAGGACTGTCACCTCCTAGGACTGAAGCCACCTGTGAGCCTCTGTCTGCTAAGCTGTGGGTGATGGGAAGAAAGGGGTACCCCCATCCCATCCATCCAGGAGATCCGCTTGTGGTAAACCAGATGTGAACCAGATGTGTTGCAGATTCTGCCTCAGCAGGTTCATCATTTGTGCTGGTCTCTACACTGACCTCCTCAGATGGGGAGGAGGGGAACCCGCCTGAGACCCCAGTGGGTGGAGAAGCTTGGAATTCAAGACCCCTTGCAGGGAGAGCCTGGGGACATCCTGACATGTTCTGAGCCCCTGACATCCCCACTCAGGCCTGCTGGGGCCCAGGGAAATAAGCAGATCCCACTTACCACATATAGAATCATGCAAAACAACACATGCCTGTTGCTTTCATCTGGGCATTTTGGTGGTTTGGATGCAGCAGTGGGTGATTCCAGCCGAGTCCAGTTCAGTGGTTGAGCTCAGCTGCCCTTGGCAGCATCCATCCCTCCAACTCTCTTGCCAGCCCTGCCCTCCCTAGAGAAGCTTCTAGATGTTGGGAAGTCAGACTGAGGGTGGAGGGCTGGGCAATGGGTCTGCTCTCTTTGCTGCACCAGCCCCTGGACCCCCAGAAATCTGAGATGATTCTCTGTGCAGCCACCCCAACAGACCCCCGAGACACAACACAATGTCCCTGGTCAGCAGGGGCAGCCACCCTACTCTGCAGCTCAAGGCCCCTCAGCCCATAGGCCAAGACCAGGCTGCAGAGACTGGAACGTGGCCTCTGAATAACCGGCTGCACTCAGGTCAGGCCCTGTCTCTGTTTCTCTCTCTCAGTCTCAGTCTCTGTCTCTATCTCCCTGTGTGGTCCCTCTGCTGGGTGCCTTCAGAATCCAGCTTGTCACATGGACACTACCTGAGCAAGTGTCCCAAGAGAAGTGGGCACAGCTGCATGGCCTCCTCCATGGGAGCCTTAGGAGTCCCATGGACCATAGAGTCCATCTGGGGAGCTGTGGGGGACCCAAGAAGAGGTTGGCCGTGTCAAAGTCCAACCCCTGTCCCAGGACACGGCTGCCGGCCAGATCCTCTCCTGCTTGCAGGAAGCCTCCACAATCTGCAGGGCCCTTCATTTTTCTGCTGCTGAGTAGTATTCCACCATGTGAATGCACTGGGATTCCTTTGTCTTTCTACTGTTGTCCACTTGGATGGTTCTTAATTTGAGGTTACAATAAAGCTGCTACGAGCATTCTTGCACACGCCTTTTGGTGAACATGTGCCCTCAGTTTTGTGGGTAAACACCTGGAAGAGGGACTTCCAGATTAGAGGGCATGGGCCTGTCTGCCTCGAATGGTGCTGCTGAAATGATTTCCAAAGCAGCCGTGCCGTTTCACGCCCCCACCAGCTGCTCCACATCCTTGTCAGCACGGGGTATTGTCAACTCTAGAATTCTAGTGGGCGCATAGTTTTCCATGTATGTTTATTACAGCACTAATTACACTAAAGTGTGTATGGGGCAGTTCCTAATTGTGCACTCGGATCTATTTCCCCTTCCTTAGTGTAGTTACTTGTAGCTGGGCTCCCGGTCACTCAGCTAATGATTGAATGTCCCAGCTTCCCTGGCAGCTGCAAGTGGCCCCATGACTAACTTCTGGTCAATGGTATGTGGCAGAGCTGATGCGTGCCACTTCCTGTCCCACTGAATCTGTGAGCATGCCTTTATTCCCTGCAGATGCCATGCTTCCAACGGTCTGCCTGTCCACCTCTGGCAATGTTGTATTAGAAATAAATAGACGTCCAGCTTCATTAAGCCACTGTATTTCAGGTCTCTTTATTACCATGTCACTAAAGGAATGCACTGTGATTAAACATTCATCCTCTGGCTTTAACACAGTGGGACCTGTGCTGGTTCTGTCAGCCTGGAACCATCTGTTCGCCAGGGTGCTGCTCCTACACCTTGCCACAGGCTTAGTTAGGTGGCCCAGTTCTGTTTGTGGCTCCCCATCTTGTTCAGGGTTATAATTTCAAGGGTTGGGCATGAGACCCAACTGTGGTCCTTCCATGAGACTCTCAGCATGGTGAGAGAGAGTTTTTGTCATTATTGTGGATTGTGGCAGGAGTGGGAGACCAACACCCCAGCAGAACCAGAGGCAATCAGAGAGAGGGGAGGAAGAAGCCTGACAATGGTATCTCGCCCCTGGATCTAGCTGTACCTGCGCACCTTTAGATGTAAGTGATCCGAGATTGTGAGCAGAACTTCTGTCACCTGCAACTAAGAGTCCCATCTTCTTCAATAATAATAAAATAAACACGTTTGGGAATGATTTTGTATAAGCATTGTGCTAAGTGGGTATGTAAGGGCTGGAGATACCCTTTAAAATGGTAATTCCTTTTTTAAAAATGTGCATTTATTTATTTTGAGAAAGAGAGAGTGTGAGCCGGAGAGAGGTTCAGAGGGAGGGAAAGAATCCAAGCAGGTTCCATGCTCAGCACAGAGCTTGATGTGGGGCTTGATCCCATGATAAAGAGCCAATCTTGAGCCAAAATCAGGATTCAGATGCTTAACTGACTGAGCCACCAAGGCATCCCTAAAATAGTAATTCTTAATTTGGAGAGACTTTGGAGTGTCTATCCAGATATAATGGATGGGGGAGAAAGAGCTATATATCACCCTCCCTCCCCCACTAACCTCTAACTGAAATTAAGCATTTCCTTCAAGTCTCAGTGCAGGCAACAGAACCCAGTGACATTAGTAGGACCTGTGGCCTGCCCCTGGCAGGAATCACAGATGTCTTCATGTTGCATCTAAAAACACCGGGCAGCTCATTCCCACTGCAAAATTTCTGGTTATCACAACCACTCACTGCTAGGGTGTGTTACTGAATGTGTAAAAATTGTGTATTCAGTGGTGTACTCACTGTGTAAAAATTGTGGGTCTTGATCTCTCAAGCATTAGATCATGCCCTGAACCAAAATCGAGAATCACATATTTGACTGAGCCACCCAGGCATCCCTGCATATTCTAATTCTAATCTCTGATCCCCTGTGAGCCCATTTCTATTGTTGGTTCTTTCTACTGGTTCTTGTTAATGTTATCTGGTCTCCTCCCATGTCAGGCTAGATTTGAATGTCAGGCTACACATTGCCTTAAAAATTACCTCTAGAAATAATTTGAAGCTCCTTGCTGACTAACAATGGAAATTACCTAATTCTATCTTCAGAAACTGTGAATCTCTAAGCCCCCAGATGTCTCAGCACTGGCTGCAGTCTGCTCGGTTGTCTTTGCTTCCCCCCCCCCTTTACCTCTAATTCATGTTAAACCCAGGGTTCCAATCCAAATGCAGGAGATCACCATGGGTGCCCCTGGGTGATGGCACCCCACATTCTCCTCCCATATCCCCCAGGACGTCAAAGGCACTGCTAACCCACTTAGCATGTACGGGCCACAAGTGCCCCAATCCAAGCTCACGTCCCTGACAGTCTGTTTCCTCTTGAATCTGTCTCATAATTGCTCACTTCTCTGATACCTTCAGACAACCTTTAAAAATAATTGGCCCTGCTTTTCCACTTGTCCTCAGCAGAAAGATTGGATCAAATTTCCTAGTCTATTTCAAGTCCACAAATCAGATGTTACTATTTTGAATACTGGGAGTATGTCATGAGGGTTTAAAACACCAACGTGAAGAGATAATAAGGTTTGGGTAGTAATTTTTAATTAACAAATATGTTTAATTAGTAAATATAAATGGAAATTAGTAAATTTATGTCATCTGAGCTGATGACCCAGGTAAATTGATCTAATACTTCATTCACCTATTCGACAAAATTCTTTAAGCCCTCACTGTGCGCCTGGTACTGCTCAAGGGGTTAGAAATTGCCAGGAAGCAAAAACAGTGGAGGACCCTGCCCACTTAGGGGTGTACCCTGCACCCTGCATTGTCTCCTTAACAATACTGACTGCCTCTTACACGAGGCACAGACTTGACTGGCCATGCATTCTGTGCATGCCAGGGCAAGAGCCAGTACAGGTGTTACAGAGAGGGACTGAGAGATGGGACTGGGTTGGAGGGAGAAGGAAGCAGGAAGGGCAGGGGTCGTGGGCAGAGCCAGGCTGTGGCACCTGCTCCTGCATTGGCAAGGAGGGTCCCCCACCTCTTCTTCCCAGTAGTTAATATAGTAATGTGCCCTAGGTATTGTGAGCCTGGCTGACACTGGGCACAGCCTCAGTCCTGTCCCACAGCTCTAGAGAGCGCTCACAGTCAGTGTGGTCAGCAGGAACTGACCACACCCACATGTGAGGTGTTTGCTCATCAATACACTGTCTTGAGGATTTGTAGGAACACAGCTATTGTTCTCACTGTAACCCTTGACTTTTCTCATCCTGAAGATGCTAATGCATTAGTGGACTAAAGTGGTTTCCTCTGGTCACCTGTGCAGATAAAAGCAAGGGGCACGTGATTGACTAAGAGTTGGGAACGAGGTTTGCCAGTCATTGGGAAGCTCTGGGCCAGCTAACCACCCTACATGACCCCCCACACTCCATAGCCCAGCGTGGAGAGTGTTCTCCTGTGAGTCCAGTGGACACACAGCCTCACCTGGTGCTACAGCCCCTGCCCATTCCTTTGGGGACTTTCCCTCCCTCCCCCTGATGCCTACTGAGCCTGTGGCCTGAATTCTTTATTTGGAAACTCTATTTCCAACAATCTCAAAAAGAATGACACCAGTTTCCTGCAGAGAGGATGTATCTACTACTACTACTGGTGTAATTTCAGTTCCAGGGATCGGGATGATCTGTGGGGCTCTGAGATGTACTGGGAGCTGGGCTACAGGTGTAGAGGGGCACCAGACAGGCCAGGAGGGTCCCATCCAAAATTTGGGCTATGCCGCTCCCATCCACATTTGCCCACCTGGGATATGTTGCCTCTAGGGGCCACAGAGCCTAGTGGAAAAGCTGAGCCCAGCGCTGCAGGCAGTTTTCTAGGGGCCTAGCTCCATCCAGATGCTCCCCAACCTGTTTGTTTGTGCTGCCCGAGCCTACCTTTTATGTTTTCTCATCCTTTCTAGCTGTCCTCAGGAGGACAAGCAATCTAAATACCTAGGCTTCGGACATCAGAGAAAAAGCGATATTCTTCATTTGAAAAAGAATTCAGATGACACAAAGCATACACAGTAAAATTAAAAGCAACAAACTCACACCTGCTGTTGCCAAAACCCACTTCCACAGGTAATGACAGCTAATCAGTGCACCTTCTCTCAGAACATGTCCTCGTGTGTTAGGGTAAGGGTTAGGGTTAGTTTTAGGGTTAGGGTTAGGGTTATGACCAAGGAGGCTCCTGGCGCTGAACCCACAGTAGTACAGTTGTCTCCCTGAAGGGCTGAGTTGAGCGCATAAGGACGGTGCCAATTAGGATTAGTCTTTTGGTTCCAAGGCAAGACAAGTGTATGGGCCACTGGTCGGGAGGCCTCAGGAATTCTTCCGGCAGTGAAGGCGCGCCTTGGAAATGACATTGTGATGTTCCAGGTTCTATGTCGAGTGATCCTCCGCTTCTTCTGCTCCCCAGGCTCCTGGTGTTGTTAGAATCTGGTGTTGGGTTCCCGTGGGGAGAGAGACTTATGTAGGGTTGGTGTTCGGACCAGGGACGTCGCCAGGTATGAAGTGACTCATCTCGTCTTTTCCCTCTTGGGCTGACGTGAGTGCCCATGCGTTGGTGCGGGTCACGTGTAAGTTTAGGGGTTGAGATAGGGTTAGGGTTCGGTGGAGGGTTCTTGTTAGGGTTAGTGTTAGGTCCCAGGAAGCTCCAGATGCTGAACCCAGAGCAGTGCAGTTATCTCCCCGAGGGACTGTGTGGAGGGCACAAGGGAGGGTGCTGGTCAGGATCAGTCTTTGTGTCCAAGGTAAGACAACTCTATCAGGCACTGGTCGGGTAGGCCTCAGGAATGTTTTCAGGCTGCCGCAGCTGGGCCTTGGAAACAACATGGTGAGGTTCCAGTTTCTATGCTGAGTGATCCTGCACCACTTTTTAAACCCAGGCACGTGGTGTTGCCAGACTTTCTTATTGTATCTCTATGGGGAGAGAGCCTTAGCTAGGATAGGGTTAGGGTTAGGCCCCACAAGGCTCCAGGCGCTGAACACACACATGTGCAGCTGATTCCCCAAAAAGCTGAGTTGAGTGCATAAGGGACGGTGCCGTTCAGGATTAGTGTTTGGTTTCCCAGTGAAGACAACACTATGAGCCACTGGTCAGGTAGGCATCAGGAAACGTCTTGGGCAGTTTCAGCCAGGGCTTCAAAAGGACATGGTTATGTTCCACGTTCATTGCCGAGTGATGCTGCACCACTTTTTGACCCCAGGCGTGTGATGTTGTAAGGCTTTGTTTGTGTCTCCATGGGGAGAGCGCCTTAACTACGGTTAGGGTTTGGTTGGGGGACATAGCCAGGGCCGAAGCGACTCCAGTTTCATGATCTCCCTCCAGAGCTTAAGTGAGAGCCCATCCAAAGGTGCAGGTCAAGTGTAGGGTTATGGTTCGAGATAGTGTTAGGTTTCGGTTGATGGTTCTTGTTAGGGTTAGGGTTAAGGTTAGGGTTAGGGTTAGGTCCGAGGGGAATCCAGGCGCTGAACCCACAGCAGTACATTTGTCTCCACAAAGGGCTCAGTTGAGGGCAAATGGGAGGGTGCCAGTCAGGTTTAATCTTTTGTTCAAACTCCAGACAACTCTATAGGCCTCTGGTTGGGTAGGCTTCAGGAAACTTCTCGGGGAGCTGCATCCGAGCCTGGGAAAAAACATGGTGAGGTTCCAGGTTCTAGGGTGAGTCATTCTTCACCGCTTCTGGACCCCAGGAGAGTGGTGTTGTTACACTTGGTATTGGGTCCCCATGGGGAGAGCACCTAAGTTAGGGTCAGGGTTCGGTGCAAGGACGTCTCCAGGCCCAAAGTGACTCCAGACTCTCGAACCCCCTCGAGGGTGAAGTGAGGGCCCATGCGACGGAGGGGGTCAAGTGTAGGGTTAGGGTTCGATATAGCGTTCGGTTTCTGTTGAGGGTCTGGTTAGGGGTAGGGTTATGGTTAGGGTTAGGTCAAAGGAGGCTCCAGGTCTAAACCCACAGCAGTGCATTTGTCTCCCCGAAGGGCTGAGTGAGGGCACAAGAGGGGGGGTGCTTGTCAGGATTAGTCTTTGGCTTCCAAGGCCACACAACTCTCTGGGCCACTGGTCGGGTAGGCCTCAGAAATCTTTTTGGGCAGTTTCAGCCGGGCCTGGGAAATGACATGGAAGTTCCAGGTTCTATGCCGAGTGATCCTGCACTGCTTTTGGACCCCAGCCGCATGGTGTTGTTAGACTTGTGTATGGGTCCCCATGGGGAGAGAGCCTTACTTGGGTCAAGATTCGGTCCCGCCATGTCACCAGGGCCAAAGCGACTCCAGTCTCGTGATCTCCCTTGAGGGCTGAAGTGAGGGCCAATGGACGGTTCGGGTCAAATGTAGGGTTACGGTTGGAATAGGGTCAGGTTTCGGATGAGGGTTCTGGTTAGGAGTAGGGCTAGGGTTAGGGTTAGGTCCCAGGAGGCTCCAGGTGCTGAACCCACAGCAGTGCAGTTGTCTCCCCAAAGGGCTCAGTTGAGGGTAGAAGGGAGGGTGCCAGTCAGGATTAGTGTTTGGCTTCCAAGGCCACACAACTCTGCGGGCTGCTGTTCGGGTATGAGTCCGGAATCCTCTTGGGCAGCTGCACCTGTGCCTGGGTGTGACATGGTGAGGCTCCGGGTTCTATGCTGAGTGATTTTGCACCGCCTCTGACCCCAGGCACATGGTGTTGTCAGACTTGGGTATTGGGTCCCCATGGGGAGAGAGCCTTAGCTAGGATTAGGGTTCGGTCCATGGACGTCGCCAGGGCTGAAGTGACTCCAGTCCCGTGATCTCCCTCGAGGGCTGAAGTGAGGGCCCATGAGACGGTACAGGTCAAATGTAGGGTTAGCGTTCGAGATAGGTTTCGGTTTCGGTTGAGGGTTCTTGTTAGGTTGAGGGTTAGGGATAGGGTTAGTTCCCAGGAGGTCCAAGCGCTGAATCACAGCAGTGCAGTTGTCGTCCTGAAGGGCTTAGTTGAGGGCATAGCAGGGTGACAGTCAGGATTAGTCTTTGGTTTCCCAGGCAGAATACTCTATGGGGTACTGGTCAGTTAGCCCTCAGGAATCCTCTTGCATATCTGCAGCCAGGCGTTGGAAACAACATGGAGGTGTTCCAGGTTCTATGCTGTTTATTTCTTCTCCGATTCTCCTGCCCGTATGTGTGCTTTGTCAGACGTTGGTATTGGGTCCCCATGGGGAGGGATCCTTTGCTAGAGTTAGGTTTCAGTCCACGGACATCACCAGGCCTGAAGCGACACCAGTGTTGTGAGTTCCATGGAGGGCTGTTGAGAGGGTACATCCCCAACTGTCAGTCTGTTGTAGACATGGTGAGAAAGATAGGTTAGGTGTAGTTTGAGGGTTATGTTTAAGGTTACGTTTGGGGTTAGGGTTAGATCCCAGAAGGTTCTAGGCACTGACACCACAACAGAGAAATTGTCTCCCCGAAGGGCTGAGTGTAGTACACACAGGAATTTTCCATTAAGGATTTGTCTTTGGGTTCAAATTCAGACAAGTGTATGAAACGCTTTTTGGGTAGGACTCAGAAATCCTCTGTTGTATCTGCAGTCATGCTTTGGAAATAACATGGTGATGTTCCACGTTCATGCTGAGTATTTCTGCACCGATTCTCAAACGCATGTGTGTGCTGTTGTCAGACTTTGGAATTGGGTCCCCATGGTGAGAGACCCTTACCTAGGTTTAGGGTTAGGTCCAGGGACGTTGCCAGGGTCAAAGCGACACCAGTGTTGTGAATCCATGGAGCGCTGAAGTGAGGGCACATGCGCAGCTGTGGGTCTGGTTTAGAGTTAGTGTGATAGATAGGGTTAGGTGTAGGGTGAGAGTTATGGTTAGGGTTATGTTTAGGGTTAGGATTCGGTCCCAGGAGGCTCCAGCACAGACCCCAAAGCAGAGGAGTTGTCTCCTCCCAAGGGCTCAGTGGAATACACAGGGGAGGGTGCTGGTAAGGATTAGTCTTTGGGTTCCAAGGCAAGACAAATGTATGGGCCACCCTTCGGGTAGACCTCAGGAATCCTCTTGTGCAACTGCAGTCGTGCTTTGGAAATGACATGGTGATGTTCCACGTTCCATGCCAAGTATTTCTGCACCGATTCTCGAACCCTTGTGCATGCTGTTGTCAGACTTTGTATTTGGGTCCCCATGGGGAGAGAGCCTTAGCTAGGGTTAGGGTTCAGTCCGGGGACGTCGCCAGGGCCGAAATGACACCATTCTCATGAGTTCTGTGGAGGGCTGAAATGTGGGCACATGGGCAGGTGTGGTTCTGGTGTAGAGTTAGTGTGAGAGGTCGCGTTAGGTTTACGTTTAGGGTTAGGGTTACAGTTCTGTTTAGGGTTAAGATTAGTTCCCAGGAGTTTCCAGGCCCTGAATGTACAGCAGTTCAGTTGTCTCCCCAAAGGGCTGAGTGGAGTGCAGAAGGGACGGTACCGGTCAGCATTAGTCTTTGTGTTCCAAGGCCAGACATTTATATCCACACTCTTCGGTAGGCCTCAGGATTCCTCCTTTGCATCTGAAGCTGTGCTTTGGAAATGACATGGTGATGTTCCACGTTTCACACAGAATTATCTTGCACCGGTTTTCAACCCAGTGTGTGTGCTCTTGTCAGACTGTGGTATTCAGTCCCCATGTGGAGAAAGCCTTAGCTACGTTTAGGGTTTGGGCCAGGGAAATCTTCAGGGTCGAAGTGACACCAGTCCTGTGATCTCCCTGTATCGATGATGTGTGGGCACATGCATGGTGTGAGTCAAGTTAAGGGTGAGTGTTAAAGATGAGGTGAGGTTTAGGTTCACGATATACTATGGGTCACCGTTAAGATTAGGGCTTGGTCACAGGAGGCTTCTGGCGCTATACCCCCAGTAGGACAGTTGTCTCCCTGCAGGGCTGAATAGAGGGGTCTAAGGAGGGTCTCAGTCAGGCTGAATTTTGGGTGCCAGGGCCACTCCTCAGTTAGACCTCAAGAGGTTCCCTGTGGAGCTCCTTCTGGTCTTTGCAAATGACATGGTGATGTTCCAGGTTCCATGCCGAGTAGTCCTCCTCCGCTTCTGGGGCCCATGTCCGTCATGTCCTCAGACTTAGGAATTGGGTCCCCATTAGGAGAAAGCTTTAGCCAAGGTTAAGTTTCAGTCCAGGGACGTTGCCTGGGCCGAAGCGACACCATTGCCGTGATCACCTGGGAGGGCTGAATGAGGGTCCATGCATGGGTGCAGGTCATGTGTAGGGTTAGGTTAGAGTTGGGGTGAGGTTTAGTTTGAGCGGTATGTGAGTGTCGCAGTTAAGGTGAGGGATTAGGTCCCAGGAATCTCCAAGCACTGAAAGTCTTGCAGGGTAGTGGTCTCCCCAGAGGATTGAGTGTAGGCCTCATTGGAGCAGGCTGTTCAGGCTTAATCTTTGTGAGCCAGGGCCAGCCTTGTGTGTGTGCCATCTTCAGTTGGGCCTCATCAACCCCCTTGTGCAGCTCCATGCGGGCATTGGAAATGTCATAATGATGTTCCGTGTTCTATGCTGAGTAATCCTGCATTGCTTTGGGCCCTTTGTTTGTGGTGTTCTCAGAGATAGGAATTGCATCCCCATCCAGAGAGATCCTTAACTAGGGTTAATGTTCTGCCCAGGGACTTCACCAGTGCCGAGGTGACACCATTCCTGTGTGTCGTGTGTGTTGGGTTAGGGTTTGGGATTGGGTTTGGTGTTGGGGGTTAGGGTTACGGTTAGGGTTGGTGTTAGGGGTTAGTGTTAGGGGTTAGAGTTAGGTTTATGCATTAGGGTTGGGTTTAGGGTTATGGTTAGTGTTTAGGGTTATGGTTAGGGGTTAGGGTCTGGAGTTAGAGTTAGGTTTAGACGTTAGGTTTGGGCTTGGGTTAGGCTTAGGGTTAGGGTTATGGTTTGGGTTTGAGAGTTAGGGATATGGTTAGATGGTAGGGTTAGGGTTAGTTGTTAGTGTTAGTGTTAGGGTTTGCGTTAGGTTTAGGGATAAGGTGAGGTGTAGGTATAGGACTTTGTTAGGGTTATGGGTTAAGGGATTGGATTAGTGGTTAGCGTTAGGGTTAGTGTGAGAGTTTTATGTTTAGGGGTAGGGTTAGTTTTAGGTTTTTTAATTTAGGGTTAGAGGGTAGATTTAGAGTGTTAGGGTTCGGGTTTTAGGGATTAACTTATAGGGTTAGGGTTAGAGGGTTAGTGTCAAGGTAGGCTTAGTTCGGGTTATGTTTACTATTATGGTTCGGTAGGGTTAGGTTTGGGTTTAGATGTAAGGATAGGTGCAGGGTTTAGTGTTCAGGGGTATGGTTAGCATTAGCTGTTAAGTATAGGTGTTGGGATTTGGCTTAGTCTTAGGGTTAGGCCTAGGGCACGAAGTAAGTCATTTTTGCACTCCCACTTGGAGCAGGAGGATATTCATGTCTGGACACCGTTATCATTATCGGAGGGATTGCGTTCATTTTATTGCTCCTGTCTCTCTGCTCTGGAGGTCGTTTTCGCCTCGACCCATTCCTGCTTGACTTTAGAGTGTTTCATACCCTCACCCTGCTCTCTTTCGGTTTGGTAGGATTTCACGTACAGTCTCATGCATTTTTGGTCCATTGGGTGCATGGTGTTAATCTTTATATCATTTATTTCTCCTCTGATGTTATTTATTTTCTTCATTATGCTGTTTGGAGGTTTTTTTTTGTTGTCCATTGTTTGGCTTGTATAGTTATAAGGGTATGGAGCTTACTTCAGGGTTTTTTTTTTTCCCCTGAGGCAGACCTGTATTGCTATAAACTTCTCTGTTGAAACCAATTTTCCTGCTTTACAGAAGTTTGGATTGTTGTGTTTTCATTTTCATTTGTTTCCATGTCATTTTGGATTTTGTCTTTGATTTCTTGGTTGAGCCATGATTGTTTAGTAGCATATTATTTACCTTCCATGTTTTTGTGCCTTTTCCAGATTTTTTTTCTTGTTGTAGTGTTCTACTTTCATAGCATTGTGGTCTGAAAAGACACAAGGTATGACGTCGATCAGTTTGATTTTGTTTTGGCTTGTTTTATGATCTAATATTTTATCAAGTGTGGGGGAATGTTCCATGTGCATGTGAAAAGAATGTGTATTGTTCTGTTTTATGATGGAATGTCTAAAATATATCGGTTGAGTCCATCTGGTCTACTCTATCATTCAAAGTCACTACTTCCTTGTTGATTTTCTGATGGAATGATCTCTCCATTGATGTCATTGGGGTGTTAAAGTGCCCTACTATGATTGTATGACTATCAATTCTTTACTTTAGTTTTGGACTGTTTTGTGTATTAGGATGCTCTCAGGTTGAGCGTATATATGTTTACAATTGTTCTATCTTTTTGTTCGATTGTACCTTTTATTAGTATAGTGTCCTTCTTTGTCTCCTGTTACAGTTTTATTTTTAAATCTATTTTGTCTGATATAGGTATGGCTACTGCAGTTTTCTTTTGATACTTTAGTTCTATAACTAGTCTTCTGTAGTTAGGAAATAGATGGGTCCTATATTGTATTCATTCTATCACCCAGTGCCTTTTATTATGAAGAGAGAGAGCACAGGAATGGGAGGGTGGGGTGGGGAGTATGGGGGAAGAGAGAGACAAAGAGAGAGAGAGGGAGAGAGAGAATGAAAATGAGAATGAATCCTCACCAAGTTCCATGCTCAGTGCAGAGCCCAGTTGGGGCTAAATCCCATGATCCTGGGATCATAGCCTGAGCTGAAACCAAGAGTTGAAATCTCAAGCGATTGAGCCATCCAGTTGCCCCTATCTGTCACCCAGTGCCTTTGATTTGAGCATTTATTATGTTACCATTCAAAGTAATTGATAGACATGTACTTGTCCTATTATTACTTGAGGTTGGTTGTTTCTTAATTTTTCTGATCCTTTCTTCTCTTTCTCTTTTTTTGGTTTGCTGGGTTTCATCGCAATTTCACAGTTGAAATTGCTTGTCTTTATACTCTGCATATGTATTTGTGTTGTTTGGTTTGTGGTTATTATGAGGTTTGTACCTAACCACTTCTGCGTATAGAAGTCTATATTAAGTTGATAGTTGTTTAAGTTTGAACCAGTTTTTTACTCCTCTTCTCCCCGTGTTGTAGCTATGTAGTGTTCCTATTTCAAAACCTTTCATATCGTGAATACCTTGACTGATGTTTTACAGATACACTCATTTTTATTGCTTTTGCGTTTCGCACTTTAATATTGTCACTTTAGGTGTTTCTTTTCCACTTAAACAGTCCCCTTCAACATTTCTTGCAGGGATTGTTTGTTGATTTTGAACTCGCTGAGTATTTATTTGGGAACCTCTTGATCTCTCCTCCCATCTGAATGATGGTTTGTTGGATAGACTCTCTTTGGCTGCAGATGTTTTCCATTCAGCACCTTTACCATACCATGCTGGTCACTTACGGTTTCAAAGTTTCTTCTGAAAAACATCCAGTGATAACCTTATGGGGTTTCCCTTCTAGGTAAATGTCATCTTTTGTTTTCCTGCTGTAAAAATTTTTCTTTATCACGACATTTTGCATTTTAATTACTATATGACTTGGTGTGGATCTGCTTCTGTTGAATATATTAGGGGTTCTTTGTGCCTCCTGCTTCTGGATCTGTTTCCTTCCCCACATTAGGGAAGTTTTCATCTATTGTGTCTTCAAATAAATTTTCTGGTTCTATTTCTCAGAGTTCTGAGAATGAGAAATAGGACAGAAAAGACCTATTGAAGGTTCTCTGATGAGCCACTGGATTTGCATGCGTGGAGGATAGATTTGGGATTCAAATGAACAACCTACCTTTAACTTCAAAGAACTAGAAAAAAACCCAACAATCCATGTCCAATGTTCTCAAAAGGGAGAAAGTAATCCATATGAGAGTGCAAACCAATGAAACTGAGACCATGAAGTCAATAGAAAATATGAAGAAGACCAACAGGGGTTTTCAGAAGAAACAAAATTGTCAAGACTATACATAGACTACACTAAGACAGAGAGAGGACCCAACTCAAAAGAATTATAAATAAAAGAGAAGACATTACACCTTATATCAAAGAAACATAGAGGAGACAAAGTGGCGACTATGGCCAAATTAGATGCCAGCAAACCGCCTACCTAGAAGAAATGGAGAGGTTCTTAGAAACACACAAACTATCAAGACTGTATCAGGAAGAAGTAGAAAGTTTGCACAGACCCATTAAAGGAAGACTGTATCAATACAAGAAGATAACCGATGCAAGTCATTTGAATCAGTAATTGAAGTTCTCCCAGGGAAGAAAAGCCCAGGACCAGGTGGATTCACTGGTGAATTTGACCAAAAGTTTGTAGAACTAATAGCAGTCGTCTCACTGATTCAAAAGGAATGAACACCACAAAACTCATTTCATGAGGCTGGAATTACCCTGGTAGGAAGCCGGGAAAGGATACTACCTGAACAGAAATCTATAGGCCAGTATCCCTATTATGAATGTAGATGAATAATTCCCAATAATGTACAGGCAAACCAAATTCAGCAGCACATTAAAAGGATCATTGACTGTGATGAAGGGTTTTTTCCCTGCAAAGGAAGGATGTTTCAGAAATGCAAATCAATCAATGTGACCCCTCACATAATTGAATGAAAGAAAAATCAACCAGAAACAAGACTCTTAACTATAAATAGCAAACAGAGGGTTACTAGAAGGGAGGTGGGCAGGGGGATGGGTTAAATGGGTGATGGGCTAAGGAGGGCGCTAGTAGTGAGGATCACTTGGTGTTGTATGTAAGTGATGGGTGACTACATTCTATACCTGAAACTAACATTACACTGTATGTTAACCAACTGGTATTTATAAGAAAGTTGAAATAATAAATACTAAAAAATTCATAAATAAATTTAAACTAA
The DNA here is from genome assembly GCF_022079265.1 of Lynx rufus. Taxonomy (NCBI): domain Eukaryota; kingdom Metazoa; phylum Chordata; class Mammalia; order Carnivora; family Felidae; genus Lynx; species Lynx rufus. Next base: position 27,260 of record NW_025814835.1, on the reverse strand, counting down.
ATAAATACATTTTAAAAAATAAAAAGAAAGCTCATGTGATGATGTCAATAGACACAGAAAAAAAGTTTTGAGAAAATTTGGTATCCATTTGTGCTAAAAAATTCTTTAAAATTCAGTGTAGAAGGAATATATCTCACCATAAGAAAGGCCATGTATATGAAGCCCACAACTAATATCATACTCAATAGTGAAATTGTGAAAGATTTTCCACTAAAATCAGGCACAAGACAAGGATGCCCTAGATATGTGAAGGGGATTGGGTGATGCAGGCTTCTGATTATGCAATGAATGAATCACAGATAGAAGATATAGCATAGGGAACATAGAGAGTGGTACTGGAATAGTGATGCATGGTGACAGATGATTAGCTACACCTGTGTTATCGTAGCAGAATGTATACACTTGTCCAATCACTATGTTGTTCATCTGAAACTAATGTAACATAGTGTGTCAGCTATTCCCAAATAACATGTTTTTTTTAAATAAGGTAAAGGACTGAAATAAAAAGTTTAATGTAAAAGAAACTGTTAATATCTAATCAAGAAATGCAGTAAAGTTCCAAAATAGAAAGTCACCATATCAAATTCTGTAGCCTTCCTATACACTAACCAAATTATCCAAGAAGAAGTAAAGAAAACAATCCCATTTACAATAGCATCAAAAACAATAAAATATATAGGAATAAAGCCAAGGAAGTGAAAGATCTCTCTACAGAAAACTATGAAACCTGTGTGCAGGAATGGAAGAAATTTAATTTGGAGAAAGAAACAGGAGAACACACAAGTCAGTGAAAAGCCATCCCATGTTCATCTTTCGGAGGAATTAATATAGATACAATGTCCATAATACCCAAAGCCATCTAGAGATTCAGTGCAATCTCTATCAAGACTCCAATGCAATTTTTATGCAATTAGAAAATCCCAAGTATCCAACGCAAGAGAGAACAAAACAGGAGGCATCACACTTCTTGATTTCAAACTTCATTCTAACACAAAGAAATCAGTCATGTCACTGGCATAAGCACACACACAAGACAATAGAACAGAAATTGAGAGCCGAAACTAAACCAATGCATGCACAGTCAACTAGTATTTGACAAGGGAGTCAAGAATACACAGTGGAGAAGAGTAGTCTCTTGAATAACTGGTGCTGGGAAAATTGGATATTCACATGTATAAGAATAAAGCTTAGCACCGTATGTTACACCACTCCCTAGAGAGTGAAAGGAAGAAACAGAGAGAGAGATGTGGTTAGAGAGAAACAGAGACAGAGAGGAAGTACAAGGAGGAAAGTAGAGACCTGGTCCAGGTATGTGGACAGGGTTAGATGGGCCAGGGGAGAGGGGATGTATGAAGTGGCTCTGAGTGCTGGGGCAGAAAGGGCTTGTATCATGGGCATCAGAGTTCCATGACCCCAAGACTCCAACATCCCTGGGTCCAAGCCCTGCAGAGGCCATTGCAATTGAAAAGATGGGTATCCCTTATTTCTTCTAGAATTGTGAGGCTCAGCCTCATGTTCTGTCATGGAGAGGGATGTCTTGAGGGAGAGTGTGTTGCTCTTTGGCAGGTAAACTCCATAGCCTGCCCTGTGGGGAGGTGTCCCGGGGCCATCTCCCTCACTGACCCAGGCCTTGTTGGATTTGCCCCCTCCCCCCACCAGCTGGCCTTCCTCAAGTTCTGAACCCAGGCATCAGGCATTGTGTTGCCCCCAGGTCCTGCAGTCTGGACCTGGCAGAGGTGGACTAGTGATATTGATAAAAAAATATTTGACAATAAGGTCCATATCCTCCCTCTGGGACTAGTGGTGTGCATCAAAATCATGGGTTGCTATCCTCCTGTCCACAACCAATCTGAGGATTCCAGAAGGTAGGTGAACCCTTTAAAACACCATAGTCTTCTCTTACATCAAATTCAAAGACATTTTCTTGTTCCAGCTTTCTTTTAATTCTGAAGAGATGGCAATTAGTAATTGAAGGCATAATGGTCCTATAGGAAATTGACCTATATGACTGATGGACATTATTTCATCCATCCATATCCACAAAGCACATATCGTTGGAAATATTAGCCAAGGATACATACTGTAAATTCACAACAGATGTGTAGCTCCCTGTAAGTTGCATTCTGACCTTGTCACATATATGTCATCAAAGATGTTATTAGTGACTTTTCAGATAAGCTCTCAACATCAAGATGGTCATGTTAGAGAATCTGGTATAAATGGAATTTCACAGATTCTAAATGAGGAACGATTTTTCATTTTTAATGTTTCTTTTTTTCTTTTTTTGAGAGAGCCCAAGCTGGGGAGGGGGGAGAGAGTGGGAGACACCGAATCTGAGGCAGGCTCTAGGCTCTGAGCTCTCAGGACAGAGCCTGATGCGGGGCTCAGACTCATGGACTACAAGATCATGACTTGAGTCAAAGTCGGACGCTTAACCGACTAAGCCACCCAAGCACCCCAGGAATGATAGTTTATTGGCAAAGGAGAAACTAAAGATAGCGTAAAGGATGTCTACTTTTAATTGAGATATTGTTCACACATTTGTTGTATTAGTTTTAGGCATATATTGTAGTCATTCCATACGTCTATACATTATGTTGTACTTAACCACAAGTGTAGCTATCATGTGAAAGCATGCAACAGTATTATTACAGGATTGACTCCATTCCATTGGCTGTTCCTTGTATCCCTAGAACCCATTCATTCTATAGCTGGACGCCGGTATCTCTCTCTCAAAGGTGTCCATTCTTTATCTAACCTAAGTATTTTGGTGGTAAACACAATTACCTCTTGTTCAGCATATGTAAATTGGCAGTCTATTTTTCTGTGAACATTGCTTAAAACATTACAAATGATGTCATTACGTTAATAAATTCTGTTTCATTCTTCACTCACAAGAAAGGAGAAGGAAAAGATTTCTTTGTGTCCCAGGACCTGTCACTAAAACATTTCCCCATGTGGCGAACAGGCTTAGTTGCCCAGAGCACCTTCGGTCTCTCAGCTGAGTGACCAGGGCCTTCAACATTGCAGGAATTCCCATGGTGGCCAGCATAGAGAGCTCGAGCACCATAGACCTGGAGGGGCGGGTTCCTGTGCCGGGCAGTGATGGCCAGCAGAGGGCGCACCATCAGCTTTTCTGACCCAGAGCACCTGAGAGCAGGAGGGGCTTCTATTGCTCCCAGAGGACTCAGGACCTCTGACGCTGCCTCAGTACAGAGAGCAGAGCTGCATTTCCAGCAGGTTCTGCCGCCGCCCCAGGGGAGACCTTGGGAGCTTTGCAGGAATTTGGCATCTCCTGAGTCGTCAGAGAGAAGCTGCCTTGTTGTACTGAGTGCTGAGGAGGTGGCGCTGGGTGGCTTCCCTGGGCAGACTGGTTGCTGAGCTGCACAGGCCTTTGCATTTTCTGGGCTGTTCCCGTGTTTCATTCCTCCCCTTCCCGGACAGTATTTGAACAAGACGTATTTTACTAAAGGACTCGTGGATTGCGGGGTCCCACGACATCACCTCATAGATGCAGTCGATGGTTTGTTCCAGATCCAGGCTTGTTTCCGGGAAGAAACCCTGACAAATTCAGAAGAATGGGAGCTGCATTCAGTTAGGACGTGGATACATGAAATGCTCGTCTCACGACCTTCTAGAAGAATGAGCTGGGACCCACTTTCTGAGTCCTGCTGGAACCAGAGACCGAGGTAAGGGCACAAACTGTCCCCAACATCATACATGCTTTTTAAAAAATTTCATGGTTATTTTTTCCAATGCAGTGAAGTGATTGAAAACTATAGAAAACCTCGTTCGTACCTGTCATTAGCGTTATGTTATCTTTTAATTTAAATTCCAGTGAGTAAAGATACAGTGTAATATTAGTTTCAGGTGTGCAATATAGAGCAACACTTCCACACGTCACCCGGGGCTCATCCCAGGTGCACTTCTTAATCCCCATCAGCTGTTTCACCCATTCCCCCACCTCACTGTGGAACTCCTCAGTTTGTTTCCTAGTTAAGAGTCTGTTTGTTTGTCACTGTCTCCTTTCCTCCTCCCCTTTGTTTTGTTTTATTGCCATGTGTTAGTTAAATCATAGGGTATTTGTCTTTCTCTTACAGGCTTATTTCACCCAGCATAACATTCTCTTGCTCTATCCACCTCATGGCAAATGACAAGATTTCATGTTTTTACAGCGAAATAATATTACATTCCATATACTACATCTCAATTTATTCATCAGTTGATGGATGCTTGGGCAGTGTCCGTAATTTGGCTGTTGTGGAAAATGCTTCTGTAAACATCAGGGTGCATGTATCCCTTTGGAGAATTATTTTTGTATTCTTTGTGTAAATACCTCGTAATGAAATTGCTGGATCGTAAGGTAGTTCTATTTCCAGTTTTTGGTTTTTTTTTGACGAATCTCCATGATGTTTTCCAGAGTGGCTGCACCAGTTTGCATTCCTCCTCACAGTTCAAGAGGGTTCCTCTTTCCCCACATCCTTGGAAACACCTACTGTTTCATCATTCATTGATTTTAGTCATTCTGACAGATGTGATGTGTTATCTCATTGTACTTTTGAATTTAATTTCCCTGAAGATCAGTATTGTTGAGCATCTTTTCATGTGTCTCTTGGCCACGTGTATGGCTTCCTTGGGAAAATGTCTATTCGTGTCTTCTACCCATTTTTAATCGGATTTCTCATTTTTTGTGTGCAGTATAACTTTATATATTTTGGACACTAACCCTTTATCAGATGTCGTTTGCAAATATCATTCTCTAGGTGTTTTAGTTTTGTTGATTATTTCCTTGGTGATGGAAGCTTTTTATTTTTATGATGTCCCATTATTTTTGCTTGTGTTTCCCTTACCTCAGGAGATATATCTATAAAGACGTTTGTACAGGCAATGTCAAATAAGATACTACCCTTGTTATCCTCTGGGATTTTTATGGTTTCAGGTTTCACACATAGGTCTTTATCCATGTTGGATTTATTTTTGTGTATGTTGTAAGAAAGTGGTCCATTGTTGTTTTGTTTTGTTTTGTTTTGCGGGTTGCTGTCCAGTTTTTCCAAAACCATATGTTGAGGAGACTTTAAGTTTATGTATTTATTTTGAGAGACAGAGCATGCAAAAGAGGGGCAGAGAGAAATGGAGAGAGGATCCCACGCATGCTCTGCACTGCCCTGAGATCATGACCTGAGCTGAATTCACAGTCACACGCTTTGGTGACTGAGAAAACCATGTGTCCCAAGACTATCTTTTTTTTTTCCATTGGATATTCTTTCCTGCTTTGTTGGGAATTAACTGACCATATAGGTGTGAGTTCATTTCTGGGTTTCTATTCTATTGATCTCTGCCTCTGTGTGTTGTTGTCGTTGTTGTTGTGCTGGTACCATACTGTTCTGATCAGTACAGCTTTGTAATATAACCTAAAGTCTGGAATTGTGATGTCTCCAGCTTTGCTTTTCTTCTTCAAGTTTGTTTTGGCTGTTTGGGGACTTTTGTCATTCCATACAAATTTTGAGATTATTTGTTCCAGTTATGTGACAAATGTTTTTGTTAGTGTGATAGGGATTTCATTACATGTGTAGATTGTTTTGAGGAGTGTAGACATTTTAACAACATTTGTTCTTGCCATCCATGAACATGAAATGTATTTCCATCTCTTTGTGTCCTCTTCCATTTCTTTCATCAGTTTTTCATAGCCTTTAGAGTACAGGTCTTACACCTCTTTGGTTAGGTATATTCCTGTTATCTTGTGGTATTTGTTAACCTGTCAATGGGATTGATCCCTTACTTTCTCTCTGTGTTAATTCATGATTCGTGTATAGAAATGCAATACATTTATGTACATTGATTTCTGTATATTGTGACTTGTCGAATTCATATATCAATTCTAGCAATTTTTAAGGGAGTCTTTCATGTTTTTTATAGAGCACATCATGTCAGTTCCAAATAGCTAAAGTGCTACTTCTTCCTTGCCGATTTGGATGCCTCTTATTTCTTTTTTATGTCTGATTGCTGTGGCTAGGATTTCCCGTACTATGTGAATAACAGTGGTGAGAGGGGTCATCCCTGTCTTGTCTCTGACCCTGGAGGAAAAACTTTCAATTTTTCCCCATTGAGGATGAGATTAGCTGTGGGTTTTTCATAGATGACCTTTATTATGTGCAGGTAGGTTGAGTCTCAATGTACTTTGCTGAGGGTTTTTATCATGAATGGATGTGACAGTTTGTCAAATGGTTTTCCTGCATCTGTTGAAAGCATCATATTGTTCTTATCCTTTCTTCTATTACTGTGGTGCATCATGTTGATTGATCTGTGAATGTGGAACCACCCTTACAGCCCAGGGATATATCCCACTTGATTATGGTAAATAGTTCTATTAAAGTATTGTTGACTTTAATTTGAAGGTATTTTAATGAGAACTTAGGCATACATAGTCATCAGGCTATTGGTCTGCAGTTTTATTTAAAAATTTTTAAACATTTTTTAAAAATGTTTATTTCTTTACTTAGAGTACATAAAAGTGAGGGAGGGTCAGAGAGACAGGGAGAGAGAGAATCCTGGCCATGCCCCACACTGTCATGGCAGGGTCCAATGTGGGACTCGAACCCACACACTGCAAGATAATGTCCTAATCCAAAATTAAGAGTTGGACAGTAAACCGACTGAGCAACACAGGCGCCGCTGCAGTTTTCGGTTTTAGGGGAGGCTTTATCTGGTTTTGGTATCAGGGTAATGATGGCCTCATAAGATGAATTTGTACGTTTTCCTTCTTTTTTATTTTTTGTAATAATTCGAGAAGAATACATATTACCTCTTCCTTAAATGTATGGTAGAATTCATCAATGAAGCCATCTGGCCCTGAACTCTTGTGTTGGGGGGAGATTTTTTAAATTACTGATTTGATTTCTTTCTGTTTTCATATTTTATGTATCTTCCTGTTTCAGTTTTGGTAGTTTGTGTGTTTCTAGGAATTTGTCCATTTTTCTCAGAGTGTCCAATTTGTTGCATATAGTTTTTTATAGTATTATCTTCTAACTCTATTATTGTGGTGTTGACTGTTATTTCTCCTTTCTTATTTGTGATTTTATTTATTTGAGTCCTTTCTCTCTTCTTTGTGAAAAGTCTGCCTAGGAGGTTTTCAAGTTGATTACTGCTTTCAAAGAACCAGCCCCTGGTTTCATTGATTTGGTCTAGTGTCTTTTTGGTTTCTATATGCCTTATTTCTGCCTTAATCTCCATTATTTCCTTCTTTCTGCTGTTCTTTTTCTCATTCCTTTAGTTGTAAGTTAGGATTGTTTGAGATTTTTCTTGCTCTTTAAGGTAGGCTTGTATTGCTATATACTTCCATCATAGACTGCTTTTGCTGCATTCCAAAGGGTTTTACCAGTGTATTTTCATTTTTATTTGTTTCAGTGTATTTTCTCATTGATTTCCTGTTTGACCCATTCATTTAGTAGCATGTTATTTAACCTCCATTTATTTGTGGCCTTCCCCCCCCCCCTTTTTTTGTGGTTGACTTCAAGTTTCCTAGCTTTGTGGTCAGAAAAGATGCTTGGTCTGATCTCTGTCTTTGGGTACCTCTTGAGGCCTGATTTGTGACCTAGAATGTGATCAATTCTGGAGAATGCCCCATGTGTGCTTGAGAAGAATGTGTACTCTGCCATTTTAGTATGGAGTGTTCTGAATATATCTGTTAAACCCATCTGGTCCAGTGTGCCATTCAAAGCCATTGTTTCCTTGTTGATTTTCTGTTTATAGGTTCTGTCCATTGATGTGAGTGATGTGTTAAAGTCCTCTATTATTGTTATGTTATTATAAATGAGTTCCTTTATGTTTGTTGATAAATGTTTTATATACTTGGTGATCGCATGTTGGGTGCATCAAAATTTACAATCACTGGATATTCTTGTTTGGCTGTCCCCTTTAGTATGAGATCGTGTCTGTCTTCATCTCTTGTTATAGCTTTATGTATGTATGTATGTATGTATGTATGTATGTATTTATGTATTTTAATTTAAGTCTTAGTTGACATACAGTGCATTCTCGGATTCAGGAATAGAATTCGGTGATTCATCCCTTACATACAACACCCAGTGCTCATCACAACAAGTGCTCTCTTTAATACTCGTCCTCCATTTAGCCCAGCACTGACCCATCTCCCTCCATCAACCTTCAGGTTTTTTTTTCTCTAACATTAAGATACTCATGTGGTTTGTTACCACTCTTCTCTTTTCCTGCCCCTTTCCTTTTGTTTCTTAAATTACACATGAGTGAAATCATATATTTGTCTTTCTCTGATTGACATATTTCACTTAGCATAATACATTCGAGCTCCATCCACATCGTTGCAAATGGCAAGATTTCATTCTTCTTGAAGCTGAGTTATATTTCATTGTATATACGTATGTATGTATATATGAACATACACATATGCACATATGCATATACATATGTATACACACACACACACACACACAGACACCACAACTTCTTTATACCTTCATCAGTTGATGGATACTTGGGCTTTCTCCATAGTTTAGCTACTGTTGATAATTCTGCTATAAATATTGGGTGCATGCAATGTCACTATTAGGTATTTACCCAAAGGGTACCAAAATAGAGTCTTGGTTTTAAAGTTTATTTTGCCTGATATAAGTATTGCTACTGGCTTTCTTTTGACATTATTGGCATGATAAATATTTCTTCATTCCCTCACTTTAAATCTGCAGGTGACTTAAGTCCAAATAAGGCTTTGTAGGCAGCATCTAGATAGGTCTTGTTTTTGTTTGTTTGTTTGTTCTGTCCATTCTGACGCCCCATCCAATGTCTTTTGATTGGAGCATTTATTCCATTTATATTCAGAGTGATTATTAATAGGTATATATTTAGTCCCATTCTACTAGTTGTTTTGTCATTATTTCTTGATGTTTCTCTCATCCTTTCTTGTCTGTAACACTTTTAGTCTTTCATTTCCACTCAAAGAGCCCAATTTAAATATTCTTTTCTTTTGACTGGTAGTACATTTCTTTACTTATTTTTTATATTTCTTCTTTTTTTAAATTTAAGCCCAAGTTAGTTACCTTGTAGAGGAATACAGTTTCAGCAGTAGAATTTAGTGATCCATCAAGTACAAAATATACCCAATACTCATCCCAGGTGCTGCGCCTAATGCCCATCAACCATTTAGCCCATACTCCTATTCAGTAACCCTCCAGGAACCCTGAGCTTCTTCCCTCTATTTAACAGTCTCTTATCATTTGACTCCTTCTCTGTTTGTACCTTATTTTTGCTTTCCTTTCACTATGTTCATCAGTTTTATTAAATTCGACAGATGAGAGAAATCATAGGATGTGTGTCTTTCTCTGACATATTTTGCTTAGCATAATAAAGTCCGGTTCCATCCATGTTGTTGCAAAGAGCAAGATTTCATTCTTTTTGATCGCCGAGTAATAGTCCATTGTATGAATATACATATCTTCTTTATCCATTCATCCATCAATGGTCATTTGGGCTCTTTGCATAATTTAGCTATTGTTGATAATGCTGCTTTAAACATTGGAGTACATGTGCCACTTCGAGTCAGCGTTAGTGTATCCTTTGGATAAATATCTAGTAGTGCAATGGCTGGGGCCTAGTGTAGTTCTATTTTTAGTTTTTGTGATGAATCTCCATACTATTTTCCAGAGTGGCTACACCACTTTGCATTCCTACCAGCATTGCAAAAGCGTTCCCTTTCCATGCATTCTTGCCAACATCTGTCATTTCCTGA